>NC_053027.1:436321421-436933457 GCF_003073215.2 Triticum urartu | reverse complement strand
GTTGAAGAAGCACTACGGCCGTTGGATGGACATCGTACGGTCACTGGAGCTAGAATCGTGCATATTGACTAAGTTGACAAAGCCCTCCGTCCCTGTCAACTTAGTAGGCCCACAAGTTAGCCTGCCACTATACTGGGTCCCAGCTAACAGGGGAAGTATTCATTTTTTGTGCGTAATAAGGAGGCACTTCCTTGCGTGCGAAGATATAGCTGGTGGGTCCGAGCTGTCAGTGGTGGTAATGTTTTTTTCACGAAATACAGAGGCCCTTTCGGTGGGTCCCTGATGTCAGGTGGAGGAATCATTATTTTGCGTGTAATAAGGAGGCATTTCCTTGCGTGCGGCCGTGGACCCAGCTGTCGGCCTCTCCACGTACAGTCCACTTTAGATGCATGTCGGTCGTTGAGCACATTGACCAGGCCGCGCCGAGAGCAGCAAGGCGGTGGACGACGGCAAGGCCTACGAAGGGAATGATACGGAGGCAGGGAAGACTCAGCAGTTGTTTCCCACGCGGAGAGGAGTACGACTGTAGGAGGGTTTACTGGTTCGTCTGCCGTCGCCGGAGAATAACAGCAGGTGTGGGTGAGTAGAGGGATGGCTAGGCCAGTGATAGGAGTACATTGGGGCGGTGAGGCCTGCGCGACAACAGAGCCGGCCGCGGGGAGGAGGGAGCAGGCAGTCCCGCCGGCGTTTGTTTGAGCGGCTGGAGTAGGAAGAGCAGAGATTGAAGAAGCACGACGGGCGTTGGATGACCATCCAACAGTCACTGCTTGTGCATCAACCTTTTTTTAGGAAAGCCTCAAATCTGTGGAAAACAGCATACAACCCATCTGCCATTATTTCTAATAATTTACAGCCCATTTGCTAATTATTAAGGTTTTTTTGGAGCCCATATTCTTTTTGTTAGCATTACAACCCATATTGTGGACACGGTTAAAAAATTATACGAAATTTTGCATATTTCGGTGCGGTCCGAACTGTTTTTAATCCCGAAATTTTGACTCACATTCAAACTGATTTTAAAAATAAATGTATATCAATATAAAATCCAACAAATTCTCCATGCATAAAAATTAATGTAATTTAAAATCTCAAAATGAAAAAAAGATATTTGAAACTAATTGTCGGTTTGATGTGTTTTAAAAATGTACAGCCCATTTCTCATTACTGATGGGCCATTTTCTCGGCCAGCCGAATGAAAGCTCTCCTCGTCTTGAAAGATTTGCAGCCCAATAGGCCTGACAAAGCGACTTACTTGGCAAATCACAAAAAAACTGGGATGTGGCCTGGACCCAGCTGTCAGCCTCTCCATGTACAGTACTCTTCCGATGGAAGTCGTTCCTTGACCATGTTGACCACGCCGCGTGGAGAGCACCACGGCGGTGGACGACGGCGAGGCCTAGGAAGGGGACGACGCGGAGCCGGGGAAGACGCGACAGTGGAAGCCCGCGCGGAGAGGAGTACGAGGGTTCACTGGTTCGGCTGCGGTATGAGGCTGCCGTCGCCGTAGGGCCTGGCCAGCGGTGGGAATAGTAGGGGGCGGTGAGGCCTCCGCGGCAGCACAGCCGGCCACGGGAGGCAGGAGCATGCGGCACGACCGGCGCTGCTTTGGGCGGCTGGAGCAAGAAGAGAGGTTGAAGAAGCACTATGGCCGTTGGATGGACATCGTACGGTCAATGGAGCTAGAATCGTTCATATTGACTAAGTTGACAAAGCCCTTCGTCCCCGTCAACTTAGTAGGCCCACAAGTCAGCCTCCCACCAAGATGGGTCCCAGCTAGCCGGGGGAGTATTCATTTTTTGTGCGTAATAAGGAGGCACTTCCGGTGGGTCCGAGCTGACAGCGGGGGGAACGTTTTTCAAAAAATACGATGGCCCATCATGTGGGTCCCAATAGTCAGGGGGCAAACGTTTTTTCACAAAATACGGTGGCCCGTCCAGTGGGTCCCTGCTGTCAGTTGAAGGAATCATTATTTTCCACGTAATAAGGAGGCACTTACTTGCTGCGGCCGTGGACCCGGCTGAGACTCTCCACGTACAGTATACTTCCGATGGAAGTCGTTCCTTGACCATGTTGACCTCGCCGCGTTCTGTTGCATGCATGCGTCCATGGGCGTGGTGCGTCCCCACTGTCAGCTTCTCACGTACATTCATGTTCCGATGACTCTCGGTTGTTGACCTCGTTGACCACACTGTGCCGAGCGCACCCAGACTGGAACGACCCGGAGATGGGGAAGACGGGGCAGTGGAGTCGCAGATGGAGAGGAGTGGGAAACTTCACTGGTTCGGGTGCGCGGCAGCACAGCCGCGGTGCCGCCCATGGGAGACAGGAGCAAGAACAGAGGTTGAAGAAGGAGCACGGCTGTTGGATTAACATCCAACGGTCCAGCTGCTAGAATCATTTGTTGATTAAGTTGACAAAGCCGTGCGTACACGTCCGCTTAGTAGGCCCACAAGTCAGTCACCAAATCTGACGGGTCCCAGCTGTCAACGGGATGAATAATTTTTTCGCAAAACAAGGAGGCACTTCCTTCCGTGCGAAGATACAGCCAGTGGATCCCAGCTGTCAGGTGGAGGAAAAAAAATTTCAGCTTAATAAGGAGGAACTTTCCTTGCGTGCGACCATGGACCTCGTGGGTCCCAGCCGTCAGGCTCTCCACATACAGTCCTCTTCCGATGACTCTCATTTGTTGACCACGCCGCACCGAACGCAGCGAGGCGGTGGACGACGGCGAGGCCCCAGACGGGAACGACTCGGAGATGGGAAAACGCGGCAGTGGAGTCGTAGATTGAGAGGAGGAGAAGGGTTATAACTGGTTCTGTTGCGGCGTGGGGCTGTAGTCTGTGGAGAATAACAGGAGGTGTCGAGGGGTGGAGGGATAGCCTGGCCGGTGGTGGGATAGCGCTTCGCAGCGATGCGTGCTAAGCAGAGCCGCTAGCCGCCGGAGGCCGGACCAGGCGGTCCCGGCGACGCTGGAGGAAGAAGACGAGAGATTGAAGGTGCATGCCGGCCGTTGGATATAAATCCAATGGCTGTGGATGACACAATCATTTGTTGACCAAGTTGACAACGCCCTGCGTAGGCTTCGACCTATTGGCCCACATGCAGCCTGCAAAAATGTGGCATATATTTAACCCATATTTTCTAGAATGTACAGTCCATTTGTTGGGCTGGGTGAACAAATAATTTCGCGTCAATCAGGCCCATTTATATTTTCTAAGAAATCCCAGCCCATTTGCACTTCCTTGAAATACATGTATTAGGTGGGCTCGTTATATATATAATGTTATGTTAGAAGGAGCAATTAATATCAAAGAATAAACCGGAGAGGCACATTTTTTATATATATAATTAAGAAATTAGCGAGTTATTGCTCAAAATAAAAATGAGCGCGTTATTATTAAATTTGTCCTTAAAATCTTCGCAAGCTTTTGTACGCAGTCACCAGGATTTTCCTTGCCTGTGAGTCAAAAACAACCAGGATTTTCCTTGCCAACTTCCGTTAAACATTTACTTTTATAAGTTAATAACACGTGGGATGTTTTTATAATGTATGTATAAGTCTCTATTAAATATACGATAATAGTAATAATATAAATATATATAATGTGGTTAGAAGGGAAAACATAAATTGGACACAACATTACTTTTATAAGAGACATGCGTTTTATACCCCACATTAGGCATACTAACAAGTTCACACACAAATACAACAAAAAAGGTAAACATTCATATCAAACTCAGGTTCAAAGGACAAGTTCATATTCATAGCCAACATTCACTATCAACAACTCAAAAGATTCATATATACACAAGCTCAGCATATCTATGCATCCAAATGATTGATAGATCACACGGCAATATTCATACATAATTCACAAAAAGATTCAGATATACACATGTTCAGTATGTTTATGCATCCAAATGATTGAGATCACAGCCAATATGATCCATGGATGAACTTTAATTACCTAGGGTACAGACTGGTAAATGGTGTTCAATCGGAGGTACTTTTGCTAAAATTAGTTCTTGTACGAGTAAACTTTCGAGTACATAAGAGGCAGCACAGACAATCTGAACTTTGCTTGTAGGTTTATCCTCAAATAGTGGCCTTGTGCCGAGGGAGGTTTGAGCAACTTGGCCACTACTTTCATCCAACTAGTTTACTAGCTCATCTTGGTCCTGTATCTCGCCAAAATTCTATATTGCAGACGAGAAAGGAGGCGGTTGAGAAAATGAACCACCCAAATTTTTGTGCAGTTCAACTGAAATGGAGCATCCTTGGCGTGCAGACTGATTAAGTGCCAGATGAATATACGCGTCAACCAACTTGTCTGGAATCTTTAGACTCCATGCCATATAGTTCGCTACCATATGTGTCGATAACCAAAAGGCACAAGTTGGGACCAAAGACTGGACTGCATTTTTCTGGGCTATGCACCAAGCAATATTTTTGGCGTTCACTCTCCTAATACTTGGAGTTTGACAATTGGTTGACGCTGGTTGATACTCGAATGAATATAGGCACTTCTTGTCAACATCGATGCTTGTCTGAGTGAACTTTGGAGTACATAGCAGCAACATAAGTACCTGTCCATCTGATCATTTTGTGCAGTTCTACTGAAATCACCCGATGTAATGATTTGCCTGCGAGTTCAGGCTCCAAATTACTCCTTTATGAAATCGGCAAACAGTAGCACAATACCAAATTACCAATACATATGATAGGCACAATAATCAGGATAAAGACCAGTACCAACCTATGTGAGGTAGCATATCAATTACTATTTCCTTTGACTCGAAGCCGAGATAAGCCAAGCGACTGACAGCAAAGGAAGAAAGCAAGCGGAGATTAGCGACTGACAGGAAAGGACGGAAGCTGTCGAGGCAATGAAGCACCCAAAGTTTTTGTGCGGTTCCACCAAAATCGAGCAACCCTGTTGGCACATATATTGAGAGAGTGAGATTACTGTAATAGTGGGATTAGTTGATGAAACATACACTAACAAATAGAAGCACCCTCATTATCTTAATGGGTAAAGTTAGCAACATAGTAGTCTTGCTTAAAGATAGGTATTAGTTTATTTAATCAGTGCCAATTAGCTCAACCCAACACTCAAAGCATTGCCATTTATCATAGGTTGCAAAACTTTAACGTGCAAAGATAAAGGAGTTTCTCATGACAGTAGCACGATACAAATAGAGATGACATCAAACTAATATGGATGAAGGCCTTAGGCCCGTACCAACCTGAGAAAAAAAGCTTATTCATGTAGTCCCATAAGAGATGATAAAGCACTCACTGGAATCACACAATAGTATATATTTTTGTGCACTTCAAATGTATGGTTGAAATCACTCTTGTTTACCAGTGCTGAGATTATATCGAAAGATTATCAAGAACTTCCAGCAGAGTTAAAGCACTGGTTGGGATACAGTTCATTGTATTTTCTTGTGTAGTTCCACTAAAATGTATAATTGGCACAACATGATCCCTGTTTGCACAAGTAGGGCATAAGGTGAAACCTTCATTAGCTTAGTGAGAAAGGATAGGAAGACATTAGCATATTACTCAAACAGTAGCATCAAATTCATGATGGACAATATGCAAAACATTGCCTCATTGAACCAATGGTAATAAATTGACATGCAAAACAATAGCACTATTATGTCATGACACTAATAATATTCCCTCCCTGCTCCACCACATGATTCACCTCCATAGACAAACATACACACGTACATGATTCAGCATAGGGTCCTACTAAATATTTGTTCAACTCCAACAAGAAAATTAGGCAGTAATAAATTAGTGGTACTTAAGTACTCCTAATTAATTAAGTGAGACAACGGAAGTGGAAGGGCTCCCTGGAGGATCATCTCACATGTAAGGTAGTCGTTGCTGGAGCCCTTGAATGGCATCGACTGAGGCCTCTGGCTTCAGCAAGATCGCCTTGGCACTGTTTATTCTTCTTCTTCCTCTTCATGCTCTGTTTCTCTTTCTCCTCATCAGTTGGTGAAACCAAGTACATGATTGGCCTTCTAATTCAGAATTGGCTTTGTCAGTGAGGGAATACAAGTGTACTAGTAAAAAACATCATTATTTTCTCATGGCAGTCGGAAAATAGAGATGAACACATGCATTAAATATCATTCTTACCCAAAGGAAGGTTATGGCGCCAATATGGATGATGAGGATTGGAACACAGATCTCCCTTTGTGCAGTTCCACCAAAATGAACCAACTGTTCCATTCTGACATTCCAGTTAAACAGCACAAAAGTCACTTTTTTAAGAAGAGTTTTGTGCAGTGCACCAAAAGGTCACAACAGCAACCAGGTGAATTGGATATCCCTGTTTGCACAAAAAGGCACAGAGGAAACAGTCAGAGTCTCAAACAATTACAGGCAAAAACATTTGGCTAAACTTGTCATGGCTTATAATAGTGGCATGACTTCATTTTTACCAGGGACATTAGATTAAGAACAGCTAAGGCTACGTTCGGTTTCACAGGTTTGGTGCAGGATTTTTGTAGGAACACAATTCCTACGGTATTCTTTCCCTTCCAACCGTTCGGAACACGGGAAAGGTGAATATTGTTTCATAGGAAAGCTGGTCTGGTAGTACTGATTCCATAGGATTAGAAACATCCACGCGCTGCTCATTTTTTGGGCGGAAGCCCGAGGCAGCCGCTCGCTGCCATGCGTTAGACAGGTTGCTGCGGTGTGTTGCCGAAATAAAAAAAATCAACCTATGTGTGGTACGTGAGGTGAGGACAAGAGTAGTCATTGTGCAGCTGAATAAACAAATAGCATCTCATACTGCCAAGCATGCTACTCTAAAAAAATAAATATGTACATTTCGTAGTCCATCCGAACACATTTTCTTGAGAGTTTCCTTCAGTTCGCTGTTCCATAGTTTTATACTTGCATTCCTTTCCTATTCCTCTATTTTTCATTAAGACCTATTTTTTCTGCCCCTTTATTCCGAACGGAGCCTAAATACTTGGTATAAGGGCATGGGGCAGTGGGTGCACCAGCAGTCCAGCACCATGTACGTAAATAGGGGCATAAAATGGTGATTCACAGTTTGTTGCCCCGAGAAACAAACATCCAAGAAACATATCTGGGTTGGTCCCATTTTTGTTCACTCTAGCCACCTACTCCTATGTGTGGATAGCAAATCTAGTCCTGGTCATACCACTGTGTACAGAGTTACCCCTATATTTCTCTGTTCGACCAAGAGACCGGTTGGATGACCAGTCTGTACTACTTTCACCCCCTTTCCTTCTTGTTTGTACCAAGTCCGATGTACATACTAAATTCCCCCACCCCCACTTTATTTCTTGTTTGAACCAAGTACTCCCTCCGTCTGGAATTACTTGTCATCAAAATGGATGTGTCTAGAACTAAAATACATCTAGATACATCCATTACAATGACAAGTATTTTCGGACGGAGGGAGTACAAGATTCGACTCCATGAAGTAGCTTTACCTCTAACAATAGAAGAAGAAAAAATATGTGACGTTGGACCATCCTATCGAGAGGGGCTGAGAGGTAGAAAATGATGCACACGCAGTGACGTAGCGAGCTGGGGAAGTAGAGCTAAGCCGGTTTCGAACGAAGATATACCTGAAGGTCGTCGGGATGTGGATAGGTGGGCGGCGGGAGGCCGGATCCGTCCACAGGCAACAACGAAGGGATCAGAGGACCTCCCGCGCCGGCACTCGGCCAAAGATAACGGTGCGGCCGGCAGTGGGTCTCCTCCCTCGCTGTCGACGACGGCCTAAACGTTGCCCCTCCTCCCCTTCACCGGCGGAGGGAGATATGTCATCGGCCGCCTAACCATCTCTTTCCAACTTCGTTGCTACTACATTCGTCTCAAAATATAAGATGTTTTCAGGTAACCTTTCAATTCAGATTCTTTCTTAGAGGAATGTTTTTTTGTGGGTAGGGGGGGAGGGGGGACTTGGAGAAATGTTTCAATTCAGATGATCTAAACCTGGTCTTATGGGCCTATACCGCAGTTCGGTTCGGCCCATCTCTCTACTCATCATGGCCCGGCTTGGTACCCCTAAAAGAAAATACATGGCCCGGCTTGGATGCAGAGCAGCGCGGCTGGACGTGTAGGTGCGTCGACCTCCCGACGCCGGTCACCGGATCCGCCATAGCTCGATCCGGCTTCCTCTCTGGTTCTTCGCCCCGGGGAGCAGCGGTGCCCTCTCAAGCGACCAGGCGGCGTCCTCCATCGAGGTGCTTCCCTCCATCCTCTCTCCATTCTTCTCCCGCCCCCTCTCTGTAAGCTGCTACCGACAGAGCCGCCCCCCTCTCCAGCCCGGCAATCGACGGCGACTCCGGCCGCGGCGGCGGCCGGCAGCGAGGCAGCCCTCCTTAATCCCCTCTCCCCCCTTAACTTGTCCCTTTTAACCCTTCCTGTTGATTCCCAATAGTATAACCAATTCGTACTTTAATTGCTCCATGGACATTGATTTCCATTTGTAAACTTATACTTTCTCTGGAAATTCTGCGTCTGCCACTGGGCATTACGATGGCCAGACGTTTGAGTGACCTGAATGGACTTTGGATTGTCTAGAGGCTGGTGGGAGTTCCTTTTGGAGTGACACGAGCAGTTATCAGTTGTCCATTGAAATAACCCAGACGAGTTGCTTTCCGAGTCGCCGACTCATACTTATTTCTGGGCCGTGTAGGTAAATCTGTGATCATGGTTGTTGAACAAGCAAAAATAAGACCGTGACAGTACGATGGAAATGTGTTGTTCCAGATAGGCTATTGAGTGTCAATAACATAATGCTATTTCCCCGAGTGTAGCCTGTGCATTTTTACTCTTTGCCGCGTGTCGAGTTGGACATGGTGCACAAGTTTGAGTGGCTGGTCATTATCAGCTGATTTTCATTCCTGAAGAGCATAGGCACTCTCGGGAGTTATTCTTGAGAACATCAAGATATATTATCGATGCATAATTGCCATTCTAGAATGGGTAATGCCTGGTGATGCAATTTATAATATTTCTGTTGTAGAAGCAGTAGCATATCTGTGTATACAGTATACTTGTTTAATTTTTATTGGTGAATATTTTAAAATTTTCTTAGGATTTATCTGACACAAATGACTAATTGTACATCACGCAAGTGCCCAAATACCATTATAAGTACTATAACTTACTGCTTATTTATCCATTCTTGTTGAATATTCAGTGTGTCAGGAGGATCCAAATGGCATGATCACTGCTTTCTATTAAGTAAGGTGTTCTCCGATGGCTCAATTCATGGATTTACGGGCTTTCATTTTGCGTGCGCGTGTCCTCAAATTTTATAGGCAGGCACTGCGTATGACTCGCCGAGCCCCTGAACATGCTCGTGGTCTGTCATTTTTAAACCTTGCTCTTTTATCTGCTGTGTGCTGTTATCTTTGAAGTTTGCTAATTATGTTTGTTGTTCTTTGTCCAGATGAGTTGAGGCAGACAGTACGGGCGGAGATTGAAAAAAATCGCAATTGTGATGATAAGCAAAAGATTAAGTTTTTAATTAGTGAAGGACTACAGAGATTGAAGGGTCTTGATGAGATGCTTGACATGACAGGAAACGGATAATTTGAGCTGTATCATGGGGACTGTTTCAATATTCAGTTGTCTCCCTTGAATTCATCGAAACAATTGTTTGATGTGGTTCAGTTTTCACAGACAGCAGAAGCTGAAAACGGTGTACTGGACTTTTCGTGCAAAATCTGTGCAACCTTTTATTTGAGAATGCAGATCAGGTTAGATGGGCAGCGATAGAGAGTGGACTTGTTGAGAGTTATGTCACAACGTCCAGATTACTTTTAATAAAACACTGGGATTGAGCCTGCACTTTATCGCGACAACCCTTTCGTGTTTGTTGTTCAATAGCATGATGAGTGTTCTCTGTGTGTGGTGTATTTGTGTTCTTTCGATTGAAATCAGATGCCAGAGAGGTTGTATGGTTGTATGCTGGTGTGGCCTAGGCCTCTCGTGCCCTTCAGTTATGTCATCATATTTACAAGCCTGCTGCGTATGCGAAGTATTTCCATATTCAGAAATATTGTAACCGGTTTACCTGTGAAATCTGCTTATCGAGGGATGCAATGCTGGGAATCTTCTGCAATGATGGCAGTTGGTTTTGTTGTTCTTTGTACCATTATCAGACTGGGAAATTCTAGCTTCTACTGCATATATTGCATCGTACATGCATAAATTAGTGTGTTTGGCATCATGTTGCCGTAAGATGATACAACAAAATCCGGAAATTACTTATTTTAGTTAGATTCTTTGCATAGCGCTGAATGTTTACATACTTTGGATCTTTGTTGGGTTATACCTTAGAACTGCAAAAAAGTACATGTTATATTAATGTTTTGCTCTATCTGTGTGTTCTGCCCTTCTGCTAATTCCACATTTACCTTCTTTATTTTGTTTTAAGTACTACACCTGGAATGAAACTTCCTTTTTTTTATTGTTCTTCGTTCAGCTTGAAGGGTAATCCTGGATGAGAGTCAAATATTTCCTTGGGGTTATTGCATAAGCAATTTTTTCTCTGATTGGTAACAAGTTCATGATGCTCTTGTGCCATTCATTCTTCTAATTTCTTTTGGCAGTCTTTCTGGTTAGCTTCTGTGTTCTACTGTTCTCTCATACGTTCCTGTATGGCCAAGAACTCAAAATTACTACTCCCTCTGTTTCAAAATAAATGTCGTGGTTTTAGTTCAAATTTGAACTTAAACCACTTATTTTGTTACGGCGGCAGTATGTTTAGATTGCAAATGGTGTATTGTCATTTTGTTTTTGTTCATGGTTATTTGCTTGATTTCACATACTAGCACAAACCCCATCAGTTCAGTAATTTGTGAAGGGCAGTGATTCAAATAAATCACGACTCATATATGTTAGAACTTGCATTCTACTGCTAATGGATATTTTGAGTGTCCATATCATGGGCAGAATATGCATTCTAGTCAATTAGCTTGTATGATGCTTTGAGGACCAACAAGTTCTTGTAGTCTATGCAACATAGAAGAGCTTCATTAAAATTCACTGCATCCCCAAATATGTGAAATGATAAGGCTGCTCTTTGTTACTCAAAAGTACCCTTTCCATTAAACTTATTATCTGACTCAAATTCATATTGAGACGCATAAGGAAAACGCATCCTAATGGCTCACATTTTATCCTTGGCATCAGCATTTAGAAGATCCCAAAAGCAGCCACGTTCATCTGGTAAAGTGCTGGCTGGGAGCACCTAAATTGTATCTTCTGCGGAATATATCCGGTGTTCGCCTTCCAACTGCTGTTATCATCAACGGATGCTACTGCTGGTTCATTTAGATATGCGCAGCTGCTCTTCCTCCACCTGCACTTCCAAACTTTCAGAAGTTAGTATGTAGTTCCATAGTTTCTGTTTTGCATCGGTTACGGAAATATGGCCAGACGTTGTAATTTGTAAAGGTGTGCCCTCCATGTCAAGATCACCATTAGAACGAAGAAAAAAGAATAGCTTACCAATGCTTGATGCCAATTTGTATCTCAATGTTCCTGGCGATCTCTCCCTCCTCCATCATCTCGCTTGTCTCTGCTTTCTCGTCTATAATCCCGTCTATCCTTTGTACAAAAAACATGTAATCTTCTTGCTGCTCTTAACAGAGTTTGAGCAATCCAAATTAATTATACAAACACAAATGGCAAAGGTATCGAAATGACACTGTCATACAATATTCTTTCCATGTACTACCTGTATAATAATGTCATACTAAGGTTTACAGAGCTTATGCTGTTTTTTTTTCGATTTAAAGCGGGTATGCAGTTAAGTATAAACTAGGTAGTAAATGAAATGGGATCATCAAATTATTAACAGAGTATTCTTGACCGACGATGAGGGGTAACAGTATACTTGCCTTGAGAGTCTTGAGTTTGATCCTTGCAGCCTCCTTCTCGTCATCGAGCCGGCGTTCCTCTTCCTCCAGCTTCTTTCTCCTCCAGAAACGGTCGATCTCCGCCCGGGTGATGCTCTGGACCGGGCCTGCCATCCTTCCCCGGCGAACACAAGGACCTTTGATCATCTTCATGGCCGCGCGCCCTTTGATCATCTTCTCCCTCTCTATAGAGTTGAGTTCAGCTCAGCAAGCTTATGAGGAGAGTGACATGTCAGGTGTCTATCCACTCTTCTCAACCATCGGTCTCTTGAGCATCTGGTGTTTGCTTTTGGAGTTGGGAGTCACCGGTGGAGAGCTTCTGTTCAGGAAGAGTGCACGCACTCTGCTAACATGGACCCCCTCTAGCAAGCACCAACCATTGTACGTGTACTATCCAACTCCCGTCTCCTAGTTAGTGGAATGTTGCTAGTGCCTAGTGGGATGTACATGTACGTACCGTTTGGTGCACTCTATTCTAAACTCTTTCACTTTCGCGTAATGATTTCATCCGAGTTTGAATCATGAGTATGCAATTGCTTGTCCTTATGGGCCTAGGATATAAGGTTGCCGTGAGTGCGTTAAGACTGCTGATGTTGAATTATAGCCATGCCACTGGGATCATGTGACTTAATTGTAATGATTGCCAGAAATATCTTAATACAGGCTAAATACACATCTCCACTGAAAGAGTACTGGATATGGATAATTACCAAGAAACGTAACACCCTCTGATGACCATTCGGCATGAGTGGTGAGCTATTCCAAAAGAACAATGAACCATACTCGCCCTCCATGAATAATACAAGCGCCGGATCATCGTCACACAATGCTTTGCAAAGTTCACATGCTAACACGAAAGTTCAAGGACGACAAAGGTCGCTCATAATTCGAGAGATTTTTAACTCAAACCGCCACATCCACTTTGTATATTGGTTAAAAGTGATCGTCTTGATTTCTGAATGATAAGAACAGCCACTCAGGAACGTCTTACATTACAGGACGGAACGAGTAAAAAACAAGCCCTACTTCAAGCCGATCAGTGAGGACATTGGTTAGTGTAACAGAATACATCATAAAGAAGCCCTCCGTTCCAAAATAGATGACCCAACTTTATACTAAAGTTAGTACAAAATTGAGTCATCTATTTTGGAACGGAGGGAGTATGACTGTATGAACTGTACCATTGGTGATCAAATACCTGACTAAAAAGCATCTGAAATTCCCATTTTCAGTACCCAGTACACTTAGCTGAACAAGCGTTCGTTTATCTGAACTAGAGAAACCTACGTCGTTAGCCTAACACAGCAGGCCGCGGATTAGCTTATTAGACTGAAAGAATAGCATGGGAGGGCAGTCTGGCAAAGCAGCAACAAGTCCAAAACCAAGAAACTTGAGCATTGCCTTCTAAGAGCTTATGAGCTCCATGACTCATTCACACAAGTAAATTAAATTCTGAAGCATCTGACCATACCTAACGAGCCACAGATAGTGATGCCCAATTCTGAACAAAAAATGACATTTGAGGAAAGGGCAAAACACCATACATTATGTAAAGGAAATTTAAGCTTCAAGCTCTGCTAGTACTCATAATTCACACAAATATCACAAGATAACAATATGCCACAGAACAGGAAACAAGAATCCAACTATGGAGCATTTGATCTGAAAATTAATTGCAAATTAACTTAAGCAGAAGAGTAACCGCTGATCTTCTGATTAAAGAACCATGAAGGCATAACGCTAGCACTGTAAATTGTAATCTCAGGCTGCAAATGTTAGTATCCGCTTCAGATTCTGAAACACACGTTTGCAGTATGTTTTCAACCGACAGCTCAAAGGAAGAATCAAAATCGACAAAATCAGAATTGAAGAACGTCGGATCAATAGGATCGATATGCTATCAAACATCATAATTTGTTATCTTCATTCACAGCATTTACTGCTTCTCGTTCATCAAACAGACCCAATGCGGCCAAATGTGACGATCTGATATAGAAGAAAAGGAACCAAATCTGCAAAAAGCCTACTCATTTCTTTCTAGAATCGCAGTAACTACATGCAGTCTCCGGTTCAAGAATCCTATACACAACCATGTACTAGCAGACAAGGACTCACAAGAGCCAAGAAAACTAACTAGAGTTGGTCAAGAAGGCTTCGTAATCAGAGGTTCAGAGCCAGACCAAGAATCGTCAAGAACCAAGAACGCGCGCGCGCCGCGCCCATGTCAGCACCCTGGAGCCGGAGCAGTCTTGGCCGCCGTCGGCGAGGCCCGCGGCGACTGCGGCGTGGCCCAGATGTTGCACACGGGGCAGCGCGGCGAGATGGCCAGCCACCGGTCGACGCAGTCCTGGTGGAAGGCGCGGTTGCAGCCGGGGAGGACGCGCACGGCGCGGCCGGGCTCCATGGCGTCGAGGCAGATAGGGCAGAGCACCTCCTCCTCCTCCTCCTCGCCGTTCGGGGTCGCCGCCTGGACGACCCCGCCCAGCTGCCTCAGCTCCGCCTCTGATAGCCCGTTCTTGTCGTCGTCGTCGTCGACCGTCTCCGGCGTCTCGGGCGGCGGGGCGGGGGGCGGGCCAAACGCCACGGCCTGGAACAGGTAGCAGAGCCAGACGCCGAGCACCCCGAGCATGCCGATGGCGAGCGACCCCACGGCCAGGAACACCGCCCAGACCTGCGCCATCTCTGTCTCTCCTCTCGTCGAGCGCGCGTTGGTGGCAGTTACGGGCTCAGGCGCGTGGCAGACGTCGTGGAAATAGCACGGATGCAGAAGACGCAGGCAGATCCTATTTGACGCTCGTTAGCGTCAAAAGATCGAGCCTTCGCTGAGGCGATCGTCCGGTTGGGCCGGCCCACGTACGGGATTCGCCTGTTATTCGTTCGCTGCTGTTTCCTGCGGGGTTTTTTTTTCGTTTTTCTTCTGTAGTTTTTTTGCTTCGGCTTTTCAATGTTTTGTCCAGTTGGTGATGGTTTTTTTGTTCCTTTTACCTTTCATTCCTTTTTCCTTTTCTTTTACTTTCCTTTATGTTTTTTCTTCTCATTTTTTGTGTGTTCACCGCGTATAACAACAATGTTCATCGTATATTAAGACATGTTCACCATATATTATGATAAATTTCACCATGCAATATAAAAAAGTTCATCATGTATTACAAAAATGTTCATCATACATTAATAAAATGTTCATGATATATTACAAAAACGTTCACCGTACATTATAAAAAAGTTCATCATGTTTTAAGAATTTGTTCAATGAATACTAAAAAAATTTCTCTGTGTATTTGAAATTTGTTCAGCATATTTTACAAAAATATTCAATGTGTATTCGAAAATTATTAAATTAATATTACAAAATGTTCATTGTATATTAAAAAATTGTTCAGTGTATATTCTAAAAAAGTTCAACGTACACTTAAAAATTTTCAGCGTATATAGAATTTTGTTCATGTTTTTCTGTTTTTGTTCACGTTTCTTTGTTATAAAGGTTTTTTTCTAATTTTGAAATGTGTTCACATTTTCAAACATTATTCGCATTTATTAAGAAAGATTGTTCATACTTTTTCAAGAAAAACTGAAAATTTTGAAGGAAAAAACGAATCTGTCATTACTCCTTTGTACTTATACCTTGGCGCTGCAATCAAGAAGAGCACGGTTGCTACCTCAACTGGGTCCCGGCGGTGCTTCCTTCCTCGAGGTAGTGAGTTCTACTCCATGTGTTAACTTTATTTTTTTCCTGATTCCCGAAATTTTACATTGGACGCTGCTAACAGGCCGGCCCGTTTTGTGCGCCCTTTTAGCGAAAGGAGGTCGTATTGACGCACACGGGCGTCGAGCAGGGACTCTCGAGGACGCAGGTGTGTTGCAAACTTGCAATTAATAAGTACTGTAGCAATGGGCTATCAAATCGTATGGGCTGAAAAAGCCAGGTAGAGGCGAAATGAGACCCCTCCCGCCTCCACACCGGCAAAGGCTATATCTCGTTCATGGCCGGCCCGTTTTTCATTCATGGCCGGCCTGTTTTTTTTTCTTTCGCTGTTTCAGATCAAGAAAATCAAATCGCTAGTGGTGATTGATGTACTAGTTTCTTCCCCTTTTTTATTTTATTTTACTTTTTCTTTCCATTTTCTCCATTTCTTCTGGTTTTCTAAATGTTATTTTTTTTTGTTTTTTCACCAGTTTTCTTTGTTTCTTTCACGATTTTCACTAGTTTTTTCCTTTCTTTTTTATCCATCTTTCCTTGCTTCTTTCTCGGTTCTCGTTGGTTTTTTTTCTTTTCTTCATTTTTTAGTTTTATTTATTGGTTATTCCTTTGTTTCTTGGTTTTGATTGGTTTTCCTTTTTCCTTTTTCGATTTTTGAATGCATGGTCAACATTTTTTTATATATGTTTTTAAAAAATTTTAAATGCTTGATTATTATTTTAAATAAAATATTAACCTTTTTTTAATACAAGGTCAATATTTTTTCTAGACATATGTTTAGCATTTTCAAATGCTTCATTAACATTTTTCAAATACATGATTTTTCTTAATGCATGGTCAACTTTTGTTCCATATGCATTCAATACTTTTCCAAATTCTTGATTAATATTTTTAAATGCAAGATTAATTATTTTTGCATAAATGGTCAACATTTTTTCTATATACATTTAACATTTTGAAAATTCTTGATTAACATTTTTTAAATACAATTTTAATAATTCTTTAATAAAATACAAGATTAACTTTTTTGTATACATGATCACATTTTTCTATACACATTTTACATTTTTCAAATGCTTGATTAACTTTTTTTATACATGATCAACATTTTTCTATACATATTTTACATTTTTCAAATGCTCGATTAACATTTTTTAAATAGATGATTAATTTTTTTCACGCACATTGTATATGTTCTGTATACGTTTTTGTACATTTGCTTTATACACATTTAAAAATTCAAATGCTTGATTAACATTTTTATATATTTTTATGGAAATTGTTTTGTGTAATATATTTATTTAGAATATTTGAAAGTATAAATGAAATTAAAGAAATAAGATAATAAAAAACAAAAACAAAAAACATGAAAAAAAAGAAACGAGGTCATGGCCTCCCGCACGACTAGGCTGGCCCATTTAGGAAGGCGCCTTATGCGAGAGCATGTTAAGTCTTGCTATAAGCGAGACATGGCGCTGCCTCTCCATCTTACTGTTACTTGTGAGCTGCATTGAGATTTTCTCAAAAAGGAGATAATGAAGTAGTACAGTAAAGATAAGTATTTTGTTCAGTTAAGAACCAAGGTTATCAATCCAATAGAAGAACTACACAGAACCTTGTTAGCAGCACCTGTATACATAAAAACAAAAACTTGCACCCAACACAAACAAAGGGGTTATCAATCCCCTCGGTGGCTACTTGTAAGGATTAAGTTTTATAGTGGTAGATAATAAAGTAAATTGTAAAACAATATAAAAAAATAAAAATGTACCAACGTATTTTTGCGCTTTTACATATGATAAAAATAGATCTGGGGTCATAGTTTTCACTGGAGGCTTCTTTCTCGAACACATAGCATACGGTGGGTGAACAGACTACTGTTGGGCAATTGATAGAAAATCGCATAGTTATGACGATATACAAGGCGATGATCATGTATATAGGCATCACGTCCGAGACAAGTAGACCGATTCCTGCCTGCATCTACGACTATTACTCCATCAATCGACCATTATCCAGCATGTATCTATGGTATTAAGTATAAAGCAGAGTAACGCCTTAAACAAGATGACAAGATGTAGACAAAGTACAACCAATCAATATGAATAAACCCCGTCATTTTATGCTTAATGACAACAATACAAATATGTGTCTTGTCTCTTTCTATCACTGGGATATAGAGCACCGCAAGATTAAACTCATCACAAAGCATCTCTCTTATTGCAAGATAAATCAAATTAGTTGGCCAAACTAAACGGATAGATCGGAGAGAAATACAAATCTATAATGGTCATGCATAATAAAGTTCAGAGAAGACTCAATTGATATTCATGAATAACCTTATCATAGACCAACAATTCATCGGATTCCAACAAACACACCAGAAAAGAAGATTACATCAAATAGAACTCCAAAAACATTGTACTGAAGATTAAAGAGAGAACAAGCCATCTAATTACTAGCTACGGACCCGTAGGTCTATGGTGAACTACTCACGCACCATCAAAAGGGCTGCAAGGATGATATAGAAGCCCTTCATGATCGACTCCCCCTCCGGCGAGCCGCCCCGGCTACTTAAGCCCTCGCCCCGCCAAACCCTAACCCCCCTCTCCTCCCTCGCGCCCCCGTCCACCCTCCCCCGTTGACGTCGCCGTGCCCGTGGACGTCGAGGCCACCACGCTCGTCCCTGTCGCCGTCCGCGTCGCCCTCGCTGCTCCGACGTCTCCCGGCTCTCCCCGAGCTCGCTTTCGCACGACTACAGGGCCCCATGAGCTTCCCTTTCTCCCCTAACCCCCCTCGTGCTTCCATTCGCCCGCGAATCCCCACACCCGAGCTCGCGATCGCACGGCCCCTCTGCTGCCCCGCCGCGCTCCCTGGCCCCTGGGTCATTCTGGCCGCGCGCCTGGCCTCGCACACGTCGGCGCCCGCTTGCGCCCGTCGCTCCCCACGCACGTCAAGGCCAACCCCTCTCGCGCCTGCGTAGCCCCGCGTCCTACCTCTTCCCCTGCACCGCACCCGTGCGATGACTGCAGCCGCGCTGCCGCTCTCGGGCCGTCCCATCCCGCCCGTGCTTGCCTGCTGCTGCGAGCTGCTACCTCCTTCGCCCGCAGGCCAGCTCGCCCGCCCCCGGCGGCACCCTGCTGCACCCGCCGGCCCTCACCCGCTTCCTACCGCCAGCCGCTACGCTCCCCCACTGCAACCCCGTCTAGTGTTGCTGCTACTGCCTTGTCGTGCTCGCGCCTCCATCGCTCGCCCCGCGGTCGCGCCACTGCGCCCGCCCCGGCGGCTCGCCTCGCTCGCTCGCTGCATCCGCCCGCTGCCCTTGTGCTCGCTGCAACCCGTTTTTGCTACGCCACCTCCTTGCCCGCACCTCGTCGTTTCTTGCCATGGCTTGCGCCTCGTCGTTGCTTGCCGTGGCCTGCGCCCTCCCGCGTGCGCCCGCTCGTGCCGCTGCCACTGGTGCTCGCTGCGCCGCTGTTGCTCCCGCTTGAAGCTGAAGCTTGCCGCCCGCAGTTGCTCCCGCCGCGCCCATGCCCAACCCACGCGCTGCCCGCACCCTGCTCATGCACGCGCGCCCAGGCCGATGTGCTTGCAGCTGGCGCTGTTGCGGCCTGCTACATCTTGAGCATGCTTTGGTTTTCCCTTGAAGAGGAAAGGGTGATGCAGCAAAGTAGCGTAAGTATTTCCCTCAGTTTTTGAGAACCAAGGTGTCAATCCAGTAAGAAACTACACGCAAATCGCCTAGTACCTGCACACAAAATCAAGAACCTTGCAACCAACGCGATAAAGGGGTTGTCAATCCCTTCACGGCCACTTGCAAAAGTGAGATCTGATAAAGATAATAAGATAAGTATTTTTGGTATTTTGTTGTATAGATTGAAAAGTAAAGATTACAAAATAAATAATAAACTAGAATTATAGATCGGAAACTTATATGATGTAAAGTAGATCCGGGGGCCATAGGTTTCACTAGTGGCTTCTCTCAAGATAGCATATATTACGGTGGGTGAACAAATTACTGCCGAGCAATTGATAGAAAAGCGCATAGTTATGATAATATCTAGGCATGATCATGATCATAGGCATCACGCCCGTGTCAAGTAGACCAAAATGATTCTGCATCTACTACCATTACTCCACACATCGACCGCTATCCAGCATGCATCTAGAGTATTAAGTTCATATGAACAGAGTAACGCATTAGGCAAGATGACATGATGTAGAGGGATAAACTCAAGTAATATGATATAAACCCCATCTTTTTATCCTCGATGGCAACAATACAATATGTGTCGGTTCCCTTTCTGTCACTGGAATCGAGCACTGCAAGATTGAACCCAAAGCTAAGCACTTCTCCCATTGCAAGAAAGATCAATCTAGTAGGCCAAACTAAACCTATAATTAGAAGAGACTGCAAAGATATCAAATCATGCATATAAGAATTCAGAGAAGAATCAAATATTGTTCATAGATAATCTTGATCATAAACCCACAATTCATCGGATCTCGGCAAACACACCGCAAAAAGTATTACATCGAATAGATCTCCAAGAACATCGAGGAGAACTTTGTATTGAGAACCAAAGAGAGAGTACAGAAAGTTCACTGAAAAGGTCCCCAGATGGGATCTCACGGGTACAGAAAGTTGCGGCCGTGGAAAAGTGGTTTCGTGGCTCCCCTGGATGTTTTCAGGGTATAAGAGTATATATAGGCGAAAGAAGTAGGTCGGTGGAGCTACGAGGGGCCCATGAGGTGGGGTGCGCCTACCCCCTGGGCGCGCCTCCGTACCTCGTGGCCGCCTTGTTGCTTCCTTGGCCTCCACTCCAAGTCTCCTGAATTGCGTTTGTTCCAAAAAAGATCCTCGCGAAGGTTTCGTTTCATTTGATATTCCTTTTCTGCGAAACACTGAAATTGGCAAAAGACAACAACTTGCACTGGGCCTTCGGTTAATAGGTTAGTCCCAAAAATGATATAAAAGAGCATATTAAAGCCCATTAAACATCCAAAACAGATAATATAATAGCATGAAACAATAAAAAATTATAGATATGTTGGAGACGTATCAGCATCCCCAAGCTTAATTCCCGCTCGTCCTCGAGTAGGTAAATGATAAAAACAGAATTTTTGATGTGGAATGCTACCTAATATAATTTTCAATGTAATTATCTTTATTGTGGCATGAATGTTTAGATTCAAAATATTCTAGACAAAAGTTTAATATTGACATAAAAATAATAATACTTCAAGCATGCTAACCAAGCAATTATGTCTTATCAAAATAACATAGCCAAAGAAAGCTTATCCCTACAAAATCATATAGTTTGGCCATGCTTCATTTTCGTCACACAAAATTCTCCCATCATGCACAACCTCGATGACAAGCCAAGCAATTGTTTCATACTTAGCCTTTTCAAACTCTTTCAACTTTCACGCAATATATGAGCGCGGGCCATGGACATAGCACTATGGGTGGAATAGAATATGATGATGGAGGTTGTGTGAGAAGACAAAAATGAGAAAGTCTCACATTGACACGGCTAATCAACGGGCTATGGAGATGCCCATCAATTGATGTCAATGCAAGGAGTAGGGATTGCCATGCAACAGATGCACTAGAGATATAAATATATGAAAGCTCAAGAAAAGAAACTAAGTAGGTGCATCCAACTTGCTTGCTCACGAAGACCTAGGGCATTTTGAGGAAGCCCATCATTGGAATATACAAGCCAAGTCCTATAATGAAAAATTCCCACTAGTATATGAAAGTGACAAAAGAGACTCTCTATCATGAAGATCATGGTGCTACTTTGAAGCGCAAGTGTGGAAAAATGATAGTAACATTGCTCCTTCTCTCTTTTTCTCTCATTTTTTTATTTGGGACTTTTTCTCTTCTTTTTATGGCCTCTTTTTTTCGTCTGGAATGTCATCCCGACTTGTGGGGGAATCATTGATACGTCTCCATCGTATCTACTTTTCCAAACAATTTTGCCCTTGTTTTGGACTCTAACTTACATGATATGAATGGAACTAACCCGGACCGACGTTGTTTTTAGCAGAATTGCCATGGTGTTATTTATGTGCAGAAACAAAAGTTCTCGGAATGACCTGAAACTTCACGAAGACTATTTTTGGAAATAATAAAAAATACTGGAAAAAGATCAAGACCAGGGGGCCCACACCCTAGCCACGAGGGTGGGGGCGTGCCTGCCCCCCTGGGCGTGCCCCCCTACCTCGTGGGGCCCCTGGAGCTCCTCCGACCTCAACTCCAACTCTATATATTCGTGTTCGGAGAGAAAAAAAATCAGGGAGAAAGATTCATCGCGTTTTACGATATGGAGCCGCCACCAAGCCCTAAACTCTCTCGGGAGGGCTGATCCGGAGTCGGTTCGGGGCTCCAGAGAGGGGAATCCATCGCCATTGTCATCATCAACCATCCTCCATCACCAATTTCATGATGCTCACCACCATGCGTGAGTAATTCCATCGTAGGCTTGCTGGACGGTAATGGATTGGATGAGATTTATCATGTAATCGAGTTAGTTTTGTTAGGGTTTGATCCCTAGTATCCACTATGTTCTGAGATTGATGTTGCTATGACTTTGCTATGCTTAATGCTTATCACTAGGGCCCGAGTGCCATGATTTCAGTTCTGAACATATTATGTTTTCATGAATATATGAGAGTTCTTGATCCTATCTTGCAAGTCTATAGTCACCTACTATGTGTTATGACCCGGCAACCCCGAAGTGACAATAATCGGGACCACTTCTGGTGATGACCGTAGTTTGAGGAGTTCATGTATTCACTATGTGTTAATGCTTTGGTCTGGTACTATATTAAAAGGAGGCCTTAATTTCCCTTAGTTTCCACTAGGACCCCACTGCCACGGGAAGGTAGGACAAAAGATGTCATGCAATTTCTTTTCCATAAGCACGTATGACTATATTCGGAATACATGCCTACATTACATTGATGAATTGGAGCTAGTTCTGTGTCACCCTAGGTTATGACTATTACATGATGAACCACATCCAGCATAATTCTCTATCAATGATCCATTGCCTACGAGCTTTCCATATATTGTTCTTCGCTTATTTACTTTTCCGTTGCTATTGCTATCATCACTACAAAACACCAAAAAATATTACTTTTGCTATCGTTACCTTTTGCTACCGTTACCACTACTATCATATTACTTTGCTACTAAACACTTTGCTGCGGATATTAAGTTTCCAGGTGTTGTTGAATTGACAACTCAGCTGCTAATACTTGAGAATATTTTTTGGCTCCCCTTGTGTCGAATCAATAAATTTGGGTTGAATACTCTACCCTCGAAAACTATTGCGATCCCCTATACTTGTGGGTTATCAAGACTATTTTCTGGCGCCGTTGCTGGGAAGCATATCTATATTCTTTGAGTCACTTGGGATTGATATCTGCTTATCATTATGAAGAACTTGAAAGATCCAAGAATCAAGATTTATTCCTCAACTACGAGGGGAGGTAAGGAACTGCCATCTAGCTCTGCACTTGATTCACCTTCTGTTTTGAGTAAGCTTGCGACACGTAAACCTGCTTTTGCTATTAATTCTGATATGTCGCATATTATTGATGATGCCACTTCTGCTATGCATGATACTTATGATGAAACTACTTCTATGCCTAATACTACTGTGCCACTCAGTGAATTTCTTGATGAACAACTTGCTAGGGCCAGAGAGAATGAAATTATTGAAACTGATAATACTGATGAAAGTGATTATGAAGGCTCTCCTAATAAATATGAATTACCTGTTGTGCCTAAGGGCTATGTTATGGATGAAGAAACTAAAAGAGACTTTCTTGCTTGCAATGATAGAAGTGATCTTAAGAAATTATTAGCTAAGCTTAAACAAAAAACTCTGAATGCTAGAATGAAATATGATCCTGCTTATGCTACTTCACCTATCTTTGTTACTGATAAAGATTATGAATTCTCTATTGATCCTGAGATAATTACTTTGGTTGAATCTGATCCTTTTTATGGCTATGAATCTGAAACTGTGGTGGCACATCTTACTAAATTAAATGATATAGCCACCATGTTCACTAATGATGAGAGAACTCGCTACTTTTATATCCTTAAAATATTTTCGTTCTCATTAAAGGGTGATGCTAAGATATGGTTTAATTCTCTTGATCCTGGTTGTGTGCGCAGTCCCCAGGATATGATTTATTACTTCTCTGCTAAATATTTCCCTGCTGATAAGAAACAAGCTGCCTTAAGGGATATATATAATTTTGTGCAAATTGAAGAAGAGAGTCTCCCACAAGCTTGGGGGAGGCTTCTCCAATTACTTAATGCTTTGCCTGATCATCCTCTTAAGAAAAATGAAATACTTGATATTTTTTATAATGGACTAACCGATGCTTCCAGAGATTACCTGGATAGTTGTGCTGGTTCTGTTTTCAGGGAAAGAACACCAGATGAAGCTGAAATTTTATTGAATAATATGTTGACCAATGAAAATAATTGGGCACTTCCTGAGACAGCCCCTGAGCCTATTCCTAAACCAACTCCGAAGAAAAGGGGTGTTCTATTTCTCAGTCCTGAAGATATGCAAGAGACAAAGAATTCCATGAAAGAAAAGGGTATTAAAGCTGAAGATGTTAAGAATTTACCTCCTATTGAAGAAATACATGGTCTTAATTTACCGCCAATTGAAGAAATACATGGTCTTAATTTACCGCCTATTGAAGAAACACATGGTCTTGATAACCCGACACAGGTAGTAAAGGTAAATTCTCTCTATAGATATGATAAAGCTGAAATCCCATTCACCAAGTTTGCTAGCCCATGCTTAGATGCGTTTGATAAATTTATGGTTAAGCAAGAAAACTTCAATGCTTATTTTGGTAGAGAATTAAAACGCAATGCTGATATGCTTGAACACTTGGGTGATTATATGGCTAATGTTAAAGGTGAACTTAAACTTATTAGTAAACATGCTTCTATGGTTACCACTCAAGTAGAACAAGTACTTAAAGCTCAGAATGATTTTCTCAATGAATTGAATAGTAAGAAAAATGATAATGATGTTAGAGTTATGACTAGAGGTGGTAAAATGACTCAGGAACCTTTGTATCCTGAGGGCCATCCTAAGAGAATTGAGCAAGATTCTCAGAGAAATATTATAGATGCACCTAGTCCTTCTAAAAGGAATAAAAATAAAAATGATAGGACTTTGCATGCTTCTAGTGAACCTATTGCTGAAACACCTGAGAATCCAAATGATATTTCTATTTCTGATGCTGAAACACAATCTGGTAATGAACCTGAAACTAGTGATAATGTTAATGATAATGTTCATGATGATGCTCAACCTAGAAATGATAATGATATAGAAATTGAACCCGCTGTTGATCTTGATAACCCACAATCAAAGAATCAACATTATGATAAGAGAGACTTTGTTGCTAGGAAACATGGTAAAGAAAGAGAACCATGGGTTCAAAAACCCATGCCTTTTCCTCCCAAACCATCCAAGAAAAAGGAAGATGAGGATTTTGAGTGCTTTGTTGAAATGATTAGACCTATCTTTTTGCGTATGCGATTAACTGATATGCTCAAAATGAATCCTTATGCTAAGTACATGAAAGAAATTGTTACTAATAAAAGAAAGATACCGGAAGCTAAAATTTCCACCATGCTTGCTAATTACACTTTTAAGGGTGGAATACCTAAGAAGTTAGGAGATCTAGGAGTATCCACTATACCATGCTCCATTAAAAGGAATTGTGTTAAAACTGCTTTATATGATCTTGGAGCCGGTGTTAGTGTTATGCCTCTCTCTTTATATCGTAGACTTGATTTGAATAAGTTGACACCGACTGAAATATCTTTGCAAATGGCTGATAAATCAACTGCTATACCTGTCGGTATTTGTGAGGATGTGCCTGTTGTAGTTGCAAATGTTACTATTTTTACGGACTTTATTATTCTTGATATTCCCGAGGACGATAGTATGTCTATTATTCTTGGAAGACCCTTTTTGAATACTGAAGGGGCTGTTATTGATTGCAACAAAGGCAATGTCACTTTTCATGTTAATGTTAATGAGCATACGGTACACTTTCCGAGGAAACAACCTCAAGTCCACGGTATCAATTCTATTGGAAAATTTCCATCGATTATCTTTGGAGGTTTTGAATTTCCTCTTCCTACTGTCAAGAAGAAATATGATATTCTTATTGTTGGAGATGCGCATATCCCCGTTGAGGTAACATAGTGTTATTCGAAATATCTTCGGTTCCATGTTATTCGGAATGAGTTTGTTAACAAGACTTGATCAACCTTGTTAATGGATTCCTTTTGATGATCATGAGATGGATGAAGTTAGAAAGCACAACCTTCTGTGCCCTCCTTTCACTTTTTGTTATTTATATTAGATAAAGTAAAATAGTATTTTCTGTCTGTTATCTGAATTATCCGTGCAATATAAAAATACCCCGGAAATAAAAGTTCTCCAAATGCCCTGAAATTTAAATATGATTTTTTCTGGAATATTTGAGAATATTTGGCACTGAGAACACAGCAGGGGGGCATCCACCTGGCCACGAGGGTGGAGGGCGTGCCCTACCCCCCTAGGCGCTCCCCCCTACCTCGTGGGCCCACAGTGGCCCTCCTCCACTTATTCCTGCACCCACACACTCCTTCTTCCTCCCACAAACACCATTATCCAGCTCAAGCACAAGTTCTAACCTCTTTTGCTGTGATTTTCAATCTCCTTGCTCAAAGCACCTCTCACAAAACTGCTTTGGGGGATTGTTCCTTGGTATGTGACTCCTCCATTGGTCCAATTAGTTTTTGTCCTAGTGCTTTATTCATTGCAATTTTGTGCTGCCTAGGTGACCATGTTCTTGAGCTTGCATGTCAAATTTATATGGTTCCAAGTTGTTCTAATGCATGATATAGGCTCTAGGCACTTGTAGGAGTAGCTGCTATCAATTTTGTTGAGTTTGGTTTACTTTTATTTGAAGTTACTAAAAATTTCAGAATTTTTCAGAAAATAATGAAGAGATTTTTGAGGGGCTCATCGAGCCGAAGCTCGAAGGTAAAGCAAAATGAAGAAGCAGAGAGGCCCAAATATAATCTGCCTCATACCGCGGAGGTTCGGCCGTGTGAAGGCCTTCCGATGATTTCTTGAGAGCAGTCGGGATTTATGATGATTTTTATAAATTGGCTAAGAATGCATGCCTCACCAACTTCCTCCGCGACCAACACGAACAATATCTCTTACTCACCAATACTTTTGTGCAAAACTTCTACTATTATCCTAGGGAATCACCTCCTTCAGTAGAGTTTCATTTATATGATGTGCTTAAGAAGATGTCACTATATGAATTTTGCAGGGTTTGCAAAATACCTTTCGAGGGTAGCTTAGAGGAACCACATCGTAGAGATGTGGACAGGTTTCTTGACACTATCACTGTAGGGGAAACTAGGAAAGTTTTTGATGCAAGAATCACTAGCATACATTTTCCTGTTTTACGCTACTTTGCAATATTTGCTAGTCGTTGCTTAATTGGTCGCGGAAACTGTGGAAACCTTAGTGTTCCTGATATTTTTATTTTGTTCCATGGTTTATTCCGTGACGACTCTGTTAGTATGGGCGGTATTATTGCTAAACGGTTAAGTCTGAACCGTACAAAGGGCCCCATCTTTGGAGGTATCTATGCTTCACGCCTTGCTACATACTATAACATACCTATTGGGCACTATGAAAAAGAAGAAAAATTGCTGCCTACTGTTTATTTAGATTATAAGAGTATGGTAGCGCATGATTTTATTATAAAGAATAGGGAAGGGGAGCTTAAATACAAATTGTTCTTTGATAAACGTCATCCTGAGACTATCACCTTGCCTGCTCCTTCCTTGTTTGATTTGTCTACAGGCCAGTACCTCATCTCGCCGGAGGCTATTCACGCCTACCGGAACCCTACATCAGCAACAGAGCCAGAGTCGGAACCACAATTTGGTCCTCCACGACAGTCTAATTACCAGTGGGATCCGGAGATGATTGCCAACCAGTGGCAATCAGAGTCTTCTTCTTCGTAGTACGACCCCAACTATTACTTTGGATATCCGCCAGGCCAACCGTGGCCATAGACCAACTTAGGCCAAAAGCCTAAGCTTGGGGGAGTACGTATTTCTGACCGACATTACATTCATGATCACACACTCATTGCTAGATGTCGGTGCTCATACTTTTTCATTGTATTATCCATGCTAGTTTCTTTCCTTTTTATTGCTTTCTTCTTGTGTGTTTAATAAACCTTAAGAAAAACAAAAAAAATAGTTGTAGCTTTTAATTAGTTTACTTTCCATGCTTGTAGTAGTAATTAAAAGAGAAAAGCCCAAAAGATTTCTTGTTCTTCTTTTGCTTGTTGGGAGCTTTCCCATGCATATAGTTTTATTTCTTTTCTTTTCTTTGGGGGTCGATAGGAGAAGATCATGATTAAATTGTTGAAGTGGCTCTTATATGCATTATTTTTGATCTGACAAAAGAGCCCATATTGCCTTGTCTTGTCCTGTTTATTGAAAGCTTGCAGATTCCAGCTTAGTCCAATGCACATGCACTATTATTATTATCCACATCGTTCGGTCGTGCAAGTGAAAGGCAATTATGACGATATATGATGAACTGATTGAGATGGGAGAAGCTGGTATGAACTCAACCGCTCTTGTTTTTGTAAATATGATTAGTTCATCGTTCCTGATTCAGCCTATTATGAATAAACATGTTTGCGATGACAATTAGAGATCATAGTTTCTTATGCCATGCTTAATTATCTAGGAGCTTATAATGGTTTACCTTGCGTGCCAACATGCTATTAAAATGGTTGTGATGTGGTATGATAGGGTGGTATCCTCCTCTGAATGATTTAAGTGACTTGACTTGGCACATGTTCACGCATGTAGTTGAAACAAAATCAACATAGCCTTCACGATATTTATGTTCATGGTGGATTATATCCTACTCATGCTTGCAATCAATGTTCATTAACTTTAATGCATGTTCATGGCTGTTGTCGCTCTCTAGTTGGTCGCTTCCCAGTCTTTTGCTAGCCTTCACTTGTACTAAGCGGGAATACTGCTTGTGCATCCAATCCCATAAACCCCAAAGTTGTTCCATATGAGTCCACCATACCTACCTATATACGATATCTACCTGTCATTCCAAGTAAATTTGTATGTGCCAAACTCTAAAGCTTCAAATAAATATCCTGTTTTGTATGCTTGAATAGCTCATGTATCAACTAGGGCTGTCCGTATCTTCCATGTTAGGCGGGTTATTCTCAAGAGGAGTGGACTCCGCTCCTCACTCACGAGAAAATGGCTGGTCACCGGGATGCCCAGTCCCATGCTTTATGCAAATCAAATCAAAATAATTGCAAACAAAACTCCCCCTGGGACTCTTGTTAGTTGGAGGCACTCGCTGTTTCGAGCAAGCCATGGATTGATTCTTGTTGGTGGAGGGGGAGTATAAACTTTACCATTCTGTTTGGGAACCACCTATAATGTGTGTAGCATGGAAGATATCGCCATCTCTTGGTTGTTATGTTGACAATGAAAGTATAACGCTCAAAATATTATTCATCTCTATTTCAAAAACGAGCTCTGGCACCTCTACAAATCCCTGCTTCCCTCTGCGATGGGCCTATCTATTTACTTTTATGTTGAGTCATCATCCTCTTATTAAAAAGCACCAGTTGGAGAGCACCACTGTCATTTGCATTCATTATTGTTAGTTTACATTGAGTATGACTTGACTGGATCTCTTTTACCATGAATTACAATGTCTAGTCAGTCCTTGATCTTTAAAGGTTCTCTGCATTTATGTTTTGCGGTCTCATAAAGGGCTAGCGAGATACCATCCTGTTATATCATATTATGATTGTTTTGAGAAAGTGTTGTCATCTGAGATTTATTATTATTGCTCGCTAGTTGATTATGCCATTGATATGAGTAAACTTGAGACCTAAGCGTTATTATGAATATGGTTAGTTTATAATCTTTGCTAAAAACTTGAATGCTGGCTTTACATATTTACAACAACAAGAGCAAACAGAGTTTGTAAAAGTTTTTCTTTATCACTTTTAGTTTGTCAACTGAATTGCTTGAGCACAAGCAAAGGTTTATGCTTGGGGGAGTTGATACGTCTCCGTCATATCTACTTTTCCAAACACATTTGCCCTTGTTTTGGACTCTAACTTACATGATTTGAATGGAACTAACCCGGACTGACGCTGTTTTCAGCAGAATTGCCATGGTGTTATTTATGTGCAAAAACAAAAGTTCTCGGAATGACCTGAAACTTCATGGAGACTATTTTTGGAAATAAAAAAAATACTGGCAAAAGATCAAGACCAGGGGCCCCACACCCTAGCCACGAGGGTGGGGGGCGCGCCCCCCTACCTCGTGGGCCTCCTGGAGCTCCTCCGACCTCAACTCCAACTCTATATATTCGTGTTCGGAGAGAAAAAATTAGGGAGAAAGATTCATCATGTTTTACGATACGGAGCCGCCGCCAAGCCCTAAACTCTCTCGGGAGGGCTGATCTGGAGTCCGTTCGGGGCTCCGGAGAGGGGAATCCGTCGCCATCGTCATCATCAACCATCCTCCATCACCAATTTCGTGATGCTCACCACCGTGCGTGAGTAATTCCATCGTAGGCTTGCTGGACGGTGATGGGTTGGATGAGATTTATCATGTAACCGAGTTAGTTTTGTTAGGGTTTGATCCCTAGTATCCACTATGTTCTGAGATTGATGTTGCTGTGACTTTGCTATGCTTAATGCTTGTCACTAGGGCTCGAGTGCCATGATTTCAGATCTGAACCTATTATGTTTTCATCAATATATGTGAGTTCTTGATCCTATCTTGCAAGTCTATAGTCACCTACTATGTGTTATGATCCGGCAACCCCGAAGTGACAATAATCGGGACCACTCCCAGTGATGACCATAGTTTGAGGAGTTCATGTATTCACTATGTGCTAATGCTTTGTTCCGGTTCTCTATTAAAAGGAGGCCTTAATATCCCTTAGTTTCCATTAGGACCCCGCTGCCACGGGAGGGTAGGACAAAAGATGTCATGCAAGTTCTTTTTCATAAGCACATATGACTATATTCGGAATACATGCCTACATTACATTGATGAATTGGAGCTAGTTCTGTGTCACCCTAGGTTATGACTGTCACATGATGAACCACATCCGGCATAATTCTCTATCACCGATCCATTGCCTACGAGCTTTCCATATATTGTTCTTCGCTTATTTACTTTTCCGTTGCTATTGCTATCATCACTACAAAACACCAAAAATATTACTTTTGCTATCGTTACCTTTTCCTACTGTTACCACTACTATCATATTACTTTGCTACTAAACACTTTGCTGCAGATATTAAGTTTCCAGGTGTGGTTGAATTGGCAACTTAGCTGCTAATACTTGAGAATATTCTTTGGCTCCCGTTGTGTCGAATCAATAAATTTGGGTTGAATACTCTACCCTCGAAAACTATTGTGATCCCCTATACTTGTGGGTTATCAATCATAGTCTCCATCATCCTTTCCTCACATGGGACAATGCTCTAATAATGAAAATCATCACACTTCTATTTACTTACAACTCAAGAATTACAACTCGATACTTAGAACAAAATATGACTCTATGTGAATGCCTCCGGCGGTGTACCGGGATGTGCAATGAATCAAGAGTGACATGTATCAAATAATTATGAAGGTGGCTTTGCCACAAATACGATGTCAACTTCATGATCATGCAAAGCAATATGACAATGGTGGAGCGTGTCATAATAAACGAACGGTGGAAAGTTGCATGGCAATATATCTCGGAATGGCTATGGAAATGCCATAATAGGTAGGTATGGTGGCTGTTTTGAGGAAGATATAAGGAGGCTTATGTGTGATAGAGCGTATCATATCACGGGGTTTGGATGTACCGGTGAAGTTTGCACCAACTCTGGAGGTGATTAAGGGCAATGCACGGTACCGAAGAGGCTAGCAATGATGGAAGGGTGAGAGTGCGTATAATCCATGGACTCAACATTAGTCATAAAGAACTCACATACTTATTGCGAAAATCTACAAGTCATCAAAACCAAGCACTACGCACATGCTCCTAGGGGGATAGATTGCTAGGAAAAGACCATCGCTCGTCCCCGACCGCCACTCATAAGGAAAGCAATCAAAGAACACCTCATGCTTCAAATTTGTCACACAGCGTTCACCATACGTGCATGCTACGGGACTTGCAAACTTCAACACAAGTATTTCTCAATTCCACAATTACTCAACTAGCACAACTCTAATATTACCATCTTTATATCTCAAAACAACTATCAAGTATCAAACTTCTCATAGTATTTAATGCATTTTATATGAAAGTTTTTATTATACCCATCCAGGATGCCTATCATATTAAGACTAATTTTATAGCCAAAGCAAATTACCATGCTGTTCTAAAAGACTCCCAAAATAATATAAGTGAAGCATGAGAGATCAATAATTTATATAAAATAAAATCACCACCATGCTCTAAAAAGGTATAAGTGAAGCACTAGAGCAAAATTATCTAGCTCAAAAGATATAAGTGAAGCACATAGAGTATTCTAATAAATTCCAATTCATGTGTGTCTCTCCAAAAGGTGTGTACATCAAGGTTGATTGTGATAAACTAAAAATAAAAGACTCAAATCATACAAGACGCTCCAAGCAAAACACATATCATGTGGTGAATAAAAATATAGCCTCAAGTAAAGTTACCGATAGACGAAGACGAAAGAGGGGATGCCTTCCGGGGCATCCCCAAGCTTAGGCTTTTGGTTGTACTTGAATTGTACCTTGGGGTCCCTTGGGCATCCCCAAGCTTAGTATCTTGCAACTCCTTATTCCAAAATCCATCAAATGTTTACCCAAAAACTTGAAAACTTCACAACACAAAACACAACAGAATATCTCATGAGCTCCGTTAGTACAAGAAAACAAACCACCACTTTAAAGTACTGTAATGAACTCATTCTTTATTTATATTGGTGTTAAACCTACTGTATTCCAAATTCTCTATGGTTCATACCCCCCGATACTAGCCATAGATTCATCAAAATAAGCAAACAACACACGAAAAAAGAATCTGTCAAAAATAGAACAATGTGTAGTAATCTGGAAGTTTCGAATACTTCTGTAACTCAAAAAATTCTGAAAAATTAGGAAGTCCTAAATAATTTTCATATTGATCTACTGAAGTTGGAATTCGTATTTTATCGCTCTCTGGTAAAAAATTAAAATTATTCTCGTGAGTGCATACTTTCTGTTTTTTACAGCAAGATCAAATAACAATCACCCAAGAAGACCCTAAAGGCTTTACTTGGAACAAACACTAATTAAAACATAAAAACACAATCATAACAGAGGGTATATGATTCATTTATTACTAAATAGGAACAAAAAGGCAAGGAACAAAAATAAAATTGGGTTGCCTCCCAACAAGCGCTATCGTTTAACGCCCCTAGCTAGTCATAAAAACAAGAATAGATCTAGGTATTGTCATCTTTGGTATGCAATTCCTCAATTGAACACTTATAACCCTTAGGAGTTCCCTTCATTTTATTGATGATCAAACTCTTAGGCAAGAAATCAAGAAATTCATTTGTAGCAAAAGGTTCCTTAATGATAGCAAAAAAATTGGGGTTAACACTTATTGATTTGAGATCCGCGTTCTCCTTACTAGAAGATTCACCCTTATTTTTAGGAACATACATAAAATTGGAAAATTTGGTAGGAGGAGGGTCTGAAGTGTTTCTCACGGCAGAAAAGGCAGACCCTAAGTTGGTAATAATATCCTCAAGTTTAGCAATTCTAGTGGAATCTTGATCTATCTTTTCATTAACTAAGGGTTCTTTTTCTCCCAAAATTTTCAGAGTAACTCCGACCTTAGATCCATATTGGTTAATTTGGTTGTGGATCTTTTTATCCAAATTCTCGATCGACTCTACAGTGGCAACTTTATTTTCGATAATTTCAAGCCTTTGCATCACATGTTCCAAAGTTAAAATAGTTCCATTAACCAAAAGAGGTGGTGGGCCAAACAAATCTATCACAGCATTATAAGAATCAAAAGTATGTCTACCCAAGAAATTCCCTCCGGTAATGGTATCAAGAATATATTTGTTCCAAGGAGTGATGCCTACATAAAAATTGCGAAGAAGAACGGAAGTAGATTGCTTCCTAGTGAATCTATTCCGAGCATTGCAAATTCTATACCAAGCATATTTTAGATTTTCTCCCTTCCTTTGTTTAAAATTAAGAACTTCATTATCGGGAGTACTAACAATGATAGAAGGACTGGCCATGATGGCAAAACAAACGATCTAACACACGGACACACAAGAAGCAAGCGGAAAGAAGCAGACGGAAAAAGGGTAAATAAAACAACAAAGGTGAAGTGGGGGAGAGGAAAACGAGAGGCACATGGCAAATAATGTAATGCGAGGGATAAGAATTTGTGATGGGTACTTGGTATGTCTTGACTTGGCGTAGATCTCCCCGGCAACGGCACCAGAAATCCTTCTTGCTACCTCTTGAGCATGCTTTGGTTTTGAAGGAAATATGCCCTAGAGGCAATAATAAAGTTATTATTTATTTCTTTATATCATGATAAATGTTTATTATTCATGCTAGAATTGTATTAACCGGAAACATAATACTTGTGTGAATACATAGACAAACTAAACGTCACTAGTATGCCTCTACTTGACTAGCTCATTAATCGAAGATGGTTATGTTTCCTAACCATAGACATGTGTTGTCATTTGATTAACGAGATCACATCATTAGGAGAATGATGTGATTGACATGACCCATTCCATTAGCTTAGCACCCGATCGTTTAGTATGTTGCTATTGCTTTCTTCATGACTTATACATGTTCCTATGACTATGAGATTATGCAACTCCCGTTTGCCGGAGGAACACTTTGTGTGCTACCAAACGTCACAACGTAACTGGGTGATTATAAAGGAGCTCTACAGGTGTCTCCAAAGGTACATGTTGGGTTGGCGTATTTCGAGATTAGGATTTGTCACTCCGATTGTCGGAGAGGTATCTCTGGGCCCTCTCGGTAATGCACATCACTTAAGCCTTGCAAGCATTGCAACTAAAGATGTTAGTTGTGAGATGATGTATTACGGAACGAGTAAAGAACTTGCCGGTAACGAGATTGAACTAGGTATTGAGATACCGACGATCAAATCTCGGACAAGTAACACACCGATGACAAAGGGAACAACGTATGTTATTATGCGGTCTGACCGATAAAGATCTTCATAGAATATGTGGGAGCCAATATGAGCATCCAGGTTCCGCTATTGGTTATTGACCGGAGACGTGTCTCGTCATGTCTACATTGTTCTCGAACCCGTAGGTCCGCACGCTTAAGGTTTCGATGACAGTTATATTATGAGTTTATGAGTTTTGATGTACCGAAGGAGTTCGGAGTCCCGGATGAGATCGGGGACATGACGAGGAGTCTCGAAATGGTCGAGACGTAAAGATCGATATATTGACGACTATATTCGGACATCGGAAAGGTTCCGAGTGGTTCAGGTATTTTTCGGAGTACCGGAGTTACGGGAATACGGGGGAAGAAGTATATGGGCCTTATTGGGCTTTAGGGGAGAAGGAGGCAGGCCGCGCCCCCCCATTGACTAGTCCGAATTGGACTAGGGGGAGGAGCGGCGCCCCCTCCTTCCTTCTCTTCCCTCTTCCCCTTCCTTGTCTCCTACTCCTACTACTTGGAAGGACTCCTAGTTGTACTAGGAAAGGGGGAATCCTACTCCCGGTGGGAGTAGGACTCCCCTAGGGAGCGCCATAGAGAGGGCCGGCCCTCCCCTCCTCCACTCATTTATATACGGGGGCAGGGGGCACCCCATAGACACACAAGTTGATCCTCGTGATCGTTTTCTTAGCCGTGTGCGGTGCCCCCCTCCACCATACTCCTCAATAATATTGTAGCGGTGCTTAGGCGAAGCCGTGCAACGGTAGAACATCAAGATCGTCACCACGCCGTCATGCTGACGGAACTCTTCCCTGACACTTTGCTGGATCGGAGTCCGGGGATCGTCATCGAGCTGAACGTGTGCTAAAACTCGGAGGTGCCGTAGTTTCGGTGCTTGATCGGTCGGGCCGTGAAGACGTACGACTACATCAATCGCGTTGTCATAACGCTTCCGCTTCTGGTCTATGAGGGTACGTAGACAACACTCTCCCCTCTTGTTGCTATGCATCACCATGATCTTGCGTGTGCGTAGGAATTTTTTTGAAATTACTACGTTCTCCAACAGTGGCATCGGAGCCTAGGTTTTATGTGTTGATGTTATATGCACGAATAGAACACAAGTGAGTTGTGGGCGATATAAGTCATACTGTTTACCAGCATGTCATACTTCTGTTCGACGGTATTGTTGGATGAAGCGGCCCGGACCGACATTACGCGTACACTTACGCGAGACTGGTTCTACCGACGTGCTTTGCACACAGGTGGCTGGCGGGTGTCAGTTTCTCCAACTTTAGTTGAACCGAGTGTGGCTACGCCCGGTCCTTGCGAAGGTTAAAACAGCACCAACTTGACAAACTATCGTTGTGGTTTTTGATGCGTAGGTAAGATTGGTTCTTGCTTAAGCCCATAGCAGCCACGTAAAACTTGCAACAAACAAAGTAGAGGACGTCTAACTTATTTTTGCAGGGCATGTTGTGATGTGATATGGTCAAGACATGATGCTAAATTTTATTGTATGAGATGATCATGTTTTGTAACCAAGTTATCGGCAACTGGCAGGAGCCATATGGTTGTCGTTTTATTGTATGCAATGCAATCGCGCTGTAATGCTTTACTTTATCACTAAGCGGTAGCGATAGTCGTGGAAGCATAAGATTGGCAAGACGACAACGATGCTACGATGGTGATCAAGGTGTCGCGCCGGTGACGATGGTGATCATGATGGTGCTTCGAAGATGGAGATCGCAAGCACAAGATGATGATGACCATATCATATCACTTATATTGATTGCATGTGATGTTTATCTTTTATGCATCTTATCTTGCTTTGATTGACGGTAGCATTTTAAGATGATCTCTCACTAATTATCAAGAAGTGTTCTCCCTGAGTATGCACCGTTGCGAAAGTTCTTCGTGCTGAGACACCACGTGATGATCGGGTGTGATAGGCTCCACGTTCAAATACAACGGGTGCAAAACAGTTGCACACACGGAATACTCAGGTTATACTTGACGAGCCAAGCATATACAGATATGGCCTCGGAACACGGAGACCGAAAGGTCGAGCGTGAATCATATAGTAGATATGATCAACATAGTGATGTTCACCAATGAAACTACTCCATCTCACATGATGATCGGACATGGTTTAGTTGATTTGGATCACGTGATCACTTAGAGGATTAGAGGGATGTCCATCTAAGTGGGAGTTCTTAAGTAATATGATTAATTGAACTTAAATTTATCATGAACTTTGTCCTGGTAGTATTTTGCAAATCATGTTGTAGATCAATAGCTCGCGTTGTTGCTTCCCTGTGTTTATTTTGATATGTTCCTAGAGAAAATTGTGTTGAAAGATGTTAGTAGCAATGATGCGGATTGGATCCATGATCTGAGGTTTATCCTCATTGCTGCACAGAACAATTATGTCCTTGATGCACCGCTAGGTGACAGACCTATTGCAGGAGCAGATGCAGACGTTATGAACGTTTGGCTAGCTAAATATGATGACTACTTGATAGTTTAGTGCACCATGCTTAACGGCTTAGAATCGGGACTTCAGAGACGTTTTGAACGTCATGGACCATATGAGATGTTCCAGGAGTTGAAGTTAATATTTCAAGCAAATATCCGAGTTGAGAGATATAAAGTCTCCAACAAGTTCTATAGCTAAAAGATGGAGGAGAATCGCTCAACTAGTGAGCATGTGCTCAGATTGTCTGGGTACTACAATCGCTTGAATCAAGTGGGAGTTAATCTTCCAAATAAGATAGTGATTGACATAATTCTCTAGTCACCATCACCAAGTTAGTAGAACTTCATGATGAACTATATTATGCAAGGGATGACAAAAACAACTCCCGAGCTTTTCATGATGATGAAATCGATGAAGGTAGAAATCAAGAAAGAGTATCAAGTGTTGATGGTTGACAAGATCACTAGTTTCAAGAAAAGGGCAAAAAGAAAAAAAGGGGAACTTCAAGAAAAACAGCAAGCAAGTTGCTGCTCAGGAGAAGAAACCCAAATTTGGACCTAAGCCTGAAACTGAGTGCTTCTACTGCAAGCAGACTGGTCACTGGAAGCGGAACTGCCCCAAGTATTTGGCGGATAAGAAGGATGGCAAGGTGAACAAAGGTATATATGATATACATGTTATTGACGTGTACCTTACTAATGCTCGCAGTAGCACCTGGGTATTTGATACTGGTTTTGTTGCTAATATTTGCAACTCGAAATAGGACTATGAATTAAGCAAAGATTAGCTAAGGACGAGGTGACGATGCGCGTGGGAAATGGTTCCAAAGTCGATGTGATCGTAGTCGGCACGCTACCTCTACATCTACCTTCGGGATTAGTATTAGACCTAAATAATTGTTATTTGGTGCCAGCGTTGAGCATGAACATTATATCTGGATCTTGTTTGATGTGAGACGGTTATTCATTTAAATCAGAGAATAATAGTTGTTCTATTTATATGAGTAATATCTTTTATGGTCATGCACCCTTGAAGAGTGGTCTATTCTTATTAAATCTTGATAGTAGTGACACACATATTCATAATGTTGAAGCCAAAAGATGCAGAGTTGGTAATGATAGTGCAACTTATTTGTGGCACTGCTGTTTAGGTCATATCGATGTAAAGCGCATGAAGAAACTCCATACTGATGGACTTTTGGAACCACTTGATTATGAATCACTTGGTACTTGCAAACCGTATCTTATGGGCAAGATGACCAAAACACCGTTCTCCGGTACTATGGAGAGAGCAACAGATTTGTTAGAAATCATACATACAGATGTATGTGGTCCGATGAATGTTGAGGCTCGTGGCGGATATCGTTATTTTCTCACCTTCACAGATGAGTTAAGCAGATATGGGTATATCTACTTAATGAAACATAAGTCTGAAACATTTGAAAAGTTCGAAGAATTTCAGAGTGAAGTTGAAAATCATCGTAACAAGAAAATAAAATTCCTACGATCTGATCGTGGAGGAGAATATTTGAGTTACGAGTTTGGTGTACATTTGAAACAATGCAGAATAGTTTCGCAACTCACGCCACCCGGAACACCACAGCGTAATGGTGTGTCTGAACGTCGTAATCGTACTTTACTAGATATGGTGTGATCTATGATGTCTCTTACTGATTTACCGCTATCATTTTGGGGTTATGCTTTAGAGACGGCCGCATTCACGTTAAATAAGGCACCATCAAAATCCGTTGAGACGGCGCCTTATGAACTGTGGTTTGGCAAGAAACCAAAGTTGTCGTTTCTGAAAGTTTGGGGCTGCGATGCTTATGTGAAAAAGCTTCAACCTGATAAGCTCGAACCCAAATCGAAGTAATGTGTCTTCATAGGATATCCAAAGGAAACTATTGGATACACCTTCTATCACAGATCCGAAGGCAAGACTTTTGTTGCTAAATTCGGAAACTTTCTAGAGAAGGAGTTTCTCTCGAAAGAAGTGAGTGGGAGGAAAGTAGAACTTGATGAGGTAACTATACCTGCTCCCTTATTGGAAAGTAGTACATCACAAAAACCGGTTTCTGTGACACCTACACCAATTAGTGAGGAAGCTAATGATGATGATCATGAAACTTTAGAACAAGATACTACTGAACCTCATAGATCAACCAGAGTAAGATCCGCACTAGAGTGGTACGGTAATCCTGTTCTGGAAGTCATGCTACTAGATCATGATGAACCTACGAACTATGAGGAGGCGATGATGAGCCCAGATTCCGCAAAATGGCTTGAGGCCATGAAATCTGAGATAGGATCCATGTATGAGAACAAAGTATGGACTTTGGTTGACTTACCCGTTGTTCGGCAAGCCATTGAGATTAAATGGATCTTCAAGAGGAAGACGGACGCTGATAGTAGTGTTACTATCTACAAAGCTAGAATTGTCGCAAAAGGTTTTCGACAAGTTCAAGGTGTTGACTACGATGAGAGTTTCTCACTCGTATATATGCTTAAGTCTGTCCGAATCATGTTAACAATTGCCGCATTTTATGAAATCTGGCAAATGGATAAACAAAACTGCATTCCTTAATGGATTTATTGTATATGATGCATCCAGAAGGTTTTGACAATCCTAAAGGTGTTAAAAAAATGTGCAAACTCTAGCGATCCATCTATGGACTGGTGCAAGCATCTCAGAGTTGGAATATACGCTTTGATGAGTTGATCAAAGCATATAGTTTTATACAGACTTGCGGTGAAGCCTGTATTTACAAGAAAGTGAATGGGAGCACTACAACATTTCTGATAAATATATGTGAATGACATATTGTTGATCGGAAATGATATAGAATTTCTGGATAGCATAAAGGGATACTTGAATAAGAGTTTTTCAATGAAAGACCTCGGTGAAGCTGCTTACATATTGGGCATTAAGATCTATAGAGACAGATCAAGACGCTTAATTGGACTTTCACAAAGCACATACCTTGACAAAATTTTGAAAAAAATTCAAAATGGATCAAGCAAAGAAAGGATTCTTGCCTGTCTTACAAGGTGTGAAATTGAGTAAGACTCAATGCCCGAGCACTGCAGAAGATAGAGAGAAAGTGAAAGATGTTCCCTATGCTTCAGCCATAGGCTCTATCATGTATGCAATGTTGTGTACCAGGCCTGATGTATGTCTTGCTATAAGTCTAGCAGGGAGGTACCAAAGTAATCCAGGAGTGGATCACTGGACATCAGTCAAGAACATCCTGAAATACCTGAAAAGGACTAAGGATATGTTTCTCGTATATGGAGGTGACAAAGAGCTCATCGTAAATGGTTACGTTGATGCAAGCTTTAACACTGATCCAGACGATTCTAAATCGCAAACCGGATACGTGTTTACATTAAACGGTGGAGCTGTCAGTTGGTGCAGTTCTAAACAAAGCGTTGTGGCGGGATCTACATGTGAAGCGGAGTACATAGCTGCTTCAGAAGCAGCAAACGAAGGAGTCTGGATGAAGGAGTTCATATCCGATCTAGGTGTCATACCTAGTGCATCGGGTCCAATGAAAATCTTTTCTGACAATACTGGTGCAATTGCCTTGGCAAAGGAATCCATATTTCACAAGAGAACCAAGCACATCAAGAGACGCTTCAATTCCATCCGGGATCTAGTCCAGGTGGGAGACATAGAGATTTGCAAGACACATACGGATCTGAATGTAGCAGACCCGTTGACTAAGCCTCTTCCACGAGCAAATCATGATCAGCACCAAAGCTCCATGGGTGTTAGAATCATTACTGTGTAATCTAGATTATTGACTCTAGTGCAAGCGGGAGATTGAAGGAAATATGCCCTAGAGGCAATAGTAAAGTTATTGTTTATTTCTTTATATCATGATAAATGTTTATTATTCATGCTAGAATTGTATTAACCGGAAACATAATACTTGTGTGAATACATAGACAAACTAAACGTCACTAGTATGCCTCTACTTGACTAGCTCGTTAATCGAAGATGGTTATGTTTCCTAACCATAGACATGTGTTGTCATTTGATTAACGAGATCACATCATTAGGAGAATGATGTGATTGACATGACCCATTCCATTAGCTTAGCACCCGATCGTTTAGTATGTTGCTATTGCTTTCTTCATGACTTATACATGTTCCTATGACTATGAGATTATGCAACTCCCGTTTGCCGGAGGAACACTTTGTGTGCTACCAAACGTCACAACGTAACTGGGTGATTATAAAGGAGCTCTACAGGTGTCTCCAAAGGTACATGTTGGGTTGGCGTATTTCGAGATTAGGATTTGTCACTCCGATTGTCGGAGAGGTATCTCTGGGCCCTCTCGGTAATGCACATCACTTAAGCCTTGCAAGCATTGAAACTAATGAGTTAGTTGCGAGATGATGTATTATAGAACGAGTAAAGAGACTTGACGGTAACGAGATTGAACTAGGTATTGAGATACCGACTATCGAATCTCGGGCAAGTAACATACCGATGACAAAGGGAACAACGTATGTTGTTATGCGGTCTGACCGATAAAGATCTTCGTAGAATATGTGGGAGCCAATATGAGCATCCAGGTTCTGCTATTGGTTATTGACTGGAGACGTGTCTCGGTCATGTCTACATTGTTCTCGAACCCGTAGGGTCCGCACGCTTAAGGTTTCGATGACAGTTATATTATGAGTTTATGAGTTTTGATGTACCGAAGGAGTTCGGAGTCCCGGATGAGATCGGGGACATGACGAGGAGTCTCGAAATGGTTGAGACGTAAAGATCGATATATTGGACGACTATATTCGGACATCGGAAAGGTTCCGAGTGGTTCTGGTATTTTTCGGAGTACCGGAGAGTTACGGGAATATGGGGGAAGAAGTATATGGGCCTTATTGGGCTTTAGGGGAGAGGGAGAGGCAGGACGCGCCCCCCCATTGACTAGTCCGAATTGGACTAGGGGGAGGAGCGGCGCCCCCTCCTTCCTTCTCTTCCCTCTTCCCCTTCCTTGTCTCCTACTCCTACTACTTGGAAGGACTCCTAGTTGTACTAGGAAAGGGGGAATCCTACTCCCGGTGGGAGTAGGACTCCCCTAGGGCGCGCCATAGAGAGGGCCGGCCCTCCCCTCCTCCACTCCTTTATATACGGGGGCATGGGGCACCCCATAGACACACAAGTTGATCCTCGTGATCGTTTTCTTAGCCGTGTGCGGTGCCCCCCTCCACCATACTCCTCAATAATATTGTAGCGGTGCTTAGGCGAAGCCGTGCAACGGTAGAACATCAAGATCGTCACCACGCCGTCATGCTGACGGAACTCTTCCCTGACACTTTGCTGGATCGGAGTCCGGGGATCGTCATCGAGCTGAACGTGTGCTAAAACTCGGAGGTGCCGTAGTTTCGGTGCTTGATCGGTCGGGCCGTGAAGACATACGACTACATCAACCGCGTTGTCATAACGCTTCCGCTTCCGGTCTACGAGGGTACGTAGACAACACTCTCCCCTCTCATTGCTATGCATCACCATGATCTTGCGTGTGCGTAGGATTTTTTTTGAAATTACTACGTTCCCCAACAGGTTTTCCCTTGAAGAGGAAAGGGTGATGCAGCAAAGTAGCGTAAGTATTTCCCTCAGTTTTTGAGAACCAAGGTATCAATCCAGTAGGAGACTACATGCAAATCGCCTAGTACCTGCACAAACAATCAAGAACCTTGCAACCTACGCGATAAAGGGGTTGTCAATCCCTTCACGGTCACTTGCAAAAGTGAGATCTGGTAAAGATAATAAGATAAATATTTTTGGTACTTTGTTGTATAGATTGAAAAGTAAAGATTGCAAAATACATAATAAACTAGAATTATAGATCGGAAACTTATATGATTTAAAGTAGACTCGGGGGCCATAGGTTTCACTAGTGGCTTCTCTCAAGATAGCATATATTACGGTGGGTGAACAAATTACTGCCGAGCAATTGATAGAAAATCGCATAGTTATGAGAATATCTAGGCATGATCATGAACATAGGCATCACGTCCGTGTCAAGTAGACCGAAACGATTCTGCGTCCACTACTATTACACCACACATCGACCGCTATCCAGCATGCATCTAGAGTATTAAGTTCATACGAACAGAGTAACGCATTAGGCAAGATGACATGATGTAGAGGGATAAACTCAAGCAATATGATATAAACCCCGTCTTTTTATCCTCGATGGCAACCATACAATACGTGTCGGTTCCCTTTCTGTCACTGGAGTCGAGCACCGCAAGATTGAACCCAAAGCTAAGCACTTCTCCCATTGCAAGAAAGATCAATCTAGTAGGCCAAACTAAACCGATAATTAGAAGATACTTGCAAAGATATCAAATCATGCATATAAGAATTCAGAGAAGAATCAAATATTGTTCATAGATAATCATAAACCCACAATTCATTGGATCTCGGCAAACACACCGCAAAAAGTATTACATCGAATAGATCTCCAAGAACATCGAGGAGAACTTTGTATTAAGAACCAAAGAGAGAGAAGAAGCCATCTAGCTAATAACTATGGACCCGAAGGTCTGTGGTAAACTACTCACACATCATCGAAGAGGCTATGGTGTTGATGTAGAAGCCCTCCATGATCGAATCCCCCTCCGGCACATCATCGGAAAATGTCCCCAGATGGGATCTCATGGGTATAGAAGTTTGCGGCCGTGGAATAGTGGTTTCGTGGATCCCCTGGATGTTTTTAGGGTATAAGAGTATATATAGACGAAAGAAGTAGGTCGGTGGAGATACGAGGGGCCCACGAGGGTGGGGGAACGCCTACCCCTGGGCGCGCCTCCCTACCTCCTGGCTGCCTCGTTGCTTCCTTGACCTCCACTCCAAGTCTCCTGGATTGCGTTTGTTCCAAAAAAGATCCTCGCGAAAGTTTCGTTCCGTTTGGATTCTGTTTGATATTCCTTTTCTGCGAAACACTGAAATAGGAAAAAAAACAGCAACTTGCACTGGGCCTTCGGTTAATAGGTTAGTCCCAAAAATGATATAAAAGAGCATATTAAATCCCATTAAACATCCAAAACAAATAATATAATAGCATGGAACAATAAAAAATTATAGATACATTGGAGACGTATCACGACCCTTCCTCGCTGGCCGCCCCTCCCCCGACCTCGCCGGCTGCCGGCGCCCCGTCGGCCTCGCCCCGCACCCGGGCGGGTTCGGCTTCCGCCCGGGGTAGTGCCCGTAGCCCGCACCTGTTACGCCCACTCCAGTGGCCTTCTGTGCCACTGGCAGCTGAGGCCCTCCCCTAAAAAGATAAAAAAGTTTTAGAAATAAAATAAATAATAATAAAATTTAATCATTTAATTAATTAATAAGTTAATTAATTAACATAATTAGCTTAGTGAACTACCTAATTAACTGTTAATTAGCTAATGAGTCTATGACAGGGAGGGCTCACCCCTGTTGACTAGTCAAACGTTGACTGGTCAACTGGGACCCCCTGGCCCACCTATCAGCCACTGGGTACACAACTTTTGTGTACCATGTGCTAGGTGCCCCTAGCATTTTAGCATGTATTTTCGAATTAATAATAATTTCAGAATATTGCTAAAACTTTAGAAATTCATAGAAAATAAACCGTAAGTTAGATGAAAAAGTTTTATACATGAAAGTTGCTGAGAAAAATGTGACGAATCCATATACGTGGTCCGTTCGTCCGCCACACATCCCTAGCACAACAAACATGGAACCGCCCCCTTAGTTTCATCTGTCCGAAAATGCTAAACTTCGGGAAAACATTCCCGGATGTTACCCCCTTCGCCGGTATCAAGTAACACTGCGTTAGAACACCCCTAGCTTTGCGTGTAGTCATGTCATGCATATGTGTGCTTTGTATTTAATATTTCTTCCCCCTCTTCTCTCCGGTAGACCCCGAGACCACTGCTGATGCCCATGTGATCGACTGCGTCACCGACGACTGAGGGAGTCCTGGATTAAGGGGTCCTCGGGTATCCGGCCCGTGTATTATGGGTCATACTGATGGGCCGTGAAGATAAAGGGTAAAAGGCTTTCCCCCGTGTCCGGATGGGATTCTCCTTTGCGTGGATGGCAAGATTGGAGTCCGGATGTATAGATTCCTTCTTTTGTAAACCGACTCTGTACAACCCTAGGCCCCTCCGGTGTCTATATAAACCGGAGGGTTTAGCCCGTAGGGACAATCAGAATTCATATAGGCTAGACATCTAGGGTTTAGCCATTATGATCTCGAGGTAGATCAACTCTTGTAACCCCTAGCAGACTAAGGCATAGCCTAGTGGTTGGAAGGGCCTGATGCCTTCCCACCCACCCAGGTTCAAGGCATGGTACTTGCAATTTGGGGTTGTTGCACCAATTATACTGTAGGGGGCTCCCTTACAGTCTTTCTATCAAAAAAAAACTCTTGTAACCCCTATACCCGTCAAAGTCAATCAAGCAGGAAGTAGGGTTTTACCTCCATCGAGAGGGCCCGAACCTAGGTAAACATCGTGTCCCCTTTGTCCCCTGTTACCTTCGATCCTCAGACGCACAGTTCGGGACCCCCTACCCGAGATCGGCCGGTTTTGACACCGCATTGGTGCTTATGTTGAGAGTTCCTCTGTATCGTCGATGGAAGGATCGATGGATCGTCTTGTCATTAATGACAACATCACCGCTGGAAGGACCCTGGCTCCAGGACAGGTCCTCTAGCTCGGTGGCTTCACCATAGGCGCCCGCTTGGCCGTTAAGCCAAAGGCAGCCCCCGCGACCGCCAATCATCACCTCCGCATCAACCTCGTACAATTCGAGGAGATGGATCCGGCAGATATCTCGTCCTTGAACAAACGGGCAGATCACATCACCACCCTGGGAGTCGCAATGGATTACGATCGGATTGGGCTTAAACCCGATCAGAGGGAAATCAAGTCCCCGTCGATCACCCATCAGGTAGCGGTCGTGGAGGAGCAAGCTGAGGATACTTCTCCCCCAAGTTAAGAACAAGCTATGTTTGGATTTTCGAGCCCTATGTGCCGGATAACCGTCTTCGGGAAAAGACTGTATGTCCTCCGAACATGGAATCAGGCGTCAAGCCCGAAAGTCTCTAGGACCCTCCAGATCCTGGATTAGTGACCTCGAAGATTCTTCAAGCTCTAGATCCGATGACGGGTAAGGTTTCAGATTTTAACCCGCCCACCCACCACAAGCAATATTCCCCAAGCAATTCAGGTCCTCCAGACGCATGTGACCTAATGTACGTACGACAGCAGCCTCAGGAAACGGTCCATCAATTCTGCTCCAGGTTCCTCCTTGTTAAAAACAAGATTAAAATTGTTGCGACGACGCTGCAGTTTCAGGTTTTTGCCGCAACTGTACGGACAAGGGAATCCTCAATGCCCTCAACCTCCGTTGCATACTGCACTTTGCAGATTTGGCACACATAGTACAGAAGTACTGCGCAATGGAAAGCGCTTGGAAAGCCCAGACAGCCCTATGGGATCCTCCTGCCTTTAAGCAGCCCACCGGACGGGCTAAAAGGATGCACCCTTACGGGCCACCCAATCATCACCTCATTGACAAGAGAATCAAATCCTTCACAGGACATAGAAGTTTCCTTGACGAACTACTCAACAAGCCCTGTCAGATACACACTACGCCGAATACCAAACCAACACATGACCTTCAGGCATGTTGGGTGCTCCGGCAAGTGGCTAAGAGCAGCGAGGCCATCCTCACCAACACCACCCCGGAGACGTACTCTTCGGAAGACGACGATCTAAATGTCTTTACGGTCTTTGAGACTTTTTCTTCAAAATATCGGCGCAAGAGGGCGCTCCGCGACCTTGCCGAAGTCAACCAAGTAGCCGCAATAAATCCTTGGAACGATACGGCAATAACTTTTACTGTCGACGACAAACCAAGGGCCAGATCAGTCCGAGCACCTGCCGCCTTGGTCATAAACCCAATTGTGGATGTTTTTAGGCTCACTAAGGTGCTCATGGACGGCCGCAACGGACTAAACCTCATCTACGAGGACACGCTCAATAAAATGTAAATGGACAAGAGTCGCATCGAGCAAAGCAGTACCACCTTTTGAGGTATTATCCCCAGCCAAGAAGCACGATGCTCGGGGAAAATCAAACTTGATGTAGTATTCGGCACACCGGAGAACTACAGGTCCAAAGAGTTACTATTCCACGTGGCACCTTTCAACATCGGATATCACGCCCTGTTGGGGCGCGACGCCTTCACATGCTTTCAAGCAATACCCCATTACAGGTACATGAAGCTCAAAATGCCAGGGCCCAACGGAGTTATCACCATTACCAGTGATCCGAACATAGCACTCCACGCCGAAAACAAAATTGCATCCTTGGCCCTCAAGGCACTATCTAAGGCCCTCGCGACCGAGGAGCTAACCACTCTGCGGTCCACAGTGGACAAGGACGATGTAATCCTCGATAGGAGGCCCAAGTCCACTTCTTTCAAACCAGCCGACAAAATAGTTAAATTTCAAGTGCACCCGACGGACCCTAACAAAACAACCTCCATGAGAGCACACCTGGATCCGACGGTCGACGTCGCCTTGCGAGCATTCCTGCGTGAAAATTGGGACATCTTTGCCTGGCACCCTTCGTTTATGCCAGGAGTCCCATGAAGACTGGCCGAACACGGCCTCAACATAATAAAGGGGTTCAAACCAGTCAAGAAAACGCTGCGATGATTTTCCGAACCCAAATGACAAGCTATTGGGGAGGAGCTAGCCAAGCTACTTGAAGCCAGGTTCATTAGAGAGATCAAACACCCGGACTGGCTGGCAAACCTGGTCATGGTGCCAAAGAAGGATAAATCCTGGCGCCTTTGTGTCGATTTCAAGGACCTCAATAAGGCTTTCCCTAAGGACCCCTTCCCACTGCCCCGCATTAACGCGACTGTAGGACACGACTCATTGTGTTTCCTCGACGCATATTCCGGATACCATCAAATTAAGATGAAGGAGTCTGACAAGGCTGCAACAGCATTCATTACCCCCTATGGGCCTTTCTGCTTCAACATTATGCCTTTTAGGCTCAAAAACACTGGTGCCACTTACCAACACATGATTCAAACATGTCTGTAAAATCAAATTGGCAAGACAATGGAGGCATACGTAGATGATGTTGTCATCAAAACTAAACATGTGGAATCATTGGTGGACGATCTACGACTCACATTTGACAACCTCCGAACATATGACATACGACTCAATCCGGAAAAATGCGTCTTCGGCGTCCCAACCGGAAAACTACTCGGGTTCATCATTTCCAATAGAGGAATTGAAGCGAACCCAGCAAAATTCCGAGCCTTGTCACAATTGACAATGCCAACAGACTTAAAGCAAGTCCAAAAATTAGCGGGGTGTGTGGCAGCCCTGAGCCGCTTTATCTCCAGGTTGGGAGAAAAGGCACTACCGATTTATCGGTTACTCCGACACACCGACCACTTCGAGTGGACGAACGCGGCTACAGCCGGATTGGAAGAAATAAAAGCTTTGTTAGCAAGCAACCCAATCCTCGCTGCACCAAGTGTTGGCGAACCCATGTTGCTCTACATATCTGTGACTCACCAGGTAGTGAGTGCGGTACTCGTCGTCGAACGACAGGAGGAGGGACATAAATTACCTCTCCAGAAACCAGTGTACTATGTATCAGCGGTTCTAACACCATGCAAATCTTGGTACCCACACTATCAAAAGATAGAGTATGCGGTCTTCATGGCATCCCGGAAGCTGCAACACTACTTTCAAGAGTGTTCGATCACGGTGGCTTCCGAAGTTCCACTCAATGACATCATAAATAATCGGGACACCACCGGCCACATTGCCAAATGGGCAATCAAGCTCTTGCCATTTGAAATAACATACAAGCCACGCCGAGCTATTAAATCTCAGGTGTTGGTCGACTTTATCGCCGAATGGACAGAAGCCAAGCTCCCTAAAGAGTACAACAAATACTCTAACTGGGTGATGTACTTCGACGGCTCTACAATGTTAGCTGGATTGGGGGCTGGTGTCATCCTAACGTCCCCTACAGGGACAAAGTCCGTTACGTGTTACAAATCATGTATACGAACTCCAACAATGCAGTCGAATATGAGGCACTATTGCATGGTCACCGAATGGTTGTTTGAATGGGTATACAATGCCTCGAGGTGCGTGGGGACTTGAACCTCGCAATATCCCAAATAAATGGAGATTTCGATGCAAAAGATCCGAAGATGGCAGCATACCGCAATGCCGTACTCAAAATATCAGCTCGGTTCAAGGGGCTTGAGTTTCATCATGTTGCTCGAGAAAGTAATCAGGCAGCAGACATCCTTCCTTGAATGGGCGCTAAACATGACCCCGTCCCACCTAACACCTTCATGGAAAGGCTCTTCAAGCCATCCGTGGTATGGCAGGACGGGAGCAGTAATACCAGTCTGGAGCCGACCATACCCTCAGATGCCGAACAAAATCATGATATCATCAGGGGCTCGGACACTGAAATGACACCTTCCGCCCATGAAATCATGGTTGTCATTGCTCCATGGACCGAACCCTTACTAGCCTACCTTAATAGGCGGGAGCTCCCTGATGACCAGAATGAGGCCCGTCACATAGTCCTATGCTCGAAAGCCTACAAAGTTCATGAAGGATAACTCTACAAGAAAAGTACTACTGGAATTCTTCAAAGATGTATCTCTGAAGAGGAGGGGCGGTAGCTCTTGGCCGAAATACATGCTAGTCTCGGTGGACACCATGCTGCAGCTCGGGCTCTCGTAAGTAAGGCATTCCGAACAGGTTTCTTTTGGCCCACGGCCTGAGAAGATGCACAGGCCCTTGTACAACAATGTGTCGGGTGCCAGCTATTTGCCAATCAAAGTCATATGCCGCCCACTGCCCTAAAAATAATCCCCATTACTTGGCCTTTCGCGGTCTGGGGGCTCGATATGGTCGGACCCCTCAAAGGGGGAAGCCACAAGAAGAAATATTTATTGGTTATGGTGGATAAATTCACTAAGTGGATAGAGGCCAAACCAGTCAAAACAGCTGAAGCTGGGCCGGTGATCGACTTTATATTCGGTGTTGTACACCGTTATGGTGTCCCGCACGGCATTATTACTGATAATGGCTCCAAATTCACAGTCGATGAGGTGAAAAACTGGTGTGCTAATCTGGGCATTAAGCTCGATTACGCCTCTGTATATCATCCTCAAACAAACGGTCAGGTCGAACGGGCTAATGGCCTGATAATGAGCGACATTAAACCCAGACTAGTGCAATCCCTACGGGAGTCAGATGAACACTGGGTCGAGGCACTTGATTCCATACTCTGGGGACTGCGGGCTGCATGCCCTAGAGGGAATAATAAAGTGGTTATTATTATATTTCCTTGTTCATGATAATTGTCTATTGTTCATGCTATAATTGTATTAACCGGAAACCATAATACATGTGTGAATACATAGATCGTAATATGTCCCTAGTAAGCCTCTAGTTGACTAGCTCGTTGATCAATAGATGGTCATGGTTTCCTGACCATGGACATTGGATGTCGTTGATAATGGGATCACATCATTAGGAGAATGATGTGATGGACAAGACCCAATCCTAAGCATAGCACAAGGTCGTGTAGTTCGTCTGCTAAAGCTTTTCTATTGTCAAGTATCTTTTCCTTAGACCATGAGATTGTGCAACTCCCGGATACTGTAGGAATGCTTTGGGTGTGCCAAACGTCACAACGTAACTGGGTGGCTATAAAGGTGCACTACGGGTATCTCCAAAAGTGTCTGTTGGGTTGGCATGAATCGAGACTGGGATTTGTCACTCCGTATGACGGAGAGGTATCTCTGGGCCCACTCGGTAATGCATCATCATAATGAGCTCAGAGTGACTAAGGAGTTAGTCACGGGATCATGCATTACGTAATGAGTAAAGAGACTTGCCGATAACGAGATTGAACAAGGTATTGGGATACTGATGATCGAATCTCGGGCAAGTAACATGCCGATGGACAAAGGGAATTGTATACGGGATTAATTAAATCCTCGACATCGTGGTTCATCCGATGAGATCATCGTGGAACATGTGTGAGCCAACATGGGTATCCATATCCCACTGTTGGTTATTGGCCGGAGAGATGTCTCGGTCATGTCTACATGGTTCCCAAACCCGTAGGGTCTACACACTTAAGGTTTGGTGACGCTAGAGTTGTTATGGGAATTAGTATGTGGTTACCGAATGTTGTTCGGAGTCCCGGATGAGATCCCAGACGTCACGAGGAGTTTTGGAATGCTTCGGAGGTGAAGATTTATATATGGGAAGTCATCATACGGTCACCGGAAGTATTCGGGGGTTTGCCGGTATTGTACCGGGACCACCAAAGGGGTTCCGGGGGTCCACCGGGAGGGTCCACCTGCCCCGGAGGGCCCTATGGGCTGTATGTGGAAGGGAACCAGCCCCTAAGTGGGCTCTGAGCCATCCTCCCCAGGGCCCATGCGCCTAGGGTTGAAGCGAAACCCTAAAGAGGGTGCCCCCCCTTGGCTTGGGGGGCAAGCCCCCTTCCCTTGGCCGCCGCCCCCCCTCTAGATCTCATATAGAGGGGCCGACCCCCTTCGCCCTATAAATAGAGGGGAGGAGGGAGGGCAGCAACATCTCATCCAAGGTGCAGCCCTCCCCCTCTCCAACACCCCTCCTCCTCTGTTGAGCTTGGCGAAGCCCTGCCAGAGAACTGCAAGCTCCACCACCACGTCGTCGTGCTGCCGGAGTTCTTCCCCAACTTCTCCTTCCCCCTTGCTGGATCAAGAAGGAGGATACATCCCCGTGCTGCACGTGTGTTGAACGTGGAGGCGCCATTATTCGACGCTTAGATCAGAATCAACCGCGATCTGAATCGCTGCGAGTACGACTCCTTCATCCGCGTTCTTGTAACGCTTCCGTCTAGCGATCTTCAAGGGTATGAAGATGCACTCCTATCTCTCTCGTTGCTAGTCTCTTCATAGATTGATCTTGGTGATGCGTAGAAATTTTTAATTTCTGCAACGATCCCCAACAGTGGCATCATGAGCTAGGTCTATACGTAGTTTCTATGCACGAGTAGAACACAAGATGTTGTGGGCGTCGATTATGTCAATTTACTCGCCGTTACTAGTCTTATCTTGATTCGGCGGCATCATGGGATGAAGCGGCCTGGACCGACCTTACACGTACACTTACGTGAGACAGGTTCCACCGACTGACATGCACTAGTTGCATAAGGTGGCTAGAGGGTGTCTATCTCTCCCACTTTAGTCGGATCGGATTCGATGAAAAGGGTCCTTATGAAGGGTAAATAGAATTGGCATATCACATTGTGGTTTTGGCGTAGGTAAGAAACTTTCTTGCTAGAAACCTATAGCAGCCACGTAAAAACTTGCAACAACAATTAGAGGACGTCTAACTTGTTCTTGTAGCATATGTCATGTGATGTGATATGGCCAAAAGGATGTGATGAATGATATATGTGATGTATGAGATCGATCATGTTCTTGTAATAGGAATCACGACTTGCATGTCGATGAGTATGACAACCGGCAGGAGCCATAGGAGTTGTCTTGATTTATTGTATGACCTGAGTGTCAATGAAAATGCCATGTAAATACTTTACTTTATTGCTAAATGTTAGCCATAGTAGTAGAAGTAACAGTTGGTGAGACAACTTCATGAAGACACGATGATGGAGATCATGGTGTCATGCCGGTGACGATGATGATCATGGCGCCCCGAAGATGGAGATCAAAAGGAGCAAAATGATATTGGCCATATCATGTCACTATTTGATTGCATGTGATGTTTATCATGTTTATACATCTTATTTGCTTAGAACGCCAGTAGCTTAAATAAGATGATCCCTCTCTAAAATTTCAAGAAAGTGTCCCCCCTAACTATGCACCGTTGCGAAGGTTCGTTGTTTCGAAGCACCACGTGATGATAGGGTGTGATAGATTCTAACGTTCGAATACAACGAGTGTAAGCCAGATTTACGCATGCAAAACACTTAGGTTGACTTGACGAGCCTAACATGTACAGACATGGCCTCGGAACACGAGAGACCGAAAGGTCGAACATGAGTCGTATAGTAGATACGATCAACATGGAGATGTTCAACGTTGATGACTAGTCCGCCTCACGTGATGATCGGACACGACCTAGTCGATTCGGATCATGTATCACTTAGATGACTAGAGGGATGTCTGTCTGAGTGGGAGTTCATTAAATAATTTGATTAGATGAACTTAATTATCATGAACATAGTCTAAAATCTTTACAATATGTCTTGTAGATCAAATGGCCCACGCTAATGTTGCCCTCAACTTCAACGCGTTCCTAGAGAAAAACAAGCTGAAGGATGATGGTAGCAACTATACGGACTGGGTCCGGAACTTGAGGATCATCCTCATAGCTGCCAAGAAAGCATATGTCCTTGAAGCACCGTTAGGTGACGCACCCATTCTCCCAGCAACTCAAGACGTTATGAATGCCTGGCAGTCGCGTAGTGATGATTACTCCCTGGTTCAATGCGGCATGCTTTACATCTTAGAACCGGGGCTCCAAAAGCATTTTGAGCAGCACGGAGCATATGAGATGTTCCAAGAGCTGAAAATGGTTGTAACGCCCCATATGTAACCTGCCATATTTGTATTCCAACTCTTGGCCATTTTCGGCACTAAGTTATGATTTCCCTCGTGGTTGGGTTTTTGCCTTTGTTTTGTTTTATTCTTGTCATGCATTTCATTTCATGTTCATCTTGTTGCATCATGGCATCATCATGTGCATCTTCATCTTAGCATGTTGCTTGTGGCATGATCCTTGGAATCCAAGCATCATCCTTCCCCTTCACTCATCACCACCTCTTCCCCTCTTTTCTTTCTTTGGCAAGTGCCCCTCTACCCTCCTCCTCTAATGCTCATCTTTTTTCCCAAAATTCTATCACCATGCCTTGAACCCCCTGCCAAATTTCACCTCTTTTAGAATTGTTTTGGTTGGGTTCAAAAATGCATCAAGTTTGAATTTTATTCACACTTGGAATATTTTTCTACCTTTAAAAATTACCAAAGAAATTTTATTAAATGCTACACAAATTCAGGATCATGAGGATATTTTTATATTACTCCAACTCCTCTCCATTTCCATTGTGATTTTCCTTTTGTTTTTCTATCTGAAGAAAATTAGAAAAAGGAAGAGAAGCAGAGCAACAGCAGCAGCAACACCCAACTGGGCCTTGGCCACCCAGGCAGGCCCAGCTAGCCCCCGTGCCAGCGAGCCCAACGCACCAGGCAGCCCGCTCGGCCCCCTCTCCCTCCTTTTCTCACCCGCTCGCTCGCACACCCCCACTAGCCGTTTGCCACGTGGCCACCTCAGCCCCACATGTCGGTGCCTCCCTGTAGCGCGAACCCACCTTTTCCCTCTCCTCTCGCCGTCGCCATGGGGACCGCGATCACGAGAGCGCGCGAGCTTCGCCTCGTCGCCCTGGGCCCTTTTAGCTCTCCCTCCTTGCCCTACCTAACCCCCTAGGGTTCCCTCTCCCTGCCGCCGCCAGGCCACCAAACACTCCGGATCCATCGGTTTCAGCCGTTCCCATGCGCATCTGACAGCGCGTCCTCGTCGCCGGCGTGCTCATCGTCGACTCTGGCCTCGCCTGCCGTGTCCTTCATCTTCCCCGCCGTCGTCTACGTCCACGACGTCGACTACGTGGAGCCGGGACCAGTCGCTGCATTGCCTTCTTCCTCATCTTCGACTCCGGCCACCGCGGTTGTTCGTTGCGCCTCACTGCCGTCTCCGTCCACTCCACGCCTAGCCGAGCACCCCGTCGTGTTCATGGTGACATTGCGCTCCTTCCCCTTCCCTTTTCCCCTCGTTTGGTGCGCTCCGTCGCCATTAGCTGCTCGCGCCCGATCGCGCCGCCGCCGGACCTCGCGCAAACGAGATGCTCCGGGCACCCTTCGCCGTTTTTGCCATGTCTAGGAGATTCTTAGCGTCGCGCGCGTCCGAGCCGAACTCTTTGCCGCCCGTTTCGCCCCTCGCCTCGCCGCGTTCATCCTCATCGTTGCCGCCTCGGTAGATCGCCGCCGACGTCGCTTCCCTCGACGCCTGGTGCACCTAGCAGCACCCGCAGGCGCGAGATCCTCCCGCGATCCTTTTGCGCCCTTCCGCCGCTCCGCTAGGCCACCGGAGCAACTCCGGCGAGGCCTCCGCCGCGCTCGGTCGCCGCCGACCACTTCCTCTGTTTTCCCCTGCTCCCGCGCGCGTGCGTCACCGCCTTGGGGGCCCCAAGCCGGACCCACTGGTCAGCGAGACAGAGGACAGGTCCCACCTGTCAGCCTCGCACCCACACACACACTCACCTGACACGTGGACCCACGGGCCCACATGTCATCCTCACGCTCCCGTTTTTAGCCCAAACGGGCATTTGTCCATTTTGGGTCTTTCCGATTCGGGCCTTTCCTTATCTGGTAAGTCCAGATTGGGACGTTTCCGTTTTAGGCTATTTCCTTTTTCTGTCTATTTCCTTTTTAGGCAGTTTGCATCTTAGAGCTCTTTTGGGGATTTTCCTACAACAACCCCAACATATTATATATGTTTTTGGGGTAGAAAAATCCCACCAATCCAGTGGTAGAATTGGTTTTTGCTTTTGAGCAAGTTCATGCACATGGCATTTTGCATCATGATGATGTTTTGTCATTTTCGCCATGTGTCGTGGAATTGTCACGGCAGATGTCCTTTTGCAAGGACTTAATCGTGGAGCCATCGCAACTAGGAAGCTTAAAGGGGTTAATCGGGACAAGGACATGCGAGGTTTATACTAGTTCAGCCCCTTATGGTGAAGGAAGGCCTACGTCTAGTTGGGTTGGAATTGCTTGAGGTTTCGATGACCAGGGAGCGAGATACGCTATGCCTGGCTCTCGATCAGTTGTTTCTCATCCTAAGCCGCTGGCGGGTCATCCCCTTATATACACGGGTTGACGCCCTGCGGCCTACAGAGTCCCGGCCGGCTCATAAACAGTGTCCGGCTCGGTGACTAGTTACTTCTACCTTACAGTACAAGTTATACCATCATGGCGGTTTATCTTTACGGGCCTCAGAGTCGCCTGTGGGCCTTTAAGCCTTTTAGTGAACCGCCATCTTCATGCCTTGGTCTTGGGCTTCTGATGAACCTCTATTTGCGTAACCCGGCCCCTCCTGGATGGCTTACACAAATAATCATATCCCCAACATTAGGCCCCAGATTGATTTGAACCGGTTCATGTCAATCTTTGAAAACCTTATGAACTGGCCTTTAGTCTTCTGTCTTGCGTGAAAATTGTAACCCGCCGTGACGTCATCCTCTGGCTTCGGGTTAAATCATCGTGACGTCATCTTCAATAAAACTTATATTTTAATTCATCATATCTTCAGCGGATCTTTGCCTTTATTGACCCTCCCGAAAATCGAGGCATCGGGGCCGTTGGATAATGATGTCTTGGTCTCCTCGTTTCTCGCGCCGTCTCAGTCGGTCCTCCTTATAAATAGGCGCGACCTAGGTCTTTTTCATTTCCTCTGGTCATCTTCTTCCTCGCACTCCCTCTTCTGCCGCTCGAGCTCCGCCGCCGCCACCGTCGGAAACCTCGTCTTCACCGACTCAGGCCGCTGCATCACCCTGTTTTTTGACCAGAGAACAACGGCAACCCTCCGCAGTTCTTCCACATCGGTGAGTTCTCTTTCCCCCTTTCTCAGATATGCATTAGTACTGTCTTGAGTTCGTCGACGTTCATCGTCGCCCGACGCAACCTCCATTAGTTCTTACCTCTAATACTTTGTTCAGATCGTAAAAACCACATAGAACTGCTGCGGAGGATGTTGTGTGCTTATTCTATATGAAAACAGATCTCATTTCCTTGTTTTGGAAGCCCTCCTTGAGTATATGAACTTCCCTGTACTGTTTTAGGTCTAGAAATTTTCCCTTTCTAGAGCATCGTTTGATCCAAAATAATAATTGCAATTTGTGAAACCTGTTTGCTCCACACTTAGCCAAAAACTGTGTGTGTTGACTCTGTTTCAGCCATAGTAGTCCGTGTAACCGGTTTAAGATAATACCGGCTGTCAGCACTGCTTGCCTCTGGCGACTTAAGAAAACCTTAATCATCTTTAAACCTGTAGCTGTTAAACATTATCACATAGTTACCTGTATGTCATTAGGCCCCTTCTTAAGCCGCCATCCTAAATAACCCAATAATGTTTATTCTCCGGGTTATAATAAACCGGAAAATTTCCTTTATCTTGATGTAGGCTTCAATTTATCCAATGGCACCCAAAGCTGTTAAACCTCCGGTTACCTGCAACTGGGTCCCATCCATTGTTACAGAGAGCAAACTGTCTGAGTTTGTAAAGTCTGGCCATCTGCCCAAGAAGGATGTCATGTCTTATCATGCTCCTGACCCGTCTGAAGAGAAACCTCAACCCAAGGAAGGGGAGGTGATCATTTTTACCGATCACATGAGCCGGGGATTTGCTCCTCCCGGTTCAAAATTCTTTAGAGACGTTTTGCACTTCTTTGACTTAAGACCTCAAGACATCGGGCCCAATTCCGTGTCAAATATCTGCAACTTCCAAGTTTTCTGTGAGGTCTACCTTGGAGAAGAACCCAGCCTACTTTTGTTTAGGGAATTGTTCTATTTGAACCGGCAGAATGAGCGGGCCAACGGGCCTAGTCTGGAGCTTGGTGGCATATCGATTCAAAGGTGGAGAGACTGCCTGTTCCCTTATGCTGAATTGCCGAGTCATCCAAAGGACCGGAACCAGACATGGTTCTACTGCCAAGATACTTCTCCGGCTGGTGAAAACCCACTGCCCGGCTTCCGTGCATTGCGCCTTGAACCTACTCACCCGCTGCCGGATAAGTTGACTGCTATTGAACGTCTGCCACTCACCCCCAAGATCAAGAAGATTAAAGCTCTTTTAGGGAATGGCTTAGATGGCATTGACCTAGTCCGAGTCTGGGTTGCTTGGAGAATAATTCCGTTAAGCCGCCGCCCCGGCTTAATGTGTAATTATTCAGGTGAGAAAGATGACCCTCAGCGTCATAGTCCTGACGACTATTAGATGATGTAATGGAAGCTACAACTCAGTCTTTGTTGAAAGAGGGCACAGTGAATAGTAACGCTTTCGGCTTACTACCTTTTTGCAAGAAGAACCCGGCCCCTGTAGTAAGTTTCCAGCCGTCGGGTTATTTTTTATCATGTTATACTGTATTCTTACGCATAACCCTTTATAACCTTTTACAGGCAAATGATAACTTCTGGAAAATCCAATATGATCATGAGGCGGCCAAGAAAGCCAGGGTGGCCAAGAGAGCCGAAAGGAAAACCGCCAAGCCCACCACTTCAAGGAAAAGGAAGCCAAGCGCTTCTGAGCTGTTTCAACTTGATGATTTTGATGATAATGAGGAAGAGGTAACTTTTTAATTTCCCTTTCTCCTTTATCACTACCTTACTGATATTAACCTTCTTTCAGGAAGACACGGGCAACAGCCAACCCGTCGAGGAAGAGGTAACTATAATCTCCTCCGACTCCGAGCTTCGGCCGCGTCAGAAAATTCGAAGAGTAACCCGGAAAGTAAGATTTTCACACCCTTTGGCTTACCAAGATCCTAACTTTCTTTTGAAGCAACAGCAATTTGAAAACCGGAGGTAGACCCGGACCAGCAAGGATGCAGAGCTATCCTCCGGCTTGCCTGACACAACCCGGAAGCGTCGGACTGAGGTTATCTCCAACTTATACCCTTTTTTACCTTTGGCGGGTCTAATCCGTCAACCTCTCAATTCCTCTGACTCCAATTACCAGGATACCTCTCCTTCATCCGGCGAGTCCATGCAATCAAACATGCCGGCTTTTAAGACTGCCCCTGGGTAATATCAATTTATTCACCTTATGTTTTTCTTTCTTCATGTTTCTTTACTTATTTCTCTGCTTTGCCCACAGCGTGCAGGTTAAGCCTAGGAAGAAAACCAAGAAGGATAAACCGGCCCAAACCCCTGTGGTGACTGAACCGGAACAGGGTATAGCTGCTCCCGACTCTTCCACACATCAACCGCCGCCTGAGCCGGCTCAAGACATTGCAGCACCAACTTCTGACCCGCCTGCTAAAGATATTCTTGATGGTTCTGTTAACCCGGAGGCACCTAGCCCAGTCAAAACGGCTGACCCAGAAGTGGAATTTCTCAAGGCTCAATTCTTTGAGTCGGCCAGGCCCACCGTCCTTGCCAAATGCTCGGCTAAAGAGGAGTTGCTAGAACGCCGTAAGGCCAAGATGGATATCACCAACTATACTCATTTGAGTATTGGAGAGATCGTCTCGGGCTATATCAACCAGGTGCAAAGCAGCCGTGACCTGGAAATTGACATGGTGAAGCAAATACAGCAAAAATCTAAGGTATGACTTATGCTTCCTTACTTTCAATCATACTTACTGTACCAACCCCCAAGTCTATTGCTTATGAATAAATATGCTGTAGACTTAGAAAAATTGTTAGAGCTGCTTGCCCGGCTTAAAGAAAAATATTTAAACCGGATGTAACACAATACCTTTAACTTGCGATACACATTAGCCCCCAAGTGTCAAGTATCTTTGCTTGCAAAGTATTTGGGACTTAATATCCATGACCGGCTTAATAATTTAGAAAGCTTCGGTATACATTAGCCCCCAAGTGTCAAGTATCTTTGCTTGCAAAGTGCTTGGGACTTAATATTATTTACCGTAATCTTGACTACTATCTGGTGCAATACAGGCCACCATAAGTCAATTTGAATCGGAGATTGCTGACCTGAAGAACCGCCTGCAGCCCAGGAGATTGAAATTCAAAAGGCTAACTCCAAATTTGAATTCAGCGTCTCTGAACAAGAGAAGCTGAACAAAAATTTTGAGTCGGAGAAGAAAATTTGGACTGACGAAAAGGCCGGACTGGTGACCCGGGCCGAGACAGCAGAGGCGTCGCTGGCAAATGCAACAGCCGAACTGACCGGCTTACAACGCCAGATATCTCGGATGGTCTCAGCGATCTTTGGTAAGTTATCTTAAGCAAGCATTAAATATTGTAAATATTCCTTCAACTGTTACCTGAGGTTTACCTTATACTTACCAATACAGGCCCCATGAGCACAAACCTCAAGCAGAATATGCTGATAAAATTGAAGGTGGTGTATACTCTAGTAGAGCAACTGTACATCGGGTCACAACGTGCCTTGGCCGTTGTAGCCTTATCAAATGATGTGCCCCACCTCTTGCAAGATGTGTTACAATGGCTTGCTGTACTTCCTCAGCAGATTCAAGAGTTGAGACGGGCCCAAGCAAGAGCTGGAGCAATAGCTGCTTTGAGTCGGGCCAAAGCCTGGTTACCAGAGCTAGACCCGGCTGACATCGCTCTTGGGTACCCAAGTTTAAAGGAGGATGGCACTCCATTTGATGAAAAGGATTTCACCACCTGCGTGAGGGATATATGTCCTGTGGCCACTCAAATTGGAAACGACACTGACCTCACCAAGTATCAGCTGGGTTATGACAAGGAGAATCGAAGAGTCCCCACGCCGCATTACGACGATGTCAGCTTGATCCCTCCAATCCGTAAGCACACCTTTGCCCCTGAAGTAGACCCAACAGGTTTAATAGATGATGAAGCTGAGTTTGAGGCCTTGAGTGGCATTGACTGGGCCTCATCATCCTTCCAGGACAAAGCAGCCGGCGGAGAGGCGGAGAAGGATAACCCGGAGGCTTCAAGTCAACCCCAAGAGTAGATTGCCAGGCGCCACCTGCTTATGTCGTTGTAGAAAAACAATGCCGCATCATTCAGACCCGGGGAGTCTTGTAACAGAGTAGAAAATACTTTGAGTTTTTCTATGCCTTTGCGCATGCTTATGGCCCTTAATACTTGCATAAGCCGCCGTCACTATGCACTTTGTAGTTTATATGAATCTGTTATGTCCTTTGCAGAAATGTCTTGCACTGCCCTGTGATGCTTACGACTGCTTTTCCGGCTTATATAAGCCATCCCCTGAGGGTAAGTTTAACTCCTGAAAATTGGCACATAAAAGTTCACCTGGTACTTAACAACCTGATGTAACCAATTTTAATCCTAGAGGATTGCAATGTACTCCATTGTATTTTCAAGAGGGTCGCAAGATATCCAATGTTGATACTTGTAAAATATGATGAACAAAAGGGTTTCTGATTAGAATACGATCAGTGAACCATTCCAAAGGGGTTGAGCTAAGATTCGGATACGATCTGTTAGCCCCCAGTGGCTGTGGCGATGCCGATCAAGTGGGTATCGACAGCTATGTTCTCTTTGGTTCGAATACGACCTATGTTTGAATAGGAAGCCCCCAAGTGACCATAAGAGTTGTTTAATGACGCTGATTCGAATACGACCCACGTCAGACCCAAAGGGGTTAAGCTATGATTCAAATATGATCAAGAAGCCCCCAAGTGGGTTTGGTAGTATGCCGATCAAGTGGGTATTGACAGCTATGTTCTCTTTGGTTCGAATACGACCTATGTTTGAACAGGAAGCCCCCAAGTGATCACGGCTAGATTCAGATATGATCATAAGCCGGACCAAAGGAAAGCCGGATTCAGATATGATCCGCTTCTCCTTAGTTATCTCCACCACCTGACAAAGAAAACACATAAACCTTTTTTGGGAGTGGAAAAAAGGACAGAGGTCCTGCTTTATTGCTTTATGTAATATACATAATGTAAATATATACACATTAGAGCCGATGGCTCAAGTATAATAAGGCCGAAGATGAGCGATATTCCATGGCCGACGGGTCTCCTCCTCCGACTTACGTGAGTCTTTGTGCTCCCGAACGTCGATAAGGTAGTATGATCCGTTGTTCAGATTCTTGCTGACCACAAAGGGTCCTTCCCAAGGAGGGGATAGCTTGTGCATGTCAGATTGATCCTGGATGAGTCAGAGCACTAAGTCGCCTTCCTGAAAGGTTCTGGACCTAACCCGGCGGCTGTGGTAGCGGCGCAGGTCTTGCTGGTAAATCGCCGAGCGGGATATTGCCAAGTCTCGCTCTTCATCCAACAGGTCAAGTGCGTCTTGCCGAGCTTTTTCGTTGTCTTTCTCACCCTAAGCCGCTACACGGGGTGAGTCATGACGGATGTCACTTGGCAGGACCGCCTCTGCTCCATACACCATAAAGAAAGGCGTGTAATCCGTAGATCTGTTAGGTCTAGTACTGATGCTCCAAAGTACAGAAGGTAACTCCTCCACCCAACAACCCGGCGTCCGCTGCAAGGGGACCAAGAGCCGGTGAGCGCACAAGGCCTCCTGCCCCGGCTGCTCCTAACCCGGACGTTATCGCTGCTGAGGCCGTAGAATTTTGGCCGGGTTGAGTACCAGCCATGAAGACTCCTGCCCAGTTTGGCGACTCCGAGGGGTCCGGAATAGTGCTGCCATCAGAACAGCCCCCAAGCACACCATCTTGAACTTGATATAGTGAATCTGTTGAGCCGGCGGACGAATCACCATCAGAGAGGACGGCCGGCTCACCATCACCTTCAGATCCTTCAGAGAGTTCACCTCCGTGGATGCAACCCGCAAAGGCACGCTTCACGACGGGTTGAGCTCGGGAGGGTTTCGCACGCTGAGCCGTCTCGACGAGGTCGGTGCAGCTGTCCGGCTCAGGGCCCGGCTCACCAATCCGGCCGATGAAGACGTGAATTCCGCCAAAGGGGACCCGGTACCCGTACTCAATTGAGCCGGCGCCGGGGCCCCAGCCTTCGTCGTCGATGTAGATCTTGCCGCGACGACTCTTGGTCATCCGACCAACTGCGTATCCCTTGAGCCCTTCGAAGCTGCCCTTCAAGAACTCAAATCCAACGTGCGCTGGCCCCACGGTGGGCGCCAACTGTCATGGAATTGTCACAGAAGATGTCCTTTTGCAAGGACTTAATCGTGGAGCCATTGCAACTAGGAAGCTTAAAGGGGTTAATCGGGACAAGGACACGCGAGGTTTATACTAGTTCAGCCCCTTACGGTGAAGGAAGGCCTACGTCTAGTTGGGTTGGAATTGCTTGAGGTTTCGATGACCAGGGAGCGAGATACGCTATGCCTGGCTCTTGATCAGTTGTTTCTCATCCTAAGCCGCTGGCGGGTCGTCCCCTTATATACACGGGTTGACGCCCTACGACCTACAGAGTCCCGGCCGGCTCATAAACAGTGTCCGGCTCGGCGACTAGTTACTTCTACCTTACAGTACAAGTTATACCATCATGGCGGTTTATCTTTACGGGCCTCAGAGTCGCCTGTGGGCCTTTAAGACTTTTAGTGAACCGCCATCTTCATGCCTTGGTCTTGGGCTTCTGATGAACCTCTATTTGCGTAACCCGGCCCCTCTTGGATGGCTTACACAAATAGTCATATCCCCAACACCATGTTTAATGTGTGCCTCCTATGAACATGTGTTTTGTTGTATGCCATGCCATCTTTACAGGGGTGTATGCCATGTATTTTTTGTGATCATTGTGGTGACTAGCACAAGCATGCAAAGTAGCTCTCGTGATGTTGCTGATTTTAGGGACTTAGAATTCTTCTAAGTCATTTCCCTGATAATATTTGTATGCCATGTATTCTTGTTGCTACAGAGTGATCCATGCCTCTTTTGAGCATGTTCAGTAAGGATGATTTTGAGATATTTTTATGCTCTATCCATCCATGTCTTTGTTTGCAATTATGGAGCACCCTAGCATGACTCAATCTTGCTCTACTTTTGCTATAAAATGTTCCTGGCAGATTGTTTATGTGTTAAGCAATTTTGCCGAGGTTGTTATAGTTTATCCATGCATGCTATGAGAGTGTTCTTTCCATGGTTAGCTTATTTTTCATGTCTACTTGCTAGGTGTATTCTTATCTTGTCATGCAATGCCTTGTGGTGAGTGCATCGAGCTCGTAAACATGCCTACGTAATTATGTTTTGACATGTTCCAGTTTTCTGCCAAGTCTGAATCTGTTAATGAAACTAGCTATGTTCACATGGTTGACATTGTATTTTCTGATCCCTTTTGGCTTATGGTCAGTAAGGGACTTTTGTTATATGCTTTGAGTAGCTTCATGCCATGCCTTGCTTTGCCATGATATGTTCATGTAGCATGTTGTTATCTTGCTCTAAACATTGCTTCCTGATGTTAATCCTGACATGTTGTTATTTTCACTAAGTCTGTGAACCTAATATCTTTTGCACTTTTTCCATGCTTGTTTGAACTTGCTATTGTGTGATTTAGCTTACGTCAACTCGGAGAACTTTGCAGGCAAGATGACCATACCCTCGAAATCACTTCTATCTTTGCTTGCTAGATGCTCGCTATATTGCTATGCCTATGCTATGATACCTACCACATGCTTTACCATGCCTCCCATATTTCCATGTCAAACCTCTAACCCACATTTTCCTAGCAAACCGTTGTTTGGCTATGTTACCGCTTTGCTCAGCCCCCCTTATAGCGTTGTTAGTTGCAGGTGAACATTGAAGTTTGTTCCTTGTTGGAACATGTTTATTGTTGGGATATCATTATTATATCTTGTTTACCTTAATGCATCTATATACATGGTAAAGGGTGGAAGACTCGGCCTTATGCCTGGTGTTTTGTTCCACTCTTGCCGCCCTAGTTTCCATCATACCGGTGTTATGTTCCTTGATTTTGCGTTCCTTACACGGTTGGGTTATAATGGGGAACCCCTTGACAATTCGCCTTGAATAAAACTCCTCCAGCAAGGCCCAACCTTGTTTTTACCATTTGCCACCTAGCCTTTTTCCCTTGGGTTTTGCGGACTCAAGGGTCAATTTTATTTTAACCCCCCTGGGATAGTGCTTCTCTAAGTGTTGGTCCAACCTGAGCGATGTCCGGCGCCCCCTGGGCAACCAGGGTCTATGTCAACCCGATGTCTGGCTCATCCGATGTGCCCTGAGAACGAGATATCAGCTCCTATCGGGATTTGTCGGCACATTCGGGCGGCTTTGCTGGTTTAGTTTTTACCATTGTCGAGATGTCTTGTAACCTAGATTCCGAGTCTGATCGAGTTGTCTTGGGAGAAGGAATATCCTTCGTTGACCGTGAGAGCTTGTGATGGGCTAAGTTGGGACACCCCTGCAGGGTTTTGAACTTTCGAAAGCCGTGCCCGCGGTTATGGGCAGATGGGAATTTCTTAATGTTCGGTTGTAGAAAACCTGAAACTTAACTTCATTAAAATGAATCAACAGAGTGTGTGGCCGTGATGGTCTCTTTTCGGCGGAGTCCGGGAAGAGAACACGGTCTCGTGTTATGCTTGAACGTAGGGTGTTCTAGGATCACTTCTTGATCATAGATTCTCGACCGTGCCTTGCCTTTATCTTCTCGCTCTCATTTGCGTATGTTAGACACCTTATATGCTAGTGCTTGCTACAGCTCCACCTCATACCTTTTACCTACCCATAAGCTTAAATAGTCTTGATCGCGAGGGTATGAGATTGCTGAGTCCTCGTGACTCACAGATTACTTCAAAACCAGATGCAGGGACCGACGATATCGCTCCAGGAGATGCGACTGAGCTCAAGTGGGAGTTCGATGAGGACTCAGGACGATACTACGTTTCTTTCCCAGACGATCAGTAGTGGAGCCCAGTTGGGGCGATCGGGGACATTATGCATTTGGGGTTGTCTTTATTTTGGTTCTATAGATGGACCTTGATTGTATCTAGATGATTGTAATGATATATTTATGCTATTGTGTGACGTGGCGATTGTAAGCCAACTATGTACCTCTTTCTTAATCAATACATGGGTTGTGTAAAGATTATCCCTCTTGCGACATTGCCTACAATGCGGTTATGCCTCTAAGTCGTGCTCCGACACGTGGGAGATATAGCCGCATCGTGGGTGTTACAAGTTGGTAATCAGAGCCTTCCCCGACTTAGGAGCCCCCCTGCTTGATCGAATCGCTAGAGTTGTTGAGTCTAGAAAAATGTTTTGAGTCTTTTAGGATTTTATATATAGGAGAGTAGGATTCTTTTTACTCCTCAGTCCCTTTGCCGCTCTGGTGAGACATCCTGACGTAGAGTTTTGACTCTTCCCTTCTCAAATTTCACTAAAAAAAATTAGGATCACGCGGGTATCTTGGAATCGTTCTGATGGTTTTGTGACGAGAAAATTGTTCTTCGTGCCTCCTGACATTTAGGGGTTGTGGCAGTGTCCCGGGGAGTTGAGCTCCGAGGTGTTGTCGTCACAATTTTATCGTTGCAGTTCTGGAATACCTGAGTTTCGCCGACATCGAAAATATCTTTTATACAGTTGTTGGTGAGATAACCTTGACGCCACCCAGTACTGGGGCGGGAGTTCGGGAGTATTGCCATAACTCGTATAACAGATGCTTTTCAAAGGTTGAGGTAAATGATTTCCGAAGATTTCTTGGTTATGTGTTGAAGGATGGATACAGCTGGATGTAGGATTTGCTAGTTTTGGGTGAGATATTATGCTTCCCCTGTATCCCCAACACCTGATTGCATAACCGGGAAAATTTCGGGAGTTTCATAGGTGGGAATTCATGTAGCTCTAGTATTTCTTCCGCGGATATTTGGTTTGCGATTGGGTAATCCTTACCAAGTATTTGTTCATGTCCGTACCTTGTTGTTTTATTCTTCTACCTCTATGTAAGTGGCTTCTCAATTTATGGAAGTGTGACCATTTAATTTGGAATTCATTCGTTCATTCTTGTTTGAATGTTAAGACTATATGTTGCAATTTTGATCCATTTGATTCAGCTTGAATGTATATCTTTCAAGATGCTAACGGATGTCACCCTCTTCAGGATGGCTCCTCCAACGCGTCAAAATCCTGAACCACCGCCACCACCTCCACCTCCGGAGGCATGGCAAGCTGTGATGGACGCTACCAACGCCAACACGTAGATGCTTATGCAACTCTTGCAGGAGCGCAACCAAGGAAATCAAGACCATGGCAACAATCAGAATCAGTTTGCTACACTCAACCAGTTCCTCACAAACCAGCCAAAGACCTTCAGTAACTGTGTCGAGGCAACAGACGCTGATGATTGGCTCGTGGATATCTGCAAACATTTCGAGTGCAGCAACGTCAGGCCTGAGGACTTTGTCAAGTTTGCTTCGTTCCAACTCAAAGACCAAGCTGCAGAGTGGTATCAGCAATACAAAGAATCCAGAGGAGGTCGTGTGATTACCTGGGATGAATTCCGCCAAGATTTCAAAGCTCACCACATTCCTCAGAGTGTTGTTGAGAGCAAGCGTGAGGAGTTCCGCAATCTGAAGCAAGGCAGCTTGTCTGTTTACCAGTACAACGTCATGTTCCAGAAGCTCGCTCGTTTCGCTAAGCAAGACGTCTCTGATGAGAAGAGCATGATTTATCAGTTTAGAGGTGGCCTCAGAGAAGATCTGCAACTAGCTCTTGTGCTTTTTGAGCCGAAGAAGTATGATGAGTTCTACAATATGGCACTAAAGCAAGAGACTGCTCAGCTCAAGTGCGATGCTTCCAAGAGACGAGTCAGGGATGCAACTCCTTCTTCCTCAACTCAAGTGGCAACTAAGCATCAAAAGTATTGGTTGCCTCCTCCTCCTCCGTTCCGTCAGCCTTATCAGCAGAAGAGAAAATGTGGCAATGGATCTTCCCACCCACCCAACCCAGGCTTTCAGAACAAGACTTCGTCTCATGCTCCAAGATCAAGTGCTCCATATCACTGTCCGCTCTCGGAGGTTACGTGCAATAAGTGTCAGCAGAAGGGTCACTATGCCAACAAATGCTTCAATCAGAGGCGTCTTCCTCCTCCTCCTGTGAGATCTGTCAGCACCGCAGTGGTCAAGCATAACCCCAAGTCTGCAAAGGTCAACTTGATGAACGCAGCTCAGGCAGAGGACTCGTCAGAAGTGATCATGGGTAACCTTCTTGTTAATGATATTCCTGCAAAAGTCCTTTTTGATACTGGTGCATCGCATTGTTTCATTTCAAGACCTTTTGCATCTAAGCATGAGTTGCCTTTTCAAGATTTGCCTAGACAGTTATCAGTTGTCTCTCCGGGTAAATTCATGAACGCAAGCTCTATGGTCCCGGATGTTACTATCACGTTGGGCGACTATAAGTTTCTGTCCTCTCCAGTGGTCCTTGGTAACTCGGATATTGATCTTATTCTCGGAATGGACTGGCTTTCTAAGCACAATGCTCAGCTTGATTGTCCTGCCAGGCAGATTCAATTGACACATTCATCTGAGGATGTAATCATATTTGCCGCTCGTGATGATACCATTCGACTGTTTTCTCTCAATGAGAAGGGTGAGTTGGATGCTATCTCTCCGATTCCAGTCATTTGCGAATATCAAGACGTCTTTCCAGAAGAGCTTTCGGGAATGCCTCCTCACTGGCCAGTTGAATTCGTCATCGATCTTGAGCCTGGCACGGAACCTGTTTGCAAACGTCCTTACAAGCTTGGACCTGAAGAGTTGAAGGAGCTGAAGAAACAACTCGATGTTCAAGAGCGTATGGGTCTCAACCGACCAAGTTCTTCTCCATGGGGTTGTGGTGTTCTTTTTGTCAAGAAGAAGGATGGAACGGACCGACTTTGTGTCGACTACCGTCCATTGAACAAGAAGACCATAAAGAACAAGTACCCACTTCCCAACATCAATGAGCTTTTCGAACAACTCAAAGGTGCTCAAGTATTCTCGAAGCTTGACCTTCGTATGGGCTATCATCAGATTCGCATTCGTGAATAAGATATCCCCAAGACATCATTCAGAACAAGCTATGGTTCATATGAATACACTGTCATGTATTTCGGCCTTGTCAACGCTCCTCCAACATTCTCTCGCATGATGAACTTCATCTTCAACGCCTACACAAATGACTTCATTTTGGTCCATCTCGATGACATTTTGGTCTTTTCCAAGAACAAGGAGGATCATGCCAAACACTTGAGATTGGTGCTGGATAAACTCAGAGAACATCAGTTCTATGCGAAGTTTTCAAAGTGTGAGTTTTGGCTCGATGAGGTTCTCTACCTTGGGCATATTATCTCCGCCAAGGGCATAGCTGTGAATCCTGAGAAGGTGTCTGCAATTATGAATTGGGAACCACCTCAGAATGTGAAGTAACTCCGCAGCTTCCTTGGGCTCGCAAGCTATTGTCGAAGGTTCGTTGAGAATTTCTCTAAGATTGTGAAGCCTCTTTCAAACCTCCTCCAGAAGCATGTGAAGTATGTATGGTCGCCTGAATGTGACATCGCTTTCAACACCCTGAAAGAGAAGTTAGTCACAGCTCCAGTTCTGACTCCTCCTGATGAATCCAAACCATTCGAGGTTTTCTGTGATGCTTCCCTTCAAGGTCTCGGTGCTGTGTTGATGCAAGAGAAGAAAGTTGTGGCCTATACCTCTCGCCAGTTGAAGCCCAACGAAAAGAACTACCCCACTCATGACCTCGAGTTGGTGGCAGTTGTCCATGCTCTTTTAACATGGAGACATCTCTTGTTGGGAAGGAAAGTGGACATCTTCACTGATCATAAGAGTCTCAAGTACATCTTCACTCAGCCCAACCTCAACCTCAGGCAGACTCGTTGGGTCGAAATGATTCAAGAGTATAATCCGAGTATCGATTATACTCCAGGCAAGGCCAATGTCATTGCTGACGCATTGAGCAGGAAGGCTTACTGCAACAGTTTGATTCTCAAGCCCTACCAACCAGAGCTTTGTGAAGCTTTCCACAAACTTAATCTCCAAGTTGTTCCTCAAGGGTTCCTTGCCAACCTCCAAGTCTCTCCTACTTTGGAAGATCAGATTCATGAGGCACAACTTCTTGATGCTATGGTGAAGAAGGTGAAGATTGGGATTGCCAAGAGTCAACCCAAGTACAAGTGCTATCGTCTTGATGAAAAGGATACTCTATTCTTCGAGGATCACATTGTGGTGCCTAAGGGTGACCTTCGTAAAGTCATTATGAACGAGGCTCACAATTCACTCCTCTCTATTCACCCTGGAAGTACAAAGATGTACCATGACCTCAAGCAGTCGTATTGGTGGACTCGAATGAAGCGCGAGATTGCTCAGTTCATGAATGAATGTGATGTCTGCAGAAGAGTGAAAGCAGAACACCAACGACCAGCTGGTCTCCTCCAACCTCTTGCCATTCCAGAATGGAAGTTTGACCATATTGAGATGGACTTCGTGACTAGATTTCCAAAGTCCAAGCATGGCAATGATGCTATCTTCGTTGTCATCGACAAGCTCACTAAAGTGGCTCATTTTCTCCCTATCAAAGAATCTATCACAGCAGCTCAGTTGGCAGAGCTATATAACTCCAGGATTGTCTCTCTGCACGGCATTCCGCAGTTGATATCTCCAGATCGTGGAAGCATCTTCACCTCTAAGTTCTGGGATTCTTTTCAGAAGGCCATGGGCACCAACATTCGCTTCAGCACAGCTTTTCATCCTCAAACTAGTGGCCAAGTCAAGCGAGCCAATCAAATTCTTGAAGATATGCTCAGGGCATGTGTCATTTATTTCGGTATGAAGTGGGAAGATTGTCTTCCATATGCCGAGTTCTCCTACAACAACAGCTTCCAAGCGAGTTCGGGCAAGGCCCCATTCGAGATTCTCTATGGCAGAAAGTGTTGTACTCCTCTTAACTGGTCAGAGACTGGGGAACGCCAACTTCTTGGCAATGACTTGATCACAGAGGCTGAAGAAATGTGCAAGTCATTCGTGAAAATCTCAAAGCCGCGCAATCACGCCAGAAGAGTTACTATGATAGCAAGCATCGTGACTTGGCTTTCGAGATCGGAGACCATGTCTACCTCCGCGTCTCTCCAATGGAAGGTACTCGTCGCTTTGGTATCAAAGGGAAGCTTTCCCCTAGATACGTGGGTCCTTTCAAGATCATTGGCAAAAGAGGCGATCTTGCCTATCAACTTGAGCTTCCATCCAACTTTGCAACTGTGCATGACGTGTTTCATGTGTCTCAGCTTCGCAAGTGTTTCAAGACTCCTGATCACACCATCAACTTTGAAGAGATTGATCTCCAAGAAGGCCTGTCTTATCATGAGCATCCCGTTGCTATTCTTGAAGAAACTGAGCGCAAGACTCGCAACAAGTCTATCAAATTCCTGAAAGTGAAGTGGTTACATCATTCCGACCATGAAGCCACCTAGGAACGCGAGGACCACCTCCTTTCTGAATACCCGGAGTTTTTCCAGTCCTATATCTCGAGACGAGATCCTTTCGTAGTGGTGGAGTGTTGTAACGCCCCATATGTAACCTGCCATATTTGTATTCCAACTCTTGCCATTTTCGGCACTAAGTTATGATTTCCCTCGTGGTTGGGTTTTTGCCTTTGTTTTGTTTTATTCTTGTCATGCATTTCATTTCATGTTCATCTTGTTGCATCATGGCATCATCATGTGCATCTTCATCTTAGCATGTTGCTTGTGGCATGATCCTTGGAATCCAAGCATCATCCTTCCCCTTCACTCATCACCACCTCTTCCCCTGTTTTCTTTCTTTGGCAAGTGCCCCTCTACCCTCCTCCTCTAATGCTCATATTTTTCCCAAAATTCTAGCACCATGCCTTGAACCCCCTGCCAAATTTCACCTCTTTTAGAATTGTTTTGGTTGGGTTCAAAAATGCATCAACTTTGAATTTTATTAACACTTGGAATATTTTTCTACCTTTAAAAATTACCAAAGCAATTTTATTAAATGCTACACAAATTCAGGATCATGAGGATATTTTTATACTACTCCAACTCCTCTCCATTTCCCCTATGCTTTTACTTTTGTTTTTCTGTCTGAAGAAAATTAGAAAAATGAAGAGAAGCAGAGCAACAGCAGCAGCAACACCCAACTAGGCCTTGGCCTCCCAGGTAGGCCCAGCTAGCCCCCGCGCCAGCGAGCCCAGCGCGCCAGCTAGCCCGCTTGGCCCCATCTCCCTCCTTTTCTCACCCGCTCGCTCGCACACCCCCGCTAGCCTTTTGCCATGTGGCCGCCTCAGCCCCACCTGTCAGTGCCTCCCTGTAGCATGAACCCACCTTTTCCCTCTCCTCTCGCCGTCGCCATGGGGACCGCGAGCACGAGAGCGCGCGAGCTTCGCCTTGTCGCCCTGGGCCCTTTTAGCTCTCCCTCCTTGCCCTACCTAACGCCCTGGGGTTCCCTCTCCCTCTCCCTGCCGCCGCCAGGCCACCAAACACTCCGGATCTATCGGTTTCAGTCATTCCCATGCGCATCTAAGAGCGCATCCTCGTCGCCGGCGTGCTCATCGTCGACTCTGGCCTCGCCTGCCATGTCCTTCATCTTCCCCGCCGTCGTCTAAGTCCACGACGTCGACTATGTGGAGCCGGGACCCATCGCTGCATCATCTTCTTCCTCATCTTCGACTCCGGCCACCGCGGCTGTTTGTTGCGCCTCACCACTGTCTCCGTCCACTCCACGCCTAGCCGAGCACCCCGTCGTGTTCGTGGTGAGATTGCGCTCCTTCCCCTTCCCTTTTCCCCTCGTTTTGTGCGCTCCATCGTCGTTAGCTGCTCGCGCCCGATCGCGCTGCCGCCGGACCTCGCATAAACGAGATGCTCCAGGCACCCTTCGTCGTTTTTGCCATGTCTAGGAGATTCTTAGCGTCTCGCGCGTCCGAGCCGAACTCTTTGCCGCCCGTTTCGCCCCTTGCCTCGCCGCGTTCATCCTCGTCGTTGCTGCCTCGGTAGATCACCACCGATGTCGCTTCCCTCGACGCCCGGTGCACCTAGCAGCACCCGCAGGCGCGGGATCCTCCCGCGATCCTTTTGCGCCCTTCCGCCGCTCCGCTAGGCCACCGGAGCAACTCCGGCGAGGCCTCCGCCGCGCTCGGTCGCCGCCGACCACTTCCTCTGTTTTCCCCTGCTCCCGCGCGCGTGCATCACCGCCTTGGGGGCCCCAAGCCAGACCCACTGGTCAGCGAGACAGAGGCCAGGTCCCACCTGTCAGCCTCGCACCCACACACACACTCACCTGACACGTGGACCCACGGGCCCACATGTCATCCTCACGCCCCTGTTTTTAACCCAAACGGGCATCCATTTTGGGTCTTTCCGATTTCGGCCTTTCCTTATCTGTTAAGTCCAGATCGGGACGTTTCCATTTTAGGCTATTTCCTTTTTCTGTCTATTTCCTTTTTAGGCAGTTTGCATCTTAGAGCTTTTGTGGGGATTTTCCTACAGCAACCCCAACATATTATATATGTTTTGGGGGTAAAAAATCCCACCAATCCAGTGGTAGCATTGGTTTTTGCTTTTGAGCAAGTTCATGCACATGGCATTTTGCATCATGATGTTGTTTTGTCATTTTTGCCATATTTAATGTGTGCCTCATATGAACTTGAGCCCTACATGTGTTTTGTTGTATGCCATGCCATCTTTACAGGGGTGTATGCCATGTATTTTTTGTGATCATTGTGGTGACTAGCACAAGCATGCAAAGTAGCTCTTGTGATGTTGCTGATTTCAGGGACTTAGAATTCTTCTGAGTCATTTCCCTGATAATATTTTTATGCCATGTATTCTTGTTGCTACAGAGTGATCCATGCCTCTTTTGAGCATGTTCAGTAAGGATGATTTTGAGATATTGTTATGCTCTATCCATCTGTCTTTGTTTGCAATTATGGAGCACCCTAGCATGACTCAATCTTGCTCTACTTTTTCTATAAAATGTTCCTCGCATATTGTTTACGTGTTAAGCAATTTTGCCGAGGTTGTTATAGTTTATCCATGCATGCTATGAGAGTGTTCTTGCCATGGTTAGCTTATTTTTCATGTCTACTTGCTGGGTGTATGCTTAGCTTGTCATGCAATGCCTTGTGGTGAGTGCATCAAGCTCGTAAACATGCCTACGTAATTCTGTTTTGCCATGTTCCAGTTTTCTGCTAAGTCTGAATCTATTAATGGAACTTGCTATGTTCACATGGTTGCCATAGTATTTTCTGATCCCTTTTGGCTTATGGTCAGTAAGGGAATTTTCTTTATGCTTTGAGTAGCTTCATGCCATGCCTTGCTTTGCCATGATATGTTCCTGTAGCATGTTGTTATCTTGCTCTACACATTGCTTCCTGATGTTAATCCTGACATGTTGTTATTTTAACTAAGTCTGTGAACCTGATATCTTTTGCACTTTTGTCATGCTTTTTTGAACCTGCTATTGTGTGATTTTGCCGTAGCTCGGTGTTCATATTTTGTCAAGCATCTTGAGTGGACCACTACCATGTGCTTTGTTGTTATGTTAGAGTGCAGTAGCTTGTTGTTCTTGATGCATTTAGATGGCCTCGTGCTGTTAATCGCAACTTGCGCCATTATTGTTTTGCTTGCCATTTGCAAACCGTGCATCCGATTCCGGTGATCTTTATATCGATTTCGACTGAAATCAACTCATATTTCAGTGGCACTCTTGGTTTTCCAGGTTGAGGCCTGTTTCAATCTTTACTTTCCGAAACATGCATATGCATTGCATATTACATCCCGCATATCATGCCATGTTTTTGCATCATGTGGCTTGCGCATTGCACCGTGGTTGATTGTGTCTCCCTTTGCTTGTGTTCTTGCTTTGGGTAGAGTCGGGAGACGAGTACATGATCGAGGAACCCGTTGAGTACGCTAACGAGGATCGAGCTTACGTCAACTCGGAGAACTTTGCAGGCAAGATGACCATACCCTCGAAATCACTTCTATCTTTGCTTGCTAGATGCTCTCTCTATTGCTATGCCTATGCTACGATACCTACCACATGCTTTACCATGCCTCCCATATTTCCATGTCAAACCTCTAACCCACATTTTCCTAGCAAACCGTTGTTTGGCTATGTTACCCCTTTGCTCGGCCCCCCTTATAGCGTTGTTAGTTGTAGGTGAAGATTGAAGTTTGTTCCTTGTTGGAACATGTTTATTGTTGGGATATCATAATTATATCTTGTTTACCTTAATGCATCTATATACTTGGTAAAGGGTGGAAGGCTCGGCCTTATGCCTAGTGTTTTGTTCCACTCTTGCCGCCCTAGTTTCCGTCATGCCGGTGTTATGTTCCTTGATTTTGCGTTCCTTACACGGTTGGGTTATAATGGGAACCCCTTGACAGTTCGCCTTGAATAAAACTCCTCCAGCAAGGCCCAACCTTGGCTTTACTATTTGCCACCTAGCCTTTTTCCCTTCGGTTTCGCGGACTCAAGGGTCATCTTTATTTTAACCCCCCCGGGTCAGTGCTTCTCTAAGTGTTGGTCCAACCTGAGCGATGTCTGGCGCCCCCTGGGCAACCAGGGTCTATGACAACCCGACGTCTGGCTCATCCGATGTGCCCTGAGAACGAGATATGTGCAGCTCCTATCAGGATTTGTCGGCACATTCGGGCGGCTTTGCTAGTTTAGTTTTTACCATTGTCGAGATGTCTTGTAACCGAGATTCCGAGTCTGATCGGGTTGTCTTGGGAGAAGGAATATCCTTCGTTGACCGTGAGAGCTTGTGATGGGCTAAGTTGGGACACCCCTGCAGGGTTTTGAACTTTCGAAAGCCATGCCCGCAGTTATGGGCAGATGGGAATTTCTTATTGCCCGGTTGTAGAAAACCTGAAACTTAACTTAATTAAAATGAATCAACAGAGTGTGTGGCCGTGATGGTTTCTTTTTGGCGGAGTCCGGGAAGAGAACATGGTCTCATGTTATGCTTAAACGTAGGTTGTTCTAGGATCACTTCTTGATCATAGATTCTCGACCGTGCCTTGCCTTTATCTTCTCGCTCTCATTTGCGTATGTTAGACACCTTATATGCTAGTGCTTGCTGCAGCTCCACCTCATACCTTTTACCTACCCATAAGCTTGAATAGTCTTGATCGCGGTGTGAGATTGCTGAGTCCTCGTGACTCACAGATTACTTCAAAACCAAATGCAGGGAGCGATGATACCGCTCCAGGAGATGCGACTGAGCTCAAGTGGGAGTTCGATGAGGACTCAGGATGATACTACGTTTCTTTCCCAGATGATCAGTAGTGGAGCCCAGTTGGGGCGATCGGGGACATTATGCATTTGGGGTTGTCTTTATTTTGGTTCCGTAGATGGACCTTGATTGTATCTGGATGATTGTAATGATATATTTATGCTATTGTGTGACGTGGCGATTGTAAGCCAACTATGTACCTCTTTCTTATTCAGTACATGGGTTGTGTAAAGATTACCCCTCTTGCGACATTGCCTACAATGCGGTTATGCCTCTAAGTCGTGCTCCGACACATGGGAGATATAGCCGCATCGTGGGTGTTACAATGGTTTTCCAAGATCATGCCGGGTCGAGAGATATGAAGTCTCCGACAAGTTCTACAGTTGTAAGATGGAGGAAAACAGTTCTATCAGTGAGCATATACTCACTATGTCCGGGTTACACAACCGTTTGTCTCAGCTGGGAGTTAATCTCCCAGATGACTCGGTCATTGACAGGATCCTCCAGTCGCTCCCACCTAGCTACAAGAGCTTTGTGATGAACTACAATATGCAAGGGATGGAGAAGTCCATTCCTGAGTTATATTCAATGCTGAAATCAGCGGAGGTGGAGATCAAAAAGGAACATCAAGTGTTGATGGTGAATAAGACCACTAGTTTCAAGAAGGGCAAGGGTAAGAAGAACTTCAAGAAGGATGACAAGGGAGTTGCCGCGCCCGATAAATCAGTTGCCGGGAAGAAACCAAAGAATGGACCCAAGCCCGAGACTCAGTGCTTTTATTGCAAGGGAAATGGTCACTGGAAGCGGAACTGCCCCAAGTACTTAGCAGACAAGAAGGCCTGCAATACCAGAGGTATATATGATATACATGGTATTGATGTGTACCTTACTAGCACTCGTAGTAGCTCCTGGGTATTTGATACCGGTGCTGTTGCCCATATTTGTAACTCAAAACAGGAGTTGCGGAATAAGCGGAGACTGGCGAAGGACGAGGTGACAATGCGCGTCGGGAATGGTTCCAAGGTCGATATGATCGCCGTCGGCACGCTACCTCTACATTTACCTATGGGATTAGTATTAAACCTCAATAATTGTTATTTAGTGCCAGCTTTGAGCATGAACATTGTATCTGGATCTCGTTTAATGCGAGATGGCTACTCATTTAAATCTGAGAATAATGGTTGTTCTATTTATATGAGAGATATGTTTTATGGTCATGCCCCGCTGGTCAATGGTTTATTCTTATTGAATATCGAACGTGATGTTACACATGTTCATAGTGTGAATGCCAAAAGATGTAAGGTTGATAATGATAGTCCCACATACTTGTGGCACTGCCGCCTTGGTCACATTGGTGTCAAACGCATGAAGAAACTCCATGCAGATGGACTTTTGGAGTCTCTTGATTATGAATCATTTGACACGTGCGAACCATGCCTCATGGGCAAAATGACCAAGACTCCGTTCTCTGGAACAATGGAGCGAGCAACCAACTTATTGGAAATCATACATACTAATGTGTGTGGTCCAATGAGCGTTGAGGCTCGTGGTGGCTATCGTTATGTTCTCACCCTCACTGATGATTAAGTAGATATGGGTATGTCTACTTAATGAAACACAAGTCTGAGACCTTTGAAAAGTTCAAGGAATTTCAGAGTGAGGTAGAGAATCAACATGACAGGAAAATAAAGTTCTTATGATCAGATCATGGGGGAGAATATTTGAGTCACGAATTTGGCACACACTTAAGGAAATGTGGAATTGTTTCACAACTCACGCCGCCTGGAACACCTCAGTGTAATGGTGTGTCCGAACGTCGTAATCGTACTCTGTTGGACATGGTGCGATCTATGATGTCTCTTACCGACCTACCGCTATCATTTTGGGGTTATGCTTTAGAGACTGCCGCATTCACTTTAAATAGGGCTCCATCGAAATCCGTTGAGACGACACCGTATGAATTATGGTTTGGGAAGAAACCTAAGCTGTCGTTTCTGAAAGTTTGGGGATGCGATGCTTATGTCAAGAAACTTCAACCTGAAAAGCTCGAACCCAAATCGGAAAAATGCGTCTTCATAGGATACCCTAAGGAAACTATTGGGTATACCTTCTACCTCAGATCCGAAGGCAAGGTCTTTGTTGCCAAGAATGGATCCTTTCTGGAGAAAGAGTTTCTCTCGAAAGAAGTAAGTGGGAGGAAAGTAGACCTTGATGAGGTATTGCTGTTGGGGAACGTAGTAATTTCAAAATTTTCCTACGCACACGCAAGATCATGGTGATGCATAGCAACGAGAGGGGAGAGTGTGTCCACGTACCCTCGTAGACCGAAAGCGGAAGCGTTAGCACAACGTGGTTGATGTAGTCGTACATCTTCATGATCCGACCGATCAAGTACCGAACGCATGACACCTCCGAGTTCTGCACACGTTCAACTTGATGACGTCCCTCAAACTCCGATCCAGCCAAGCTTTGAGGGAGAGTTCCGTCAGCACGATGGCATGGTGACGATGTTGATGTTGTACCGTCGCAGGGCTTCACCTAAGCATCGCTACAATATTATCGAGGTGGACTATGGTGGAGAGGGGCACCGCACACGGCTAAAAGATCCAAGAGAATCAATTGTTGTGTCTCCAAGGGGTGCCTCCCTCCCCATATATAAAGGAGTGGAGGAGGAGGGGGCTGGTCACCCTAGGCGCGCCCCATGAGGAGTCCTACTCCCACCGGGAGTAGGACTCCCCCTTTTCCATGTGGGAGTAGGAGAGGAGAGGGAAGGAGAGAGAGGGGAGAGGAAAGGGGGGCGCCGCCCCCCTCCTTGTCCAATTCGGACTGGGGGGAGGGGGCATGCGGCTGCCCTTTGGCCGCCCCTCCTCTTCTCCATTAGGGCCCAATAGGTCCATTAGTCTCCCGGGGGGGTTCCGGTAACCCCCCGGTACTCCGGTATATGCCCGAAACTCCCCGAAACCATTCCCGTGTCTGAACATAGTCGTACAATATATCGATCTTTACGTCTCTACCATTTCGAGACTCCTCGTTATGTCCTTGATCACATCCGGGACTCCGAACTACCTTCCGTACATCAAAAACCATAAACTCATAATATAACCGTCATCGAACTTTAAGCGTGCAGACCCTACGGGTTCGAGAACTATGTAGACATGACCGAGACACGTCTCCTGTCAATAACCAATAGTGGAACCTGGATGCTCATATTGGTTCCTACATATTCTACGAAGATCTTTATCGGTCAAACCGCATAACAACATACATTGTTCCTTTTGTCATCGGTATGTTATTTGCCTGAGATTCGATCGTCGGTATCTCAATACCTAGTTCAATATCGTTACCGGCAAGTCTCTTTACTCGTTCCGTAACACATCATCCCGCAACTAACTCATTAGTTGCAATGCTTGCAAGGCTTAAGTGATGTGTATTACCGAGTGGGCCCAGAGATACCTCTCCGACAATCGGAGTGACAAATCGTAATCTCGAAATACGCCAACCCAACAAGTACCTTTGGAGACACCTGTAGAGCACCTTTATAATCACCTAGTTACATTGTGACGTTTGGTATCACACAAAGTGTTCCTCCAGTAAACGGGAGTTGCATAATCTCATAGTCATAGGAACATGTATAAGTCATGAAGAAAGCAATAGCAACAAACTAAATGATCAAGTGCTAAGCTAACGGAATGGGTCAAGTCAATCACATAATTCTCCTAATGATGTGATCCTGTTAATCAAATGACAACTCTTTGTCTATGGCTAGGAAACATAACCATCTTTGGTGAACGAGATAGTCAAGTAGAGGCATACTAGTGACACTCTGTTTGTCTATGTATTCACACATGTATAATGTTTCCGGTTAATACAATTCTAGCATGAATAATAAACATTTATCATGATATAAGGAAATAAATAATAACTTTATTATTGCCTCTAGGGCATATTTCCTTCAATTGCCTCTTGAACCGGAGAGTAGCGTAGCTCAAGAACATGTTTTTGTGGTGCGTGCACCGACTAGAGAGGAAGTTAATGATGATGATCATGAAACTTCGGATCAAGTTGCTACTGAACTTCATAGGTCCACAAGGACACATTCCGCACCAGAGTGGTACGGCAACCCTGTCCTGGAAATCATGTTGTTAGACAATGGTGAACCTTCGAACTATGAAGAAGCGATGGTGGGCCTGGATTCCAACAAATGGCTTGAAGCCATGAATCTGAGATAGGATCCATGTATGAAAATGAAGTATGGACTTTGACAGACTTGCCCGATGATCGGAGAGCCATAGAAAATAAATGGATCTTTAAGAAGAAGACAAACGCGGATGGTAATGTGACCATCTATAAGGCTCGGCTTGTCGCTAAGGGTTACCGACAAGTTCAAGGGGTTGACTACGATGAGACTTTCTCGCCCATAGCGAAGCTGAAGTCCGTCTGAATTGTGTTAGCAATTGCCGCATTCTATGATTATGGGATATGGCAGATGGACGTCAAAACAGAATTCCTTAATGGTTTCCTTAAGGAAGAATTGTATATGATACAGCCGGAAGGTTTTGTCGATCCTAAGAATGCTGACAAGGTATGCAAGCTCCGGCGCTCAATCTATGGGCTGGTGCAAGCATCTCGGAGTTGGAACATTCGCTTTGATGAGATGATTAAAGCATTTGGGTTTACATTTATGGAGAAGCCTGTGTTTACAAGAGAGTGAGTGGGAGCTCTATAGCATTTCTCATATTATATGTGGATGACATACTATTGATGGGAAATGATATAGAATTCTTGGAAAGCATAAAGGCCTACTTGAATAAGTGTTTTTCAATGAAGGACCTTGGAGAAGCTGCTTACATATTAGGCATCAAGATCTATAGAGATAGATCGAGACGCCTCATTGGTCTTTCACAAAGCACATACCTTGACAAGATATTGAAGAAGTTCAATATGGATCAGTCCAAGAAGGGGTTCTTGCCTGTATTTCAAGGTGTGAGATTGAGCATGGCTCAATGCCTGACCATGACAGAAGATAGAGAAAAGATGAGTGTCATCCCCTATGCCTCGGCCATAGGGTCTATTATGTATGCCATGTTGTGTACCAGACCTGATGTGAACCTTGCCGTAAGTTTGGTAGGAAGGTACCAAAGTAATCCCGGCATGGAACACTGGACAGCGGTCAAGAACATCCTAAAGTACCTGAAAAGGAGTAAGGATATGTTTCTTGTTTATGGAGGTGACGAAGAGCTCATCGTAAAGGGTTACGTCGATGCTAGCTTCGACACAGATCTGGATGACTCCAAGTCACAAACCGGATACGTGTATATTTTGAATGGTGGGGCAGTCGGCTGGTGCAGTTGCAAGCAAAGCGTCGTGGAGAGATCTACATGTGAAGCGGAGTACATGGCAACCTCGGAGGCAGCACATGAAGCAATCTGGATGAAGGAGTTCATTACCGACCTAGGAGTTATTCCCAATGTGTCGGGTGTCGGTGTCAAAACCGACGGATCTCGGGTAGGGGGTCCCGAACTGTGTGTCTAAGGTCGATGGTAACAGGAGACAGGGGACACAATGTTTTACCCAGGTTCGGGCCCTCTCTATGGAGGTAATACCCTACGTCCTGCTTCATTGATCTTGATGAATATGAGTATTACAAGAGTTGATCTACCATGGGATCGTAATGGCTAAACCCTAGAGGCCTAGCTTGTGTGGTTATGATATTGTCTCTCCCTCTCCGGACTAAGTCCTACTGTTTATATAGACACCTGGAGGATCTAGGGTTACACAAGGTCGGTTACAAAGAAAGGAATCTACATATTCGATCGCCAAGCTTGCCTTCCACACAAGGAGAGTCCCATCTGGACATGGGTGCAGTCTTCTGTCTTCGCATCTTCACAGCCCATCAGTCCGGCCCATGGCTAACAGGCCGGACGCCCGAGGACCCCTTAGTCCAGGACTCCCTCAGTAGCCACTGAACCTGGCTTCAATGACAAGGTATCCGGCGCGTAGGCCTGTCTTCGGCATTGCAAGGCGGGTTCCTCCTTCCGAACTCCAAAATAGTCTTCGGTCATATCGACATGTCCGGACCTGTAACACACACCACACACACACAACCGTAGAGAGAATATAATTTTACACAAGTCCAATCTGCTGACAACTTTTCGTAACATGGCATCACATCTGTTCGGTCAAAATTTTGAACCGTTTTTCGTCTGCCACTCCATGTTTCGAGACGCGGTTGCCATTGGCACGTCTTGTCAAAGTAGAGATCGTGTCCCCTTATTACAGGATTCTCATCAATACGGGCGTGGGTAACCCAACCGTGCCGTTTACACAACCCTTGGGAATAGGCGAGTTTTAAGGCGAGTAGGAAGGCGTTTGACATTCGCGGCCTTTACAAGGGGATAAGGATTCATCCTCACTCACCCCTGCCTTCTCCTTCCTCTGCCCATCCATTCTTAAGCTCCAGCGCCCAAGCTCTAGCTTCCCCCACTGGAGAAAGCACTCCTACCATGTCCGGATCCGGAGCTGGTGGCAAGTGGATGGCCTCCTCTATTAAGAAGAAAGACATCAAGGAGCTCCGAGAGGCCGGATACCTGGCCAAGGAGATCGTTCACCGTCTCCCGGCCGAGGGACAGATCGTCCCCACCCGAGAGCCCCATGAGAGGGTGGTGTTTCTCACACATTTTGTCCGTGGGCTGGGATTCCCTCTCTACCTATTTGTCCGCGGACCGATGTTTTACTACGGGCTGGACTTCCATGATCTAGCCCCCAACTTTATCCTCAACATCTCAGCATTTATAGTCGTTTGCGATGCCTTTCTCTGTATCCCACCTCACTTCGGCCTATGGCTGAAGACCTTCAATGGAAAGCCGAAGGTGGTGAGAGGCCAACAAGCAGAGTGTGGAGACGCCATGGTGGGCAAGATGCACAACGTCACATGGCCTGAAGGCTCCTTTGTGGAGACGGTGAAGGGGTGGCAGTCGGGGTGGTTCTACATCACCGAGCCGCGCGACACCAACTGGGCACCGGCCCCTGAATTTCGATCTAGAGCTCCGTTGTGGCTAACCTCCTGGCAAGAGAAGGGCCTAAACTAGGGTTCTTCGAACGAGCTAATTGGGCTCCAGGCGTGCGTCCAGAACATGATAACCAAGAAAATCAAACTTGTCAACGTGATCCAGGTTATACTCATTCGCCGGATCCTTCCGTGCCAACGCCGGATCCTTCTGTACCAATGCCGGACTTGCTATTTGTGGGAGTTCGATCCGGCCAAGCACCAGACACTACTAGAGCTCTTTGGCATGACGCACGAAGACATCTGGAAAGTGCTCTTCAAGGCCGGCGAAACACCACCGCCTATGATTGAGGATCGCGGGCTCAGCTTAAAACGCGAAGCTAATTCGGTAAGTTTTTCATGTTTTCTAGGTATAGCCTTTACCGACATATTTTGAGAAGGAGTCTAAGCCTTCCTATCAATTTTTAGGCCTGGATCGACATAGCGGGGCAGATTAACTGTCCGGCTCCGCTGCCCGAAGACCAAGAAACCCCGCTTCTGATGAAGATGTTGTTTCTGGCGCCTTATGATGTGCCGGAGAAGAAGGCCAAGAAAACGGCCAAGGGGGTCCGGAGTGGCCTTCGCCGAAAAGGTGCTTCGAACGTGACGTCCGAAGATGGGACTCACTCTTCAGCCGCCGAAGATGACGAGGAGGAGGAGGAAGAGAGCGACTCCCCCTTGGGGGGGGAGGAAGAAAAGGGGGCCTCCCCAAATTTGGAGGCGAAGGCGCCCAAGAGGGGGAAGGGATCCCTTGCGGATAACTCCGCATGGGATGTCGATAGCGGTCCGGAGCGAATGCCCCGGACCAAGCCTCGATCCGCCTCGTAAGTACCAAAAACCTTATGGACGTCCAAATGTCTGGCCTTTCCATTTTGTAATATTAATATGTTTAAATTATGCCATCACAGTCCAGCCCGCGACAACTCTTTGTGATCCTCGACAGAGGGTTCGCTAGATTCAAAGGAGATGGCCAGCGTGTCAACGCCGCCCGCTCACTCCCCCAATGCCAAGGACGACGCACAGGTGTTGTCCCGAAGGACTTTCCCGGGCCCGGGAGAGGCTCAGGAGGCACCAGAAGGTGATGCCTCCGTCGCCGGACACCAGTGGGAGCCGATCCCCATGGAGACTGGTGGTGAGGAGGGCCGTGTTCAGTATGGCCTCAGCCAGACTCCATTCCGGAGGCCGATGCGGCTCCCGAATCCGGCACGCAACCTCCTTCGAAAGAAGGGGGTATGCATATTCCGCCGGTGACCCCTGTCCAACCGGGGCACCGGATAATCTGCTGGAAGCGCTGCGAGGCGCTTCCATTGTGGATGAGCACCGTGTCCTTATGGGCACGGTAATCGAGAAGGTTCAATCCGCCAAAAGTGGACTGACCGAAGCCTGCGCTAGCCTTTTAACATACTTTGAGGTAAGTGATGTAATTGTAGAAAGGATATCACAGTGTAGACAGTAGCCCCTGATGCTCTGTTCGGTGTTCGGAAAGAAAAAGCCGAACAGAGGATCAAAATAATTTTCGCAGGAGTCTAACATAAGATGTCTATGTGAATAAGGAGACATCGCTGCTGGCTGCTACCTCTCATACTGCGGAGGTCTCCAGCCTGAAGTAGAGCCTAGGGTGGGCCGAAGAAGAGCTCAGCCTCATGAAGAAGCAGCTGGAGGACATCCAAGGTATGCAGTGACATGCGCGTGTATTTAGGAAGGATGAATGTTTCGTGCTGACTAAAGTGTCATAAATTTTATTAGGGGCCACGACCGAGGTGGCGGCCCTCAAGAAGGCGTTAGCCGAGGCCGAGGACAAAGTGGCCAAGGAGCGCGCCGCACGCAAGAAACACGAGGCCCGGGTCAGCGAGGTCCAGCAAGAGCTCCAGGACGCCGTCAAGAAGTACGAGTCCTTGGAGCGTGATTCTAAGACGCAAGCGTCCGAACTTGCGAAGGCCTGCCAGAGCGCACAAGAGGCTCAAGACAAAGCCTAGAGCGCCCTTCAGGAAATCTAGGCGGCCAAGAAGATCGCGGCGGGTAAGGCTTTCATTATGCAAAGCAAGTCTGTGAAGGGAACGTTCCTTTTACTTACCCGAATTTGGAGCTCTCCAGGGGCGTTTGTGGATTTGCCGCGCAGCGTATCGGATGCTGCTGAGTTCTATCGGGCTGAAGAAGGGAGTTCTACGGAGAAGCTATTCTGGTCTCAATATCTTGGACCAGAACATCCGGTGCCCTTCAGCGACCAGCTGAAACAACTAGTCGAGCTGCATAAGGCGACCGAGCTAGCCATGAAGGACCTGATAGTCTGACTATGGCCTACCGTGCCGATACCCAGCAGCTACTTCAGACTTGTGAAGCGGCTTGTTAGTGCCTGCCCACGGCTTGAGGTCATAAAGCGATCTGTCCGTATTAAAGGTGCCCGGATGGCCTTTGCCCGTGTCAAGATGCACTGGGCGAAGATGGATGCCAAAAAGCTGATGACTGAGGGGCCGCCTGAGGGCAAGGAGCACCGCCGCCCCGAGCTATATTTTGATGGTGTCCTGGAGGGATCCGTCCTTGTGGCGGAGCAATGTGCGAAGGATGTTATATTCCCATGAGAATATTCGTATTATCCTGTCATGTAACATGAATCAATGATGTTATGTAATATAATGCTTGTTATGTTTTAATTTTTTCCTCCTGTGCGACCATGTTGTATGAAATCTGAGGGTTGCCCCCACGTAGGTAGTACGGGGGTGTTCGGGATGGAATCTAAACAATCTTGATCCAATTATATGGCACTTGAAGGAGTTGTTTAGCGCAACGAACCAGGCAACCAGACTATGCGGCTTGAACGCCCTCACTTAGCCATAGGAGTTTTACAATAAAAACATGGGCGCAACCCCTAGTATCCAAACTAGAGTGCTATAAGCGTCTGATCGGGAAGTACCAATCCTTCGCGTAGCGCGGAAGAAATCTCCAATGATTTGTAACCTCCAAGTAGTTGACCGGCTCTCGCCGCATCATGACAGTCAGTTCTCGGCTTTCTCTACTGAGGTGCTCCTTTGGATAAACCAAGGCACAATCGCAGTAGTTCTCCCTTTACTACCTTAGCCAATATAGCGGAATGTAAGATAGCAAGCATAGGAGCCGGGAAACCCAACTATTGACCAAAGACATGATCCGGAGCCAATGCATATAATGCTAAATTCAGGGTGCTGAACTATACTTATAAAAAGTGTTCGAACTTCTGTTGCCATAGTGTGGGGTGCTATGCAGCCCCTGGCGAACATGAAACATACCAAAGTGTACGGGTGCTACCTGATAGGGTTATCCACAGGGGAGCTGAAAAAGGAAAAAAAGAAAAGAAAACAGAAAAGGTACAAAGGTAAAAAGCTGGGGTCCTAAAGCTCCAGCCGCAAACTATTCTCATTTGTAATTTAATTAATACGTCAAGGAGCATTGATACAGGTAGTGCGATAAGCAATAGGTTGTTTGACATGCCGAAACCTAGGGAGAGCCGCATGTCGGTCCTGAAAAACAGGTAGAGTTATCGTTAACGGAATCACCTAAGAAGTCCCCCATATGTCTGCGTTTCTCGCCGTCTTGGTGTGTTTATCCTTCAAGAGGACCGATGACCAGACCACTAGATGGGGCCTGTGGGATTGAGACCTGAAAAGAAAACAAGTAAAAGTGAGAGTATGTGTGTATCCGATGTCAGTTGAGCCGTACTATGGACCACAAGCTAGCTATGCCTTCGTCGATGCCCATGGGATTTTAAGCGCGTAGTTATGTACGCACGGCACGCATGCCACCACTTTATCGGGACAGAGACGGTGGCCGGATTGCTAGTCGAGCTCCTGACAAGCCGAGCTCTCCTGCTGTAGAGTAGTTCGGACCCTCTTAACGGTGTCCGTGGGATCGGCAGCCGAATTAAGGTTCTGCTTGAGAAGGCCGCTTTGTACTTCTGCTGCTAAGGCAACTGTGTGCTCTTCTGTACGGAGGGAGCGTTCCGTATTTCCGTTGACCATTATGATGCCACGTGGACCGGGCATCTTGAGCTTGAGATAAGCATAGTGTGGCACTGTGTTGAATCGAGCAAACGCAGTTTGTCTGAGCAGTGCATGATAGCCGCTATGGAAGGGGACGATATCGAAGATTAACTCCTCGCTTCAGAAGTTGTCCGGAGATCCGAAGACAACCTCTAGTGTAATTGAGCCCGTACAGCGGGCTTCTACACCTGGTATGTCTCCTTTGAAGGTAGTCCTGGTGGGCTTGATCCATGATGGGTTAATGCCCATTTTTCGCGTTGTATCCTGATAGAGCAGATTGAGGCTGCTACTTCCATCCATAAGGACGCGAGTCAGGTGGAACCCATCATTATTGGGTCTAGGACCAGTGCGGCTGAGCCACCGTGACGGATACTGGTCGGATGATCCCGGCGATCAAAAGTGATCGGGCGTGATGACCATGGATTAAATTTTGGGGCGACTGGCTCTATCGTGTAAATGTCCCTGAGCGCACGCTTGCGCTCCCTCTTGGGGATGTGGGTAGCGTATATCATGTCCACCGTTTTGACCTGAGGGGGAAACTTCTTCTGTCCCCCTGTGTTCGGTTGCCGGGGCTCTTCGTCATCGTCCTCACTTTGCGTTCCCTTTTCCTATTCTCGGCGTTTAATTTGCCGGCCTGTTTGAAACCCAGCAATCTCTATTTGTATGATTGGGTGGTTTGTCTGGGGTGCCATGAATCTGGCACGGACGATCAAGTATGTGGTCCAAGCTGGATGGGCCTGAATTGTTCTTTTGGGACGGTTTCTTCCACTGGCCGGACTTAGAGCCACTGAATCCGGCATTGACCGCCGTGTCTTTGGTGTTATCACTGTTGTTTCAACGCTTGTATCTGTTGCGTCGAGACTTGTCTTTGTTATTTTTAACTTCAGGGGTGCCGGCGTCGCTTGCATTGTTTTTGCTGCGGGCCAACCAACTGTCCTCACCCGCAAAAAAGTAGGTCATGAGTGCCGTGAGGGCCGCCATGGATTTTGGCTTTTCTTGGCCGAGGTGGCGAGCGAGCCATTCATCGCGGATGCTGTGTTTGAAGGCTGCTAGGGCTTCGGCATCCGAACAATCGACAATTTGGTTCTTTTTAGTTAAGAACCTGGTCCCGAATTTCCTGGCAGACTCTCCGGGCTGTTGAACTATATGGCTTAAGTCATCAACGTCCGGCGGTCGAACATATGTACCTTGGAAGTTATCGAGGAAGGCCTCTTCCAAGTCCTCCTAGCTGCCAATAGATTTGCAGGCAGACTGTTGAGCCAATGCCGAGCTGGCCCCTTGAGTTTTAAAGGGAGGTATTTGATGGCGTGGAGATCATCGCTGCGGGCCATATGAATGTGGAGAATGAAGTCTTCGATCCACACCGCCGGGTCCGTGGTTCCATCGTATGATTCTATATTCACGGGTTTGAACCCTTCTGGGAATTCATGATCCATGACCTCATCAGTGAAGCAATGAGGGTGTGCGGTGCCTCCATATCGGGCTGTATCGCGACGTAGCTCTGATGGAGTCCGTCTGCAGTTTTCAGCCTGCGCATGACTAAGTTTGTCACATCCGAATAGGTGGCCGTTGTTACGTGCCGAGGCACGTCCTCAAGATCCGTAGATTGATCTGGTATGTCCTGCTTTATTGTTCAGGTTTCGCCGGAGGTCATATGTATGATCGTGGGCTAATTTACCCCTACCTGTGTGATGAGGCGGGGCGGGCTGGTGTTCGGCGTGAGTTGCCGTTTTGTCCCGACCACGTGGTGGTCGGTCAACCGCATTGTACGATGGTGGTATGTATTCCGGCACCTCCTCGTCAACCTGAGGTAGCAATTTGCGCTTTGGGTGGCTCTTGGTTGGGCGCTTGAGGCCGTATTCTTCGGCTGCTAGGACATCGGTCCATTTATCATTGAGCAGATCTTGGTCAGCTTGAAGCTGTTGCTGCTTCTTTTTCAGGCTCCTTGCAGTGGCTATTAGCTGGCGTTTGAAGCGCTCCTGCTCAAGAGGTTCCTCTGGTACGATGAAATCGTCGATGCCGAGGCTCACCTCATCCTCGAAGAGAGGAAGATAACTTCCATCCTCTGAGTCTTCATGTGTGGCCTGTTTACCAGGGCTAACCTGCCCATCTTCCCGTTCATCTTGTTCATTAGCTGTTGCAATGGGGTCTTCGTTGTCTTCGGCACCTTCTGGAGTGTCTTCTCCTGTGCCAGTGTTGTTGTCTTTACTGCGGCGTGACTTAGAGCGGCGCTGCTGACGCCGGCGCTTGGATTGTATTTCGGAAGGTTTATCCTCAACGGGATCGTCCTTATCATCGTCGTTGTTCTCCTTTAGTGCATCCACCATGTATAGATCATACGAGGAAGTGGTCGTCGAGCGTTGTGGTGAACGGCGCGTTCTGGGCCTCTTCTTCTCCGGCATCGTTGTCCATACCGTCGATGTCCTCACAGTCGTAATCAAGTGTGTTGGTTAAATCCTCGACCATGGCTATGAAGTGGGTGGCGGGTGGGGAGCAACATTATCCATCGTTAGCCCCTAGTTCGAACCGGATATAGTTCGGTTGTGAGTCCTCCGCCAATGACATGTTATTTAATGCGTTTAGAATGTCGCCCAAAGGCGAGTGCTGGAAGATGTCTGCGGCGCTGAATTCGAAGATTGATAAATGATCAAGTTCGGCGCCCACGGGCTCACATGGTTCGGAACTTACGGCCGGAAACGAGTCCGGAGTTCAGATGGCACAGGTGTCGTGTGGGATCAAGTCTATGTGCGGTTCCAACACCGTGGAATCGGTGGCCTCCGTGGCGGGGTTGAGCTTCCCGTCCTTGGATGGCGCAGTCTGCTCCGGATCTAAGGCCAGAGCGGTTATGGGAGTTGTCTCCTGGATGCGGTCCGATGACAGATTTAGGTCATGTCCCTCGGGGTGGCCAGGAGTGGTAGTCGCGGTCTCGAATCCGGCGAAGATCAAGCCCCCATGGATGTCCGCAATGTAGTTCAAGCTCCCAAATCTGACATGATGGCCAAGGGCGTAGCTTTAGATCTGCTCCAGATGGCCAAGCGAGTTGGCCCGAGGAGCGAAGCCGCCGAACACGAAGATCTATCAGGGGAGGAAAACTCCCCCTTGGGAAGCATCATTGTAGATGGTTGTAGGATCGAAAGTATGTCTAGAGGGGGGTGATTAGACTACTTGACCAAATAAAAATCTAGCCTTTTCCCAATTTTAAGTCTTGGCAAATTTTAGCAACTTAGCACAAACAATTAATCAACCTACACATGCAATTCTAAGAGTATAGCAGCGAAATGTAAAACAATTGCATATGAAGGTAAAGGGGGGAGTTTGGAGGGAGCAAACACAATGTTGACACGGACATTTTTGGCGTGGTTCCAATAGGTGGTGCTATCGTACATCCACGTTGATGGAGACTTCATCCCACGAAGGGTAACAGTTGCGCGACTCCACGGAGGGCTCCACCCAGGAAGGGTCCACGAAGAAGCAACCTTGTCTATCCCACCATGGCCATGGCCCACGAAGGACTTGCCTCACTAGGGTAGATCTTCACGAAGTAGGCGATCTCCTTGCCCGTACAAACTCCTTGGTTCAACTCCACAATCTTGACGGAGGCTCCCAAGTGACACCTAACCAATCTAGGAGACACCACTCTCCAAAAGGTAATAGATGGTGTGTTGATGATGAACTCCTTGCTCTTGTGCTTCAAGTGATAGTCTCCTCAACACTCAACTCCCTCTCATAGGATTGGATTTGGTAGAAAGATGATTTGAGTGGAAAGCAACTTGGGGAAGGCTAGAGATCAAGATTTGTGTGGTTGGAATGGAATATCTTGACCTCAACACAAGTGTAGGTGGTTCTCTCTCAGAAAATGTATGTTGGAAGTGTAGGCATATTCTGATGGCTTTCTCTACAAATGAAGAGTGGGTGGAGGGGTATATATAGCCTCCACACAAAATCTGACTGTTACACACAAATCACCAAACTCGGTGGGACCGAATCATAAAACTCGGTCGGACCGATTTGGTTCATAATGTGACCGTTAGGCATTTCGGTGGGACCGACATGTCAACTCGGTGGGACCGATTCCATTAGGGTTAGGGCATAACGTAATCTCGGTGAGACCGATTACACAAACTCGGTGGGATCGATTTTGGTAATAGGCAAACAGAGAGTTGGTCAGGCAAACTCGGTGGGACCGATTCGCTCATCTCGGTTAGACCGAAATGTTATGAAGGGGAAATAGAGAGTTTGCATTGCAATCTCGGTGGGACCAATCGCTCATCTCGGTTGGACCGAAACGTTACGTAGGGAAACAGAGAGTTTGCAATCCCATCTCGGTGAGACCGAGATCCCTATCGGTGAGACCGAAGTGACTAGGTTTTCTGGCAGTAGCTATGTCAAGTGAACTTGGTGGCGCCGGATAGAAGATTTCGGTGGGGCCGAGTTTGACTTTTGGTTTGGGACATATGTGGATATGAGAAAGTGGTTGAGGGTTTTTGGAGCATATCACTAAGCATTTTGAGCAAGGAACTCATTAAGCAACACCTCACCCCCTTTTAATAGTATTGGCTTTCCCTATGGACTCAATGTGATCTTGGATCACTAAAAGTAAAATGTAGAGTCTTGTGCTTTGAGCTTGAGCCAATCTTTTGTCCTTAGCATTTTGAGGGGTCCACTTTCTAATCCATGCCATGCCAATCATTGAGCTTTTCCTAAAATATTTATCTTCAAGTAGCACTAGCTCAATGAGCTATATGTTGTTAGGAATTACCAAAACCACCCAAGGATAGTTGCACTTTCAATCTCCCCCTTTTTGGTAGTTGATGACAACATATAGATCAAAGCTTCGACAAATGATTATAAGATTGAAAAACATCGTCGCTTTGAGAAGTATGTGATAAGTAAGAGCTCCCCCTAAATTTGTGCATTATTTAAAATTTGCTTTTGAATGCAAATGCACAATCGATTAGGATCATGGGTTACTCTTCCATGTCACATACATCTTGGTGGAGCGCTCAAAATGATAGAAATTAGAAGCATGCACTCATCACCAAGCAAGTGAATGATCATATATGGAATATAAAGGATAGCATCATTCAACCAAACATTAATGTAGCATATGATCAATCACATGATCACATAAGTATCTCACAAGCACACAAAAAGTTCAACCAAAAGCAAGAGAGATAGAAAGCAGACACTCTCTCTCGAAGCCTATGATCTATACATATTCTCCCCCTTTGGCAACAAGTTACCAAAAAGTTTGAAAATGCATAGTGTTGTACGTCTCCCAGACTTGGTCTTCGAGAGGTGGTGTAGATAGAACTCCAAGGACGAAGGCTTCCAATGACGTAGTTGGAGCTGATGGAGTGGGTGCTCGAGGTGGCACTGGAGCTGTAGCTGCTGGTGCTGATACTGAAGCTCTGGCATCTAAGACTAGCACTGCAGCAGATCTTGGACCTCGTGGCACACGCTGAAAAGCATCAGTGGTTGCTTTTCCTTTCCTCCCCTCTGCTTCCTCCTGAAGCTGGTCAACTGCAGTCTGAATCTCAGTCACCTTCAGATCAATATCATAGAATTTTGTTTCCACAATCCTCTCCAGGCTCTCCTGATTATGAGTCAGGGTGGCCAAGCCCTTCTCAATCCCCAGTGTAGCTTGAATCAGATAGCATAACTGATCTTGCTTGCTCTTCAGGAAGACTGGAGATGCCTCTTCAACACTTGGCATCTGGGCAGCTTTCTCAACCTTTTCCTTGGCTCTCTTCTCCTGGACTTGAGCTGATGATGGTTCCTCCTCATTCCTCACAACAGTGTTGTCTTCAAATTCAGGATATAGAGGTAGATGCTCCATGTAGTCCCTGTGCCCATCTTAGAGTTGATGAGCTCGTGAATATGTGGAGCATATCCACAACTCCTCTTTTGATCAGCAGCAGATCGTTTCTACAATCAAACCCATAACTTTGAACTTCTGGGGAACATCAAAAATTTGCAGCATGTTGATGGAGTGTCCTCGAATCATCTTGTGATCTCCTGACTTGGGTAGCAATGTGTGCCTTAGGATCCAGTTGATCGTAGGTAGACCAGACAACAAGAAATGCAGATCCAAGCTTGTGAGTTTCCAAAGCCTTATCAGGGATCTCCTTGTACATGTTTGCCATTGAGTTGTGGTCTTTCTTCTTGGTGCCATACACATCCAAGTCATCTTCATGTTCTTTGGGGGCATTGATTAGCTTGGCCCATTCTTCAACTGTGGACTGGTACCTAGTACCCTCAAACATCCAAATTATCCTTCCATCTGGATAGAAGTGGGTAGTGGAGTAAAACTGCATGATCAACTCATCATTCCACTTGGTGAGCTTTTGTCCAACGAATTCATCAACTCCACATGCCTTAAAGCTGTCATACACTCCAGCGAAGTGATCTTCATTTTCTCGGATGAACTCCCAGTCCACCCATTTCATGTCACACACTATGGGCTTCTTGTCAAGCAGAATTGTCTCATAGAAATCTTGTTGTTCCTTTGTATGGAACTTGTAGTCAACTGTAGTCCTCCTCCTAACAGCATAGGGATCAGACTGTCTCCACAACCTCAGTCCTACATCTTTCCTGATGTGCATGTCCTCAGTGACTGGATGAGCATCATTGTGGTCAGCAATTTTGGGTTTCAACTTCCTCAAAACAAGAGAATCATCTTCCTCTTCTTCAGCTTCAGGCACTGGGGCCTTGTTCTTCTCCTCGGCAGGTATACTCCTGGTGTTCCTCTTGGGCTTCGGGGTTTTTTGAGCAGCAGCCTTGGGAGCAGATTTGGGCTTAGATGGAGCAGCCCCTGACTTGATTACATCTCCCATAAGCTTATGAGCCTTAGGAGCTGGTGCAGCATCCTCTTCCTCCTCCTCTTCTTATGAATATCTCATAATGGAGGATCTACCAAATACTCTGGCAGTGGTCTTCTTGCCCTTTATTTTCTCTTCTTTCCTTCTCCAACAGCCTCTCCAGTTGGCTTGGAGGTTTCAGCAGTTGAGGCTCTCACCTTTAAGGTTGGCACCCTCTTGGTAGGGGCCTTCTTGTGCAAGCCAGGCTTAGTTGATGCAACTGTGCCATACTGTTTCTTCAGCACCTTCTTCTTGGAGTTGAATTCTTCCTCAACAGCCACAAAATCCTCATGTTCAGAATCTGAGGTCTTCTTCCTTGTTCTGGTGGCTGCCTTGGGCAAGTTGCTTGGTGTGCTCCTGCTGCCCTCATCAGAAGTGCTAGAGGGACTAGTGCCCTCACTCAACTGCACCTGTTCCTCTGACTTGTTCTGGTTGTTGCTCTGGTCAGGCATTTTTGCAAACTTGCTGATATCAGACCATGTGAATAGATATGGATGAGTTAGTGGATGAGCATCACAAAGTGCAGAGTTTTGCAAAAAAATGACTTAAAAACTTAGTTTTAGTTCTTCACAGAAAGCATTTCGGAGCTACCGATTTGTAAACTCGGTGATACCGAAGCAGCTTTTGGAACCTAAACTAGTGAACTCATTCAGACCGAGTCACAGTTCGGTGGTGAAAGGGCATTTCCCTACTTTATGTTTTGGATGATGATGACAACCCTTTGTGGTCTAATCGTATGCTATATGTTTTAGGTTATCAATGCTTAGGCTTACATCGGATTGCTATTGCCTCTCGAAGGAAAAGATCGAAGACGTGTCCTCTACGCCTTTATTTTCTTTGGTTGTAGAGTACCCGTACTATCAAGAGGGAATCCTCATTAGGAAGCTCTGGGGGAATCAGTTCACGTACACTTTCCTCACCCCTTCCTTGTCTTCCTCAGTTGTGAGAGAGAGAGAGAGTTCCCCCTGTCTTTCCCTCTTGTTTCTGCTCTTCCCAGCGGTTGTACCGCTCCCTGGAGCGGTTGTACCGCTGGACCTTGATGCTCTCCAGCTTTGACCGAGCGGTTGTACCGCTACCTCCGGGCGGTGGTACCGCCACCTTGCTCAACAAAGGCTAGGACGGTGGTTCCGGCCATGCACCGCTCAAGTACCTCTCAAGGCTCTATTCTGATGCGGTTCTCGGGCGGTGGTCGCCCGGTTGATCTGGTCAATCCTCATTGACCGGTACCACCGGTGGTCTGAGCGGTTCTTCCGCTCTGGGGGAATCAGTTCACCTACACTTTCCTCACCCCTTCCTTGTCTTCCTAAGTTGTGTGTGTGTGAGAGAGAGAGAGTTCCCCTTGTCTTTCCCTCTTGTTTCTGCTCTTCCCAGCGGTTGTACCGCTCCCTGGAGCGGTTGTACCGCTGGACCTTGATGCTCTCCAGCTTTGACTGAGCGGTTGTACCACTTCCTCCAGGCGGTGGTACCGCCACCTTGCTCAACAAAGGCTAGGATGGTGGTTCCGGCCATGCACCGCTCAAGTACCGCTCAAGGCTCTGTTCTGATGCGGTTCTTGGGCGGTGGTGGCCCGATTGATCTGGTCGATCATTGTTGACCGGTACCACTGGTGGTCTGAGCGGTTCTTCCGCTCAGAACTTCACCGTCCAAGAGCTCAGAGCCATGCGGTTGTTCCGGTCTTGCACCGCTCAAGTACCGGTCTCGTCTCTGTTTCGAGGCGGTAGTTGTGCGGTGGCTGGGCGGTTGGTACCGTAGACGGTGTGGAGGAACACTCCGGTGTGAATCCGGTCTTGTCTACGGGCAATGGGGGAACCTCGGTCTCTCGTGAGGAGTTCAATGTGGCCTTGGAGACATTGAAAACCTCCATGCCGACCGAAGTTGAGAGCATGTTTACTAAATTTCTTGAGGGGCTTAAACTATCCACCGCACCGTTGAAAGTGGGTGATCCCGCCAACAAGGTGACGGATGCTATCCCCGGCAAGGGGGAAGCTAGTAGTGAAAAGGCTCCTTCTTCTAGTGGTAAGAATGGCACCGGCATCTTTGCCCATGTGGAACCACCACTTGTTTATGGTGGACCGATTCCTTCCACTCATTTGAATCATGCCGGTCCTCCTCCTAAGATTGTGAAAAATGAGGACTTTGATTCTTGGGTTTACCGCTTTAAACGTCATTTAAATCATGTGAACACTAACCTTTGGAGAATCATTGAAGAAGGTTTCTATCCACATGATCCAAGCAACTTCACTCCTCGAGAAGCCGCAGACAATCAATTCAATGAGAATGCTCTCTTCATCATTCAAGATGCAATTCCACCCGAAGACCAACCTCATGTTCGTCCCTTCGCCTTGGCCAAGGATGCATGGCATTGTGTTGTCTCTCTCTACCGGGGAAGTGCAAGCATTCAACGCTCCAACTATGAAGTGGTACAAGATGAGGCCGATGAGTTTGCAATGAAAGAAGATAAAGAACCTCGTGAGCTTTATCGGAGAGTAATCAAACTCGCAGTCTCAGTACGAGATCACGGGAGCAAGGACACGGATGACAATTGGATCAAGCGCAAATTCCTCAACGCAATGATGCCCTATCACAAGGCCATGTCCTCCGTCATTCGTCAAAGACCGGACTTCCACACTTTGACCTCAAGCGAAGTGTTGGATGAGTTTGTGGCCATGAACATTCTGGACAAGACCGCCAACAATGCGGTGCTTCGTTCCCAAAGGGCAAAGAGGCCTAATCTTGCATTGAAGGCCAAGCTCACCGTTGAAGAAGAGGAAGAGGAAGAAGAGGAGAGCAACCCCGATGATACGAAGTATGCATATCATGAACACATGGCACTTGCTTCAAGGCAATTTTGGAGCAAGAAAAACCCGAGGCCAAACTTTAGCAAAAGCAACTCGAGTGGCACAAGGGGCAAGAAACGTGTAAGGACTTGCTACAATTGCGGAAACGTGAGTCATTTCGTTGCGGAATGCCCGTATGAGAAGAGGGAAGACAATGGTGGCAAGCTCATCCGAAAGGACAAGGCCAAGTCGTTCCCCAACAAGAACAACTTCACCAAGAAGACTCCTCCCAAGGCTTTGGTTGTGTAAGAAGAGTACAATATGGATGATGATGATGATGAAGATGATGAGTCGGTTGCCATGGCCTCCGTTGCCATTGCAACAACGTCACGGGTGTCTCTCTTCGACTCACCCAATGAGAGCATCACCTCCAAGTGCCTCATGGCTAAAGCCACCAACAAGGTAACCTCCAACATCAAAACTACCATCATTAATCATCCTTCCCCGACGGATAGCATTAATGAACTTGAGGGAGCTAATGTGGAGGCTAATGAGTTTGAGGCCTTTATGGGCAAACTCAAGGGAAAATCCAAGAAGCATTTTGTTGCTCTCTTGGAACAACTTGGTGAAGCCAATGACATGATCGAGGCTCACGAAGACACCATCTCTAAGATGGAAGGGCATAGTCATGACTATGCCGATGAGATTTCGGATCTTTCCAATGCTCTTGAGGAAGAGCGTGGTCTTCGTTTGGCTCTTGAGGAGTCACACAACGTTGATCATGCTAAGTTAAAGAAAGATTATGATCATGTCCTCATTGTTTCTCGTGTGCTAAATTCTGAGAAGGCCAAACTCGGGGTTGATCTTGCTAGACTCAAAGAGGAGTTTGATATACTTGACAAGGCCCACAAGGCCTTGAAGGGTATTCACGCTAGTCTCAAGGAGTCTCATGATCAACTCCAAGTGAAGCTAACTAAGGAGAAAGCAACTTTTCCTCATATGGTTTTAATTGATAATGCAAATGCTAATAACCCGTGTTGTGAGCATATACATCTTGTTGAGGAAAATGCGAAGTTGAAGGAGCAACTTGAGAGAGGTCTTGCGACTTGCATACAAGGCAAGAAGAACCTCAACGATCTCTTGATCAACCAAAAGGGAGGTGTGGCCAAGGAAGGGGTTGGGTACGTGCCCGACTCCAAGAACAAGAAGAAGAATGACAAGACCAAATGACCTCCTCCCCTCATGCAAACCTTTGTGAGGGAGGGAGAGAGTGCCCCCGAGGAGAAGAAGAAGAACAATGTCAAGAAGGGCAATGTCACCCCTCTCAACAAAGTCGGCGATTTTAACCCTTCTTATGTGTTATATCATGCTAGTGATGGGCATGTTTATGCCAAATTTGTTGGTTCTCTTCATGAGTACATTGAATGGTCTATTTGGGTTCCTAAGACCCTTGTTACTAACATCAAAGGACCCATTACAAAATGGGTACCTAAAACCAAGCATTGATCTCTTGTAGGTGTTTGCTTCCGGTGGTGGATCATGGTTGCTCGATAGCGGAGCTACAAATCATATGACCGGAAGCAAGGACTTAGTGGTGGATGTGCACAAAGTTCCATCTATGCCCACCAATGTCGAGTGGGGTGACGCCTCATCTTCTAAGGTATTGGGACTTGGCAAGGTGGTCATCTCTCATGATCTCACGATCGAGAAGGTCATGCATGTTGAGTCCCTTGCATACAATTTACTTTCGGTTCGTCAACTTGCAATCATGGGCTTTGCCACTTTCTTTGATATCGATACCGTGGCCCTCTTGTGGAGCAAGACTCTTAAAGTAGCTTTTGTTGGGCATGTCGAGAACGGTCTATATGTGATTAACTTTTCGGAGCGACCCACTAAGACCGCGACATGCCTAATGGCTAAAGTTGATATGGGATGGCTTTGGCATCACCGTTTAGCCCATGTCAATATGAGATCTTTGCAAAGTCTCCTCAAGGGGGACCATGTCCGTGGACTAACGAATGTTAGTTTTGCTAAAGATCGTGCTTGCAGTGCCTGTATCGAAGGAAAGCTACATGAGAAGGCTCACCCTCCCACGACTATCATTTATTCAAAGAGGCCCTTGGATCTCCTTCACATGGATATCTTTGGGCCCCCATCCTTCGGTAGTCTTGGAGGTAGGAAGTATTGCTTGGTGATTGTGGATGACTACTCAAGGTACACGTGGGTGTATTTCTTCAAGAGGAAGAGCGAGACCCAACAAACCGTCATTGACTTTGCAAATGAAGCACAACATCAACACAATGCAAATATCTTGACAATAAGAAGTGACAACGACACTGAGTTCAAGAACTACACCTTGGATGAATTTCTTAGTGATGAGGGAATCAAGCATCAATATTCCGCACCATACACCCCTCAACAAAACGGTGTTGCGGAGAGGAAGAACCGGACGTTGATGGATGCGGCAAGGACCATGATGGCGGAGTTCAAGTCTCCGTACAACTTTTGGGTCGAAGCCATCAACACCGCATGTCATGCATCTAATCGGCTCTACCTCCGCAAGGGCTTGAACAAGACTCCATACGAGATACTCACCGGTAACAAGCCCAACCTCAAGTACTTCCGGGTATTCGGGTGTAAGTGTTTCATTCTCAAGAAATGTGTTCGGTTGTCTAAATTTGAAGCTAGAGCTTATGAGGGCATATTTGTTGGCTATGCTACAAACTCTCATGCTTACCGTGTCCTCAATAAATCCACGAGACTTATTGAGGAGACATGTAACGTGGAGTTTGATGAGAATAATGGCTCCCAAGTGGAGCAAAGTGGCACTTGTGATGTAGGTGATGAAATTCCTCCCCAAGCCATAAGAAGAATGGGTGTTGGCTTTATCCTACCCATTGAGGAACCCCTTGTGGCCGAAGGAGAAGGACAAAGCTCCACTCAAGTGGAGCCATCACCAACCCAAGGCCCACATGCTTCCGAAGAACAACATGAAGGCTCTCATCCTCAAGAACATGACCAAGGGCAAGATCACGCTCAAAACGGTGTTGACACATCAAGTGATGTCGAAGGTCAAGTTCTCTCCTCCGAGCAAGTTCAAGAACAAGAACAAGCCCAAGACGAAGCTCAAGATGATCAAGTGACCACTCCTCGTCTCACCCCCGAGGAGGAATTAGAGCGTCGTGCCGCCAAGGTTGCTTCCAAGCTCTCCACCAAGGATCATCTCATGACGAATGTGCTTGGAAGCTTAAGAAAGGGGGTAAGCACTCGTAGACAATTAGCAAATTATTGTGAGCATCACGCGTTTGTCTCTTGTGTGGAACCCCACAAGGTCTATGAAGCACTAGAAGATCCGGATTGGCTCAATGCCATGCATGAAGAACTCAACAACTTCGAGCGCAACAAAGTGTGGAGATTGGTGCCAAGACCAACTGGGAATCACAATGTCATAGGAACCAAGTGGATATTTAAGAACAAGCAAGATGCCCATGGGATTATCATTCGCAACAAGGCTCGTTTGGTAGCACAAGGCTACTCCCAAGTTGAGGGTATCGACTACAGTGAAACCTTTGATCCCGTTGCTCATCTTGAATCCATTCGCATGTTGATTGCATATGTTTCTCATCATAACTTTAAGTTACAACAAATGGATGTGAAGAGTGCTTTTCTTAATGGTCCTATTAATGAATTGGTTTACGTTAAGCAACCCCCCGGGTTCGAGGATTCCTACTTTCCCGATCATGTGTATCAACTCGATAAGGCACTCTATGGCCTTAAACAAGCCCCACGTGCGTGGTATGACCACCTTACCGAGTTGCTACAAGACCATGGTTTTGAGGTTGGGCTAATCGACCCCACTCTTTTTACTAAGAAGGTCAAAGGGGAGTTGTTTGTGTGCGAATTATATGTTGATGATATTATCTTTGGTTCTCCTAACAAAGCTTTCAATGAGGAATTTGCCGCTCTCATGACCTCAAAATTCGAGATGTCCTCCATGGGAGAATTGAAGTTCTTTCTAGGGTTCGAAGTGAAGCAAAGAAGAGAAGGAACCTTCATCAATCAATCCAAATACACTCAAGACATTCTCAAGAGATTCAAGCTGAGTGACGTCAAGCCGGCCTCCACTCCAATGCCCACCAAGTGCCAACTTGACTTAGATCCCAATGGTAAAGTGGTGGATCAAAAGGTATATCGTTCCATGATTGGATCCTTGTTTTACCTTTGTGCATCTAGACCGGACATCATGTTGAGTGTGGGAATTTGTGCACGGTTTCAAGCCGCACCTAAGGAAAGTCACTATGTGGCGGTCAAACGAATCTTTCGATATTTGGCTCATACCCCAAACTTTGGCTTATGGTACCCAAGAGGATCAAACTTCAAGCTTGTAGGGTACTCGGATTCCGATTGGGCGGGAGACAAAGTGGATAGGAAATCCACTTCCGGAGGGTGCCAATTCCTTGGTTGCTCTTTGGTAAGTTGGTCTTCCAAAAAGCAAAGTTGTGTGTCTCTCTCGTCCACTGAGGCGGAGTATGTTGCAGCCGGGAGTTGTTGTGCACAACTCTTATGGATGAGGCAAACTTTAAAGGATTACGGTGTCATTTGTGAGAAACTGCCTCTTTAGTGTGATAATGAAAGTGCCATCAAGATCTCTCTCAACCCGGTGCAACACTTCAAGATGAAGCATATTGAGATCCGGTATCACTTCATCCGGGATCATATTAGGCGAGGAGAGATCAAGCTCAACTATGTCAACACTCATGATAACCTTGCAGATATCTTCACGAAGCCCTTGGATGAAACAAGATTTCGTGAGTTAAGGCATGAGCTAAATATCATTGATTCGAGCAATGTTTCTTGAACTCTTGCACACCCCACCGTACTCAACATGTTGTCTTGTTTAGATGTAGGCATGAACATAGGGGGAGTGATGTTCTCTCCATGAACTCTCCCTCCCCCCATTATGCATAAATTGATCGAGTCTTTCACATTAGCCATGTTTGATGGTACTTGTGCTTCAAAGACGAGTTTTGGTCATGGACCCAAGGATAATTCTTCACGGTGCCATACCAATTGACTCAAACATAGGTGGCCTCGGCCATCGTCCTCTCTTCAGGAGGTTGGCGTTAGCCTTGTTGTTCTCATGTTGTTTTCTCTCTTTCTGTCTTTGCTCTTTGTGTTGGGTTCTCCTAGGGTGCAGCTTCTCTCCTGTTTTGTGCCCCTTTCTTCCTCCCTTCGGATTGCACTCGTTTGATCTTGGCTTGGGCATAGGTGGTCAGGCGGTACAACCGGTATCACGGGCGGTTCTACCGCTAGTATCGGGTTGTGCCGTCCCAATGGGTCTCCATTCGGTGCTTGGGCGGTTCCACCGCTCAAACCCACGGTAACCTACGTCCGGTACTACTGGTTGACGCCGTGCGGTACTACCGTTGCCTCCCAGGCACCGGAAGTATTTCCTCCAACCACCGGTCTGTACCAGACGAGCGGTACAACCGCTCCCCTAAGCGGTTCTACCGGGGCATGTCTACGGGCCTTTATATACTCGACGGGACTGAAGGGTTGTCTTTTTCCCTTCGTCCTCGTTCCTCTTCTCTTTGCCCTAGCCGAACTATGGTATAGAAGAGATCTTTGTTAGCCTCATGTCTTGTTTGCAGCACTTAGAATTCGGAATATTACTTGTGTGATTCGTATGCCTCGGTTAGATCTATCTTCCCTGGTAGTACCACTGTCAGCGGTTCTACTGCCCCTACGGGCGGTACAACCGCTGGAGCGGTACTACCGGCGGAAGATCCAGTACAACCGGAGGATATCAACCACACAACACTGTTCTATCTTCTCTGTTGTTGCAACTTGTTCCTTTTCTGCTAGTGGGTGCAATCCTCTCATCCTTGTTGGGTTTTTGTGTGTTCTTTTCGTGTGTGTGTGTTTAGGTGGCTCTAGTTCTTGCTCTGCTCCTCGCAAGACCAAGAAGAGGGCACGAAGGACCTTGCGCCCGGTTGTGTCTGATGATGAAGAAGTTGTGATTCCCACCAAGCCCACTCGCCGTGAAAAGTCTGCAGCTGCTAAGCAACGTGTGGTTATGTCATTGCATCTTTGGAAAGCCAAGGATTGGGAAGCCTTCCGATCAAAGAATCCGTATGAGGTTCCCATTGCTCCCCGTTGGACCATCGTTCAGTTCTGGAATGAGATGCAAGTGCGGATTGTTCATGAACTCTTTGAGCACAATAAGAACAGATATGCCAAGCAGTGGACAATTGATCTTGACCATTGGAGGAACAACATGGAGTATTTTGGTGAGGCGCTGGCTCTCTGCGAGGAGTTTGATCTTGTCAAGCTCATGTCAGTCAACTGTGACTTTGATGTTCAACTCATCCATCAGTTCTATGCCACGGTTCATTTTGGGGAAGATGATGCACGCACTCTCACCTTCATGTGTCGCGATGAATTGTTTCACGTTCCCTAGAGGGCATTCTGCAATGCTATTGGGTACGAGGATACCGGTCTATAAGGAAGGGGTGGCATTCGTCCTCATGATTTTCCTGAGTCCATGCCTAAGGAGAAGCTTGCCCCTCTGTAAATTCGGGGCCGTGGGATTATTGGAGAATCCAAGGATTTGGAGAAGGTCTATGACATCATGCACCGTGTGTTCCGCAATGTGCTCTTGCCCAAGGTGGGCAATCAAGATGAGATTCATGGTTATCTGGTTGATTTGATGGTTGCTACGAAGACCATGGTGGGGACAGGAGCAACGTTTGATGTGTCAAATTGGATGTGGCATGAGATGTACAACATGGTCATCTACCGTAAAGTCCCAATCTATGCCCCGTTTGTCATGTGCCTTCTGAACTCTGTGTGGGATTTTCGTCGTCCTGGAGAGCTCCTCACCTCTCCAGACAACCTCACTGTTCATGAGGTCAAGCTCCTTAAGAAGAAGAAGCATGTCGAGCCTCGCTTCCCTGAAAATGCTCCTGAGGATGTCTATGCTACTTCTAACGATGAGGACTTTGAGCTGGAGCCAGGGGCCAAGCCTTCGTGGGTGGCCAAACTTACTGCCAAGGTGAAGAAGACCTTTTGTCTCCAAGCTGACATCCAGAAGAAGATGTATGAGGCACATGTCAATGAGAAGCTTGCACGGCATCGCCAAATTGCAATGATGAGGCACCTCAACATGCCGGTTCAGAGTGGCTCTGAGAAGAGCATCACCCCAAAGGAGCGTTGGATTTCTACCCATAGCACCTGGACTGATGATGAAGCCCCTCCCTAGCCATCCTCCTCGTTTGCAGCAGCTGACAATGTCATGGAAGAATCTCATCACGACGACGATGACGACTCTGATGATGAGGATCCAGATGTGACCGAGGAGTCAGAGGAGGACGCCTGAGCTTTGGGACGCTAGCTTCGCTCTTTTCCTTTTTGGTGTCTTGATGCCAAAGGGGGAGAGAGTTCTATAGGTCTCGGGGATTTGCTTGTTTTTGTTCGTGGACTTATTTTGTTCCGTGCTGTGTGTGAGACTTATGTTACTTCTTTTACCTTTCCTTTCTTCGGCCATTATCGTTATTATTGCACTCTAAGTATTATATTGTTTCTCCTTTTGTGCTCAGAGTGGTGAGTCTATAAAATCTAGGGGGAGTCTAGTCCTGAAAGTGTGCCCACGCTTTCTAACAGCTAGTTCCTGTTGGGGCACACATTCAGGGGGAGTTCCGTCTATATTTCATTGACTTATCTCTTGCAAATCGTGTTGTTGTCATCATCCACCAAAAAGGGGGAGATTGAAAGGGCATTTCCCTACTTTATGTTTTGGATGATGATGACAACCCTTTGTGGTCTAATCGTATGCTATATGTTTCGGGTTCTCAATGCTTAGGCTTACATCGGATTGCTATTGCCTCTCGAAGGAAAAGATCGAAGACATGTCCTCTATGCTTTTATTTTCTTTGGTCGTAGAGTACCCATACTATCAAGAGGGAATCCTCATTAGGAAGCTCTGGGGGAATCAGTTCACGTACACTTTCCTCACCCCTTCCTTGTCTTCCTCAGTTGTGAGAGAGAGAGAGAGAGAGTTCCCCCTGTCTTTCCCTCTTGTTTCTGCTCTTCCCAGCGGTTGTACCGCTCCCTGGAGCGGTTGTACCGCTGGACCTTGATGCTCTCCAGCTTTGACCGAGCGGTTGTACCGCTACCTCCGGGCGGTGGTACCGCCACCTTGCTCAACAAAGGCTAGGACGGTGGTTCCGGCCATGCACCGCTCAAGTACCGCTCAAGGCTCTATTCTGATGCGGTTCTCGGGCGGTGGTGGCCCGGTTGATCCGGTCGATCCTCGTTGACCGGTACCACCGGTGGTCTGAGCAGTTCTTCCGCTCAGAACTTCGCTGTCCAAGAGCTCAGAGCCATGCGGTTGTTCCGGTCTTGCACCGCTCAAGTACCGGTCTCGTCTCTATTTCGAGGCGGTATTTGTGCGGTGGCTGGGCGCTTGGTCCGGTCATTCTCTTAACCGGTACCACCACCTAGTGGACCGGTTGTACCACCTGGTAGGGTTCTGCAGCTACACCGTGAGTCCCGGTTGTACCAGGACAAGGACCGGTTGTACCGCTGCGGGGCTGAAAGCGCAGCAACGGCTGGATTTTTAGGGTTGGTATTTAAGAGAGCTTCTCCCACCTACCACACTCACCTTTGACCCCTCTCACTCCACCATTAATGTACCTCAAGCTCTCTTGCCCGATCTCTCTCTCTCTAGCCACCCAAACTTGTTGATTTGCTAGGGTTTGAAGGAGGAGACCTAGATCTACACTTCCACCAAAGGATATTTGCTTCCCCCATTGAGGGAGTCCTGGATTAGGGGGTGTTCGGGTAGCCGGACTATACCTTCAGCCGGACTCCAAGACTATGAAGATACAAGATTAAAGACTTCGTCTCGTGTCCGGATGGGACTTTCCTTGGTGTGGAAGGCAAGCTTGGCGATGTGGATATTTAGATCTCCTACTATTGTAACCGACTTTGTGTAACCCTAACCCTCTTTGGTGTCTATATAAACCGGAGGGTTTTAGTCTGTAGGACAACTTCATCATACAACAATCATACCATAGGCTAGCTTCTAGGGTTTAGCCTCCTTGATCTCGTGGTAGATCTACTCTTGTACTACCCATATCATCAATATTAATCAAGCAGGACATAGGGTTTTACCTCCATGAAGAGGGCCCGAACCTGGTTAAAACATCGTGTTCCTTGCCTCCTGTTACCATCCGGCCTAGACGCACAGTTCGGGACCCCCTACCCGAGATCCGCCGGTTTTGACACCGACATTTGTGCTTTCATTGAGAGTTCCTCTGTGTCGTCGATTTTAGGCCCGATGGCTCCTTCGATCATCAACAGTGATGCAGTCCAGGGTGAGACTTTTCTCCCCGGACAAATCTTCGTCTTCGGCGGCTTCGCACTGCGGGCCAATTCGCTTGGCCACCTTGAGCAGATCGAAAGCTACGCCCCTGGCCATCAGGTCAGGTTTGGAAGCCTAAACTACACGGCTGACATCCGCGAGGACTTGATCTTCGACGGATTCAAGCCACAGCCAAGCGCGCCGCACTGTCTCGATGGGCATGATATAGCTCTGCCGCTGAACAGCGCTTTGGAGGCTGCACACGCACCGGTTCCGACCATTGATTCGGAGCCTACTGCGCCGATCGAGGATCAGCGGTTGGACGCTGCCTCAGGGGCTGCGATCTCAGAGGCGATCGAGCCGAACTCCAGCCCCGCACTCCGCATGGCCCATGACTCCGAGGAGCCGGATTCCTCTCCGAACTCCGAGCCCCCCACGCCCCTACCGATCGAATCCGATTGGGCGCCGATAATGGAGTTCACCGCTGTGGACATCTTTCAGCACTCGCCCTTCGGCGACATCCTGAATTCTCTAAAGTCTCTCTCTTTATCAGGAGAGCCCTGGCCGGTCTACGGTCAGCAAGATTGGGATACGGACGATGAAGAAATTCAAAACCCACCCACCACCCACTTCGTAGCCACTGTCGACGACTTAACCGACATGCTTGACTTCGACTCCAAAGACATCGACGGCATGGACGACGATGTAGGAGACGAACAAGAACCAGCACCTGTAGGGCGTTGGAAGGCCACCTCATATGGTGGACACTCCAAAGGATGGAGACGGCGATTGAACAGCGGGGGACGATACCTCTAAGAAACAGCCCAAGCGCCGGCGTCAGCGGCGCCGCTCTAAATCCCGCCAAAGCAAAAACGGTGATTCCGGCACGGGAGATAATACTACTCCGGATAGCGCCGAAGAACACCCCCTCCAGCAAGATTTAGCACAGGAGGACAGAGAAGCCAGCCCTCACGAGAGGGCGGCGGACCAAGAGGTTGAGGACAATAATTATACGCCTCCCTCCGAAGATGAGGCCAGCCTCGACGACGAAGAGTTCGTCGTGCCAGAGGATCTCGCCGAACAAGAGCGTTTTAAACGCAGGCTTATGGCCACGGCAAGCAGCCTCAAGAAAAAAGCAGCAACAGCTTAGAGCTGATCAGGATTTGCTAGCTGACAGATGGACTGAAGTCCTTGCGGCCGAAGAGTATGAACTTGAATGCCCCTCCAAGAGTTACCCAAAGTGCAGGCTGCTACCCCGACTAGAGGAGGAAGCACCTACATCACCAGCGCATGACATGGCCGACCAGCCACCTCGTGGCCGCGACAGAGAGGCCTCTTGGCCCTCCACTCAAGCCATGCCCCGACGCCGCGTCAAGCATACTAAGGCACGGGAAAATGCGCCCGACCTGCGCGACATACTGGAGGACAATGCAAGGCAAAAAAGATCGATCTACGGATCGCGCAGGCGCCCCACGGCACGTGACAGTGATCGTGACTCCGGATGCAATAAATCCGGCCGGGCCGAACTCAACAGACAAAGCTCCTTCGAGCTGCGTTGTGATATAGCCCAATACAGAGGCGCCGCACACCCACTATGCTTCACAGATGAAGTAATGGATCATAAAATCCCCGAGGGCTTCAAACCCGTAAACATCGAATCGTACGATGGCACAACAGATCTTGCGGTATGGATCGAGGATTATCTCCTTCATATCCACATGGCCCGCGGTGATGATCTACACGCCATCAAATACCTCCCACTCAAACTTAAGGGACCGGCCCGGCATTAGCTTAACAGCTTGCCAGTAGACTCAATCGGTTCTTGGGAGGACCTAGAAGCCGCATTCCTTGACGACTTCCAGGGCACTTATGTGCGACCACCGGACGGCGATGACCTAAGCCACATAATTCAGCAGCCAGAGGAATCGGCCAGGCAATTTTGGACACGGTTCCTAACAAAGAAAAACCAGATAGTCGACTATCCAGACGCAGAGGCCTTAGCGGCCTTCAAGCATAATATCCATGACGAGTGGCTTGCCCGGCACCTGGGACAGGAAAAGCCGAAATCTATGGCAGCCCTCACGACACTCATGACCCGCTTTTGCGCGGGAGAAGACAGCTGGCTAGCTCACAGCAACAATTTAACCAAGAACCCTGGTAATCCGAATACCAAGGACAAAAGCGACAGGTCGCGTCGGAACAAACAAAAGCGCCGCGTTAACAGCGACAACAACGAGGATATGGCAGTTAATGCCGGATTCCGAGGCTACAAATCCGGTCAATGGAAAAAGCCATTCAAAAGAAATACTCAGGGCCCGTCCAGTTTGGACCGAATACTCGACCGCTTGTGCCAGATACATGGCACCCCCGAAAAGCCAGCCAATCACACCAACAGGGATTGTTGGGTGTTCAAGCAGGCAAGCAAGTTAAGAGCCGATAACAAAGACAAGGGGCTGTAGAGCGACAACGAGGAGGAGCCCAGGCCACCGAACAACGGTGGACAGAAGGGATTTCCCCCGCAAGTGCGGACGGTGAACATGATATACGCAACCCACATCCCCAAGAGGGAGCGGAAGCGTGTGTTACGGGACGTATATGCGATGGAGCCAGTCGCCCCAAAGTTCAACCCATGGTCCTCCTGCCCGATCACCTTTGATCGAAGGGACCACCCCACTAGCATCCGTCACGGCGGCTTCGCCGCATTGGTTCTAGACCCAATCATTGACGGATTTCATCTCACAAGAGTCCTCATGGATGGCGGCAGCAGCCTGAACCTGCTTTACCAGGATACAGTGCGAAAAATGGGCATAGATCCCTTGAGGATCAAGCCCACCAAAACGACCTTTAAAGGCGTCATACCAGGTGTAGAAGCCAACTGTATAGGCTCAGTCACACTGGAAGTGGTCTTCGGATCTCCGGATAACTTCCGAAGCGAGGTGTTAATCTTCGACATAGTCTCGTTCCGTAGTGGCTATCACGCACTGCTCGGGCGAACCGCATTTGCAAAATTCAACGCGGTACCGCACTATGCATACCTCAAACTCAAGATGCCAGGCCCTAGAGGAGTAATCACGGTCAATGGGAACACTGAACGCTCCCTCCGAATGGATGAGCACACGGCAGCGCTCGCAGCGGAAGTACAAAGCAGCCTCTCTAGGCAGTTCTCCAGTTCGGCCTTCAAAAAGCCGGACACTGTCAAGCGCGCCCGGAGTACCCTACAACAAGACCGCCTGGCATGTTCTGAGCTAGCGTAGCAATGCGGCCCCAACCCTAGCCCTCGTGATATAGCGAAACCAGTGCTTCGCGTACATAACTACGCTCTTGAAATACCATGGGCACAGGGGAAGGGGCACTATCACGGCATGCCCGAAATACGGCCTAAACCGCACCAGGGGCTGCCGGATTCCTTTTTTTTCTTTTTTTCTCTTACTCTCAGGACTCCATACTTCGGATGACCCGTTCGGCAATTCAACTGCCGCACAAACGATGCAAGATCCAGGAAAGCAGACAAGCCACGCCGCATTATGGAACTCCCAGGTGGTCTCTATTGCGAGCAGTATACCTGTTTTTTAATACAATTCCACAGCCTGCCCCTGGCCAGGACATGTCAAATAGTCCAATTTCTTTTGCTTATCGCACTATTTGTATCGTTCCGCTTTCATAGCAGCCTTTCTATGAACAATGCATAGCTTTTTGTCTATTTTTTGCATTATCCTCTTTTTATATATATGTTTATCCATAACATGTTGCATCCGTACACTGTGGTACGGCAAAAATATGCCAGGGGCTTCAGTGCCCATCAATATGGCGTGAGAAGTCCGTACACTTTCACAAGTGCGGCACCCCGAACTTATAGCACTATATGCATCGGCTCCGAATCATGATTTGGGTCAATAGTTGGGTTTGCCTGGCTCCTATGTTTTGGTGCCTTACATTCCGCTATATCGGCTAAGGTAGCACTAGGAGAACTACTGCGATTGTGCCCCAGTTGAGCTGGGCTGAGCACCTCAGTAGAGAAAGCTAAAACTGACTGTCATGATGAGGCGAGAGACCGGTCGCTGTTCGAGAGGTTTTTCGAGTCCTTGAAGACTTATGACGCTTCGAGCGAGGAACCGGCTTTGTCCGGCCAAGGCGTGGATAGCGCCCCGAACTCGGTCTTCCGAATACTAGGGGCTTCGCCGAAATTTAAAATTATAGAGTTCTATGGCTAAGTGAGAGTGTTCAAGCATTATAGTCCGATTGCCTTGTTCGTTGTGTTGAGCACCTCCCTCGACGGACCCAATCATGGGAAAAAGAGCGCTCAGGTTTATCCCAAACACCCCAGCACTAGTGGCATGGGGGCAGAAGCCGACGACTGGCCATCTCTCAATTTTTTGATAAACGGCCGCACAGAAAGTAATATTTTAAATTCAAGCATTGCTTAGCGCATATGAACAAGTTTTCAGCGCACAGGATAACACAAGCGAGTTCATTCAAAAATTACATCATTGGTGCATTCATCCGCCATAAGGCGGGCACCGGCCAGAACATCCTTGTAATAGTTCTTGGGCTTGCGATGCTCCTTCCCTGGCGGCAGCCCGTCCCTCACAAGCTTCTCACCGTCCAGCTTACCCCAGTGCACCTTTGCACGGGCAAGGGCCCTACGGGCACCTTCGATGCAGACGGAGCGCTTGATGACCTCGAGCCTTGGACAAGCCTCCACCAGCTGCCGCACCAGTCCGAAGTAGCTCCCAGGCAGGGCCTCTCCAGGCCACAGCCGAACTATGAAGCCCTTCAGGGCCTGTTCGGCCGCCTTGTGGAGCTCGACCAGCTGCTTCAGGTGGTCACTCAAGGGCACAGGGTGTCCGGCCTCAGCGTACTGAGACCAAAACACCTTCTCCGTCGAGCTGCCTTCCTCGGCTCGGTAGAATGCGGCGGCATCGGATACGCTGCGGGGAAGATCTGCGAATGCCCCTGGAGAGCTCCGGATTCGGGTAAGTAACAAGTAGTTTACTTTTATATGTCTGCTTTGCATAGAGAATGCCTTACCCGCCGCCATCTTTTTCACCGCATCCAATTCCTGGAGGGCCTTCTGGGCTTCGGCCTTGGCAGATTTGGTAGTTTTAAGGGCCGCAGCAAGCTCGGACGCTCGCATCTTCGAGTCGAGCTCCAAACTCTCATGTTTTTTCATGAGAGCCTGAAGCTCTTGCTGCACCTCGCCGACCTGTGCCTCAAATTTCTCCCGCTCGGTGCGCTCCATGGCCGCTTTCTTCTCGGCCTCGGACAGCGCCTGCTTGAGGGTCGCCACCTCAGTTGTGGCCGCTACAAATAAGCAGTGTACTCCTTTCATTTTTTGCAATTGCGTCTTCTAATAGGCATTTTTTCCATAAGGTATCTCTTACCTTCTTTCTCCTCGAGCGGTCGTTTGGCAAGGCCGAGCTCTTGCTCGGTTCGCTCGAGGCCCTGCTTCAGGGCACCCACCTCCGCAGTCAGTGCGGCGGTGGCCAGCAGCGAAGCCTGCATACGCATATTGACTCCTTTTTAGTTAGACTCCTGCGATATTTAATAGATCCTCTATTCGGCTTTTCTTTCCGAACGCCAAACAGAGCATCAGGGGCTACTGTCTATGCGGTAATATTTTTACATATTTTTACTTACCTCAAAGCCTGTTAGAAGGCTAGCACAAGCTTCAGTCAGTCCGCTTTTGGCGGACCGAACCTTCTGGACCACCATACTCATAATGGCATGGTGCTCCTCGTCGATGGAGGCGCCCTTAAGCACCTCCAGCAGATTGTCCGGCGCCTCCGGTTGGGCGGAGGGCGCCGGCTCAATAGGCTTGCTCCTCTTGGCAGGAGTTCTCCTGCCGCGGTCCAGAACCGTTGATGATTCCGGCACGGTGTCCGGCTTAAAGCCGGACTTGGAGCCCTGGGGGGTCTTGTCCCTTTTACTCCTGGAGTTTGGGAGGTCGCCTCGCGGCTCCTCCTGGACCACCTCCTCTTGCCCCGGAGCTTGTCGCGACGCCACTTCGGCGTCATCCGCAGCACAGGGGGAGGCAGCGGGCGGAACTAAATTCACGTCCGATGAATCCAGGGAGCCGCTCGACGACTCGTCGAGCCCGTCCTTGGGCGGGCTGCATGATTATATTCGACATTAGGGAAAGTTGTGCAACAAAAGGAATATCATGAGTTACTCTGGTATCCGAACACTTACGATTTCGCCGGACGCTTGGTCCTGTCCGGCCACTCCTCTTCGTCCTTGTCGGCGTCGGGGGCGTAGTCCGGCTTAGGGGTTTTCCTCTTCTTGGACCCCTCGGCCTCCCCTACTGGGGTGGCCTTCCTCTTCTTTCCTCCCCCCGCTGGAGGGGGAGAGGTTTCTTCTTCCTCCTCCTCGTCTTCACGGGAGGAGTGTGTCTCGGACTCATCGGACGACGAGTCCGACACCACCATATGCCGGGAACTCTTTCGAGTCCCCGTGGCCTTCTTCTTCTTGGCCTTCTTCTCCGGCACCACATAAGGTGCCAGAACTAGCAGCTTCACTAGGAGAGAAGGGGCTGGGTCTTTGGGAAAGGGAGCCGGACAATTAATCAGTCCGGACTTCGCCTGCCAATCCTGTCAAAGGTAAGGGAGTTTGGATCCCGCATAGAGTCAAACTATGAAAAAAACTCAACATCCTGTAAAAGATGAAAATATCTTACCTCGCCAGCAGGACGCTGCGAGCTGAATCCGCGGTCTTCGGAGGCGGATGTGGGAGCCTCGGCACCTTTGGTTAGCCCCTTCCAGGCATCTTCGTACATCGTGTCGAAGAGCCTGCTCAGAGTTCGGTGCTGCGCTGGGTTGAACTCCCACAAATTGAAGTCCCGTTCTTGACACGAAAGGATCCGGCGGACGAGCATGACCTGGACTATGTTGACAAGCTTGAGCTGCTTGTTCACCAGGGACTGGATGCATTTTTGCAGTCCGGTCACCTCTTCTTCGTCGCCCCACGACAAGCCCGTCTCCTTCCAGGACGTGAGCCGCGTAGGGGGTCCGGATCGGAATTCAGGGGCTGCGATCCACTTCGGATCGCGTGGCTCGGTGATGTAAAACCACCCTGACTGCCACCCCTTCAAGGTCTCCACAAAGGAGCCCTCGAGCCATAGGACGTTGGCTATTTTGCCCACCAAGGCACCTCCGCACTCCACCTGGTTGCCGCGCACCACCTTTGGCTTGACGTTGAAGGTCTTGAGCCAGAGGCCGAAATGGGGGCGGATGCAGAGGAAAGCCTCACACACGACGATAAACGCCGAGATATTGAGGATGAAGTTCGGGGCCAGATCGTGGAAATCTAGGCCATAATAGAACATGAGCCCACGGACAAATGGGTGGAGAGGAAAACCCAGTCCGCGGAGGAAGTGGAGAAGAAATACTACCCTCTCATGGGGCCTTGGGGTGGGGAGAAGCTGCCCCTCCTCAGGAAGCCGGTGCGCGATGTCTTTGGACAAGTATCCGGCCTTCCTTAGCTTTTTGACATGGCCCTCCGTGACGAAGGAGACCATCCACTTGCCTCCCGCTCCGGACATTGTTGGAGAAGGTTGAGGTAGGAAGTGCGGGCTTGGGAGCTGGAGCTCGGGTGCGCAGAAGATGGATAGGCAAAGGAGGAAGAAGGCATAGGTAAAAAGGTGGATCCTTATCCCCTTATATGAGCGGATGCGACTATGCGTCTCCACCAGCCTAGTAAAACTCGCTTGCCTCCCAAGCGCCGTGATAAATGGCGCGGTTGGGCTACCCACGTCCGTATTGATGAGAATCTCGTAAATGGGGGACACGATCTCTGCTTTAACAAGACGTACCAAGGAAACCGCCTCGCAAAACACGCTGAGGTGGAAAAGTGAAAATGATTCGAATAAAGGCTTGGCCATAGTGTGATGTCATGTTGCGGAATACGTCAGCAGATTAGATTTGTGTTAATATAATTCTCTCTATGGCAATACGTGGAAACTTATTTTGCAGAGTCGGACACTACTCTTGGTGTTTACAAACTTTTATGAAGAATTTGGAGGAGGAACCCGCCTTGCAATGCCGAAGACAATCTGCGCACCGGACTCGTCGTCATTGAAGCCTGGTTCAGGGGCTACTGAGGGAGTCCTGGATTAGGGGGTGTTCGGGTAGCCGGACTATACCTTCAGCCGGATTCCAGGACTATGAAGATACAAGATTGAAGACTTCGTCCCATGTCCGGATAGGACTTTCCTTGGCGTGGAAGGCAAGCTTGGCGATGCGGATATTTAGATCTCCTACTATTGTAACCGACTTTGTGTAACCCTAACCCTCTCCGGTGTCTATATAAACCAGAGGGTTTTAGTCCGTAGGACAACTTCATCATACAACAATCATACCATAGGCTAGCTTCTAGGGTTTAGCCTCCTTGATCTCGTGGTAGATCTACTCTTGTACTAACCATATCATCAATATTAATCAAGCAGGACGTAGGGTTTTACCTCCATCAAGAGGGCCCGAACCTGGGTAAAACATCGTGTTCCTTGCCTCCTGTTACCATCCGGCCTAGACGCACAGTTCGGGACCCCCTACCCGAGATCCGCCGGTTTTGACACCGACACCCATACTTTCTTGTGTGGATTTTGTTACTCTTGGGTGTTTGAGCACCCTAGACGGTTGAGGTCACCTCGGAGCCATATTGCATTGTGGTGAAGCTTCGTGGTTTTGTTGGGAGCCTCCAATTAAGTTGTGGAGAGAGCCCCAACCTTGTTTGTAAAGGTTCGGTCGCCGCCTTCAAGGGCACCAATAGTGGAATCACGGCATCTCGCTTTGTGTGAGGGCGTGAGGAGAATATGGTGGCCCTAGTGGCTTCTTGGGGAGCATTGTGCCTCCACACCACTCCAACGGAGACGTACTTCCTCTCAAAGGGAAGGAACTTTGGCAACACATCCTCGTCTCCACCATCTCCACTCTTGGTTATCTCGTGCCCTTACTTGAGCAAGCTTATTTGTTTCATATCTCTTGCTTGCTTGTGTTACTATCCTTGTTGCATCATATAGGTTGCTCACTTAGTTGCATATCTAGACAACCTACTTTGATGCAAAGTTTAAATTGTTAAAGAAAAGCTAAAAATTGTTAGTTGCCTATTCACCCCCCCTCTAGTCAACCATATCGATCCTTTCAGGTGGCACCGAGACTACTAGGGTTTCACAAAGAATCGAACTCGGCCACACCGATTTGCAGTTTTCAGTCAGACCAAAAGTGCAACTGCAATGGCCTAAGCCAAATCGGTGAGACCGATTTCTACAATTCGGTCAGTCTGAGATGAGTCCGGCGGAGACCTAACCCTAAATTTTCAAATCAAACCTAACCTAAGGGATGTTTTCAGTGAATAGATCGATTGCATACGTGGTCATGATCATGGAAAAGTAATGTGCTACGAATCGGAGTTAAAGGAATAGCACAAAAGATCGAACTCATACCCTATTTCGGCGGAGTTTGCTACGGCAGAAACGGAGGGGCAGAAATCCGTTGACGGCGATGGAAACCAGTGGCGGGAGGTCGCTGGCAGCGAGAGGATGATCCGGAGACCTGAGGCGGCAGAGCAGGACACGCGCAAGCTGAGAGTTTTTTGAAGGAATTTCCAAAATCTCACCAGTGGGTATATATATCCCGACCCTATCGATGTGACCGAGTGGAACAACTCGGTGGCACCGAGATGCAGAATCGCAAGCGGTTCTGCAACTCGGTGTGACCGAAAAGTTCAAATCGGTTGCACCGAGATTGAAAACCTAGATTAACTTAGTGATCTCGGTGTGACCGAAATGGATGACTCGGTCATATCGAAATGCACAAAGAGGTTTTGGAAGTTTAAGTCTATGACGAATCGGGGACTCCAAGTGCTCCTCACACAGAGTGGTTCGAATCTGACTTGATCAAACTTTGTGATGTAGCATGAATAGAGTTTGAGACGGGAAAATCATAGATAGCTAGAGGGAGTTCTTAGGCATTCTTGTCCATCCATTTGGCAAAAGAGAAAAAGCCAAACAATCAAAGCAACAAATGGATGTCCTCGAATGAGTAAAATATGCAACCAACATGCTCACACAATAAGATGGAAAATGAAATATGTGACAAAGCATGCACAATCACTCTAGCATATAACAAGCAATTTGGCGATGACTAGGTCATCTATATATGAGTATATTGACTTAGGAGTCAAATGAGAACATTTGATCGTACGTCATACTCATCGTTTAAGCGCAAGTGAGGTTGCCACTTTTACATAAAACATTGTTGTGTTCACACCATTAGAGTTGCTTTAGCTCAATTGATTAGAGTAAAGCTCCCCCTAGATGTGATATCCCCCCTAAGAGGGATGAACTAACCTTGGGTTTTGTCGATGATGACTTCATGTAGGTGTTGAAGATGTAGACGCTCAATGTTGATGTAGATCTTTTGGATCAATCCTTTGGAGCGAGTTGCACTTTCAATACCTACACGGGTTAGTCCCACAAGGAACAAACAAGAATATCCATAGACATAGAGTGATGTTCACATAGGATGATGTCCATGAAAGCATTAGGTTACCTTGTCCCTTGTCTTACCAACAAGAGGGTTTGTGACTACTTGAACTAGTGCAAGATATGGAAGTTGTTTGCGCTTGTCCTCGCAAAAATGATATGAGTGAATTATGTTGGCGGAGTCACCCTCAAGAACTCTCTAGTTCTTATTCTTGGGGATCCACACCATCTTGATGGAAATCCTTGGAGTTGTAGTCATACTTGATGAAGTAGAACTTGATGTATTCTTGGGAACCCACTTGACCAAGGCTTTGGGAGCTTCCTCAAATGCATCAATCTCCTCTTGAAGCTTGTCCTTGCCTTCTTGCTTGTGGTCTTGTGGTGGAAGATCATCTTGAGCTTGTGTTCCTTGGAAAGAAGTAGGATCATACTTATCTTGTTGAGGAACAAATTTCATCTTGGGGTATTGATCTTCTTCCCACTAAACTCCATTGGCATTGAACTTTCGTTCAAAACCAACACCTTGATTCTTCCGGTGTCTTCCTTGCTTGCGTACAATTTCCTCAAATTGCTTACTTCCGGCAAGGCTCTTGTAAACACCTTTCTCTATAATTCCCTTCAATAAGCTATTTTATTGCTCAAGTGTAACTTGGCTAAGAGAATCATTAGTGGAATCAAGAGAACTACTAGGAGCAACATCATTGGGTTTAGCATGATTATTGTTACTACTAGAAGAAGAATCTTTCTTACTCTTGTTGCTAGATTTAACTTGTGACATGTAAGTAGACAAGATTAAACGCTTGGCAATGTATGAAGAACTTTTCTTGCGAAGATCATAGTTGATCACTTTTAAGAACCCATGCTCTTGCTCAAGGTTGAGCTTTTCGAAGCGTAACTTCTCATGAGTCTTTAAAAGTTCTCGATGATTTTCCAAGGTAGTTTCATGAGCTAACTTAAGAGTGTTTAGCTCTTTAGTTAGACGCTCAATCTCCTTCTTATCATCGTCATTCGTTTTGTCTTGATTAGCATGATTAATAGCAAGTTCATCATAGTTTTCATCACTAGAATTGTCAACAAGTAAATCATCATCACCTAGCAAGTCATCTTCATCACTATTGAAATCAACATACTCGGGGTGTGATACCTTTGGGCCTTTAGCCATGAAGCATCTTCCAATTCCTTCATTTGGTAACTCAAATATGTCGTAGGATTTGGTTGACACAAGTGTTAGACCGTCAACACCTTCATCTTGAGTATATTCGGGGTCGGAGTGATAACTTCTCTCGGAGTGATCGTCGGAATCGGAGCCGGATACCCATTCACCAATGTGAGCTTGATGTCTTCATTTTGTGTAGCCCCTTGATCATTTGTCCTTCCTTTCCGAATCCTTACTTCTTCATGATGTTCTTCGTTCATAGCGGTCATCTCTACTCATTCTCTCTCTTGGTGGTGATTCTTCTCTCCTACTCCTTCTTTTGGGAGAATCTTCTCTTCTTTTGTAGGGAGTCGTACACTCATTGGAGTAGTGTCCGGGTCTTCCACAATTGTAGCAATTTCGTTCACGACTCGAAGATCTTTTGCCATTGTAGGACCTTGACTTGGAACTTCTTTCCTTGCTTCTATTCTTGTAAAACTTGTTGAAGTTCTTCACCATTAGGCTCAATTCTTCATTGAAGTTTTGTTTCTCACTTGATGATGTGGGAGCATCACATGAGGATTTGTAAGCACCACTTGACTTGTTGTGAAGCTCTTCCTTATCCTTGAGTGACATCTCATGAGCAACAATCCTTCCAATGACTTTCGTTGGCTTGAGATCTTTGTAATTGGGCATCATTTGGATAAATGTGCACACGGTGTCATATTTTCCATCCGAGGCTCTTAGGATCTTCTTGATGATGAATCTATCGGTCATCTCTTCACTTACTAAGTCGGTAATCTCATTTGTGATGAGAGCAAATCTAGAGTACATTTCAGCGACACCTTCACCATCCTTCATTTTGAACTTGTCAAGTTGACTTTGAAGCACATCCAATTTGGATTCCTTGACGGAGTCGGTACCTTCGTGCATATCAATCAAAGTATCCCAAATTTCCTTTGCATTCTCAAGACGGCTGATTTTGTTGAATTCTTCGGGGCACAATCCGTTGAAGAGAATATCACAAGCTTGAGCATTGTATTGCAGCATCTTCAACTCTTCCACGCTAGCCTCACGGTTCGGTTCTCTCCCATCAAAGAATTCACCTTGCAAGCCAATACACACAATAGCCCAAACGGCGGGGTTATGTCCAAGAATATGCATTTTCATCTTATGCTTCCAACTAGCAAAATTAGTACCATCAAAGTAAGGACCTCTACGGTGGTAATTTCCCTCACTAGACGCCATACTCTCCTAGGTTGTGAAACCAACGCTATGATCACCAAAGCTATGGAAGTCAAGGAAAATGGAGACCAAAGCTCTGATACCACTTGTAGGATCGAAAGTATGTCTAGAGGGGGGTGATTAGACTACTTGACCAACTAAAAACCTAGCCTTTTCCCAATTTTAAGTTTTGGTAGATTTTAGCAACTTAGCACAAACAAGTAATCAACCTACACGTGCAATTCTAAGACTATAGCAGCGGAATGTAAAACAGTTGCATATGAAGGTAAAGGGAGGAGTTTGGAGGGAGCAAACGCAATGTAGACACGGAGATTTTTGGCGTGGTTCGGACAGGTGGTGCTATCGTACATCCACGTTGATGGAGACTTCAACCCACGAAGGGTAACGGTTGCGCGAGTCCACGAAGGGCTCCACCCACGAAGGGTCCACGAAGAAGCAACCATGTCTATCCCACCATGGCCATCGCCCATGAAGGACTTGCCTCACAAGGGTAGATCTTCATGAAGTAGGCGGTCTCCTTGCCCGTACAAACTCCTTGGTTCAACTCCACAATCTTGACGGAGGCTCCCAAGTGACACCTAACCAATCTAGGAGACACCACTCTCCAAAAGGTAATAGATGGTGTGTTGATGATGAACTCCTTGCTCTTGTGCTTCAAGTGATAGTCTCCTCAACACTCAACTCCCTCTCATAGGATTGGAGTTGGTAGAAAGATGATTTGAGTAGAAAGCAACTTGGGGAAGGCTAGAGATCAAGATTTATGTGGTTGGAATAGAATATCTTGAACTCAACACAAGTGTAGGTGGTTCTCTCTCCGAAAATGTATGTTGGAAGTGTAGGCATATTCTGATGGCTCTCTCTACAAATGAAGAGTGGGTGGAGGGGTATATATAGCCTCCACACAAAATCTAACCGTTACACACAAATCACCAAACTCGGTGGGACCGAATCATAAAACTCGGTCGGACCGATTTGGTTCATAATGTGACCGTTAGGAATTTCGGTGAGACCGACATGTCAACTCGGTGGGACCGATTCCATTAGGGTTAGGGCATAACGTAATCTCGGTGAGACCGATTACACAAACTCGGTGGGACCAATTTTGGTAACAGGCAAACAGAGAGTTGGTCAGGCAAACTCGGTGGGACCAATTCGCTCATCTCAGTTAGACCGAAACGTTATGAAGGGGAAACAGAGAGTTTGCATTGCAATCTCGGTGGGACCGATCGCTCATCTCGATTGGACCGAAACGTTATGAAGGGAAACAAAGAGTTTGCAATCATATCTCGGTGAGACCGAAGTGACTAGGGTTTCTGGCAGTAGCTATGTCAAGTGAACTTGGTGGCGCCGGATAGAAGGTTTCGGTGGGGCCGAGTTTGACTTTTGGTTTGGGACATATGTGGGTATGAGAAAGTGGTTGAGGGTTTTTGGAGCATATCACTAAGCATTTTGAGCAAGCAACTCATTAAGCAACACCTCACCCCCTTTTAATTGTAGTGGCTTTTCCTATGGACTCAGTGTGATCTTGGATCACTAAAAGTAAAATGTAGAGTCTTGTGCTTTGAGCTTGAGCCAATCTTTTGTCCTTAGCATTTTGAGGGTCCACTTTCTAATCCATGCCATGCCAATCATTGAGCTTTTCCTGAAATATTTATCTTCAAGTAGCATTAGCTTAATGAGCTATATGTTGTTAGGAATTACCAAAACCACCCAGGGATAGTTGCACTTTCAATGGTTGAAGGAGCCATCGAACCTCTTGATGACAGCACAGTGGAACTCTCAATGAAAGCACCAATGTCGGTGTCAAAACCGGTGGATCTCGGGTAGGGGGTCCGAACTATGCGTCTAAGGTCGATGGTAATAGGAGACAGGGGACACAATGTTATACCAATGTCCAGGCCCTCTCTACGGAGGTAATACCCTACGTCCTGCTTGATTGATCTTGATGAATATGAGTATGACAAGAGTTGATCTACCACGAGATCGTAATGGCTAAACCCTAGATTCCTAGCTTGTATGGTTATGATAATGTCTCTCCCTCTCCGGACTAAGTCCTCCGGTTTATATAGACACCGGGAGGATCTAGGGTTACACAAGGTCGGTTACAAAGAAAGGAATCTACATATTCGGTCGCCAAGCTTGCCTTCCACGTGAGGAGAGTCCCATCCGGACACGGGTGTAGTCTTCGGTCTTCGCATCTTCACAGCCCATCAGTCTGGCCCATGGCTAACAGGTCGGACGCTCGAGGACCCTTTAGTCCAGGACTCCCTCATTGGGCCCGATGACTCTTGAGGGAGTCCTGGATTAGGGGGTTTCCAGACAGCCGGACTATCTCCATTGGCCGGATTGTTAGACTATGAAGATACAAGATTGAAGACTTCGTCTCGTGTCCGGATGGGACTCTACTTGGTGTGGAAGGCAAGCTAGGCAATACGTATATGGATATCTCCTCCTTTGTAACCGACCTTGTGTAACCCTAACCCTCTCCGGTGTCTATATAAACCGAAGGGTTTTAGTCCGTAGGACAACAATCACAACATACAATCATACCATAGGCTAGCTTCTAGGTTTTAGCCTCTCTGATCTCGTGGTAGATCTACTCTTATACTACCCATATCATCAATATTAATCAAGCAGGACGTAGGGTTTTACCTCCATCAAGAGGGCCCGAACCTGGGTAAAACTTCGTGTCCCCTGCCTCCTGTTACCATCCGGCCTAGACGCACAGTTCAGGACCCCCTACCCAAGATCCGCCGGTTTTGACACCGACATTGGTGCTTTCATTGAGAGTTCCTCTGTGTCGTTGCCGTTAGGCTTGATGGCTCCTACTATCATCGATAGCGATGCGGTCTAGGGTGAGACTTTTCTCCCCGGACAGATCTTCGTATTCGGTGGCTTTGCACTGCGGGCTAATTCGCTTGGCCATCTGGAGCAGATTGAAAGCTACGCCCTGGCCGTCAGGTCAAATTTGGAAGTTTGAACTACACGGCCGACATCCGCGGAGACTTGATCTTCGACGGATTCGAGCCACAGCCGGGCACGCCGCACTGTCGCGATGGGTATGACCTAGCTCTGCCACCGAACAGTACCCCAGAGGCCGCGCCCGCATCGGCTCCGACCCTTAGCTCGGAGCCAACTGCGCCAATCGAGGACGGGTGGTTAGACACCGCCTCAGGGGCTGCAGTCTCAACGGTGATCGAGCCAAACACCAGCATAACCCTCTGCGCAGCCCGTGACTCCAAGGTGCCAGACTCTTTTTCTGACTCCGAACCGCCCGCGCCCCTGCCAATCGAATCCGATTGGGCGCCGATCATGGAATTCACCGCCGCGGATATCTTTCAGCACTCGCCCTTCGGCGACATTCTGAATTCACTAAGGTCTCTCTCTTTGTCAGGAGAGCCCTGGCCGGATTACGGCCAACAGGATTGGGATGCGGACGACGAAGAAATTCGACGCCCACCCACCACCCACTTAATAGCCATTGTCGATGACTCAACCGACATGCTCGACTTCGACTCCGAAGACATCAACGGTATGGACGATGACGCGGGAGGCGAAAAGGAACCACCGCCCACAGGGCGCTGGACGCCCACTTCATCATATGACGTATACATGGTGGACACACCAAAAGAAGACAACGACGAGGAAAGGAAGGACGCACCGAAGGCTTGTTCCCTCGAGAAGTAGTCAAAGCGGTGGCGCAAGCGCCGCCCCAAATCCCGCCTTGGCAGAAATAACGATCATACAGACCCAGCGTTGGAGCAGGGCGAACCACTGCCGGACCACGGTAATACGGAGAATCAAACCGAACAAACCCATTCTGTCAAAGATAATAGTCCGGACGACATAACGCCGGACAGGCACCCGGAGCAGCAGAATGCCCGTCAAAGGCTCGTTGCCACCGCGAGGAGTCTGAAAAAGTAGAAGCAAAGGCTCAAGGCTGCGCAAGACACACTCCAAATCAGATGGAGTAAAGTACTCAACACAGCAGCGAGGTACGGCGACAATCGCCCCACCAAGAGCTACCCAAAGCGGAAGTTGCTACCTGAATTAGATGAGGAGGCCTCAAACCCCCCACAACCAAAAATCAAAACAGCCACCTGGCCGGATAGACGGCCTCACGGCCAACATCGAGCGGCAAACAACGCCACTCACAAGCCAATATGCGATCCACGCGAGGGCTCGCACCAAAAGGACGGCGCGACCAGATCCATCTATGGACCACGCAAGCGCGCCCCAGCATACAATGTAACACAACAAACATCTGAACAACGCGGTACAGCCAGATACAGGGGTGCCGCACACCCCCTATGTTTCACCGATGAGGTGCTGGACCATGAATTTCCAAAGAGATTCAAACCCGTAAACATAGAGGCATACGACGGAACAACAGACCCCGGGGTCTGGATTGAGGATTATATCCTCCATATCCATATGGCTTGAGGAGATGATCTCCACGCCATCAAGTACTTACCCCTCAAGCTCAAAGGGCCAGCTCGTCACTGGCTTAAAGGCCTCCCCGAAAACTCCATTGGAAGCTGGGAAGAGCTCAATGACGCTTTTCAGGCAAATTTTCAAGGGACTTATGTCCGACCTCCGGACGCGGACGATTTGAGTCATATAACTCAACAGCCCGGAGAGTCAGCCCGAAAACTTTGGAACATGTTTCTTACTAAAAAGAACCAAATTGTCGACTGTCCGGACGCCGAAGCCTTGGCAGCTTTTAAGCATAGCGTCCGTGACGAATGGCTCGCCAGACACCTCGGCCAAGAAAAGCCGAGAACAATGGCAGCATTAACAAGCCTCATGACCCGCTTTTGCGTGGGTGAGGACAGCTGGCTAGCCACCAGCGACCCCATTACATCTGAAGTTAGAGATGGAAACGGGAAATCACGGCGCAACAGCAGTAACAAACACCGGAACAAAGAAGACAACACGAAGAGCACGGCAGTAAACGCCGGATTCAAAAGCTCTCGGCCAGGTCAGCAAAAGCCGCCCTCTAAAGGCATCAGAGATGAACTGTCCAACCTAAACAAAACTCTAGACCAAATATGTCCAATCCATAGCACCCCTGGTAAACCTGCTAATCATACCCACAGAGAATGTTGGGTCTTCAAGCAGTCCGGTAAGCTCAACGTCGTACACAAGGGGGAGGATACACCAAGCGAAGATGAGGATGAGCCTCTCAAGCAAGACACTGGGGAGCAAAAGAAATTCCCACCAGAAGTCAAAACAGTAAACGTGTTACACGTGATCAAGGGAAGAAACAAAACGGCACTCCCAGAAAAATATGCCCAAGTGCCTATCACCGCGGAGTCCTACCACTGGTCGTCTCAACCGATCACTTTCGACCATCCTGATTACTCAGCAAGTATCCGGCGTACAGGATGGGCTGCCCTGGTATTGGACCCAATAATTGACGGATATCACTTCACACGAGTCCTGATGGACGGTGGCAGTAGTCTAAACCTGATATATTAGGATACAATCCGCGAAATGGGGATAGACCCAACAAAAATTTGACATAGCAATACTACCTTTAAAGGAGTAACGCTAGGCCCAGGGGCTCATTGCATGGGCTCCCTGCTACTAAAAGTTATATTCGGCTCCCCCGATAACTTCCGTAGCGAACATTTAACCTTCCACATCGCTCCGTTCCAAAGTGGCTATCAAGCACTACTCGAACGCGAAGCTTTCGCTTGCTTTAATGCAATACCGCACTACGCTTCCCTCACACTCAAGATGCCCGGTCCATGTGGCATCATTACAGTAAACGAAAGTATTAAGCGATCTTTGCGCGCCGAAGAGAGTGCGGCTACCTTGGCAGCCGCACACTAAAAACGGCCTCACCAATTAAAGCATTTAACAGGTCGTCAAGACCTCAGACACGGTTAGACAAGTCCGGCACAGCTATATGTAAATCATACCGGATCAATGGTCACACCCCTATACAAGGGGCTCAACGCGCGCAGACAAGTGGCAATTTTTACTCATCTTGAATTATACTTGGTTCCCTTAAAAACTATCCTTTTGCACGACAACTTTTTCACCTAAGTTCCTCTCTTTTACAGATGATCATCGTGCTACACCCATCCAGGATACGGCACAACGGAGACACAGGCGCAGATGTGCAGCAGGGACCCACTCCAAGGATTCTTTTTAGATTAAGACCCTGCGTAAACCTTTTTTACTGTCTCTTGTTGATACATATCCACCAAATTCTTAGCACAGTTGAATAGGATGCTGACGTCTTGGCATGTGGCCACGTCAGAATAATGCACATACCTGGACACAAGGGGCTTCTTACGAAGGGCACTATTTAGGCCCGGTTTATACCATAAAGACCGAATACCTTAGGGAGTGTTCGGCGTCGCAAGTTTGGCCTTATATGCATCAGCTCTGAATCATTGTCTTTGGTCAAATGTTGGGTTTTCCCGGCTCCTGTGTTTTGGTGCCTTACGTTCCGCTTTACCGGTTAAGGTAGCACCAGGAGAACTACTGCGATTGTGCCCTGGTTCATCCGGACAAGCACCTCAGTTGAGAAAGCCGAAAACTGACTGTCATGATATAGCGTGAGACTGGTCAACCACTCGGTGACCTATCGGAATGTTAGAATTCCTCCGCCTTAACGAAGGGCCGTTTTCCGGCCAGGCATGTACGCACCCCGCGATCGGGAGAGTGCGGAGCCACCAGGGGCTATCTAGTAGCCCCACTGTCAAACTCCTATGGCTAAGTGAAAGTGTTAAAGCATTATAGTCTGGTTGCCTCGCTCGCTGCGCTATCACCTCCTTAATAGGACCAAGACGTTGGGTTAAGTGTGAACACACGTTTTTTGCGAGCACCTCCGCATTATATGCGTGGGGGTTGAAGCCGACGGCTGCAATCTTTCAGGTTATACACAGGTATACATAAACGGCCGCATAGGAGGCATCATACTACTTTCAAGCAAAAGTATAAACATAACCTTATAAAAACTTCATAAAAGCATTGTGCTTACAATGAGAATACATATCACTCAAACATAATATTCTTCCAGCACTGGGCCTCTATCAAACGAGCACCCTCGAGAACCTCCTCGTAATAGTGCTCGGCAGCCACCCGGCCTATGGCCGAACCCTGCGCCGCAACAGTGGTAGCGTCCATCTCCGCCCAGTATGCTTCAACAGGGGCAAGGGCCATACGCGAGCCTTCTATGCACGCCGACCTCTTCATCGCATTAATGCGCGGCACCGCATCAAGGAACTGCTGCACTAAGCTAAAATAGTTGTTCGGCTTTGGCCTTTCCGGCCATAGCTGTCACGACCGGTTTTCCAATAAAATATTTATTGAGAAACCAATCTTTTGAGTCCAGTATGAGAAAAATTCTCCTTACCGGTAGACAAATTCTTGATACAATAAGCCAGTAGCATAAAATATATTACAGGGTTTGAGCCACGGTTGCTCAACCAAATTATTACAAGTACGCCAATAATTATACATAATGGCGGACATGACACAGTGGTGTGGAGGCATACTACTGACTCGAGGATAGGGTGGTGGTGGAAAAACACAGCGGGGAGTGAGATACATGACTCTAAAACTGGCATCTCATCGAGCGTCGAGGTGAGGCTCGATGAATTTATTTGGTAGCGGAAGCGGATATAATACAGTGACCAAATCCAGGGTCGCACGAGACTGACTGGGATTCCTCTAGGCGTCGGACTCGCTATCGAACTCTTCATCCATGAGATCGCCTTCGTCAGCATCTGGCCAAATCAACAAGCCAGTGAGTACTTTGAAAGTACTCGCAGGACAGTTCGGACGTAAGATATAACAAATGCATGCATGAATGCGTCATAATTTATTCACCAATGTACATTAAAAAATTAGCATAACGAAGTAAGTAAAAGGGAAACGGCGGTAGTCCGCCTGAAATCCCAACAAAACATAAATGAAAATCGATCGGGTGTCTGAAGCGACGCCTCGAAGGGTGGATAAATAAATATAAGAAAAGGATTCCACAGTCGGGCGTCTTAGCGGCACCACATAAAGGGCTTTAAAAGAAATGCCACAATCGGACGTCTAAGCGACATCACAGAAAGGGCTTTAAAAGAAATGCCACAGTCGGACGTCTAAGCGACATCACAGAAAGGGCTTTAAAAGAAATGCCATAGTCGGACATCTAAGCAACATCACAGAAAGGGCTTTAAAAGAAATGCCACAGTCAGACGTCTAAACGACATCACAGAAAGGGCTTTAAAAGAAATGCCATAGTCGGACGTCTAAGCGACATCACAGAAAGGGCTTTAAAAGAAATGCCATAGTCGGACGTCTAAGCGACATCACAGAAAAGGGCTTTTATCGAAAGTAAAATATAACAATGCCATAGTCGGACGTCTGAGCGACATCGCAGAAAGGCCTTTTATCCACAAGTAAATAATACTCATAATCAACATTCAATTCATGAAAATAACGGGTTAGTCCATCCATAGGAAATATCTTTAACCGGAATTAGCACTCATACGATTCACCGGAGTCTCTGTCATCAAAACTGGCACTTGTCAGGATAAGATGGTACTGAACTTGGACATAGAATAGATGATTCGAGGAAATATATGACTCTGCAGAGTTTGTACAAAATTTTCCCACAGCCAACAGATTTCCGTAGTCACGAAGGACTAGTTCCGTTTACGGTATTTCGGAAGAAACACAGCTAACCAGTTTACACCCATCATACCTCTCGATGCTAGGAATCACCCTAGACATCGTCCAAGAAAAACTTTTGAGACGGGGAGATCACAATCTCAAATAGCATTGGATCAAATTTATATACGCGCGCTCTAAGGGGTGCCCCCCTCTCGGTCCCAACCGGAAACACCCATGCCCCCTGACCGGATGACTGGCTTTAATCCAGGGCCATGGAACCATCATCCCGGCCTCTCCTTTTGTGTGTACCAGGAAAGCGGTTGCAACTTACTAAGCCATATTCCTTGCGGAAAACATGTGGTAGTACAGGGAAGGAAAAAGGAGGAATTGGATCGATACGGTTTGACACTGTAGTCAAATAGTCTGGCATAAGACTGGCATGCTAACAACACTGCCATCTTACCCATCCTCATGCCAACACATGGCCATTCATACTCACATCCATCCACTTATGGATCATCGAACTCACTTACCTCATCAATGCATGGAAATAACGTTCATCGGTATGCTCTTCAACATGCCATGAGACTAACTAAAATGCAAAACATGCCAAGACACTCATCATATCAAAAGTTCAAACATGCTTGCCTGGTTCGGAGTAGTCGGAGCCTAGCTCGGTGAAGTTTGCGGGTTCCGTCACCTCCTTCGGTATCTACGGTATAAAGAAAATATATGTGCTATCGTAAATACCACGAGGTGCACAAAAAGTATTCCAAAATTTTTTCAAATAAATATGATAAAAAACTAGACAAAAATCTGAAGAGAATAGAAAAAGAATCAATCAAAAATATTATTCTGTTTAAAAGTTATAAAGGTTTTTGTCCAGGGACTCATCTGTAATGAAACAGAAAGTTCCCAGGGGCTAGCTCATAAAAACAGAAAACGTTCCCGTATAGAATACGCCAGTCCAGAGGGGAAAGCGCATTTTGCCCGAAGGCGCTTCCAGAAAACGATTCAATAGAGAGGGCAGAGAGGCTGATGGTGGGGTCCCACTCGTCAGGTTTAAACTTTCAAATGGGGGGGGGGACGAAGCTCGTCGGCGCCCGAGAGCCGCGGTGGTCGCCGGCGGCGATCCACGGCGAGGCAGGGAGATCGGAGGGTACCTCCGAGTTCAGGGCACCCTTCCGCGTCGGTTGGTGGTGGTGGTGGTCGCCGGCGAGTACCACGTCGGCGGCGAGCCTTGCTCCGGCGGACGGCGGCTCGGGTGATCGAGGGGCTCGCCGGAGAGAGCTGCAGTGATCAAATTGAGGAGGGGGTTAGGCTTCTGGTAGCTAGAGGGAGTAACCGACGGGGTTTGGGCCCCGGAGACGGCCTCACCGGAGCGAATCGAGGTGGAGGCCGAGGCGGATCGGGGCGGCCAGAGCTAGGGGAGGAGACCTCCTCGAGGTCCTCCTGGTGGCCTGGCGGGGCGTTGGTGAGGTGTAGTGATGATGCGTGCACGAGGGTGAGCTCGGGGGCCCTTTATATAGGTGGTCCGAGGCGGTGGCCGTGAACGGGGGTCTCCGGTGAAGATTACGGCGGCGCAGAGCTTGGTCGGGGTGCTTAGGGAGTTGGGCGCCATCACGGAGGTCCACTGGCTCCATTTAGGTGCTAACCCGGCTGGGATTTGATGCTTAGGGCGAGCTCGACAGAACGGGGCGGCGCGGGCCCGTCGGCGGCAGGGAGCACGTCCCGTGCTTGCCGGGCCACGGTGACGGTGCCACGGGCGTGCGCTGGCATGCATGGGCCACGCGTAGAGTCAGGGAGCAAAGGGCGGCGCGGAACGGCGTTGAGCCGCCGTTCTTGTTCCCTGTCGGCTGTAACGGGGTTTCGGCCGCCGCAAGACACGCCGGCGCGGGCGGCCAGGGGCGCCACCGACGCCGGGAAGACGCCAAGCGCGCGTGCGGGATGCTCCAGACAGGAGGAAGAGGCGGCGAGGAACGTGCCAAGGGCACTGTGGGCATGTGACTGAACCTCTGTCGAAGATCGACACTGAACTCTGAATCTTTCTGAATTTTGAACAGCAACAGTGCATGCAAGGTGTTCGACAGAATGAATTTGGCCTCTGGTGATTTTTCCCTGAGCTGATTTTTGGTGGAGTGGCTACTCATTGCTCCAGTAGGCTGCCTGAATTTTTGTGGAATTTTTGGAGAAGTGTAGATATGAATTTCACCAAATTTGGCAAATCTGGTCCAAACTTGCAGAGACTAAATTTTTAAAAATTTGAAAAGGGGAGGAGTGGATCAAGATGGTTCTGGGTTGTGGATGTTAAGGACAATCCAGAGGAGTTGGTTTTAGGTCAAAACTCAAATGCAATAGGGTACTTGCTTTGAAAATCTCTCAGGCTCCAAATAATTTTCAGAAATGATTTGAGGGGAAAAATAATTAGAATAAAATCCAAAACTTGCTTGGATTAGTTGGGACAGAGAACTTAGGTTAATTACCAGGAGGAGGGGAGGTTTTGGAGAGGTTTTACCACATGGACAAAATACAAAGTCATGGGTGGTTAACAAGATATGAAAATCCCAAATTTTCATAGAGTTTCTTTTTAAAAGAAAAAGATCAAACTCCCAAAATAATTTGAGAGGGAACCAACAGAGGAGAAGTTTCAAAATATCAAACACCATAGTTTGAAGAAAAATAAAATCCTTGCCAAAGAAAAGGAAGTTTTTAAGAGGAAGGTTTTCTGGAAAAGAAATTTTAAAAGCCTTATTTTAATAAAAATTCAACAAAGCTTTTGATGAAAACCAATTAAAAATTTTGGAGTGTCACAAAACCTACCCCCTTAGGAAAAATCTCGTCCCCGAGATTTCAGCTGATCCTTAAATAAGTATGGATGTTCTGTCCGAAGAAAATCCTCTCTTTCCCAAGTTGCTTCACTTTCGGTGTGATTGCTCCACTGAACTCTGAAAAACTTGATGGTCTTCTGTCGGGTTCTCCTTTGAGACTCCTCTAATATTTTTACTGGGCGTTCCCGATAAGTGAGGTCTGGCTGCACGTCAATGTTCTCATGGGATACTTGCTTCTCTGGTTTACTTACGCACTTCCTTAATTGAGAGACGTGGAACACGTCGTGGATGTCGGACAAGTCTTCGGGTAAGTCTAGCTGGTAGGCTACAGTGCCTCTTCGTGCCACTATGCAGAATGGTCCAATGAATCTTGGTGCTAACTTTCCTTTAATCTTAAACCGTTGCAGTCCCCTCATGGGTGATACTCGTAGGTACACAAATTCACCGGGTTCAAAATTGACCCCACGATGTTTCTGATCGTAATAACTCTTCTGTCGGCTTTGAGCGGTCTTGAGTCGGTCCCTGATTAGCTTGACTTTTTCCTCGGCTTCTTTGAGCACGTCTGGGCCGAAGATACGGCTGTCTCCGGTCTCTGACCAATTTAGCGGGGTACGACACCTCCGTCCGTATAGGGCTTCAAAAGGTGCCATTCGCAGGCTGGCCTGGTAGCTGTTGTTGTATGCGAACTCGGCATATGGCAGACTTTCTTCCCAACTGGTTCCATAGGTGAGGACACATGCTCTCAGCATGTCTTCTAAAATTTGGTTTACGCGTTCAGTCTGTCCATCAGTCTAGGGATGGTAGGCTGTACTGAAGGCCAATTGAGTTCCCAGAGCCTGTTGTAAATGATCCCAGAATTTCGAGACAAATTGAGTGCCTCAGTCGGATATTATAGTCTTCGGGACTCCATGTAGACAAACTATACGGGAGAGATAAATCCTGGCAAGCTTCTGAGTGTTGTAGGTTGCCTTCACTGGAATAAAATGTGCCACCTTGGTTAATCTATCGGTGATGACCCATATGGCATCATTCCCGTGTCGTGACCGAGGTAGTCCGACAATAAAATCCGTCCCTATTTCATCCCATTTCCACTCAGGTATTTTGTTTGGTTGCAGTAGTCCGGCTGGTTTTTGATGCTCAACTTTTATGCGTTGACAAGAATCGCAACACGCAACGAATGTGGCTATGTCCCTCTTCATACCGTGCCACCAAAATCTTTCCTAAATATCCTTATACATTTTGGTTCCTCCAGGGTGGATTGAATATGGGGTGGTGTGTGCTTCAGTTAGGATTTTCTGTTTGAGGTCCTCTATGTTTGGCACACAGAGTCTGTCTCCGTACCGTAATATTCCATCATCGCCTATGACAAATTCCGAGGCCTTGCCCATACTCACCTTTCTTTTAATTCCTTCAATGCTGGGGTGACCAGGCTGAGCTTCTTTAATTCTCTCCACAAGGTCGGGCTTTATTTCCAAGTTTGATATGGTGCCTTCCGCGATCATTAATAAGTTGAGTTTGGCAAATTCTTGTTGGAATTCAGGTCTCAAGCTTTGCAGACTGTTTTCGTCGGAGCTGGGGTTCCGACTAAGAGCATCAGCCACTACATTTGCTTTCCCTGGATGATAGTGGATACCCACATCATAATCCTTTACCAATTCCAACCAGCGTCGTTGCCGTAAGTTTAGTTCTGGCTGAGTGAAAATATTTTTAAGACTCTTATGGTCTGTGTAAATTTCACATCGATTCCCAAGCAAGAAATGCCTCCATTCCTTAAGTGCATGAATAACTGCTGCCATTTCTAAGTCATGAGTGGGATAGTTTTCCTCATGCTTGCGGAGTTGTCGTGAAGCGTATGCGACAACCTTGCCTTCTTGCATCAACACGCATCCGAGACCCTTTTCGGGATGCGTCACAGTACACCTCAAAGTTTTTGTGTATGTCAGGCACAATTAATACTGGTGCTGTGGTTAATTTCCGTTTTAACTCTTGGAAACTTTTTTCGCAGGCTTCTGTCCATTCAAACTTCTTGTCCTTCTTGAGCAACTGCGTCATTGGTTTGGCTAGGGTGGAGAATCCTTCAATAAATCTGCGGTAATATCCTGCCATTCCCAAGAAACTTCGTACGTCAGTCACGCTGGCTGGTGCCTTCCAGTCAAGTATGGCCCTGACTTTCTCTGGGTCCACTGCGATACCGTCTTGGGTCAGCACGTGGCCTAGAAAGCCTACTTGTCTTAGCCAAAATTCGCACTTGCTGAACTTGGCATACAATTGGTGTTTTCTGAGTTCTCCTAGCACAATCCTGAGATGTTCCGCGTGCTCTTCTGGTGTCTTGGAGTATACTAGAATATCGTCGATGAATACCACAACGAACTTGTCCATATACTTCATAAATACTTTGTTCATGAGGTGAACAAAATATGCAGGGGCATTAGTTAGCCCAAAAGGCATAACTGTGAACTCATATAGTCCATATCTGGAGGTGAAGGCTGTTTTGGGGATATCTTCTGTTCGTACTTTTAATTGATGATATCCTGACCTTAAGTCAATCTTTGAGAATACCTTGGCCTGAGCGAGCTGATCAAATAAATCATTTATTCATGGCATCGGGTATTTGTTCTTGACTGTGACCATGTTAAGTGCTCGGTAGTCTATGCACAATCTCAGTGTTCCATCTTTCTTTTTGGCAAATAAAATTGGTGATCCCCAAGGTGAGGAGCTGGCTCGAATATATACCTTGTCCAGTAATTCCTTTATTTGTTTCTTCAACTCAATCAACTCGGATGGTGCCATTCTGTATGGTTTCTTGTATATGGGGGTGGTTCCTGGTGCTAGCTCAATGCTGAATTCTATTTCTCGGTCTGGTGGCATGCCTGGTAGTTCTTCGGGAAATACATCTGGAAATTCACATACCACTGGAACCTTGCTTAACTCTGAAACATCCACCTTATTCAATCTCGGCTGCCGGGGTATTTTTCTTTCCTTGGATGATACTTTTATTGTCTTCCCGTGGTGATGCGTGAGAATTACGGTCCGGTTGAAACAGTCAATAAAACCTTTGTTGGTGGCTAACCAGTCCATCCCTAGGATGACATCCAGTCCTTTATTTTCCAACACAATAAGATTGGCGTAAAATTTCAATCCTTCGAACTCAATAACCACATTCTGACAGTAACTCTGAGTAACTTGCTGAATCCCAGGGGACTTGATGATCATGGATTTTTCCAAGGGAAACATCGAAAAATTATTTTGCAAGGCAAAACTTTTCGAAATGAATGAGTGAGAAGCTCCAGAATCAAACAAAACCGTTGCAGGTATTGTGTTGACAGGAAACGTACCGAGTACGATATCCGGAGCGTTTTGTGCTTCTTCTTTGGTCACGTGGTTTAGATGACCCTTCCTGTGGTTGTTGTTGGGGTTGAAATTGTTGCGCTTGGGCGCTGAATTATTTCCACCATTGTTTGGCTTCGGGGCCGAGTTCCTTGGCTTGGGGCACTGTTTGGCGTAGTGCCCTTCTTCTCCGCAAGCGTAGCAAGTAACGCCTGGGCGATATGTGAACTCTTTGTCCCTTGCATGGAAATTCTTGGTTGAGCATGAGATGTTTGTCGTAGGCTTGCGTGTCCCACCTTTCTGAAAATCTATCCTGCTTTGGTGGTTGCGCGCAAGAGTAGTCTGGTCTCTTTTTCGCTTGCGTAAATCCTCCAAGCTACGTCTCTCATTTTCCAGAGTAATAGCTTTGTCCACTAGCGTCTTAAAATCTGGGAAACTGTGAACGACCAGTTGGCATTTAAGCGCGGGTGCCAGACCGTCAAGGAATTTCTCCATCTTCTTGCTTTCAGTCATACGTTCTTCATTGGCGTAGCGGGACAATAGAGTAAATTGACCGTTGTATTCTGACACTGTCATGTTCCTTTGTTTGAGGTCATCAAACTCTCTCTTCTTGATTTTCATAATACTCTTGGGAATATGTGCACCACGGAAACCTTCCTTGATATCATCCCAGGTTATATCATTTTCGTTGGGGTGCATGTGCAGAAAATTCTCCCACCATGATGCAGCTGCTCCCGTGAGATAGTGCGGAGCATATAGTACTTTCTCGAGATCTGAACATTTTGCAATAATCAATTTTCTCTCCATATCTCGAAGCCAATCCTCGGCTTCAAGAGGCTTGTCAGTATGAGAAAATGTTTGGGGACGTGTCTTCTGTAGCTCAGATAACTTGGAATGCTGCTGATACTGTCCATGGTGATTTCCCATGTTGATGACTTGGTTCATCATTTCCCGGTGTTGTTGCTGACTCTGCTCATAAAGGCGGCACATTTGTGAAAGTGCCGATTCACTGCCCTGTTGGCTTGACTGTCCCTGAGTGAACTCGTTGCTGGGTTGTGTATCATAATTTTCCTCTGGTGGGGTTGGCATGGAGCGAGTCCAAGGACGAGACATTTTTCACTCTGGGGATATATTTTGAAAAATCCATAAGAAAAGCGAAAAGAGTCGCAAAAACGATTCCATAAATGCATAAGGCTGGCAAATAAAAATTAAATAACCAAGCTTACTCAAGAAAAACAAATCGATTTGCGCACGGGGAAGGACTGCTCATTACATATCTTACACGCGAGCGGTAATTATACAATACGTCACTCAAGATATGCGTACATAATCCTGACATGTTATTTAGGCTAGTGCACTTCTCCAGATCCTACATGATGCGCAAACAAGCTACTTCTCACAACCTATGTACATATAAACATATCATACAAAACGATACATTGCATGGCGGCTAAGCGTACTCAGGCGGAGATGTTGACGACCTCCTTTGCCCTGCCGAGGGTGAGGCGTAGCGAGGCTGGAGACCCGACTTCCTCCTCGCTAATAGGCTCCATACGTGTAGTGTTGCGCTGAGTAGATGGAGCGGGTGCCAGGGGCGGAGCAACACGAATAGGAGTGGGCGCGCAGGGTGGTGCAGTGCGCGCTGGAGTGGGCGCAATAACTTGGTTGAACTCTTCGGCGGTAGGTAGGCGACGAGTAGGGGCATAAGATGCTGAGGACGAGACCCAAGTCAGTGGCGGTGCGGTGGGTAGGAGCTCCATCCTGTTGGCAGCACAGCCATGAACTGAGTCCATGCGGGCAGCCACGAAGTCGTCCACCAGGTTGTCGAAGGCTGCCTCCAGGGCCCAGAGATACTCAATAAGCATCTCAAAAGCCTCGTTTCGTTCTCCTCTGGGGCAGGAGAATGCGTAGTGACAAGTGTAAGGCACATGGCATGGAAGATAACGGTAACGACGAGTCTTCATCACGGGGAGGACATCCCTGAGACGAGCTATCGCCTCGCGGGCTGCCATCTGCATAGCATGCCTCTCCGTAGGCATGGCTCTTCCCAAGAACCGGAAGCGGCGTAACTCACCACGCCCTCCCTTGAACTGCACCACGGCCTGGTGCATGGTCAGACTGTCGTTGACTCGGTGCTGGCAGAGTGAGAAGACTGGGCGCACAGATGGCCCCATCACGACCTGAACGATGAAGGAAAGAAGCTTGACGAACCCATCGGGCACGTTGGCGAAGGTCTGAGACTCGCAGCTGTTGTCGGCCATCTAAAAAAGTAGTCGAAAATTCTGCATGGTCAGAACATAAATTTATGCTGACTGACAGAAAAAAGAGGACTACAATCAATAAAATACGAAAAAGGCTCAATCATGCTAATAACCAATTAGCGATCGCACCTAGTGGCTTCCTAAAGTCAGCCTGGCTCTGGTACCAAGCTTGTCACGACCGGTTTTCCAATAAAATATTTATTGAGAAACCAATCTTTTGAGTCCAGTATGAGAAAAATTCTCCTTACCGGTAGACAAATTCTTGATACAATAAGCCAGTAGCATAAAATATATTACAGGGTCGAGCTACGGCAGCTCAACCAAATTATTACAAGCACGCCAATAATTATACATAATGGCGGACATGACACAGTGGTGTGGAGGCATACTACTGACTCGAGGATAGGGTGGTGGTGGAAAAACACAGCGGGGAGTGAGATACATGACTCTAAAACTGGCATCTCATCGAGCGTCGAGGTGAGGCTCGATGAATTTATTTGGTAGCGGAAGCGGATATAATACAGTGACCAAATCCAGGGTCGCACGAGACTGACTGGGATTCCTCTAGGCGTCGGACTCGCTATCGAACTCTTCATCCATGAGATCGCCTTCGTCAGCATCTGGCCAAATCAACAAGCCAGTGAGTACTTTGAAAGTACTCGCAAGACAGTTCGGACGTAAGATATAACAAATGCATGCATGAATGCGTCATGATTTATTCACCAATGTACATTCAAAAATTAGCATAACGAAGTAAGTAAAAGGGAAACGGCGGTAGTCCGCCTGAAATCCCAACAAAACATAAATGAAAACCGATCGGGTGTCTGAAGCGACGCCTCGAGGGGTGGACAAATAAATATAAGAAAAGGATGCCACAGTCGGGCGTCTTAGCGACACCACATAAAGGCCTTTAAAAGAAATGCCACAGTCGGACGTCTAAGCGACATCACAGAAAGGGCTCTAAAAGAAATGCCACAGTCGGACGTCTAAGCGACATCACAGAAAGGGCTTTAAAAGAAATGCCACAGTCGGACGTCTAAGCGACATCACAGAAAGGGCTTTAAAAGAAATGCCACAGTCGGACGTCTAAGCAACATCACAGAAAGGGCTTTAAAAGAAATGCCACAGTCGGACGTCTAAGCGACATCACAGAAAGGGCTTTAAAAGAAATGCCACAGTCGGACGTCTAAGCGACATCACAGAAAGGGCTTTTGTCGAAAGTAAAATATCACAATGCCACAGTCGGACGTCTGAGCGACATCGCAGAAAGGGCTTTTATTCACAAGTAAATAATACTCATAATCAACATTCAATTCATGAAAATAAACGGGTTAGTCCATCCACAGGAATAATCATTTAGCCGGAATTAGCACTCATACGATTCACCGGAGTCTCTGTCATCAAAATTGGCACTTGTCAGGATAAGATGATGTGGAACTTGGACATGGAATAGATGATTCGAAGGAATATATGACTCTGCAGAGGTTGTACAAAAATTTCCCACAGCCAACGGATTTCCGTAGTCACGAAGGACTAGTTCCGTTTACGGTATTTCGGAAGAAAACACAGCTAACCAGTACACACCCATCCTACCTCTCGATGCTAGGAATCACCCTAGACATCATCCAAGAAAAACTTTTGAGACGGGGAGATCACAATCTCGAATAGCATGGGATCAAATTTATATACGCGCGCTCTAAGGGGTGCCCCCCTCTCGGTCCCAACCGGAAACACCCATGCCCCCTGACCGGATGACTGGCTTTAATCCAGGGCCATGGAACCATCATCACGGCCTCTCCTTTTGGTGTGTACCAGGAAAGCGGTTTGCAACTTACTAAGCCATATCCCTTGCGGAAAACATGTGGTAGTACAGGGAAGGAAAAAGGAGGAATTGGATCGATACGGTTTGACACTGTAGTCAAATAGTCTGGCATAAGACTGGCATGCTACAACACTGCCATCTTACCCATCCTCATGCCAACACATGGCCATTCATACTCACATCCATCCACTTATGGATCATCGAACTCACTTACCTCAACAGTGCATGGAAATAACGTTCATCGGTATGCTCATCAACATGCCATGAGACTAACTAAATGCAAAACATGCCAAGACACTCATCATATCAAAAGTTCAAACATGCTTGCCTGGTTCGGAGTAGTCGGAGCCTAGCTCGGTGAAGTTTGCGGTTCCGTCACCTCCTTCGGTATCTACGGTATAAAGAAAATATATGTGCTATCGTAAATACCACGAGGTGCACAAAAAGTATTCCAAAATTTTTTCAAATAAATATGATAAAAAACTAGACAAAAATCTGAAGAGAATAGAAAAAGAATCAATCAAAAATATTATTCTGTTTAAAAGTTATAAAGGTTTTTGTCCAGGGACTCATCTGTAATGAAACAGAAAGTTCCCAGGGGCTAGCTCATAAAAACAGAAAACGTTCCCGTATAGAATACGCCAGTCCAGAGGGGAAAGCGCATTTTGCCCGAAGGCGCTTCCAGAAAACGATTCAATAGAGAGGGCAGAGAGGCTGATGGTGGGGTCCCACTCGTCAGGTTTAAACTTTCAAATGGGGGGGGGACGAAGCTCGTCGGCGCCCGAGAGCCGCGGTGGTCGCCGGCGGCGATCCACGGCGAGGCAGGGAGATCGGAGGGTACCTCCGAGTTCAGGGCACCCTTCCGCGTCGGTTGGTGGTGGTGGTGGTCGCCGGCGAGTACCACGTCGGCGGCGAGCCTTGCTCCGGCGGACGGCGGCTCGGGTGATCGAGGGGCTCGCCGGAGAGAGCTGCAGTGATCAAATTGAGGAGGGGGTTAGGCTTCTGGTAGCTAGAGGGAGTAACCGACGGGGTTTGGGCCCCGGAGACGGCCTCACCGGAGCGAATCGAGGTGGAGGCCGAGGCGGATCGGGGCGGCCAGAGCTAGGGGAGGAGACCTCCTCGAGGTCCTCCTGGTGGCCTGGCGGGGCGTTGGTGAGGTGTAGTGATGATGCGTGCACGAGGGTGAGCTCGGGGGCCCTTTATATAGGTGGTCCGAGGCGGTGGCCGTGAACGGGGGTCTCCGGTGAAGATTACGGCGGCGCAGAGCTTGGTCGGGGTGCTTAGGGAGTTGGGCGCCATCACGGAGGTCCACTGGCTCCATTTAGGTGCTAACCCGGCTGGGATTTGATGCTTAGGGCGAGCTCGACAGAACGGGGCGGCGCGGGCCCGTCGGCGGCAGGGAGCACGTCCCGTGCTTGCCGGGCCACGGTGACGGTGCCACGGGCGTGCGCTGGCATGCATGGGCCACGCGTAGAGTCAGGGAGCAAAGGGCGGCGCGGAACGGCGTTGAGCCGCCGTTCTTGTTCCCTGTCGGCTGTAACGGGGTTTCGGCCGCCGCAAGACACGCCGGCGCGGGCGGCCAGGGGCGCCACCGACGCCGGGAAGACGCCAAGCGCGCGTGCGGGATGCTCCAGACAGGAGGAAGAGGCGGCGAGGAACGTGCCAAGGGCACTGTGGGCATGTGACTGAACCTCTGTCGAAGATCGACACTGAACTCTGATCTTTCTGAATTTTGAACAGCAACAGTGCATGCAAGGTGTTCGACAGAATGAATTTGGCCTCTGGTGATTTTTCCCTGAGCTGATTTTTGGTGGAGTGGCTACTCATTGCTCCAGTAGGCTGCCTGAATTTTTGTGGAATTTTTGGAGAAGTGTAGATATGAATTTCACCAAATTTGGCAAATCTGGTCCAAACTTGCAGAGACTAAATTTTTAAAAATTTGAAAAGGGGAGGAGTGGATCAAGATGGTTCTGGGTTGTGGATGTTAAGGACAATCCAGAGGAGTTGGTTTTAGGTCAAAACTCAAATGCAATAGGGTACTTGCTTTGAAAATCTCTCAGGCTCCAAATAATTTTCAGAAATGATTTGAGGGGAAAAATAATTAGAATAAAATCCAAAACTTGCTTGGATTAGTTGGGACAGAGAACTTAGGTTAATTACCAGGAGGAGGGGAGGTTTTGGAGAGGTTTTACCACATGGACAAAATACAAAGTCATGGGTGGTTAACAAGATATGAAAATCCCAAATTTTCATAGAGTTTCTTTTTAAAAGAAAAAGATCAAACTCCCAAAATAATTTGAGAGGGAACCAACAGAGGAGAAGTTTCAAAATATCAAACACCATAGTTTGAAGAAAAATAAAATCCTTGCCAAAGAAAAGGAAGTTTTTAAGAGGAAGGTTTTCTGGAAAAGAAATTTTAAAAGCCTTATTTTAATAAAAATTCAACAAAGCTTTTGATGAAAACCAATTAAAAATTTTTGGAGTGTCACAACACCTACCCCCTTAGGAAAAATCTCGTCCCCGAGATTTTAGCTGATCCTTAAATAAGTATGGATGTTCTGTCCGAAGAAAATCCTCTCTTTCCCAAGTTGCTTCACTTTCGGTGTGATTGCTCCATTGAACTCTGAAAAACTTGATGGTCTTCTGTCGGGTTCTCCTTTGAGACTCCTCTAATATTTTTACTGGGCGTTCCCGATAAGTGAGGTCTGGCTGCACGTCAATGTTCTCATGGGATACTTGCTTCTCTGGTTTACTTACGCACTTCCTTAATTGAGAGACGTGGAACACGTCGTGGATGTCGGACAAGTCTTCGGGTAAGTCTAGCTGGTAGGCTACAGTGCCTCTTCGTGCCACTATGCAGAATGGTCCAATGAATCTTGGTGCTAACTTTCCTTTAATCTTAAACCGTTGCAGTCCCCTCATGGGTGATACTCGTAGGTACACAAATTCACCGGGTTCAAAATTGACCCCACGATGTTTCTGATCGTAATAACTCTTCTGTCGGCTTTGAGCGGTCTTGAGTCGGTCCCTGATTAGCTTGAATTTTTCCTCGGCTTCTTTGAGCACATCTGGGCCGAAGATACGGCTGTCTCCGGTCTCTGACCAATTTAGCGGGGTACGACACCTCCGTCCGTATAGGGCTTCAAAAGGTGCCATTCGCAGGCTGGCCTGGTAGCTGTTGTTGTATGCGAACTCGGCATATGGCAGACTTTCTTCCCAACTGGTTCCATAGGTGAGGACACATGCTCTCAGCATGTCTTCTAAAATTTGGTTTACGCGTTCAGTCTGTCCATCAGTCTAGGGATGGTAGGCTGTACTGAAGGCCAATTGAGTTCCCAGAGCCTGTTGTAAATGATCCCAGAATTTCGAGACAAATTGAGTGCCTCAGTCGGATATTATAGTCTTCGGGACTCCATGTAGACAAACTATACGGGAGAGATAAATCCTGGAAAACTACGGCCATCTTGGCCATCTTCTCTTGGCTCTTGCAATGTGCGGCCTTCTTGGCTTTCAACTCTTCGGCCGCCTTCAAAGCAGCCGCATTACTAATCCTCGCTTGTTCCTTGGCTCGGGCAAGTTCTGCCCGCAAGGCTTCCACGGTGGCAGCTCCATCTGCAGTCACAACATATTAAAGATACTAGCGTCATGCTGCTCTTACTATGTGGCGTTCACCGGATAATAACACTTACCCTGTGCCTCGTCAAGCCTCTTGTTAACAAGCTCGATGTCGGCGTCTGCCGCATCCAGTTGCCGTTTTAATTTGGCAAATTCACTAGTCCGGCTAGCCACCGGAGCTTCCACCACCTGCACATAGGGGCAGTCTGGTTATTGCCTGGGAATATGATCCTCTGTTCGCCGCCGTTCTCGATGACAACCAGAGTCTCAGGGGCTACTATCTACAAAGGGCACACCTAACATGTGCAGTACTATCACATATTATCTCACGTACCTCAAAGCCTGTCAGTAGACTCATAACGGCTTCATGTAATCCGCTTTCGGCGGACGAGATTCTCTCCATCACCGTACCCATCAGCATACGGTGTTGTTTTGAGATGGCCGCTCGCCCCACCAACTCCCTCAGAACGTCCGACCGCACACCAGACGGTGTCGGACTCTTTTGTACGCTCTCTTCGGGAGCCGAACACTGGGGACTTCGGGGGTCTACGGGATTATCTTCTGGCCTCACCGGATTCGGAGAGGCCCTCCGTGACGACACTTCGGGGTCGCCCGCTTCTGGAGCAGAGGAGTCTGGGGGAGGCGTTTCGCTCTCCATCATCTCTGGAAGAAGATCCCCCGAAGACGAGCTCATTTGAGAGGGGCTAAGGCCTGAACTGCAAGATATATGCGGTGGTTATTTTCTCAGAGGAAAAAGATAGCATACCTTTACTATTAAAGTATTTTGGATCACTTACGACTTGTTGGAGGGCTGATCCCCCCGCGGACTTTGTGCGGCAAAAGCACCCCCCGAGGCAGGACTCTGTGGGAGACTTCTTCTCCCGTTTGGAGGCTTCGGCTTCCGGATCCTCAGAAGCAGTCCATTTCCTCCCCCGGTCGTCCTCCTTCGTGGTGACGCTCAGTCAGGACCCCGATTCCAAGTCACATCAATCTAGCCGGTAACACCTCATATCACTTTGCGTCCTCATGCACGGTATTCCCACGGGTGTCGCCTTACCATGGCCCGGGCCGTTTGCGCCTTTTGGCTCATGTATATGATAGTGTCGCTAGCATCCATATGACAGAGAACCCGGGTCGACATGACTAGTCGTGAACCCAAAGTGGCACTAACTTACGAGAAAAGGCATACATGAATCAACATCGAGCATGTCGGTCAGCAGCGTGCGAATCCGGGCTGTAGCACTGGGCTAACAGGACTCCGGGAACCCAGGCTGTAGCAGGCTAGGCAGGACTCCGGATGTCACCGCGTGACATTTCCCCGAAGGGACAGACACAGGAACAAAGTGAATCACATGCCGGCCAGTCAAGTGCTCCAGAGCAGTAGTGCTGGGCTAGCAGGACTCCGGTGAACCGGGCTGTAGCGGACTACTATGGCTCATGGAAGCACAAGACTACATTTCCCCACAAGAGAGGCTACCAAGGATAAACAACTAGGGTGTCGGATCCCACACATACCAAGCATTTCAATCATACACACAATATGCTCGATATGTGTAAATACAACATGGCATCACAACACAACTCTACGACTCAAGTATTTATTCATTAGGCTCCGAGGAGCGAGATATTACAAACATGGGTCTCATGACCCAACTTTCAGAGCATACAAGTCAAAGCACATACGGAAGCTTAACTTGTCTGAGTACAGACAACTACAAATGAAGAAGGCTCAGAAGCCTGACTATCTACAAGACCCTCCCAAGGGTACAAGATCGTAGCTGAGGTAACAAGCTAAACGTCGAAGTCCACTTGGAACTACTAGCGAGACTGAAGTCTCTCTGCAAAACATAAAATAAGCAAACGTGAGTACAAATGTACCTAGCAAGACTTACATCAGAACTAACTACATATGCATCGGTATCAACAAAGGGGGTGGTGGAGTTTAACTGCAGCAAGCCAGCTTTGACTCAGTGGCAAACCTGAACTACGACTGCAAGTAACTCTTTTGAGGTGGTGCACACGCGTCCACAAATTCACCATATCAATACTCCACTATGGATCCGCTCCCGTCTCCCTGCGAGAACGCCATCCATAGCACTCATGCTTATCTTGCGAGTTTTAGAGTATCCACTTTCACTTGTCTATGAACTGTACAAGGGGTCCAAGTTTCCATATCCGAGGAATCCGGCTATTCGAATAGATAAAGATAACCCTGCAGGGGTGTACTTCTTCACACACGCTCTCGCCACTTATCGCCCTGTACACGTCATGTACCTCGGCAACCTTCAAGCGGAAGCCGGGCGAGGGTGTCGGCCACGACCTGACTAACCAACAAGTCTCTAGTCCAGGTTTATCGCCTATTCGGGTTCCATCCGCAAGGAGATCCGGCCGGGGTGTCGCTCACGGCCCCAAACGATGTGAGTAGGGTTCCCAAGCCCACCATCCGGGTGCCACTTGGTACACCATGCCACTGTGCCTAGTCTATCCCAAGCCCACCTGTACTGGGTGCCACTTGGTAGACTACTAACACTACCTACAAACACCAGAAACTAGTTGCAACTCCTGGACAGAGATCGAGTTGATTAATAAGCTGAGAGGGGCCGAGTTACCGGAACCCAATGTGTGGTAGTAACTGTTCATGGATCACAAACATAGAACTCAGTTCCTGAGAACGGCTGCAATGAGACAACCCACCATGTACTCCTACATGGCCTCTCACCACTACCTTTACCAAATCATGTTCACACACTTAGCTCTCAACGGTAGGACATGTTCACCACGTTCCAATTCATTCCCGATGAATCAGACCTGACTCAACTCTAAGCAGTAGCAGGCATGACAACAAGCATGAATGAGTAGGCACATCAGGGCTCAAACAACTCCTAGTCATGCTAGTGGGTTTCATCTATTTACTGTGGCAATGACATGTCATGCAAGGGAAAGGGGTTCAACTACCGCAGCATGTAACAGTTGAATTGTTGTTGTCCTAATGCAGTAAAAGAGAGCAGGAGCGAGAGAGTGGGATTGTATCGGAATGAATAAGGGGGTTTTGCTTGCCTGGCACTTCTGAAGATGATATAGCTCTTTATCGGTGTCATCGAACTCACCGCCAAAACATACACCTACCGAGGGGGAACAACCATCGGCAAACAAGAGGGAACACAATCAATGCAATGCAACAATATGATGCATGATCATGACATGGCAATATGATGTGATTTGGCCTAATGCAAGTAGCAACACAATTAAGTGTAGTTGGTTTGAACCCAAGGTTCAAATTCAAACTCCACATAAGGCATTTCAAATGCCATTTATTGATTTGTCCAATTCAGCGGCTATAAGTTGTTCTAACATGCATGAAAATGGTACAGATGGATAGATTGGATTTTTCTGATCATTTTACATATATAATTTATCTTATTTGGAGTTATAGATAATTTTCTATGAATTTTAGAAGTTTTAGCTATTTTCTGAAAATAAATAAATCATTTAGATTTATTTTAAATCTAGAAAAGCTTCATGACGTCAGCATCGCGTCATCCTTGCGTCAGCTGGTCAAAGGCCCGGTCTAGGGTCAAACCTGACACGTGGGTCCCGCATGTCAGTGGCACAGTTTTAGTTAACTAACTAATTAGAGGTTAAATTAGCAACTAACCTAGCTTTGACCAGGGACTGGGCCCACATGTCAATGACTCCAGGGAGTCAAAGGGTGGTCAAACCCGGTCAAAACGACCGGCGGTTAGCCGCCGGCGACGGCAGTCGCGGCGGAGGGGCTCGGAAATTGCCCAACGGGCACCATTTTGAGCGTGGTTTGCTGCTGCAGCTTGCTAGCGCTCGCGCACATCTAGTGATGGCTACGTTTGGGCGAAGGGTGGCCGGAATCGAGCCCGGCGACGAGCTCAGGCGGCGGCGGCTACGGTCATCGGCGAAGCAGCGGCTACGGCTTGCAAGCGAGGAGAAGGAAAGGGGGGTTCGGACTGTGGCCTCACAGTGAGCACGATGGGCGGGTGAGCGAGCTTGGGGAAGCACCGGAGCGAGCGGAGCAGCGAGGGAGATCTCTGGCGTCCGGCGGTGAAGATGACGAAGATGGCGGTGAAACGGAGCACTCCGGCTTGTTTCCTTCGGCGTGGAGACGAGGTGCGCGACGAAGGAGCTTCTGGACATGGCGATGCGGCAAGAGGGGAACGGTGGCTACGCGTACGCGCGACGGCGGTCGGCTGCTGCTCTCGGACGGAGCTCGGGGAGGAGCTGGAGAGGGGGAGAGGGGCCAGAGAAGCAGGAGGAGGACAGAGGGGCTCCAGGGCATCTCCAAGCGCAGGATCATGGAGAAGGATGGGCCTCCAGCGCGAAGCAGGAGGTGGCCGTAGCTGCGCGTGCGGGCGACACGCCTCTGCCAGTAGGCAGAGGTAGATGACGGGGTGAGGGGGTTTGCGGTGGTGGGCTCGGCCAGAACGGAAGCTGGGCCGGCTCTGCTGCAGGTGAGCGTCAGGTAAGTTTCCCTGCTCTATTTTATTTCTGGTCTGTTTTCCTTTATTAATTCATTTTGCCACTGTTTTGAACTCCAAACAAATTGAAAACAGTGAAAACATTCCTCTGAATATTTTATATTGCACAATGGAATTATCCAAAGGCACATAAATTATTTCAGAGTTATCTGAAATTATATTCCATATATTAAGAATATAAAACCAAATCCAAATACAATATTGATTTAAATTCAATGCCCGAAATAATTCCTTAAAAATGTTCATTATTTTTGGTTTGGAACAAAGCCCTTGCCAAAAATACCAAATATCAATAAGGATCATTTTGGTTTCATTGAATGCAAATTTTAGTTGAACCTAGTTGATTCAAGTGGTGCTAGGGTTTGAACATCCCCATTTCAAGATTTCAATTAAAGTTAGACATGATGCATGGATGCTTGTGCAACTATTTGCAAACAAATTCTAGGGTTGTGACATGCTCGTTCCCTCGGTTGGAACGGGCAGCGACGGGGGCCCGCGTCCGCCCGTATTATCCCCCCCCCCCCAGTATCTTCCTTCAAGGGCTCCGGGCAAGGTGCGACCTCGAGCATCTTTTCCAATACCAGATTTTTCAAACCCTCAGGGAGGGGGGCCAAACACCGAATCATCTTCGCCTTTGTTAGCCAGTCCTGGCCAAAAAGTGAACTCTCAGAAATAACTTCGAATAAAAGACAGTGTGTTCGGCTAGAGGATTTCTTACTTGTTCGGCGGCGCGGTTACTGCTCAGGCCCACGTCCTCGGTAATATCCGGACATTCTACTTGAGGTCCGAAGAATGACTTGTACATCTCCTCGTGCGTCAGGCCGAGGAAACTTTGAATGGCACGTGGTCCCTCTGGGTTGAACTCCCACAAGCGAAGGGGCCGGCGTTTGCAAGGTTGGACTTGACGAACCAGCATAACTTGTATTACCGCAACCAAATTAAAATCTCCCTCGAAGAGATCTCGGATGCGGCTTTGTAGTATAGGCACGTCCTTGGCTGGACCCCAGCTCAGACCTCTGCTAATCCATGACATCAGTTGTGGTGGGGGCCCGAGCGGAAAGCGGGGGCAGCCGCCCACTTGGCACTTCTGGGAGCCGTGACGTAAAACCACTCCCGTTGCCATAATTCGGACACCTCTGGAAAGGAACCTTTCGGCCATGGAGCTCCTGCCATCTTACCTATTGATGCACCTCCGCACGCTACATGTTGCCCCTCGATCATCTTCGGCTTTACTTCAAAGGTCTTGAGCCACAGGCCGAAGTGAGGGGTAACGCGGAGGAAGGCCTCACACACGACAATAAATGTCGAGATGTGGAGAAAGGAGTCCGGAGCTAGATCGTGGAAATCTAGCCCGTAATAGAACATCAAACCCCTGACGAAAGGATCCAGAGTGAGGCCTAGACCTCGGAGGAAGTGGGATACGAACACAACGTTCTCGTTGGGTTCGGGAGTAGGGACGATCTGCCCTCGAGTAGGCAGCCGATGCGAAACCTCGGCGGTCAGGTATCTGGCCTCCCTCAACTTCTTAATGTCCTCTTCCGTAATGGAGGAGGGCGTCTATCGGCCTTGAAGGCTGGATCCGGACATGATTGAAGATCCGGAGCACCTAACCTGGGCTTTGGGTGTTAGAACTCGAGGCGGGGGAAGGGTTCGATTGAGCACGAGAGGGAAAAAGCGAAAAGCTTGTCCCCTTATAAAGAGGGTGAATATCAAGCGTCCTCTCCGTAGCCGTTTGGGACTTGCCTATAATCTAGTCCTAGACACGGTTGGGTTACCCATGAACGCATTAATGAGAATCCCGTAACTGGGGGAACACGATCTTCGCTTCGGCAAGACGTGTCAAGAAACCGCCTCGCATTATGTGTGGGGTTGGTTAAAAAAAACGGTTTGAATAATCATCGGGCCATGACATAACGTCGTGCTGCCAAAATAAGCCAGCAAATTAGATCTGCAAAAAAATTATTCTCTCTGCGGTGGAATGTGGAACTTATTTTGCAGGGTCGGACACTATCCTCATATTCAAATTCTTTTGTGATGTATTCGGAGAAGGAACCCGCCTTGCAATGTCGAAGACAATAGTGCGCGCCGGACTCATCGTCATTGAAGCCTGGTTCAGGGGCTACTGAGGGAGTCCTGGATTAGGGGGTCTCCGGACAGCCAGACTATCTCCATTGGCCGGACTGTTAGACTATGAAGATACAAGATTGAAGACTTCGTCTCGTGTCCGGATGGGACTCTACTTGGCGTGGAAGGCAAGCTAGGCAATACGTATATGGATATCTCCTCCTTTGTAACCGACCTTGTGTAACCCTAACCCTCTCCGGTGTCTATATAAACCAAAGGGTTTTAGTCCATAGGACAACAATCACAACATACAATCATACCATAGGCTAGCTTCTAGGGTTTAGCCTCTCTAATCTCGTGGTAGATCAACTCTTATACTACCATATCATCAATATTAATCAAGCAGGACGTAGGGTTTTACCTCCATCAAGAGGGCCCGAACCTGGGTAAAACTTCGTGTCCCCTGCCTCCTGTTACCATCCGGCCTAGACGCACAGTTTGGGACCCCCTACCCGAGATCCACCAGTTTTGACACCGACAACTCTCTTCTGTGACAACACTGGAGCTATTGCCCTTGCCAAGGAGCCCAGGTTTCACAAGAAGACCAGGCATATCAAGCGTTGCTTCAACTCCATTCGTGAAAATGTTCAAGATGGAGACATAGATATTTGTAAAGTGCATACGGACCTGAATGTCATAGATCTGTTGACTAAACCTCTTCCACGAGCAAAACATGATCAACACCAGAACTCTATGGGTGTTTGATTCATCACAATGTAACTAGATTATTGACTCTAGTGCAAGTGGGAGACTGTTGGAAATATGCCCTAGAGGCAATAATAAAGTGGTTATTATTATATTTCCTTGTTCATGATAATTGTCTATTGTTCATGCTACAATTGTATTAACCGGAAACCATAATACATGTGTGAATACATAGATCGTAATATGTCCCTAGTAAGCCTCTAGTTGACTAGCTCGTTGATCAATAGATGGTCGTGGTTTCCTGACCATGGACATTGGATGTCATTGATAACGGGATCACATCATTAGGGGAATGATGTGATGGACAAGGCCCAATCCTAAGCATAACACAAGGTCGTGTAGTTCGTCTGCTAAAGCTTTTCTAATGTCAAGTATCTTTTCCTTAGACCATGAGATTGTGCAACTCCCGGATACTGTAGGAATGCTTTGGGTGTGCCAGACGTCACAACGTAACTGGGTGGCTATAAAGGTGCACTACGGGTATATCCGAAAGTGTCTGTTGGGTTGGCACGAATCGAGACTGGGATTTGTCACTCCGTATGACGGAGAGGTATCTCTGGGCCCACTCGATAATGCATCATCATAATGATCTCAGAGTGACTAAGGAGTTAGTCACGGGATCATGCATTACGTAACGAGTAAAGAGACTTGCCGATAACGAGATTGAACAAGGTATTGGGATACCGACGATCGAATCTCGGGCAAGTAACATGTCGATGGACAAAGGGAATTGTATACGGGATTGATTGAATCCTCGACATCGTGGTTCATCCGATGAGATCATTGTGGAACATGTGGGAGCCAACATGGGTATCCAAATCCCGCTGTTGGTTATTGGACGGAGAGATGTCTTGCTCATGTCTACATGGTTCCCGAACCCGTAGGGTCTACACACTTAAGGTTCGGTGACGCTAGAGTTGTTATGGGAATTAGTATGTGGTTACTGAATGTTTTTAGGAGTCCCGGATGAGATCTGGGATGTCACGAGGAGTTCCGGAATGGTCCGGAGGTGAAGATTTATATATGGGAAGTCATCATACGGTCACCGGAAGTATTCAGGGGTTTGCCGGTATTGTACCGGGACCACCGAAGGGGTTCCGAGGGTCCACCTGCCCCGGAGGGCCCTATGGGTTGTATGTGGAAGGGAACCAGCCCCTAAGTGGGTTGGGCGCCATCCCCCCTAGGGCCCATGCGCCTAGGGTTGAGGGGAAATCCTAAAGGGGGCGCCCCCTTGGCTTGGGGGGCAAGCCCCCTCCCCTTGGCTGCTGCACCCCCCCCCCCTCTAGATCTCATCTAGAGGGGCCAGCCCCCTTACCCCTTCGCCCTATAAATAGAGGGGAGGAGGGAGGGCAGCAACACCTCATCCAAGGTGCAGCCCTCCCCCTCTCCAACACCCCCTCCTCCTCCGTTGAGCTTGGTGAAGCCCTGCCGGAGAACTGCAAGTTCCACCACCATGCCGTCGTGCTGCCGGAGTTCTTCCCCAACTTCTCCTTCCCCCTTGCAAGATCAAGAAGGAGGAGACGTCCACGTGCTGCACGTGTGTTGAACACAGAGGCGTCGTTGTTCGGCGCTTAGATCGTGTCGGTGCGGAACGACACCTATGGGATCACAAGAATCCCTACTGTGGTTAGCGGGGTGCGGGGTCATGAGAAGAGCGGATCTAACAGGTCGCACACGGTTCGTTTATCCAGGTTCGGGCCGCGAGGATGCGTAAAACCCTACTCCTGCTTTGGTGGATTGTATATCTGTGTTCTTGAGCTAGCTATGGGGCGTGAGGAGCTCCAAAAAGCCGAATCCTTCTCCTGGTCGCCTCAGGCCTCCTTTTATAGAAAAAGGGGTTGCCACAGTGGCACACAGGAGGTGGAAAGGGTACTGTGATGCGAGGTTATCCCTCGCATTACATGACAATGCGCATTTAGTGCGTCTTGCTTAGGTGTCCTTGCTTTATTCGGGACGGGGGAGAAACCTGTCTCGTCCGTCACCGCTCCTTCTTGTGTCAACACGCGCCCTGGCCAGCGACGCCTGCGATGCCATGTAGGTAGGCAAGTAGCTGAGGTGGCGCAGTGGTGGGTCTTCACGAAGATCTGCATGCCGCCACACAGGTGCCTGCCTAGCTGGTTGGGTCGGCAGCTACATGCATGCGGTGGTGGAGGTTTAGTCGGTGTGGGCCTGATGGTGGCCTTGCCGGGGCCCCGGCAAGGGTCTTGCCGAGGCGCCTGCTGTCATCCCCGGCAAGGCGCTTGCCGGGGGCCTTGTGGCCTTCCTCGGCTGGGATCCCGCCAAGGGTTGTCGTCTCCTTAGTGCGTATCTGATCTTGAATGTCTTCACAAAGATCTGCATGCCGCCACGGGAATGTCTCCCGAATCCTTGCCCTTTGGGGGCAGTGGACTCAAGGGTGATTTGCTCCGTAGGCGCGGGACAAGTCACCGCGGCAAGGGTCTTGCCGGGGCTGCTAGAACTGTCTCCCGGCAAGGATCCTGCCGGGGGAGTCCGCTTCGTCCCCTTTGCTCTTCGTGGTCTTGGCCTTGGCGTCGTTCTAGTTCTCTTGAGCTTCGGTCTTACCCTGGCTCACCTCCCTTGCCTTGCTTGGTGTGGTGGTGCCCGTGGCTCAGACTGCTCGTGCACAGTTATAGGGGTACAAAAAGTGTACCCCTCTTTTTGTACACCGTCAGGAGCCCCCGAGCCTGGGCCACACATAAGTGCAACGCGTCTTTGGGCTAGGCCCAAAAATGGTGCGCAGGCAGGCGGGGCGGTTTTTACCGCGGTAAGATTCTTCGTGCGCTGCGCTTCCCACGATTCCCGCGCGTGGCGCGGCATGGGGAGGCGCGTGTGACATGGGCGGCATGCGTGGGGTTGGTTCCCGCAGGCATGCGTCACATCGTAGTAAAGGGGCGGTTCGCGCCTTCCCCATAAACGGAGGGAGGCGTGGAGGCGCGACCCATTTACTGAATGGGGCTGAGGCACGGTCTTCAAGGCTTCCACTCCCCATGATCACGGGGTGGGGAGTGGTCGTCTCACCCGTCCCCTCGATTCTGTATGTCAGCCACGTGTCTCCCATGCGCCTGGGGTGGCAAACGGTGGAGGCGGGAAACCGGGCCATCTCTGGTTGGGGCGGCGGGTCGGTCCTGGCTCCCTGCACTTTCCGTATCTTGATTGGCCAAGCGGGGCGGCCGAGCCCCAACCCCGATCCTTTATAAAGAGCGGGAGGGGGATGGTGTCCCGCATTCTTTCATCTTCTTCTTCCTTCAGCTTCTGCTCCTCCCTTCCATCCGTCATGGAGAGAGGGAATCCCGGTCCTTCAACAGTGGCGACGAGGGTCGCCGCTCGACAATGCGTCCCTCCTTCTCCTGCGCCTGCGGTGGCAGAGCCAGCCGCGAGGGGAAGGGGGAGGGGCGAGGCCGTGGGCGAGGCCGGGGCGCTCGGGGAAGAGGAGGACGGGGTGGCGCGCCGGCCTCGCCTCCGCCAGCAGCTCCTCCTCCAATGGAGGGCCATGTTGGGGATGACCCTTGTGAGTTCTTCGTCAGGCTGCGCCGGCCGCCGCGCTGTCGCCTTCGTCTCCCGACTCCATTTGCGCGGGAGATGGAGCTGGATCCGCCGGAGTCGTTGCGGCTGCACATGAGGGGCTGCGGGATCAGTGGCACGCGGGTCCGCGTCGACTTCCCCGCCCCTCACGTGATGTATCTTTGTCGGGGATGGAAGACGTTTGCTCATATCCACCGCTTGATGGAGGGGCTCACTCTCCATTTTAAGCTGATGGAGGGTGGCCTTCTCTCCGTCAAGGTCTTCGGGTGTTTTGGGACCCGTGCAAGGTGCTGCGTGGAGAGCTCTTCTGATAGTGAAGACTCCTCCTCGGGCGGGAGTGACGAGGAGGACAGCGGCAGCGATGACGAGGGTAGTAGGCGGCAGGATGACGGGTCCGACTAGGTGTCGGGTACCGCTCCGTGCGGCACCGGCGACCCCATCATCCGTGTCGCTGGCTCCTCGAACTTCTCGGGGTCGTCTCCTTGGGCGGCTAGCATTGGGAGGCTACGGAAGAGGAAGAGGGCGGGCGGCAAGGCCGTCAAGTCAGAGTACGCGGGCAACGACGCCTACGACGCGTGCTGACGTCTTGCCGCCTCGTCTTCGAGCTCTGCTTCCGGCGCCGCCATCACCATCCAGCCTTTGGACGGCCACCAAGATGTTCTCTTGGTGTCTTCTGCCACCCGTAGCTCGCCTAGGCGCTCCTTTTGTCCCTTTCGCCTCCTTGACCTGCCTCCTGAGGAGAGGGACAAGAAAGGGATTACGGGCACCTTATCTCTTTTTAGTTGGTAAGCCTTCAGGCCTTTGTTGAATTTAAAACTTGTAATCCCATCATTCATGTTTTTCATTCCCTATGGACTGTACCTGAGTGGAATGTTTTTTTAATGAAAAAGAGACGCTTGCCGGGTCATTTGTTTGCGGCTGGAACCCACGACAAGGAGTAAATCCTTGATATCTTCAAGATAAACATTTCCTTGCCCGGCAACAGGCCTTGCCGTCTCCCCACTTCGCTCGACCTTCCTCACGCCTTTGGCGGAGGCAGGGACGAGGCGGGTTCAGGCTCCTTGTTTCATCCTTTCGCTGCCGCGACTATGACCAAACTTGGCCCCAGGAACGAGCCCTAGGGCCTAGAGTTAAGGGAGCACGGCATCTTAGGGGAAAAAAAGGTTTCACATACCTCAGTCCATAATGGAATGCATGATAAGGGATAAAGAACTTATCTGAAGCTGCAGTCTCCGGCAACCCTGGTTCGCCGTGGGTGAATCTTTGCTCTTGCAGCCCCCGGCAATACTGGGTTGCCGGGGGCTAGATGCTGGTCTGTTCCTCTTTTTTTTCTCCCCAAGTGGTTCGGCATGGATATCTGTGTGTCCTGTGAACCAAAGAAGACAAAAGAAAGACAAAGAGATGCACACTCGACCTCTAAGCTAGGGGTTAGTCGCCGCTAAGCACTATCAACCCTAACCAAGGACGAGACTCGACCTAGCATGCATGGTATAACTTAGGGCGCCAGCGCTTCATTTACTTATGCTTAGGGTCTGCGCCTGGCTTTGTACAAAGGGTTACATGCGTCATCGGCAAGGCTCATACAAAAGGTGGCTTGTCGGGGGGGCAGCAAGCCGTGCCTCACGGGTAAAACTTGCGAAGATGCTCAATGTTCCAGGAGTTACTCACCGGAACGGCATCTTCGGTCTCCAGGCGGACTGCGTCGGGCCTGGTGACTCGAATTATCTGATAAGGGCCTTCCCACTTTGGCGTCAACTTGTTGGAATTCTTGGCCGATTGAACGCGCTGAAGAACAAGATCGCCTTCCTCAAAACTTCGGGCATGAACCTTGCGGCTATGGTAGCGACGCAAGGCTTGCTGGTAGCGCGCTGCTCTCAGAGCTGCCCGAAGACGATCTTCCTCAAGGAGCGTTGCGTCATCTTGCCGCAATTGCTCTTGCTCAAGCTCGTCATAAGCGAGTACTCGAGGTGACCCGTATATGAGTTCCATGGGGAGAACTGCTTCTGCCCCGTATACCAGGGCAAAGGGTGTCTGGTCGGTGGCTCGATTTGGTGTCGTTCTGATTGACCAAAGAACCGTCGGCAACTCATCAATCCAGCGCCTTCCACTCTTGCGCAGCCTATCAAAGGTCTTTGTCCTTAAGCCTCGCAGTACTTCAGCGTTTGCCCTCTCAGCTTGACCATTGCTTCGTGGGTGAGCAACGGAAGCGAAACAGACCTTGCTGCCGAGGTCTTGAATATATTGCATGAAGGTGTGGCTTGTGAACTGCGTGCCGTTGTCGGTGATAACCCTATTGGGTACACCAAAACGGCACACCAGTCCCTTGAAGAACTTGACGGCTGACTATGTTGTGACCTTCCTCACTGCTTCCACTTCTGGCCACTTTGTGAACTTGTCGATTGCAACGTACAACTACTCAAAGCCCCCGACAGTGCGGGGGAAAGGGCCCAGTATGTCGAGCCCCCAGACCGAGAAAGGCCAGGAGAGAGGAATGGTTTGAAGGGCTTGAGCTGGCTGATGAAGCTTCTTTGAATGGAACTGACACGCTTCACACCTGGTGACTAGTGTCATCGCATCCTGGAGGGCAGTGGGCCAGAAGAAGCCTTGCCGAAATGCCTTGCCGGCAAGGGCTCTTGACCCTATGTGGGATCCACATATGCCTCCATGTATCTCTGCCAATAGCCCCAGTCCTTCCTCTTGAGGGATACACTTCAATTTCACACCGTTCGATCTCTTTGTGTATAGGACGTCATCGACGAACTGGTACATAGCAGATTGACGGGCTACTTTTTCCGCTTCTTCCTGCTCTTCAGGAAGTTCCCCAGTTTGGAGGAATCGGACGGTATGTTGTGCCCATGCTGGAGCCTGGGGCTCGACGGCGAGGACTAAAGGTGTTTCCTCCGCTACGGGAGTGGCTGTCTCGACGGCAAGAGCTTGATGCTCCGCCGGAGCTAGCCGTCCCGTGGCGGGCTCAGTATCTCCGGCAACATCCTTGCCGGCGGCTCCGGGGAGCTCGGTGGGAAAGTACTTGCCGGGCCCTGATTTTCTCCTCTTGTTCTGCTCTGTTGATGGATCAACGGATGGCTGAGTTAGCCGAAGCACAAAGGTACCTGGTTCCATAGGTAGCTTGAGGGCAGTGTGTTTTGACAGGTAATCGGCGATATCATTCTCCGCTCGGGGAACGTATTCTGCCTGTATACCGTCAAAACGCTCTTCCAGCTTTCTCACTTCATCGACGTAGGCCTTCATCAATGGGCTCTGGTAATCCTTGTTGACTTGCTTGACGACAAGTTGCGAGTCGCCTCTGACAATGGGTTTCTTGATTCCGAGGTCCACCGTGATCCTAAGACCGGCAAGCAGCCCTTCATACTCAGTCGTATTGTTTGTTGACACCTCCCTGGGGAAGTGCATCTGGATCACGTACTTGAGGTGCTCTCCGGTGGGCGCGACAAGCAGTACGCCAGCCCCGGCGCCCTGTAAGGAGAAAGCTCCATCAAAGTACATGATCCAGTCGCAAATTGCCTCCTTGCCGGGGAGAGCAGTTTCCTGGGCTTCTTCATCAGGCGTTGCGGTCCATTCCGCAACGAACTCCGCCAGGACTCGGCTTTGAATCATCAAGGTACTTTCAAACTTAAGGCCAAAGCTGGACAGCTCCAGTGCCCACTCTACAATCCTTCCCATTGCGTCTGGATTGTGCAATATCCGTTGCAGAGGGAGGCGAGTGATGACAGTGATTTCGTGTGCCTGGAAGTAGTGACGCAGCTTCCTCGAGGCCATAAGAAGGCCTAAGAGCAGTTTCTGCACACCGGAGTACCCTGATCTAGCCCCCTGCAGAAGGGAGCTAACAAAGTAGACCGGGTGCTGCATCATCTTCTTCCTTGGCGGCACTCCAACCGGCTGCGTCGTCTCGGCATCGGTGGCATCAGGCTCCGTCGCTGCTATTACCTTATCATCAATTTCTCTCTGCGCCACTAGTGCGGCGCTGACCACCTGGTTCGTTGCCGCCAAGTACAGCAGCAACGGTTCCTGTGGCCTGGGCGCAACTAGTATTGGCGCGGAGGAGAGGTACCTCTTCAAATCTTGCAATGCTGCTTCGGCTGCTGGCGTCCACTCCATCGGGCCCGCCTTTTTCAAAATCTTGAAAAAGGGGAGGGCGCGCTCGGCGGACTTGGGAATGAACCAGCTCGTGGCGGCAACGCAACCAGCAAGCCGACGCACATCCTTGACTCGCTTGGGCGCATCAATCTGCTCTATAGCTTTGATCTTGTCCGGATTGGCCTCTATCCCACGCTGTGACACAAAGAACCCGAGAAGCTTGCCAGACGGGACGCCGAAGACGCACTTCTCAGGGTTCAGCTTGAGATTGATCTTGCATAGGTTTGCAAATGTTTCTTGTAAATCTGATACGAGGGTTGCCCTGTTCTTGGTTTTGACCACTATATCATCCATATAAGCTTCCATATTTCTATGGAGCTGGGGTTCAAAACCAATCTGGACCGCCCTTGCAAACATTGAACCAGCACTCTTCAACCCGAAAGGCATCCGTATAAAGCAATACGTACCACATGGGGTGATGAATGCCGTTTTCTCTTCATCTTCCCTTGTCATGAAGATCTGGTGGTAGCCGGAGTAGGCATCGAGGAATGACAACAGATCACACCCAGCTGTGGAGTCAACAATCTGGTCGATGCGCGGCAACGGGAAGGGGTGGGAAAGCCTTATTAATATCTGTGTAATCAATACACAACCTCCACTTCCCATTTTCCTTGCGCACTACCACCGGATTGGCCAACCACGTTGGATGGAGCACTCCTCTTACCAAACCCGCTGCTTCCAGTTTCCGGATCTCCTCTGTGATGAACTCTTGTCGTTCCAAAGCTTGCTTTCTGACCTTCTGCTTGACGGGCCGCGCATGAGGATAGACAGAAAGGTGGTGCTCAATCACCTCCCTGGGAATGCCGGGGATGTCGGATGCTTGCCATGCAAACACATCGACATTCGCCGCAGGAAGGTGACGAGCGCGTCTTCCTATTTGTCGTCAAGGGTGGAGCTTATGGTAAAACCTCCTCCCGTGCCGTCCTCCTTGACAGAAACCTTCTTGGTTCCCAGCGGTGTGGCCCTGGACTGCTTGTTTCTGTCAGCGGAGCTCTCTGGCACGTCCTCGACGGGAGCGCTACACTCCGAAGAGGTGCGCTTGCCGAAGTGGGTGCCTGAGGTCTCACCGGCCTTCTTCTTTTGCCTTCCCGGGGCTCCAACGGCAGGAGCAAGCGCCTTAGCAGTGGCGGCTGCTGCAACTGCTTGTTGGTAGAGTTGGTCAGTGCAAATTAGCGCATCCTTCTTGTCTGATGGGACGGTGATGATCATCACAGGCTCCGGCATCTTCAGGGTGTTGTAGGCGTAGTGTGACGCCACCATGAACTTGGCCAGCGCTGGGCAGCCAAGGATCCCGTTGTAAGGCAAGGGGATCTTGGCAACGTCGAACACAATCCTTTATGTCCTGTAGTTCAGATCACTCCCAAAAGTCACGGGCAACGTGACCTTTCCCTTTGGTTGACTTCTTCCCGGGTTGACCCCCTAAAACGTGCCCGTCTCTTCGAGGTCTTCATCAGGAATCTGCAATTTCTCGATCACGGCAGGCGAGATTAAGTTCAGACCGGCCCCGCCATTGACTAGCATCTTTGTCACCTTGAGGTTGCGTATTGTTGGTGAAACCAACAATAGCAAGCACCCGACTGCAGTAGTGCGATCAGGGTGATCCTCCGTGTCAAAAATGATAGGTGTGCTGGACCACTTCAGCGGCCTTTGGGCATCAAACGACGGTTCCGCCGCTGTAATCTCACGCGCCCACTGTTTAAGCTGGCGGTGAGAGGTATGCAGCGAGGCGCCGCCATCGACGCACATGGCCTCTATAGCTTTCTGAAATCCTAGGCCACCAGACTCATCATCCTCTTCGTGATCATCGTCTTCTAGCTTTTTGTCACGGCCCCGGGCGGGCCTCTCCTGCTGTTTATCTTTGCCGCGACGGCCCGCCTGGCCGTCACGCTTCTTGCCGGACCCCTCAGCACCGTCCCGGCCTTTCTCCTTGTCCCACCTCTCATATTTAGCCCTCTGCTTCTCAGCAAGGAGCTCAACCTGTCGGCAGTTCTGGAGATCATGGCCTTTGGTGCGATGGATCTTGCAGTATTGCTTGTCGGAGTTTCCTGGCTTCTCGGCAGCCGCCAAGGCCCGGCAGGCAACACATCCGACAATTTCCTTGCCGAGGTCATTTGCCTTGGTTTTCTTGGCGGAGCCGGCATCGCCAGATCCCTCGACGACAAGCACAGCTTTACCTTTGCGCTTCCTGTTGCGGCGCCAGCCTTTCTTCGCCGGGGCGGCAGTATCCTCATCTGAGGAGTGGGTTTCCACGCCGGCATCTTCACCGGGGTACTTCCTTCCCTCTTCAGCTTGGGCACATTTGTCAGCAAGAACATAGAGTTCTGCCACATCTTTCACCTTGTTCATTGCCAGTTCTTCGCGCATCTTGCGGTTACGCACGTTCTGATGGAACGCGCTGATGATGGCGGTAGGGTGAACATCAGGGATATTGTACTGTACCCGGCTAAACCTCTGTATGTACTTGCGGAGACTCTCACCTCCCTTCTAGGGAATGACATGCAGGTCGCTTGCTTGGCCATGGGCTTGGTGACCTCCATTAAAGGCGCCCACAAACTCATGGCGCAAATCCGACTAGGAGGAAATAGAGTCTACCGGGAAGTGCATCAACCATGACATGGCGTTGGGTTTAAGAGCCAATGGAAAGTAATTCGCAAGCACCTTATCGTCGCGAGCTCCGGCGGCTTGCATCGCGATGGTGTAGATGCTGAGGAACTCAGACGGGTGAGTCTTGCCGTTGTACTTTTTGCCAATGTCAAGTTTGAAGGTGCGGTGAGTGGGCCACTGGAACTGTCGCAGCTCATGGGTAAAAGCCGGACAGCCTACCTCGTAAGGTAGGCCTCCAGGGCTCTCCGGGGCCGGGTGGTTCACAGCAGGCCCTGCTCGCCTGTCTGACTGGTGGCGCGCTCCGCACCGGCGCTCGATAGTGGTTCGAGCGTCTTCATGGGCTCGTTCCCGAAGAACTTGGCGCTGGTCACAGTGGGTCCGCGGATCAGACGATGCTATGGAGATGGTGTCACCCGCGACGTCGCGATGAGCCGGCGTCCGCGGTACCGGATGGGGAAGAGGTGAATGCACCGTGGTCGCGACGCCGCCGGCTTTTCCGCCACTGGTCCACGGGACTCCATCGAAGCGTCGACTCGGGGGGCCCACCAGACTTGGTTCGTCTTTGTTGGCCACCGCAACAAGGCTTTGGATAGTGGCTCTCCATTCATCGAGTTTCCCCGTGGTGGGAGGAAAGTCGAGGAGCAACTGTGCGCGCGCCAGGGCCTCTGCTGGCGTCGGTGGCAGCGAAACCTGCACGGATCGCGACGCGCTTCGACTTCTGACCATGTCAGAAGGAGCTCTATCACGACCCCGCGGTCGCATGCCGTTTTCACCAGCGCCTTGGCGAGTGGGCAGGTCTTCTACGTCCCGGGAGTGGTGCTCGGGGCTCTTCCCGCGGCGACGCCCGGGATCTTCGGCGTGATTACGTCGTTCGTCGCGCGCTGCCTGGGAGGAGCGCGCTGTTGACGCCGGCGTGGGAGTCTTGGAGGCCCTCGCGTCACCTTCGGGCGGGGCAGCGATGACCTTGGAAGGCCCCGCTCCACCCGTGAAGGACTTGGCTCCGCCTTTGGATTTGGCAACGTGTGGCCCGTTACCAGGCACACAAACATCGCTGCCTCCCAAACTCTGGCTGCTGGGATGGTGTTGATGTTCACGAGCAGTGCCCCGGGTCCTCTCTACGACCGGTCCGCTGCTCACCCGCGTCGGGACGGGTTGTCCGGCTTCCGACTGGCCAACCGCCACCGTCATCTTCTTCTTGGGTGCCATGATGATGAAAAAGCACCGAACTAACTGCTAAAGCCAATTCTCACAACTGCGCCCCCTACCTGGCGCGCCAAAGATGTCGGTGCGGAACGACACCTATGGGATCACAAGAATCCCTACTGTGGTTAGCGGGGCGCGGGGTCGTGAGAAGAGCGGATCTAACAGGTAGCATACGGTTCGTTTATCCAGGTTCGGGCCGCGAGGATGCGTAAAACCCTACTCCTGCTTTGGTGGATTGTATATCTGTGTTCTTGATCTAGCTATGGGGCGTGAGGAGCTCCAAAAAGCTGAATCCTTCTCCTGGTCGCCTCGGGCCTCCTTTTATAGAAAAAGGGGTTGCCATAGTGGCACACAGGAGGTGGAAAGGGTACAGTGATGCGAGGTTATCCCTCGCATTACATGACAAGGCGCATTTAATGCGTCTTGCTTAGGTGTCCTTGCTTTATCGGGGACGGGGGAGAAACCTGTCTCGTCCGTCGCCGCACCTTCTTGTGTCGACACACGCCCTGGCCAGCGATGCCACGTAGGTAGGCAGGCAGCTGAGGTGGCGCAGTGGTGGGTCTTCACGAAGATCTGCATGCCGCCACGCAGGTGCCTGCCCAGCTGGTTGGGTCGGCAGCTTCATGCATGCGGTGGTGGAGGTTTAGTCGGTGTGGGCCTGATGGTGGCCCTACGAGTGTCCTCGGCAAGGGCCTTGCCGGGGCCCCAGCAAGGGTCTTGCCGAGGCGCCTCCTGTCATCCCCGGGAAGGCGCTTGCCGGGGGCCTTGTGGTCTTCCTCGGCTGGGATCCCGCCAAGGGTTGTCGTCTTCTTAGTGCATATCTGATCGTGAATGTCTTCACAAAGATCTGCATGCCGCCACGGGAATGTCTCCCGAATCCTTGCCCTTTGGGGGCAGTGGACTCAAGGGTGATTTGCTCCGTAGGCGCAGGACGAGTCGCCGCGGCAAGGGTCTTGCCGGGGCTACTAGAACTGTCTCCCGGCAAGGCTCTTGCCGGGGGAGTCCGCTTCGTCCCCTTTGCTCTTCATGGTCTTGGCCTTGGCGTCGTTCTAGTTCTCTTGGGCTTCGGTCTTACCCTAGCTCACCTCCCTTGCCTTGCTTGGTGTGGTGGTGCCCGTGGCTCAGACTGCCCGTGCACAGTTATAGGGTACAAAAAGTGTACCCCTCTTTTTGTACACCGACAGATCGGAATCAACCGCGATCTGAATCGATGCGAGTATGACTCCTTCATCCGCGTTCTTGTAACGCTTTCGTCTCGCAATATTCAAGGGTATGAAGATGCACTCCTCTCTCTCTCTCTCTTGTTACTAGTATCTCCATAGATTGATCTTGGTGATGCATAGAATTTTTTTAATTTCTGCAATGATCCCCAACACGGACAGCGCCCAATCAAATGACCAGATACACACCCTTCTTCATGGTGTACGGCGTAGAGGCTGTTTTGCCCTGTGACATTATTCATGACTCACCTCGAGTGCGCATGTTTGAAGAGAGAGAAGCTGAGCTTGATCGGCAGGACGACCTAGATGGCCTGGAGGAGGAGCGCGATGTTGCAAAAGCTCGTTCCGCATTCTATCAACAACAGGCTTGGAGATGCCAAAGCAGAGAAGTGCGGGCCAAGACTTGTAATATCGGTGAACTCGTCTTACGCCTCCTAGAGAAGAAAAAGGACAAACTCAAACCAAAATGGGAGGATCCCTTCATTATCGATGAAGTTCTCACAGGAGGAGCCTACCGCCTTCGTAATGCATTGGATAATCGCCTTGAGACGAATCCATGGAACGCTGCTCGGCTCCGAAGATTCTACGCATAAGTTCAGCCATACTTCCTTTTTGTTCCTTTTTCTCTCCTTCTATATTTTTTGTTTTCTCATTTTCGTACGATTTCCATGATGTGTCCGGATAAGTCGAACGCCTTGAGGGATACACATCCTTAAATGTATATATTCCACCATGACTGGGGGCTTCTTTAATCGAAGCTTATTATTATTCCGAGCCTGGAGCTCACAATATAAGTGTTGTTTGCTGATATATATCCTTTTTGCCATTATGCACCCCTATGACTTAAGGTTTTGCCAAGCTGGGTTGCCTAGCTCCTGTGTTTATGCCCTATGTTCCCGATTGTTCGGCTAGGGCGTAAAGGGAGCACCTCTGCGATTGTTACAACCGGGTCACCGGACATGTACCTCAGACGGCTGAAGCCGAAAACTAGCGTTCTTAAGAGAATAAGGTGTCGGCAATCAAACGACAAATTGTCACATTATTGTGACCACTCCAACACTGCAACACGTGTAATTGCAGTATGCCAGCCCAAGGAAAGGAACCCTTAACGGAACTATTTTCCTTGGAAGATGTTTCTTACATATGTAATATAACATACATCCCGAACTAAAACTTTTTGTCTGTTTGAGCACAATGACTGGGTTGCCTAGTTTCAGGACATAATGCATGCTTCTTTTCGAAAGGTATCCGGAAACACTCCACCATTTTTTGGGTTCAGAGATTAAAGCCAAAAGCCTACGATGACAAACTCTTTACATGTCCGGATAAAGGTATAGGTTGATTGATACATAAACCTATTCCTTCTCTATTCCATCTATAAGACTGTCTAATTTACAGTCTTCATGCGAATATTTTGCAACTACCATTACTTGGTCATAGACCAAATTCACGGGAATTTCTTTCCCGTCTGATCCTTGTGGCCCCATGCGGGCCATATGATTTGGATTCAGTTTGGTGAAATGTATCTTCACCATGGCCCAGGCTTCTCGTGCGCCTTCGCGGCAGGCGGATGTCTTCCATAGCTCAAACCGGCGCCGGGCACCTTTGAACAGGTCTACCAGGCCCTCCATACTTTTCGGATGGGTATCAGATGGCCATAAAGCCTTCACCATACTTTTCATGGCTCTTCGGGCCCGGGCATGTACCACAGACAGTTCCTTCAGCATGTCGCCTTGAAATCCGGATACTTCTTCCTCCAGTCGACCAGTCAATAGGCCTGCGGCAACAGAGTCATGACACTCCGGATTAAGGAATTACACATGAGCACCTAGGATGGTTCTAAATAAGAGAGGAAGACATACTGAACATGCCGCCTTTCTGCTTCTCATTTTCCTTCTGAGCGGCCGATAACTGAGCCTTTAAGCTTTGTATCTCTTCGAATAGTTTGTCTTTTCCCCGCCATGTTTATTCCTCCTGGATGCACTCATTGCGACCTTTTTCATTTCCGCCAACTCGGCGATGAGAGCACTTAACTGTGTCTGATTCGCTTCTAGCTCCTGGGATAGCGCGGTATTTTTTCTCTTTGAGAACCTGTGGGTCATAGCAATCCTTAAATCGGTTAACCTCGCTGCTTCAAGTCTCAGGGGCTACTGGCATATGACTATCAAAAATTGTGTAAACTTTTACCAGTATATCCTTCGAGAATAGTTGAATGACTTCGGCAAGTCCGTCTCGAGCGGCTCGGAGATATGCATCCACTGAACTGAGTGCGGTAAACTCTTGTTCGGAAAAGGCCAGAGCCTGCATAGCCTCTTTTAATCGACGATGATTCATCATGCTCTCCATTTCACAATTTGTGACGGATACGTCATCCGAATATTCTTGAGAAGGCATAACTAGCATTGCATCGGCTCGCGCCCTAGTTGGCGAATCCGGCGCCGGATCCATAGCCATTCGGCTAATCGGGCGTTTTCCCACCGTCTGCCGCGTACTCCTCCTGATGTCAAGGATAAAAGGAAACTTTTAACAATTCGGGCTAACGCCTAGGCATGTTTTAAACAAGCTTACCTCTTGGAAGACAATGGGGCCTATGCGGCACTCCCGGATCCTTTCTGTTTTGAACGATGGCCTTGCGTAGGGGCCGCCCTTGAGGAGGCACGGTCCCTAGAGCGCCGATCCTATTAAAATCCGGATCAGTATAAACAGATAAAAATGCAGATAAGGATTTCCTTTTAAGAACCCTCCAAATACTCACTATATAGAAGGAATAGAGGCGGGGGTAGTCGATGGTGATAGCCACTTCTGAGTCGTCAAGGCTCGCTTAATAAAATACCCCGTCGTCGAACTCTATATATATGTCCGGGTCCTCGCAAAAGACAGGGTCTTTTTCACGGTTGTGATCCTCTGTCTAGGGAGCGGGACAGTGGATGTCCTCGATCATCTTCCTCCATGACTGTTAGTGGCAACGAAGGGCAAGTTTGGCGAGGGTCTATAACGGCAATAAAATAAACACGGACAATCGAAATCTTACCCATTCGATAGGAGTGTACATGGAATAGCCCTCCTGGCAGTTTAACCGGAGAAAATCTTCTTTCTCGCCCTTATACAGCTCGGCCAACATTGTGGCCAGTTTGACTGGGGAATCTGGACCCTTCCGTCTGTAACAGGATGCGTCGTCTTCTCCGTTGTAACACCATAAGGGAGTTACTCTGGATTGGAGAGGTTGAACACACCTCTTTATTGCAATCGCCATGACCTCAACTATCGAGAGTTCGGTATGGGCTAGCAACCTAACTTTGCCGACCAACCTCTTTATCTCCGCACTGTCCTCTTCCTTGGGGCTTCGGGGACGCTAGTTGAGGCGCTTCTTTAAAGGAGCACTGGAAAATTCAGGGAGGCCACGCCGAACTGGATCCGGCAGTGGAACGTCCTCTATGTAGAACCATTCCAAAGACCATTACGGGTATACCTCTTTGGGAGTTCCTATGAGGTATCCGGATCTAGCTATACGCCATACTTCGGCACTGCCCACTTCAAATATGGAACCTCCTCGATGGCAGGGAACAAGGCAAAAGAACTTCCTCCGTAATTCAAAATGAGCCTCGATATGAAGAACCCGCCTTGCAAAGCCGAAGACAGAATCTGGATACTTTGTCATCATTGAAGGCTAGTTCGGGGCTACTGAGGGAGTCCTGGATTAAGGGGTCCTTAGGTATCTGGCCCATGTATTATGGGTCGTACTGATGGGCCATAAATATAAAGAGTAAAAGGCTTTCCCCCATGTCCGAATGGGATTCTCCTTTGCGTGGACGGCAAGATTGGCGTCCGGATGTATAGATTCCTTCTTTTGTAAACCGACTCTGTACAACCCTAGGCCCCTCCGTTGTCCATATAAACTGGAGGGTTTAGTCCGTAGGGACAATCAGAATTCATATAGGCTAGACATCTAGGGTTTAGCCATTATGATCTTGAGATAGATCAACTCTTGTAACCCCTATACTCGTTAAAGTCAATCAAGCAGGAAGTAGGGTTTTACCTCCATCGAGAGGGCCCGAACCTAGGTAAACATCATGTCCCCTTTATCCCCTATTACCTTCGATCCTCAGATGCACAATTCGGTACCCCCTACCCGAGATCGGCCGGTTTTGACACCGACAATGACCCTTCTCTCCTTTCAGCAGAGCTTCCAGGCAAGCAAAGCCCCCCTTGATCATTCCAATATCGCCCAGTTCCTTCTCTCTCATGCTTGCATTAGATTTTGCTACTGTTATTGATTGCTCCTATTCTGATGCATATCCTGCTTTTGTAACCTACTATTGTACCTTACGTGCTTATCATAAACTACTTAGTATAGGTTGGTTGGTGATCCATCAATGACCCCTCTCCTTGTCCCAGTTACCCGGGCTTGTTGACCGATGACTCGATCAACGTGATCAACATCCAGAGATCGACACATCACATCACCCCCTTAGTTGCCCGGCTCTGCAGAGCTACTATCGAGTGCTGAGGGTGATACTTCATAACGCACTTGTGATGATAACTCTGTAGTGTAGCTAATCGGACATGGTCTTCGAGGGTGATTCCTCCTTCACCACTCCCGATGACGACTCTGTCGTGCAACCCCTCAAGTGTGAATCTCGAGGGTGATTCCTCCTACGTTCACCTTGATGATTACATTGAGTGGAATCTGTCGAGGGTGATTCCTAGGTTTCCCCCTTGATGTTTTGGACACACGGTTACATTGACTTTACTTCAGAGTTCAGACCCTTGTTAAAGTCGGGCAGGCCCAGTCACTACTAGGGAAAAGCCTAGCAGTAGCGCGGGTCTGAGGGCTATCAGTAACGCGGGTACAGCTACAACTAACCCTTAGCAGTAGCGTGTTCCTACAAGCGCTACTGCTATAGCTACTTAGCAATAGCGTTGTCCATACAAGCGCTATTGCTAATCTAACTAGTAGTAGCGTTTTCTGCTCAACCGCGCTACCACTATTCTGTTTATTATTATTTTTACTTTTAGTGTATTTATACGTCGTTATACAAATTTTGATACAGTACAAATTAAGAGGGTGTTATATCATTATGTCGATGATGAATTAATACATCATTGTGAGGAATAAACATGGATTAGATTCATTTGGATGAATCAAAAGTTGAATTAGGACGACGATCCTACTAATTCAACTTTCGTCACTTTTGAACCATCCACATGAATCTAATTCGCGTTCCTTGATATAATAACCAATCATGATCATAATAACAAATCATCATGATCAACATCATCATCATCATATTAATATAAAAACTCTTCCATCATATCATCACCAACAACAATAGCTAATAATCATCATAGTCATTACCACCAACACTATTTAATCATCATAGTCATAGTGTAGCTATCTAATCACCACCAACACTAGCTAATAATAATCATCATAGTCATTACCACCAACACTAGATATTTAATCATCATAGTCATAGTTTAGCACATCATCATCTTCAAACTCATTCTAGCTAGCTAATCACTCCCGCTGCTCTGTCTGAGGTAAAATAGTGAAGGAAATATGCCCTAGAGGCAATAATAAAGTTGTTATTTATATTTCCTTATATCATGATAAATGTTTATTATTCATGCTAGAATTGTATTAATCGGAAACTTAATGCATGTGCGAATACATAGACAAAACAGAGTGTCCCTAGTATGCCTCTACTTGACTAGCTCATTAATCAAAGATGGTTAAGTTTCCTAACCATAGACATGTGTTTTCATTTGATGAACGGGGTCACGTCATTAGAGAATGGTGTGATGGACAAGACCCATCCATTAGCTTAGCATTATGATCGTTTAGTTTTATTGCTATTGCTTTCTTCATGACTTATACATGTTCCTCTCACTATGAGATTATGCAACTCCCGAATACTGGAGGAACACCTTGTGTGCTATCAAACGTCACAAGTAACTGGATGATTATAAAGATGCTCTACAGGTGTCTCCGATGGTGTTTGTTGAGTTGGCATAGATCAAGATTAGGATTTGTCACTCCGTGTATCGGAGAGGTATCTCTGGGCCCTCTCGGTAATGCACATCACTATGAGCCTTGCAAGCAATGTGACTAATGAGTTAGTTATGGGATGTTGCATTATGGAACGAGTAAATAGACTTGCCGGTAACGAGATTGAACTAGGTATGATGATACCGACGATCGAATCTCGGGCAAGTAACATACCGATGACAAAGGGAATGACGTATGTTGTTATGCAGTTTGACCGATAAAGATCTTCGTAGAATATGTAGGAGCCAATATGAGCATCCAGGTTCCGCTATTGGTTATTGACCGGAGATGTGTCTCGGTCATGTCTACATAGTTCTCGAACCCGTAGCGTCCGCACGCTTAACGTTCGATGACGATTTGTATTATGAGTTGTGTGGTTTGATGACCGAAATTTGTTTGGAGTCCCGGATGATATCACAGACATGACGAGGAGTCTCGAAATGGTCGAGAGGTAATGATTCATATATTGGAAGGTTGCATTTGGACATCGGAATGGTTCTGAGTGGTTCGGGCATTTTTCTGGAGAACCGGGTGGTTACCGGAACCCCCCGGGAGAAGTATTGGGCCTATTGGGCCTTATTGGAGGAGAGGAGAAAGGCCACATGAGAGGGGCACCCCCCCCTCCTTGCCCAAACTGAATTGGACTAGGGGAGGGGGCGGCCCCCCTCTTTCCTTCTCCCTCTCTCTCCCTTCCCCTTTTCCCTCTCCGGTGGAAGGAAGAAGGGGGCGAATCCTACTTGGACTAGGAGTCCAAGTAGAACTCCCCCCTTATGGCACGCCCCCTAGGCCGGCCACCTCCTCCTCCCCCTTTATATATGGAGGCGGGGGGCACCCCAAAGGCACAACAGACATCTCTTAGCCGTGTGCGGTGCCCCCTCCACAGTTTACCACCTCGGTCATATCGTCGTAGTGCTTAGGCGAAGCCTTGCGCTGATACATCTCCAACGTATCTATAATGTATGAAGTATTCATGCCGTTATTTTATCATTCTTAGATGTTTTATAATCATTTTATAGTCATTTCATATCATTTTATATCATTTTTTGGGACTAACCTATTGACATAGTGCCAAGTGCTAGTTGCAGTTTTTTGCATGCTTTTTACATCGCAGAAAATCAATATCAAACGGAGTCCAAACACTGTGAAACTTCTTGTGGATTTTTTATGGGCTAGAAGACTCCCGATGGGCCAAAGCAGCACCTGGGGGGTGCCCCGAGGGGGCACAACCCACCAGGGCGCGCCAGGCCCCCTGGCGCGCCCAGGTGGGTTGTGCCCACTTCGGTGGCCTCCTGTACCCCTTCTTTGCACTATAAATTCGCAAATATTCCGAAACCCCTCGGGGTTAACCTAGATCAGAAGTTCCGCCGCCGCAGGGCTCTATAGCCACCGAAAACCAATCTAGACCCGTTCTGGCACCCTGCTGGAGGGGGGAATCATCTCCGGTGGCCATCTTCATCATGCCGGCGGCCACCACGCTGAGGAGGGAGTAGTCCACCCTCGGGGTTGAGGGTTTGTACCAGTAGCTATGTGGTTTATATCTCTCTCGTGATCTATATCATGGGCTTTGTTAGCATAGATGGATCGTATGATGTTTCTCCCCTCTATACTCTTGTTGTGATGAATTGAATCTTTACCCTTTGAAGTTTTGTCTTGTCGGACTGAATATTCAGAGATGAGAACACATGATATATGTCTTGTGGTATGAATACTTGAGGTGACAATTGGGGTATCTTATTGATTCACTTGATATATGTTGTGGCATTCAACTCACGGATTCCCGCGGTGATATTGGGGTAATCTACGCATAGGGGTTGATGCACGTTTTTGTTATCTTTTCTCCGACGGAAACTTTGGAGTCTCCTTGTAGTTCTTTGTGTGGATTGAGTATTATGAATATGAATATGCTTTGGTGTTATTCTAGTACGAACTCTAGGATAGATCGAACGGAAAAAATAGCTTTGCGTTATTTTAGTACGAACTCTTGAATAGATCAAACGGAAAGAATAGCTTTGAGGAGGTTTCATACCCTACAAACAATTCCTATCTTTTGTTCTCTGCTAATAGGAACTCAGAAGTGATTCTTCGTTACACTTTGAGGGATAATCATATGATCCAACTATGTTAGCATTGTTGGGAGATTGCACTAGTGAAAGTACGGACCCTAGGCCTTGTTTTTAAGCATTGAAACACCGTTTTTGTGCCCGTTTACTATTTTCTACCTTGATGTTTTTATTTATTCAGATTATAAAAATATATTTCTACCATCCATATTACACTTTTATCACCATCTCTTCGCCGAACTAGTGCACCTATACAATTTGCCATTGTATTGGGTGTGTTGGGGACACAAGAGATTTCCTGTATTTGGTTGCAGGGTCGTTTGAGAGAGACCATCTTCATCCTACACCTCTCACGGATTGATAAACCTTAGGTCATCCACTTGAGGGAAAATTGCTACTGTCCTACAAAACTCTGTGCTTGAAGGCCCAACACGTGTCTACAAGAATAAAGTTGCGTAGTGGACATCAAGCTCTTTTCTGGCGCCATTGCCGGGGAGGTGAGTGGTTGAAGGTATATCTTTATATCTTGCAATTGAATCTTTTAGTTTCTTCTTTTGTCACTAGTTCGGTTTATAAAAGAAAACTCCAAAAAAATGGAATTTAGGTTGCATCATATTATTGATCATCTCTATAATGTCTTTCTTGAAAATGATGGTTCGGAAAATTGTGCTCAATTGTTAGAAGAAGAAGTCAATAAAATGTTTGGCACAAAATATTTGAATGATGAGCACGATTGCAATGTTGTTAGTATGAATTTTTTGAATATCCATGACGCTAATGATATGCAAAGCCATAAGCTTGGGGATGCTAGATTTGATGAAGTGATATTTTTAGTCCCCCAAGTTTTGATGAGAAAATTTATTATGATGAATAAGGATGGCAATGGGTCGGGTTTGGATCGGGTTGAACAATGTCAAATCCATACCCATATCCATGAAGACAGTCTTTGCCGCCGATGAAAATATCCATGGTGAAAAATTGTGTCCATGTCCAAACCCGATGGATATCCATACCCACTGGATATCCATTGAGTCCTCTCGAGACATATAAATAAGACATAACACAATGTTAACATAAGCACTTCCATTCTTCACCTTGTGGAAGGCTATGCCTCACTTATGGTAAACATCAACTAATGGTAAATCAACGTCCACTAACCTAAGATCATTTAGTATTTTTCTAATAGATGAGAATGATGAGTTATTTAACAAGATAAAATAAGGGAAGGGGCGTTGGAGTATGTTAGAGAGGGGATTGAATGTCAACTAATAAAAGTTATGACAAGGGTTGCGCAATATCTTTTGCATGTTTTAGATAACAAAGTGTAAAATTCCAGTGGGACATGTGACTAAGGGGTAGGGATAGCAGATTTTTGCCCATTAAGTCATACTATTGGGTCGGGTTCAGGTATATCCATGAGTACAAGATTATATCCATGCCCTATCCATGAGCAATCGGGTCGGGTTTGGGCACCGCCCATGGACATAAAAACATATCCAAACCCTATCCATTCGGGTCGGATATCCATGGTTATCCATGTCCATGGATAAAATTGCCATCCTTAATGATGAAAGCATGCCTCCTATTTATGATGATTATATTGATGAAAGTGGGTTTGGAAGAGGGTCAACTTTAGGAAGTAATGATCCCACTATTTTGGAGGGTGTTGAATCTTATTGTGATAATTATGAAAGTGGATTCGGAGAGGTCATGACTTTATTTAGTGATGAATCCACTATTTTGGAAGAGGTTCCAATTGATTATGAGAACAAAGTTGCTATCTATGATGATTATGGTGATGACATGTATGCTATAAAGAATAATGATAACCATGAAACTTGTCATCATGATTTTAATTTTCACTCTCATGATAGTTATTTTTTGAGTTTGCTGCCACTACTATTGATGAGAATAAATTTGCTTATGTGGAGAGTAATAAGTTTTCTATGCTTTTGTGTCATGAAAAGAATGCTTTATTGAAAGTGGGAGCAATTAGCTAGAGTAGCTCCATGCAGAGCATTGTAGACATAGAAAATTTGCAAAATACATACGACTCTGAATGTGACAGGCCCGTTGACTAAACTTCTCTCACAAGCAAAACATGATCACGCCTTAGTACTCTTTGGCTGTTAACCACATAGAGATGTGAACTAGATTATTGACTCTAGTAAACCCTTTGGGTGTTAGTCACATGGCGATGTGAACTAATCACATAAAGATGTGAACTATTGGTGTTAAATCACATGACGATGTGAACTAGATTATTGACTCTAGTGCAAGTGGGAGACTGAAGCAAATATGCCATAGAGGCAATAATAAAGTTGTTATTTATATTTCCTTATATCATGATAAATGTGTTATTATTCATGCTAGAATTGTATTAACCGGAAACTTATTACATGTGTGAATACATAGACAAAACAGAGTGTCCCTAGTATGCCTCTACTTGACTAGCTCATTAATCAAAGATGGTTAAGTTTCCTAACCATAGACATGTGTTGCCATTTGATGAACGGGGTCACATCATTAGATAATGATGTGATGGACAAGACCCATCTGTTAGCTTAGCATTATGATCATTTAATTTTATTGCTATTGCTTTCTTCATGACTTATACATGTTCCTCTGACTATGATATTATGAAACTCCCGAATACCGGAGGAACACCTTGTGTGCTATAAAACGTCACAACGTAACTGGGTGATTATAAAGATTCTCTACAGGTGTCTCTGATGGTGTTTGTTGAGTTGGCATAGATCGAGATTAGGATTTGTCACTCCGTGTATATGAGAGGTATATCTGGGCTCTCTCGGTAATGCACATCACTATGAGCCTTGCAAGCAATGTGACTAATGAGTTATTTGCGGGATGTTGCATTACAAAACGAGTAAAGAGACTTGCCGGTAACGAGATTGAACTAGGTATGATGAAACCAACGATCGAATCTCGGGCAAGTAACATACTGATGACGAAGGGAATGACGTATGTTGTTATGCGGTTTGATCAATAAAGATCTTTGTAGAATATGTAGGAGCCAATATGAGCATCCAGGTTCCGCTATTGGTTATTGACCGGAGATGTGTCTCGGTCATGTCTACATAGTTCTCGAACCCGTAGGGTCCGCACGCTTAACTTTTGATGACGATTTGTGTTATGAGTTGTGTGATTTGATGACCAAAGTTTGTTCAGAGTCCCGGATGAGATCATGGACATGACAAGGAGTCTCGAAATGGTCGAGAGGTAAAGATTCATGTATTGGAAGGTTGCATTTGGACATCGGAATGTTTCTGAGTGGTTCGGGCATTTTTCCGAAGGACCGTGAGGTTACCGGAACCCCCCCCCCCCCAGGGAGAAGTATTGGGCCTATTGGGCCTTATTGGAGGAGAGGAGAAAGGCCACGTGAGAGGGGTGCGCCCCCCCCCCTTGCCCAAACCGAATTGGACTAGGGGAGGGGGCGCCCCCCCTCTTTCCTTCTCCCTCTCTCTCCCTTCCCCTTTTCCCTCTCCGATGGAAGGAAGGTGGGGGGCGAATCCTACTTGGAATAGGAGTCCAAGTAGGACTCCCCCTTATGGCGCGCCCCCCTAGGCCGCCCACCTCCTCCTCCCCCCTTTATATACGGAGGCAGGGGCACCCCAAAGGCACAACAGACATCTCTTAGCCGTGTGCGGTGCCCCCCTCCACAATTTACCACATTAGTCATATCGTCGTAGTGCTTAGGCCGAGCCCTACGCCGGTAACTTCATCATCACCGTCGCCACGCCGTCGTGCTGACGGAACTCTCCCTCATCCTCAACTGGATCAAGAGCTCGAGGGACGTCATCATGCTGAATGTGTGCTGAACACGGAGGTGTTGTACGTTCGGTACTTGGATCGGTTGGATCGTGAAGACGTTCGACTACATCAACCGCATTACTAAACGCTTTCGCTTTAGGTCTATGAGGGTACATGGACACACTCTGCCCATCTCGTTGCTATGCATCTCCTAGATAGATCTTGCGTGATCGTAGGAAATTTGTGAAATACTGTGTTCCCCAACAAATAGCATAGAACATGTGTAGCACTCCTGCTTCATCATATTGGAGCATGCAGATGAACCTGTCTCCTAATTGTGGGCCGCGCTTCTAATTGCTGCCCCTACTACTTCTTTGCTGCAATCCTTCGCAGTTTTGCCCTAGTCTTTGACTATTAAGACTTGCTCGCTTCGAGAAATCCTAAATGCACTCATGTGCAATGTAGAATGTCTTGGTCGTAAGCTAACCATTGTCATGCCATCTTTAGCCTCAATCCAATGAGGCACAACTATCATCGGGAGTCCTTGTTGAAGAACATCATAGTAACATACTTAGCAATGAGGTTTAGCTTAATAATAATGTATGCAAAAGATGCACTGAGAACAAATAGTAAAAATCTTACCATCTTTCCTAAATAGATGTGACCGTAGTTCAATACGCACACTAGTGATCGCGCGTTTTGAATACTAATATCTCGGAGTCCAGGAAAATACCCCGTCTTGACAGTACCAAGATCCTCAAGCCATGAAACATAATGACCTATCTCCTCGTAGTTTAGTCCAGCCCCGGGATAGTAGTAGGTGTTGTCTACCAAGCGCTAGACAGGTTTGCTTGAATGGAAATAAGTTGTCAATAGAAATTAGTTGTCAGCTATTTTTAAATAAACAATATAAATTACTTAGTAAATATGGTTGAGAAACTAAGATAATGGTAGAACTGGAGGCATCTGCACATCGACCCAGATGTTGATATTACCTTCAATATCATCTTCTGGACGAATATCAAAGGTGATAAGCATATCAGGCTCAAATGCATAAGCCTTGCATAGTGCTCTCCAATTTTTGGATTCAAAATAGGTGTAGGTGTCTCCATTGTATAATTTTGTGGCAAAAGTATAACCATGCTCGGTCCTCAAGTGAACTCTCTTTACCTCCATACTTTCCATAGTACTGAAACCAATCTTATCCAAGACATAAATTCTTGCATGGCAGGGGATACGCTAGTAGAATAGTAAAAAATTAAAATTATAAGTTGAAGAAAAAGAAGCAGAAGTCATGCTTAATTACGAAAAAGACTTGTCGTTGTGACTTACTGTATCTACTTCGAAGGTCTCATCCAGCTTGATGCTAAAGCGCCTACCACCAACTAGGTGAGGCCTGTCGCACATGCCACGCTCGTCTTCGCAGTATTCGCACATAATAAAATCCTTTTCGTCGTCAGACATCTCCTATGTTGATAGTTGAAACATTAATTGAAAATTGATCGGAGGCAACTACCTGGAAACTCAACACATAGATCACTATTACTCAATATGCAACGGGTTGACTTTAGGTATGTCGAGTCTCCCTTCCTGAACTCTCATCTCACTTATATGGTGGACACTCCCTCTCTGATATTGCGACCGTCGGTGATGGTCGCTACTCTTCCTTTCCCTAGTGCATTACAAATATCTAGCACAAGGAAAAGAAAGAGAAGCGACCCCCATGATAACAGTCGCATTCTTCTTCTCACATATATGGTGAACACTCCCTCACCGTTTCGACCATCGATGATGGTCGCTACTTGCTACCTCTTGAGGACTGCGTTGGATTTCCTTGAAGAGGAAAGGATGATGCAGCAAAGTAGCGTAAGTATTCCTCGGTTTTTGAGAACCAAGGTATCAATCCAGTAGGAGGCTACGCGCGAGTCCCCCGTACCTGCACAAAGCAAATAACTCCTCGCAACCAACGCAATAAGGGTTGTCAATCCCTTCACGGTCACTTACGAGAGTGAGATCTGATAGATATGATAAGATAATGTTTTTGGTATTTTTGTGATAAAGATGCAAAGTAAAATAAAAGCTAAGGAAAAAAGCAAAGGAAATAACTAAGTATTGGAAGATTAATATGATGAAGATAGACCCGGGGGCCATAGGTTTCACTAGTGGCTTCTCTCAAGAGCATAAGTATTTTACGGTGGGTGAACGAATTACTGTTGAGCAATTGATAGAATTGAGCATAGTTATGAGAGTATCTAGGAATGATCATGTATATAGGCATCACGTCCAAGACAAGTAGACCGACTCCTGCCTACATCTACTACTATTACTCCACTCATCGACCGCTATCTAGCATGCATCTAGAGTATTAAGTTCATGAAAATAGAGTAAAGCCTTAAGCAAGATAACATGATGTAGAGGGATAAATTCATGCAATATGATAAAAACCCCATCTTGTTATCCCGATGGCAACAAGACTATACGTGCCTTGCTGCCCCAACTGTCACTAGGAAAGGACACCGCAAGATTGAACCCAAAGCTAAGCACTTCTCCCATTGCAAGAAAAATCAATCTAGTAGGCCAAACCAAACTAATAATTCGAAGAGACTTGCAAAGATAACCAATCATACATAAAAGAATTTAGAGAAGATTCAAATATTGTTCATAGATAATCTTGATCATAAACCCACAATTCATCGGTCTCAACAAACACACCGCAAAAAGAAGATTACATCGAATAGATCTCCACAAGAGAGGGGGATAACATTGTATTGAGATCCAAAAAGAGAGAAGAAGCCATCTAGCTAATAACTATGGACCCGAAGGTTTGAGGTAAACTACTCACACTTCATCGGAGGGGCTATGGTGTTGATGTAGAAGCCCTCCGTGATGGATGCCCCCTCCGGCGGAGCTCCGGAACAGGCCCCAAGATGGGATCTCGTGGATACAGAAAGTTACGGCGGTGGAATTAGGGTTTTGGCTCCGTATCTGATCATTTGGGGGTACGTAGGTATATATAGGAGGAAGGAGTACGTCGGTGGAGCAACAGGGGGCCCACGAGGGTGGAGGGCGCGCCTGGGGGGTAGGCGCGCCCCCCTACCTCGTGGCCTCCTCCTTTGTTTCTTGACGTACGGTCCAAGTCTCCTGGATCATGTTCGGTGAGAAAATCACGTTCCCGAAGGTTTCATTCCGTTTGGACTCCGTTTGATATTCCTTTTCTTCGAAACCCTAAAATAGGCAAAAAAACAGCAATTCTAGGTTGGGCCTCCGGTTAATAGGTTAGTCCCAAAAATAATATAAAAGTGGATAATAAAGCCCAATAATGTCCAAAACAATAGATAATGTAGCATGGAGCAATCAAAAATTATAGATACGTTGGAGACGTATCAAGCATCCCCAAGCTTAATTCCTGCTCGTCCTCGAGTAGGTAAATGATAAAAACAGAATTTTTGATGCGGAGTGCTACTTGGCATAATTTTAATGTAATTCTTCTTAATTGTGGTATGAATGTTCAGATCCGAAAGATTCAAGAAAAAAGTTCATATTGACATAAAAATAATAATACTTCAAGCATACTAACTAAGCAATTATGTCTTCTCAAAATAACATGGCCAAAGAAAGTTCATCCCTACAAAATCATATAGTTTAGTCATGCTCCATTTTCGTCACACAAGAATGCTCTCATCATGCACAACCCCGATGACAAGCCAAGCAATTGTTTCATACTTTAGTAATCTCAAACCTATAAACTTTCACGCAATATATGAGCGTGAGCCATGGACATAGCACTATGGGTGGAATAGAATATTATGATGGGGGTTATGTGGAGAAGACAAAAAGGAGAAAGTCTCACATCAACGAGGCTAATCAATGGGCCATGGAGATGCCCATCGATTGATTTTAATGCAAGGAGTAGGGATTGCCATGCAACGGATGCACTAGAGCTATAAATGTATGAAAGCTCAACAAAAGAAACTAAGTGGGTGTGCATCCAACTTGCTTGCTCATGAAGACCTAGGGCACTTGAGGAGGCCCATTGTTGGAATATACAAGCCAAGTTATATAATGAAAAATTCCCACTAGTATATGAAAGTGACAAAACAAAAGACTCTCTATCATGAAGATTATGGTGCTACTTTGAAGCACAAGTGTGGCAAAGGATAGTAACATTGTCCCTTCTCTCTTTTTCTCTCATTTTTTTGGGCCTTATCTTTTTTTATGGCCTTTATCTTTTTTTTAATTCCTCACTTGGGACAATGCTCCAGAAAATGATGATCATCACACTTCTATTTATTTACAACTCAATGATTACAACTCGATGCTAGAACAAACGATGACTCTATATGAATGCCTCTGGCGGTGTACCGGGATATGCAATGAACCAAGAGTGACATGTATGAAAGAATTATGATCGGTGGCTTTGCCACAAATACTATGTCAACTACATGATCATGCTAAGCAATATGACAATGATGAATGTGTCATGATGAACGGAATGGCGGAAAGTTGCATGGCAATATATCTCGGAATGGCTATGGAAATGCCATAATAGGTAGGTATGGTGGCTGTTTTGAGGAAGATATAAGGAGGTTTATGTGTGAAAGAGTGTATCATATCACGGGGTTTGGATGCATCGGCGAAGTTTGCACCAACTCTCAATGTGAGAAAGGGCAATGCACGGTACCAAAGAGGCTAGCAATGATGGAAGGGTGAGAGTGCGTATAATCCATGGACTCAACATTAGTCATAAAGAACTCACATACTTATTGCAAAAATCTACAAGTCATCAACAAGAACCACGCGCATGCTCCTAGGGGGATAGATTGGTAAGAAAAGACCATCGCTCGTCCCCGACCGCCACTCATAAGGAGGACAATCAAAGAACACCTCATGTTTCAAATTTGTTACATAATGTTTACCATACGTGCATGCTACAGGACTTGCAAACTTCAACACAAGCATTTCTCAAATTCAGAACTACTCAACTAGCACGACTTTGATATTATTACCTCCATATCTCAAAACAACCATCAAGCATCAAACTTCTCTTAGTATTCAAAACACTCATAAGAATTTTTTTACTAATCTTGAATACCTAGCATATTAGAATTATTTAAGCAAATTACCATGCTACTTAAGACTCTCAAAATAATCTAAGTGAAGCATGAGATATCAATTGTTTCTATAAAACAAATCCACCACCATGCTCTAAAAGATATAAGTGAGGTGCTAGAGCAAAACTATATAACTCAAATGATATAAGTGAAGCACATAGAGTATTCTAACAAATTCCAAATCATGTATGGCTCTCTCAAAAGGTGTGTACAGAAAGGATTATTGTGGTAAACTAAAAAGAAAATACTCAAATCATACAAGACGCTCCAAGCAAAACACATATCATGTGGTGAATAAAAATATAGCTCCAAGTAAAGTTACCGATAGGAGTAGACGGAAGAGGGGATGCCTTCCGGGGCATCCCCAAGCTTTGTCTTTTAGGTGTCCTTAGTTATCTTGGGGGTGCCATGGGCATCCCCAAGCTTAGGCTCTCCTTGTTCCATAATCCATCAAATCTTTACCCAAAACTTGAAAACTTCACAACACAAAACTTAAAGTAGAAAATCTCGTGAGCTCCGTTAGCGAAAGAAAACAAAAGACCACTTCAAGGTACTGTAATGAAATCATTCTTTATTTATATTGGTGTTAAACCTACTGTATTCCAACTTCTCTATGGTTTATAAACTATTTTACTAGCCATAGATTCATCAAAATAAGCAAACAACACATGAAAAACAGAATCTGTCAAAAAAAGAACAGTCTGTAGTAATCTGTAGCTAGCGCAAGATCTGGAACTCAAAAAATTCTAAAATAAATTTCTGGACGTGAGGAATTTATCTATTAATCATATTCAAAAATAATTAACTAAATAGCACTTTCCAAATAAAAATGGCAGCAATTCTCGTGAGCGCTAAAGTTTCTGTTTTTTACAGCAAGATATCAAGACTTTCCCCAAGTCTTCCCAACGGTTCTACTTGGCACAAACACTAATTAAACACAAAAAACACAACCAAAACAGAGGCTAGGTAAATTACTTATTACTAAACAGGAGCAAAAAGCAAGGAATAAAAATAAAATTGGGTTGCCTCCCAACAAGCGCTATCATTTAACACCCCTAGCTAGGCATAAAAAGCAAGGATAGATCTAGGTATTGTCATCTTTGGTAGGAAATCCATAAGTGGCTCTCATAATAGATTCATAAGGTAATTTAATTTTATTTCTAGGGAAGTGTTCCGTGCCTTTCCTTAACGGAAATTGGAATCTAATATTTCCTTCCTTCATATCAATAGTTGCACCAATCGTTCTAAGGAAAGGTCTACCAAGAATAATAGGACATGAAGGATTGCAATATATGTCAAGAACAATAAAATCTATGGGCACATAATTCCTATTTGCGACAATAAGAACATCATTGATTCTTCCCATTGGTTTCTTAATAGTGGAATCCGCAAGGTGCAAGTTTAAAGAGCAATCATCAAAATCACGGAAACCTAACAAATCACACAAAGTTTTTGGAATCGTGGAAACACTAGCACCCAAATCACATAAAGCATAGAACTCATGATCTTTAATCTTAATTTTAATAGTTGGTTCCCACTCATCATAAAGTTTTCTAGGGATAGAAACTTCCAACTCAAGTTTTTCTTCATAAGATTGCATCAAGGCATCAACGATATGTTTAGTAAACGTTTTATTCTGACTATAAGCACGAGGAGAATTTAGCACAGATTGCAACAAGGAAAAACAATCAATCAAAGAGCAATTTTCATAATTAAATTCCTTGAAATCCAAAATAGTGGGTTTAGCAACATCTAGGGTTTTAATTTCTTCAGTCCCACTTTCATCAAATTTATCATCAAGATCTAAAAACTCCGAATTTTTGGAACGCCTTCTAGGTAAAGGTGGATCATATTCAGTCCCATCATTATCAAGATTCATATTGCAAAATAAATATTTAATAGGCGACACATCAATAACTTTTAGATCTTCATCTTTATTCTCATAAAAATCCGGTTTAGTGGCCATCCTATTAACTAAGGTAGCCTGCTTATCCGAAATTTCAGCAATCAATTTCTCAAGACGAGCAATTTGGGATCTTAAACCATCAAATTCTTTAGACATATCATCGAGCTCTTTATTCATAAAACTCATAAAACTTTTTTGTTCCTTAAGCTTGTTTCTAAAGAAACTATTATGCTCAAATTGCAAGACCATAAAACTCCTGACGTTGTTTTCAATTTCTTCTAACCTTTTAAGGTGAAGATCACCAAATCGGGGAAGAGCCATCGAGACAGGCAGGCAAACCAACACACAAGCAAAAAGCAAGCGGGCAAAAAGAGGCAAATAGAGAAAGATAGGGAGGATAAAGAGAGAGAGAGAGGGTGAATAAAACGGCAAGGGTGAAGTGGGGGAGAGGAAAACGAGAGGCAAATGGCAAATAATGTAATGCGGGATATAAGGGTTGTGATGGGTACTTGGTATGTTTGACTTTTGAGTAGACTCTCCAGCAACGGCGCCAGAAATGGCTCGTTGTCGGGAGTCAAATCTTGACTTGCACGAACCTCCCCAGCAACGGCGCCAGAAATCTTCTTGCTACCTCTTGAGCACTGCGTTGGATTTCCTTGAAGAGGAAAGGATGATGCAGCAAAGTAGCGTAAGTATTTCCCTCAGTTTTTGAGAACCAAGGTATCAATCCAGTAGGAGGCTACGCGCGAGTCCCTCGTACCTGCACAAAGCAAATAACTCCTCGCAACCAATGCGATAAGGGGTTGTCAATCCCTTCACGATCACTTACAAAAGGAAATAACTAAGTATTGGAAGATTAATATGATGAAGATAGACCCGGGGGCCATAGGTTTCACTAGTGGCTTCTCTCAAGAGCATAAGTATTTTATGGTGGGTGAACAAATTACTGTTGAGCAATTGACAGAATTGAGCATAGTTATGAGAGTATCTAGGTATGATCATGTATATAGGCATCACGTCCAAGACAAGTAGACCGACTCCTGCCTGCATCTACTACTATTACTCCACTCATCGACCGCTATCCAGCATGCATCTAGAGTATTAAGTTCATGAAAACAGAGTAACGCCTTAAGCAAGATGACATGATGTAGAGGGATAAATTCATGCAATATGATAAAAAAACCATCTTGTTATCCTCGATGGCAACAATACAATACGTGCCTTGCTGCCCCTACTGTCACTGGGAAAGGACACCGCAAGATTGAACCCAAAGCTAAGCACTTCTCCCATTGCAAGAAAAATCAATCTAGTAGGCCAAACCAAACTGATAATTCAAAGAGACTTGCAAAGATAACCAATCATACATAAAAGAATTTAGAGAAGATTCAAATATTGTTCATAGATAATCTTGATCATAAACCCACAATTCATCGGTCTCAACAAACACACCGCAAAAAGAAGATTACATCGAATAGATCTCCACAAGAGAGGGGGAGAACGTTGTATTGAGATCCAAAAAGAGAGAAGAAGCCATCTAGCTAATAACTATGGACCCGAAGGTTTGAGGTAAACTACTCATACTTCATCGGAGGGGCTATGGTGTTGATGTAGAAGCCCTCTGTGATGGATGCCCCCTCCGGCGAAGCTCCGGAACAGGCCCCCAGATGGGATCTCGTGGATACAGAAAGTTACGGCAGTGGAATTAGGGTTTTGTCTCCGTATCTGATCGTTTGGGGGTACGTAGGTATATATAGGAGGAAGGAGTACACCAGTGGAGCAACAGGGGGGCCACGAGGGTGGAGGGCGCGCCTGGGGGGGTAGGCGTGCCCCCCTACCTCGTGGCCTCCTCCTTTGTTTCTTGACGTAGGTTCCAAGTCTCCTGGATCACGTTCGGTGAGAAAATCACGTTCCCGAAGGTTTCATTCTGTTTGGACTCCATTTGATATTCCTTTTATTCGAAACCCTAAAATAGGAAAAAAAACAGCAATTCTAGGCTGGGCTTCCGGTTAATAGGTTAGTCCCAAAAATAATATAAAAGTGGATAATAAAGCCCAATAATGTCCAAAACAGTAGATAATGTAGCATGGAGCAATCAAAAATTATAGATACATTGGAGACGTATCACTACTCCTTCTTCCCCTAGTGCGTAACAAAGGTCTAACACAAAGAGAAGAAGGAGAAGCAACCCCCACAACAACAGCCGACATTCTTCCTCTCTGAAATATATATATGGTGGACACTCTCCCTCACTGAAAGACACACAAGGAGCCGAAACAGACCTAAAGTCAACCTGTTCCATATATCGAGCAATGACATAGAAAAAATGCCCTATGTTTTGCCTAAATATCATTGAATTCCCGTTCTGGCAAATCACAAGCACTCAATATGCCCTACATTGTAGCACAAGTCATGCGAAAATTCATGAAAAATTTCGGCATGACCTTTGCTAAAGACAGGACATATCGAGCGCCTGAAATTTGACGGGACGGAAACGAATCAACATTCCGGCAAAACATAGGCCACTCAGAGGCACATTGCAAACAAGAACACCAAGACATCCTCTATATTCAGAATGCATCATCATCGACATCAATGACATGGCAACTATATAGCATTATCATTTGGCTATTCTCACCTAGAGATCTTAAGGGGTCGACGATGGGGACGACTGCGAGGATGAGGCAGGGGCAAACTTGATTTCTGCATAAACAAAATATATTAACTACTTAGTATAAATAAACTAATCCTATTAAGCACTTACTATAAATAAAGTAATTCTATTAAGCAGTTACTATAAATAAACTAGTTCTATTAAGCACTTGCTATAAATAAACTAGTTGTATTAAGCACTTACTATAAATAACCTAGTTAGTTAACCTAGCTATTTAATCTAGATAATTAACCTAATTAAACTAGTTAACCTAGCTAGTTTGAAATTTTACTAATTTACTAAAAAAAACTCTACTCTATGCAAGCACAGAGTGAGGAGAGATGAGGGAGGGAGGAGGGAGCAGGGGGTGGGGGAGGGAGGAGAGAGGAGAGAGGAGGAGGGGGAGGAGGGCGGTGGGAGGGGGGGGGGGGGGGGGGGGGGGGGGGGGGGGGGGGGGGGGGGGGGGGGGGGGGGCAGCCAGAGGAGGAGGGAGGAGGGCGCGGTGGGAAGAGGAGGGAGGAGGGCATACTGAGGACAGCGGCGGCAATGTGGTGGCGACGGCAATGTGGCGGCGGTGGAGGAGCGAGGCAGCGGGGAGTGAGGGGAGGAAGAAGATGGTCGGGGCGCGGGGGAGGAAAATTTGGGGATAAGTCACCCATAGCAGTAGCGCGTTCCCATGAAGAGCGCTACTGCTAAGACCAATAGCAGTAGCGCTGGCTATGTACCAATGCTACTACTATACCTAGCCTACCGGCAACGGTGTGGCAGTTATAGTAGTAGCACTTTTTTCGTGGTACGCGCTACTGCTACTTACATAGTAGTAGTGGTCTTGTACACAACGCTCTACTGGTACATAGCAGTAGCGCAAGTTTTTGACCATCACTACTGGTAAGCTTCTGTGTATAAGGTTTTCCCTAGTAGTGAGTGAGCACCCGCGAGAGATACCTGTGAAAGTCGGGCGGGCCCGGAGAGCACCTGCAAGATGTTACGATGGCGGCTGGCTGTTTAGCGGTATCACCCAAGAGGGGGTGGTAGCTCCGGACTTGTCCCGACAACCGTCACTTCTTTTAATTGTTAATGCACTAAGAAAATTGGGTATTTGTTCTGAGTTGGCCACTGGCCTATACGCACTAACCACCACGCGGGAACAGATATGGGCACTCGGCATCGTAGTATTAGCTGAAGCTCTGTCAGACGTCCAGTTCGGCATTGCGGCACGGTCTGATCGTGTCGACCATCCAAGGTGGCGCTGGTATCCACCTTGCACGCAACAACCCGGAGTGCAATGGGCGATGGGCCCAAGACCCCGAAGCGCTTAGGATGTAGACCGGCGGGGACCTCTCTGTTGAGCCTAGGTAGGGCTGCGACGTGTTGATCTTCCGAGGCCGGGCATTGACCTAGTAAAGTGTGTTCGGACAGAGTAATCATGTCTGTTCAGAAATGTGGTGCACCCATGCAGGGAAGATTATCTATTCGAATAGTCATGTCCACGGTAATGGATGCTCGGAATGGTATCCTGATCTATTACAACTAGAAAGGGATACTTGAGATATGTGATGGAGATGTGGCTCCGGGATTACTTTCTCGCAGGGAGTCGAGGAAGGATCTCTGGGCGTTAATACTACAACTTGCTTGTTAATTATAAAATTCTATTCTTTACTCTTCTGAGTGCTACAAGATGCTTGAACATGCTAGTCTTCGATAGGCTAGGTTCCCCCTTATATTATGGCATTCTGCAGTTCAGTCCACAGATACAGCCCATTCCTTTGATACCGATGCATACTTAGTATAGTTCTGATGTATGTCTTGCGAGTACTTTGGATGAGTACTCATGATTGCTTTGCTACCTCTTTTCCCCTATAGCCGGTTGTTGCGATCAGATGGTGGATCCCAGGAGCCAGATGACACCCCGTCAACTACTACTATGTGGAGACCGACGATGACCAGGAGTAGTTAGGAGGTCCCAGGCAGGAGGCCTTGCCTCTTCGACCGTTGTTGCTTTTGTTCTAGCCTTCTTAAGGCAGTCTTGTTTAACTTATGCCTGTACTCAGATATTGTTGCTTCCGCTGACATGTTTGTATTCGAGCTTTTGTATTCGATCCCTCGAGGCCCCTGGCTTGTAATATGAAGCTCGTATTATTTTAATTTGTGTCTAGAGTTGTGTTGTGATATCTTCCCGTGAGTCCCTCATCTTGATCGTACACATTTGCGTGTTTGATTAGTGTACGACTGAATCGTGGGCGTCACAATATTGAATACATGAACTCCTCAAACTACGGTAATCACCAGAAACAATCCCAATTATTGTCACGTTGGGGTATGCGGATCATAACACATAATGGGCGCATAGAACTTGCAAGATAGGATCAAGAATACAAATATATTCATGAAAACATAAAGGATTCATATCCGAAATCATGTCAAAAAGTATGCATTGAAAACAGAATCTGTCAAAAACAGAACAGTCTGTAGTAATCTGTACTCCAACCATATTTCTGCTACTCCAAATATTCTGAAAAAAATAGGAAAACCTAGGTAACTGTCTATTAATCTTCTGCAAAAATAATCAGCATTTTATCGCGCTTCTATTAAAAATGAGAATTATTTTCCTCGGCGCAAAAGTTTATGTTTTCAGCAAGATCAAATCAACTATCACCATAGACCATCCCAAAGGCTTTACTTGGCACTTTGTTGAAACGAAAGCTACAAAACATGATTACTACAGTAGCCTACTTATGTGAACACACAAAAATAGTAGGTAAAAGTGTTGGGTTGTCTCCCAACAAGCGCTTTTCTTTAATGCCTTTTAGCTAGGCATGATGATTTCAATGATGCTCGCATAAAAGATAAGAATTGAAACACAAAGAGAGCACCATGAAGCATAAGTTCCTTTCTAATAATAATTTTCAATAGAATCATGAATGGATTCATCAATATAACCATCACATAAAGCATTCTTTTCATGATCCAAAAGCATAGAAAATTTATTACTCTCCATATAAGCAATTTTATTCTCATTCACAATAGTGGGAGTATCATATGAAACTTGAATACTAAGAATTTTGCCCACATTAAGAGAGTAATGCTCAGTAAAAGGATATTCAAAATTATGACAATAATTATCACTACTTTTTATAACACAAGTATCATCACAATAATCATCATAAGTAGGAGGCATGCAATCATCATAGCAAATTTGATCATTGAAAGTAAGGGGACTAAAAAGATCATCTTCGTTAAGCATAGAATCCCCAAGTTTGGGACAAACATTAATTGCAGCAAATAAATTCTCAAACATGCCATTCTCATCAAACATAGCATCCCCAAGCTTGTGGCTTGGCATATCATAAGCATAATCATTCTCATCATTAATAGTATGAATAGCACCAACGGTATAACAATTGCTATCATCATAATTTCCCAAGTTGGTTCCAAAAAGATTTCCAAGATTATAAGAAGTATCAATATCTTCCCAATCATAATCATCACAACAAGCAATAGGCATAACAAAATCATCATCAAGTGCAGCATCTTCCACAATTATTTTTGATTCATTTTCATGAGGCACAACAATAATAGGAGCAACATTATTTGGGAGAGATACCTTTTTTACCTCTATTCTTTCTTTTTCTTTTCTTCTTCTTCACCACATCATGTGTGGGTTTAATTAATTTTTTAAAGCTTCTTATTGATGAGATTGGTTGGATAGGAAGCTCCTCCTCGTTACGTGATTCATCATAATAAACACTAGGAGGGTATTGGGACATATTTCCCCTTTCATTAGTACTCTCTTCATATTCTATTTGTTTTCTTGTCTTTAGATAGTTGGCAATATAAGGATTCTTAGTGCAATTTACCGCACAAAACATATAAATTTCCTCTAGATTAAAATCAAGAAATCTCTCGAGATTAAATTTTGGAATACCCTTAGTTATACGTTTCATTTCTTCATACCCCAAAAGAAGACTAAGCTCTTTATGATGCTCAAGGGTAATGAAGTTATCACAATTTTTGGATACGATTTGATCATGAAACAATTTGCATTGGAGATTTAAATGACCATGTTCATTGCAAAGTTCACAAGGATGGCGAAAAAATTAAATCTTTCAGCACAATCATCTAGCCTCTCTTGCAACTTTTTCGTTTCTAAATATTTATGCTTCTTACAAAATCTATCTTCCCTTTTTGGTGTGCAATAGCATTCCCAATTCACTCTGCAAAAATTGACATGCTTATAAGAAACATTTTTCTCATAACTAGTGCAATCATCATTAGCATTTTGGATATTCAAAGAATTCATACTAACAACATTGCAATCATGCTCATCATTCAAATATTTTGTTCCAAACATTTTATTGACTTCTTCTAACAATTGAGCACAATTTTCCGAACCATCATTTTCAAGAAAGATATTATAAAGATGATCAATAACATGATGCAACCTCAATTCCATTTTTTTGTAGTTTTCTTTTTTAACCAAACTAGTGATAAAACAAGAAACTAAAAGATTCAATTGCAAGATCTAAAGATATACCTTCAAGCACTCACCTCCCCGGCAATGGCGCTAGAAAAGAGCTTGATGTCTACTACGCAACTTTATTCTTGTAGACATGTGTTCGGCCTCCAAGCGTAGAGTTTTGTAGGACAGTAGCAATTTCCCCTCAAGTGGATGACCTAAGGTTTATCAATCCGTGAGGGGTGTAGGATGAAGATGGTCTCTCTCAAACGACCCTGCAACCAAATACAAGAAGTCTCTTGTGTCCCCAACACATCCAATACAACGGCAAATTGTATAGATGCACTAGTTCGGCGAAGAGACGGTGATAAATGTGTAATATGGATTGTAAAAATATTTTTTTTATAATATGAATACATAAAAACAGCAATGTACCAAATAGTAAACGGGCACAAAAACGGTATTGCAATGCTTGAAAATGAGGCCTAGGGTCCGTACTTTCGCTAGTGCAATCTCCCAACAATGCTAATATAATTGGATCATATAACCGTCCCTCAACGTGCAACGAAGAAATCACTACAAAGTTCCTATCTAGCGGATAACATAAGTCGGAATTGTTTGTAGGGTACGAAACCACCTCGAAGCTATTCTTTCCGATCAATCTATCCTAGAGTTCGTACTAAAATAATACCAAAGCAAATTCAGATTCATAATATTCAATCCAACACAAAGAACTTCAAAGAGTGCCCCAAGATTTCTACCGGAGAAACAAAGACAAGAACGTGCATCAACCCCTATGCATAGATTACCCCAATGTCACCTCGGGAATCCGCGAGTTGAGTGCCAAAACATATATCAAGTGAATCAATATGATACCCCATTGTCACCACGAGTATTCAATTGCAAGACATATATCAAGTGTTCTCAAATTCATAAAAGTATTCAATCCGATAACAATGAAATCTCAAAGGGAAAAACTCAAGTCATCACAATAATATAGAGAGGGGAAAACACCATATGATCCGACTATATTAACAAAGCCCGCGATACATCAAGATCGTGACATCTCAAGAACACGAGAGAGAGAGAGATTAAACACATAGCTACTCATACAAACCCTCAGCCCCGAGGGTGGACTACTCCCTCCTCATCGTGGTGGCCGCTGGGATGATGAAGATGGCCACCGGAGATGATTCCCCCTTCGACAGGGTGCCAGAAAAGGTCTAGATTGGTTTTCGGTGGCTACAGAGCCTTGCGGCGGTGGAACTTCTGATCTTGGTTAACCCCCGAGGGTTTTGGAATTTTTGGGAAATTATTGGGTAAAGAGGGGGTGCGGGAGGCCACCGAGGTGGGCACAACCCACCTGGGCGCGCCTGGGCCCCCAGGCGTGCCCTGGTGGGTTGTGCCCCCTGATAACCCACAAGTATAGGGGATCGCAACAGTTTTTGAGGGTAGAGTATTCAACCCAAATTTATTGATTCGACACAAGGGGAGCCAAAGAATATTCTCAAGTATTAACAGTTGAGTTGTCAATTCAACCGCACCTGTAAGACTTAATATCTGCAGCAAAGTATTTAGTAGCAAAGTAATATGGAAGTAGCGGTAACGGTGGCAAAAGTAACAGTAGCAGTTTTTGTAGTGATTGTGACAGTGGCAACAGAAAAGTAACTAAGCAAAGATCAATATGTGAAAATCTTGTAGGCAATGGATCAATGATGGATAATTATGTCGGATGCGATTCCTCATGCAGCCGTTATAACATAGGGTGACACAGAACTAGCTCCAGTTCATCAATGTAATGTAGGCATGTATTCCGAATATAGTCATACGTGCTTATGGAAAAGAACTTGCATGACATCTTTTGTCCTACCCTCCCATGACAGCGGGATCCTATTGGAAACTAAGGGATATTAAGGCCTCCTTTTAATAGAGCACCGGACCAAGGCATTAACACTTAGTGAATACATGAATGTAACGCCCCGACACCGATGTGCCAGGTGTCGTTCAGTTATTCGCCGTCGTTGCCATGTCATTTGCTTGCGTGTTGCATTTCATCATGTCATCATGTGCATTGCATCATCATGTTTTCAAAACTTGCATTCGTCTCGGTCTCCTCGTTCCGTCCGTTGTCCGTTCTAAGCCCAGACACACTTGCACGCGCCCGCGGCATGTCCGAAATATTATTTTATAAGTGGCCGGGAAATGTTCTCGGAATGGGATGAGAGTTGACGTGTGGTCTTATTATAGTGTAGATAGACCACCTGTCAAGTTTCATCGCATTCGGAGATCGTTTGATGCCCCAACGATTAACTATAGCGGCAATATAGCTGGTCTAACGTCGGACGTTTTCGGTCTCCGGAAACAGTCGCCGGGCCTCCCTCTCTTCTCTTCTCTCAGTGCGAGACCGTCTACACAGCTCACTACCTACCGCCAGGTCCAACCTAACCTCTCTCGTCAGCCCGCAGCCCCCTCGCGCGCGTCTGAAAGTTGTCCCGAACCCGACCCGTACTGTCGCCACCGTTGTGTCCAGATCATCCCCAAACATCTACAAAACATCACCGTTTTCTTATTTGGACTTCCTAGCTATTTTATTCGCGATCGTCCGATTGCGATCGTAGGGTCAAGATAGCCCCTAACCTAATCCGTGAGGTATATTTATAGTCCACCCCTAGTCTAATTTCAGACCAAATCCCTAAATTTTAGGGATCCATCCCACCGCCGCCACCATCTTCCTCGGGATCCAGATCCACCCATGCTCCCTCTTTTTCCACAGTGAACCAACCACTACAACGGAGCCGCCCGAATCCCGCAGCGCCTCCTCCTTCCTCAGTCGCGCCGCCCCTGCCTTCTGGTTGATCCCCTCCTCCACGAGCTGCCCAGCCGGGCCTCTCCTGCAGCTGAGCCCCTTCCTCGCGCGTCGGTCTCCTCTCGCTGATCCGCCTCGTCCCGGAGCAAGCTCGCCGGTGTTCCTCGTCGTCCTCGCGCTGGTGGTCGCCGGCCACCCAAGAAGCAGCAGTCCGGAGCCCCAGCTGCAACAACCTCGACCCGCGCCGTCTTCCCCGTCAACCACCTCGAGCGTGGGCCTCGTCCAGCCTCGTCATCCCCGACCTCTTTTCCGGCTGGATCCGCCCCAGCGCCGTAGTTCCCCGGGGCCTCGAACCTCCCCTGCTTCGTCGCTGCTTGAACTCGGGCACGCTCCCAAGACCCATGGCGCCCCTCCCGTGTGCGCCTCTTCTCGTCCTCCGCGCCGTTTTTCCCGTTGTCCCTGCGCGCTGACCCAATCGCCCCGCCTCATGGTCTGCCGTCGCCGCCGGAGACCAAGCAGCGCCGCCCCGCCTGCATCACGCCTCTCCCCATGCCCGGATCCGCCGCCACACGCACATGGGCCGCCTCCCCTTCAACCGTTGACCGCGGCCCCCGCACCCCCTCGCTCGATCCAGGCGGGATCGAGGAGCGGGACGAGCCCAGGCCTCAACCGCCTCCAGGCCCAGCGTCGCCCCCTGCCGGCCTCCCTCTTCACCGACCGGGCCTTGGCCCATGGTGAGCAGATCCCCAACGCCCCTCCTCTGTTCCTGCTTGGGCTTGGCCCGATTCAGCTACTGCTGATGTCCTGCGCCCAGTAGTTTCGGCCCGTGATGTGTTTTTTTCCTTGCCTGTGATTTTAAACATTATCCAGAGACTGCTGTTTTACAGAAAACCCCTTCATGATCATGCATATTGTAACTCACAAACGATGCATCGTATTAAAATAAACTTAATATGAAAAATGCTTTGAATTGCATCTAGTTTCATAATATGTCATTTTCACCCATGTTTAAAATATTTAAGATGCTGTTTGCATATATTTGCCCCTATGCCATGCTAAAATGATTTAATTCATAACTAAATAACCGTAGCTCCGTTTTTAACAAACTTTATATGTAAATGGGGTAGAATTTTGCCTAGTTTAACATGGTGGCATCATCTTGCATGTTTAACAACTCTAAAATATTGTTTAGGGCAGAACAGTACCAAACCTAATTTATGCTCATGAGGAGTTTCCGGAATTGTTGTTCGTTGCTTCCGGCCTCATTTAAACTTGACTAGATAGGTAGTTTTACTTTGCTTCACCCTCTTGCCATGTTAACCAACATTTAATATTGTTGAGTACATAAACGAGATCAAACTAAATAATTGATGTGGTGTTTTGTCAATATGCATCCCGATGCATATTGAGCTCCATTTAAGTTGTAGGTTTGCATGTGCACCTCGCCATGCCATGCTTCATTAAACCGGACATGCATCATACTTGATTGTGCATCATGCCATGATTATGTGATGGTTGTTTACCATGATTGTTTGCTTCTTTCCGGTGTTTCTTCTTCGGGTTGGTTCCGTTAACGTCGCGTTTGTGAGGACCCGTTCGTCTACGTCCGTTTATCTTCTTCATGGACTCGTTCTTCTTCCTTGCGGGATTTCAGACAAGATGATCATACCCTTGAAATCACTACTATCTTTGCTATGCTAGTTTGCTCGCTCTTTGCCATGCCAATGCTACGATGCCTACCATTTGCTTGTCAGCCTCCCAATTGCCATGTCAAACCTCTAACCCACCATGTCCTAGCAAACCGTTGATTGGCTATGTTACCGCTTTGCTCAGCCCCTCTTATAGCGTTGTTAGTTGCAGGTGAAGATTGAAGTTTGTTCTTTGTTGGAACATGGAGATGTTGTTTCCTTTTTGGAGCATGTTTACTTGTTGGGATATCACAATATATCTTATTTAATTAATGCATCTATATACTTGGTAAAGGGTGGAAGGCTCGGCCTTATGCCTGGTGTTTTGTTCCACTCTTGCCGCCCTAGTTTCCGTCATATCGGTGTTATGTTCCTGGATTTTGCGTTCCTCACGCGGTTGGGCTATAATGGGAACCCCTTGACAGTTCGCCTTAAGTAAAGCTTTTCCAGCAATGCCCAACATTGGTTTTACCATTTGCCACCTAGCCTTTTTTCCCTTGGGAGTCGCGCATCCCGAGGGTCATCTTATTTTAACCCCCCCCCCCCCGGGCCAGTGCTTGTCTAAGTGTTGGTCCGAACTGAGTAGACTGCGAGGCCACCTCGGGGAAACTTGAGGGCTGGTTTTACTCGTAGGATGTCTCATCCGGTGTTGCCCTAAGAACGAGATATGTGCAGCTCCCATCAGGATGTCGGCACATCGGGCGGTGTTGCTGGTTTAGTTTTACCCTGTCGAAATGTCTTGTTGTACCGGGATACCGAGTCTGATCGGAACGTCTCGGGTGGAGGTCTATTCCTTCGTTGACCATGAGAGCTTGTGATGGGCTAAGTTGGGACACCCCTGCAGGGATTTGAACTTTCGAAAGCCGTGCCCGCGGTTATGGGAAGATGGGAATTTGTTAACGTCCGGTTGTAGAAAACCTGAAGTCGACCTTCATTAAAATGAATCAACCGCGTGTGTAACCGTGATGGTCTCTTTCCGGCGGAGTCCGGGAAGTGAACACGGTTGTTGGAGTTATGCTTGATGTAGGTTGTTCTAGGATCACTTCTTGATCATAGTTTCTCGATCGTGCTTTGCCTTCTCTTCTCACTCTCTTTTGCGTATGTTAGCCACCATATATGCTAGTCGCTCGCTGCAGCTCCACCTCCTAACTTTACCTTACCCATAAGCTTAAATAGTCTTGATCGTGAGGGTGCGAGATTGCTGAGTCCCCGTGGCTCACAGATACTTCCAAACCAGCTTGCAGGTGCCGATGAGTCCGTGCAGATGACGCAACCAAGCTCAGGAGGAGCTCGATGAAGATCTTGTCCTTTGTGTTGTTTCGTTCTAGTTGATCAGTAATGGAGCCCAGTTGGGGTCGATCGGGGACCTTTGTCGCATTTGGGGTTCTTCTTTTATTTTGGTTCCCTAGTCGGACCTTGATTGTATTTGGTTGATGTAATGCTTTATTCATGTAATTGTGTGACGTGGCGATTGTAAGCGAACTATGTATATCTTTCCCTTATGTATTACATGGGTTATGTGAAGATTACCTCACTTGCGACATTGCTTTCAATGCGGTTATGCCTCTAAGTCGTGCTTCGACACGTGGGAGATATAGCCGCATCGAGGGCGTTACAATGAACTCCTCAAACTACGGTCATCATCGGGAGTGTTCCCGATTATTGTCACTTCGGGGTTACCGGATCATAACACATATTAGGTGACTATTGACTTGCAAAATAGGATCTAGAACTCACATATATTCATGAAAACATAATAGGTTCAGATCTGAAATCATGGCACTCGGGCCCTAGTGACAAGCATTAAGCATAGCAAAGTCATAGCAACATCAATCTCAGAACATAATGGATACTAGGGATCAAACACTAACAAAACTAACTCGATTACATGATAAATCTCATCCAACCCATCACCGTCCAGCAAGCCTACGATGGAATTACTCACGCACGGCGGTCAGCATCATGAATTTGGTGATGGAGGAAGGTTGATGATGACGATGGCGATGGATTCCCCTCTCCGAAGCCCTGAACGGACTCCAGATCAGCTCTCCTGAGAGAGATTAGGGCTTGGCGGTGGCTCTGTATCGTAAAACGCGATGAATCCTTCTACTAGATTTTTTTTCTCCCCGAACGTGAATATATAGAGTTGGAGTTGAGGTCGGTGGAGCCTTAGGGGGCCCACGAGATAGGTGGGCGCGCCCCCACCCTCGTGGACAGGGTGTGGGCCCCCTGGTGTTGATTCTTTCACCAGTATTTTTTATAAATTCCAAAAATATTCTCCGTGAAGTTTCAGGTCATTCCGAGAACTTTTATTTCTGCACAAAAATAACACCAAGGCAATTCTGCTGAAAACAGCGTCAGTCCGGGTTAGTTCCATTCAAATCATGCAAGTTAGAGTCCAAAACAAGGTCAAAGGTGTTTGGAAAAGTAGATACGATGGAGATGTATCAACTCCCCCAAGCTTAAACCTTTGCTTGTCCAAAAGCAATTCAGTTGACAACTGAAAGTGATAAAGAAAACTTTTACAAACTCTGTTTGATCTTGTTGTTGTAAATATGTAAAGCCAGCATTCAAGTTTTCAGCAAAGATTATGAACTAACCATATTCACAATAACATTTAGGTCTCATGTTTACTCATATCAATGGCATAATCGACTAGCGAGCAATAATAGTAAATCTCGGATGACAACACTTTCTCAAAACAATCATAATATGATATAACAAGGTGGTATCTCGCTAGCCCTTTCTAAGACTGCAAAACATAAATGCAGAGCACCTTTGAAGTTCAAGGACTAACTAAACATTGCAATTCATGGTAAAAGAGATCCAGTCACAGTCATACTCAATGTAAACTAATAGTAATGCATGCAAATGACAACAGTGCTCTCGAACTGGTACTTTCTAATAAGAGGGTGGTGACTCAACATAAAAGTAAATAGATATGCCCTTCTCAGAGGGAAGCAGGGATTTGTAGAGGTGCCAAAGCTCGATTTTTGAAATAGAGATAAATAATATTTTGAGTGGTATACTTTCATTGTCAACATAACAACCGAGAGATCTTGATATCTTCCATGCTACACACATTATAGGCGGTTCCCAAACAGAATGGTAAAGTTTATACTCCCCACCACTGAGGGAGTCCTGGATTAGGGGGTGTTCGGATAGCCTAACTATACCTTCAGCCGGACTCCTGGACTATGAAGATACAAGATTGAAGACTCCGTCCCGTGTCCGGAAGGGACTTTCCTTGGCGTGGAAGGCAAGCTTGGCGATACGGATGTTCAGATCTCCTACCATTGTAACCGACTCTATGTAACCCTAACCCTATCCGGTGTCTATATAAACTAGAGGGTTTTAGTCCGTAGGACAACATACACATCAACAATCATACCATAGGCTAGCTTCTAGGGTTTAGCCTCTCTGATCTCGTGGTAGATCTACTCTTGTACTACCCATATCATCAATATTAATCAAGCAGGACGTAGGGTTTTACCTCCATCGAGAGGGCCCGAACCTGGGTAAAACTTCGTGTCCCTTGCCTCCTGCTACCATCCGGCCTAGACGCATAGTTCGGGACCCCCTACCCGAGATCCGCCGGTTTTGACACCGACATTGGTGCTTTCATTGAGAGTTCCTCTATGCCGTCGCCGTCAGGCCCGATGGCTCCTACGATCACCAATAGCGATGCAGTCCAGGGTGATACCTTCCTCCCCGGACAGATCTTTGTCTTTGGCGGCGTCGCACTGCGGGCCAATTCGCTTGGCCATCTAGAGCAGATCGAAAGCTATGCCCTTGGCCGTCAGGTTAGATTCGGAAGTTTAAACTACACGGCTGACATCCGCGGAGACTTGATCTTCGACGGATTCGAACCACTGCTGAGCGTGCCGCACTGTCACGACGAGCACGATCTAGCTCTGCCGCCGAACAGTGCCCTGGAGGCCGCACCCGCATCGGCTCCGACCCTTAGTTCGGAGCCAACCGCACCGATCGAGGATGGGCGGTTGGACGCCACCTCGGGGGCTGTAATCCCAACGACGGTTGAGCCGAACACCAGCCCCGTACTCTGCAAGACTCGTGACTCCATGGAGCCGGATTCTTCTCCAGACTCCAAACCCTCCGCGCCCCTGCCGATCGAATCCGATTGGGCGCCGATCATGGAGTTCACAGCCGCGGACGTCTTTCAGCACTCGCCTTTCGGTGATATCCTGAAGTCACTGAAGTCTCTCTCTTTATCAGGAGAGCCCTGGCCGGACTACGGTCAGCAAGGTTGGGGTACGGACGATGAAGAAATTCAAAACCCACCCACCACCCACTTCGTAGCCACTGTCGACGACTTAACCGACATGCTCGACTTCGACTCCGACGACATTGACGGTATGGATGCCGATGAAGGAGACGATGAAGAACCAGCGCCTATTGAGCCCTGGAACGCCACCTCGTCATACGACGTATACATGGTGGGCGCACCAAAAGATGACGACGAAGAGTGGAAGGACGCACCAAAGGATTGTTCCCTCGAAAAGCAGTCAAAGCAGCGACGCAAGCGCCGCCCCAAATCCCGCCTCGACAGAAATAGCGATCACACAGACCCAGCGCTGGAGCAGGGCGAACCGCTGCCGGACAACGGCAATCCAGATAATCAAACCGAACAAACAAACCCTATCAAGGATAATGGTCCAGACGACATAACGCCGGACAGGCACCCGGAGCAGCAGAACGCCTGTAAAAGGCTCGTTGCCACCGCGAGGAGCCTCAAAAAGCAGAAGCGAAGGCTCAAGGCCACGCAAGACACACTCCAATTCAGATGGAGCAAAATACTCAACACTGCAGCAAGGTACGGCGACAATCGCCCCTCCAAGAGCTACCCAAAGCGGAAGCTGCTACCCGAATTCGACGAGGAGGCCACAGACCCCCCACAACCAAATATCAAAGCAGCCACCTGGTCGGATAGACGACCCCTCTACCAACACAGAGCGGCATACAACGCCGCTCACAATACAACACGCGACCCAGGCGAGGGTTCGCACCCAAAGGACGGCGCAACAAGATCCATCTATGGACCACGCAAGCGCCCCGCAGCATAAATGCAACACAACAAATATCCGAACAATGTGGTACACCCAGCTACAGGGGTGCCGCACACCCTCTATGTTTCACCGACGAGGTGCTGGACCATGAATTTTCAGAAGGATTCAAACCCGTAAACATAGAGGCATACGATGGAACAACAAACCCCGGGGTTTGGATTGAGGACTATATCCTTCATATCCATATGGCTCGAGGAGATGATCTCCACGCCATCAAATACTTACCCCTCAAGCTCAAAGGGCCAGCTCGTCACTGGCTCAAAGGCCTCCCCGAAAGCTCCATTGGAAGTTGGGAAGAGCTCGAAGACGCCTTTCGGGCAAATTTTCAAGGGACTTACGTCCGACCTCCGGATGCGGATGATCTGAGTCATATAACTCAGCAGCCCGGAGAGTCAGCCCGAAAGCTTTGGAATAGGTTTCTTACTAAAAAGAACCAGATTGTCGATTGTCCGAACGCCGAAGCCTTAGCGGCTTTCAAGCATAGCGTCCATGACGAATGGCTCGCCAGACACCTCGGCCAAAATAAGCCGAGAACGATGGCCGCATTAACAAACCTCATGACCTGCTTTTGCGCGGGTGAGGATAGCTAGCTAGCCAGATGCAGCACCAGCGACCCCAGTACATCGGAAGTTAGAGATGGAAACGGGAAATCATGGCGCAACAGCAATAACAAACGCCGGAATAAATAAGACAGCACGAAGGGCACGGCAGTAAATGCCGGATTCAAAAGCTCTCGGCCAGGTCAAAAGCCGCCCACTAAAGGCACCAGGGATGAACTGTCCAGCCTCAACAAAATTCTGGACCAAGTATGTCAGATCCACAGTACCCCGGGTAAACTTGCTAATCATACCCACAGAGAATGTTGGGTCTTCAAGCAGTCCGGCAAGCTCAACGCCGTACACAAGGGGGAGGACACACCAAGTGAAGACGAGGACGAGCCCCCCAAGCAAGACACGAGGGAACAAAAGAAATTCCCACCAGAAGTCAAAACAGTAAACGTACTACACATGATCAAGGGAAAAAACAATGCGGCACCCCTAGGAAAATATACCCAAGTGCCTGTCACCTCGAAATCCTGCCAATGGTTGTCTCAACCGATCACTTTCGACCATCGTGATTACTCAGCAAGTATCCGACACGCAGGATGGGCTGCCTTGGTATTAGACCCAGTAATTGGCGGATATCACTTCACACGAGTCTTGATGGACGGCGGCAGCAGCCTAAACCTAATATACCAGGATACAATCCGCGGGATGGGGTTAGACCAACACAAATTCGCCATAGCAATACTACCTTTAAAAGAGTAACGCCAGGCCCAGGGGCTCATTGTACGCCTCCCCCGATAACTTCCGTAGCGAGCATTTAACCTTCCACATCGCTCTGTTTCAAAGTGGCTATCAAGCACTGCTCGGGCGCGAAGCTTTCGCTCACTTTAATGCAATACCACACTACGCCTCCCTCACACTCAAGATGCCCGGTCCACGCGGCATCATTTCAGTACACGGAAATATCAAGCGATCTCTGCGCGCCGAAGAGAGTGAGGCTGCCTTGGCAGCCACACACTAAAGGTGCCCGGACTAGCCAAAGCGCCCCATAGGTCGTCAAGACCTCAGACACAACTAATCGAGTCTGGCGCCGCTACTTATACCGAATAAATGGTCACACCCCTATTTACAAGGGGCTCAACGTGCGCAGACATGTGGCCATTCCTCCTCATCTTGAATTATGCATAGTTTCTTCAATTATCTTTTTGCACGACAACCTTTTTCACCTAAATTCCTCTCTTTTACAGACGATCATCGTGCCACACCCATCCAGGATACGGCACAACAGAGACACAGGCGCAGACGTGCAGCAGGGACCCGCTCCAAGGATTCTTTTTAGATTAAGACCCTGCGTAAACCTTTTTTACTGTCTCTTATTGATACATATCCACCGTTGAGAAGGATGCTGACGTCTTGGCATGTGGCCATGCCAGACCAATGCACGTACCTGGACATAAGGGGCTTCTTACAAAGGCCATTATTTAGGCCCGGTTTATACCACAAAGACCGAATACCTTAGGGAGTGTTCGGCGTTGCGAGTTTGGCCCTATATGCATCAGCTCCGAATCATTGTCTTTGGTCAAATGTTGGGTTTGCCCGGCTCCTGTGTTTTGGTGCCTTACGTTCCGCTTTACCGGCTAAGGTAGCACCAGGAGAACTACTGTGATTGTGCCCTGGTTCATCCGGACGAGCACCTCAGTAGAGAAAGCCAAAAACTGACTGTCATGATCTAGCACGAGACTGGTCAACCACTCGATGACCCATGGGAATGTTAGAATTCCTCCGCCTTAACGAAGGGTCACTTTCCGGCCAGGCATATACGCACCCCGGGATCGGGAGAGTGCGGAGCCACCAGGGGCTATCTAGTAGCCCCACTGTCAAACTCCTATGGCTAAGTGAAAGTGTTAAAGCATTATAGTCCGGTTGCCTCGCTCGCTCCGCTATCACCTCCTTAATAGGACCAAGACGTTGGGTTAAGTGTGAACGCGTGTTTCTGCGAACACCTCCGCATTATATGCGTGGGGGTTGAAGCCGACGACTGCAATCTTTCAGGTTATACACATGTATACATAAACGGTCGCCCAGGAGGCATCACATTACTTTCAGGCAAAAGTTTAAAAGTAGCCTTATGAAAATTTATAAAAGCATTTCGCTTACAATGAGATTACATGTCACTCAAGCATAATATTTTTTGAGCACTGGGTCTCTATCAAACGAGCACCCTCAAGAACTTCCTCAAAGTAGTGCTCAGCAGCCCTTCGACCTATGGCCGAACCTGCGCTGCAACAGTGGTAGCATCCATCTCTGCCCAGTATGCTTTAGCACGGGCAAAGGCCATTCGTGCGCCTTCTATGCACGCCGACCTCTTCATCGCATTTATGCGCGGCACCATGTCAAGGAACTGTTGCACCAAGCTGAAATAGCTGCTCGGTTTCGACCTTCCCGGCCATAGCTGATCCACAACAGACCTCATGGAGAGTCCGGACAACCTATTTAGTTCGGCCCATTCGGCTAATTGGTTCATCAATGAAAGCGGACGCTCGGGAGAAAGGAACTGTTTCCAAAACAGCTGGTCTACCTCACGGTCCGTCTGACTCTGGAAGTATTTGGCCGCATCGGTAGCGCTCGCCGCCAAATCCATATACACATCCTCCGAACTCCACAGCCGATCCAGAGGGGCATACCATGGATCTCCGAACTTCCTCTGCAGCATAAAGGATTTCCCGACTACAATATCCCCGGCTTCCCGCAGCTCCTTCTTTGCCCTCATAGTAGAACGGAGGTCTTTTCCCGTTGCAACAGCCTTCTCAAGGTCCGATGCCTTCGCCTGGTTTTCCTTTTCAAGAGCCCGGCAACGGTCGACGGCGGCTTTTAATTCTACGGCCATATTAGCCATCTTATCCCGGCTCTCGCCATGCGCGGCCTTCTCGGCTCGCAACTCTTCGGCCGCCTTTAAAGCAGCCACATTACCCAATCTCGCTTGTTCCTTGGCTCGGGCAAGTTCCGCCCGCAAGGCTTCAACAGTGGCAGCTCCATCTGCAGTAATAACATGTTAAATATACTGGCTTCATGCTGCTCTTACTATGCGGCGTTTACCAGATAATAACACCTACCCTACGCCTCGTCAAGCCTTTTGTTAACAAGCTCGATGTCGGCGTCTGCGCATCCAACTGCCGTTCTAAATGGGCAAACTCGCGAGCCCGGCTAGCCACCGGAGCTTCTATCACCTGCACATAAAAGCAGTATGGTTATTACCTGGGAATATGATCCTCTGTTCGTCGTCGTTTCCGAGGACGACCAGAGTCTCAGGGGCTACTATCTACACAGGGCACACCTAGTATGTGCAGGACTATCATACATTATTTTACGTACCTCAAAGCCTGTCAGTAGACTCATAAAAGCTTTATGCAATCCGCTTTCAGCGGACGAGATTCTCTCCATCACCGTATTCATCAGCACACGGTGTTCATCTGAGATGGCCGCTCGCCCCAACAACTCCCTCAGAACATCCGACCGCACACTAGACGGTGCCGGACTCGTTTGTCTGCTCTCTTCGGGAGCCGGACACGGGGAACTTTGGGGGTCGACGGGATTATCTTCTGGCCTCGCCGGACTCGGAGAGTCCCTCCGCAACGACACTTCAGGGTCGCCCGCTTCCGGAGCGGAGGAGTCCGGAGGAGGCGTTTCACTCTCCATCATCTCTGGAAGAAGACCCCCCAAAGACGAGCTCATTTGAGAGGGGCTAAGGCCCGAACTGCAAAGATACATGCAGTGGTTATCTTCTCAGAAGAAAAGACGGCATATCTGTACTATTAACATATTTTGGGTCACTTACGACTCATGGGAGAATTGATCCCCCCGCGGACTTTGTGCGGCAACCGCACCCCCCGGGGTAGGACCCTCTGTGGGAGACTTCTTCTCCCGTTTGGAAGCTTCGGCTTCTGAATCCCCAGACATAATCCTTTTCCTCTTCTGGTCGACTTCCTTCATGGAGACGCTCACTCCCTCGGCTAGAACGGCCAGCGTTTGGGGCCCGCGACCGCCCGCATTTTGCTTCAAGGGCTCCGGGCAAGGTGCGGCCTGGAGCATATTTTCCAATATCGGATTTTCCAAACCCTCAAGGAGGGGGGCCGAGCACCGAATCAACTTCGCCTTTGTTAGATAGTCCTGGTCAAAAAGCGGACTCTCAGAAATAACTTCGCATCAAAGGAGAGGTAGTACGCTCGGTCGGAAGATGCCTTACCTGTTCGGCGGCGCGGTTGCTACTCAGGCCCGCGTCCTCGGTGATTTCCGGACACTCCACTTGAGGTCCGAAGAATGACTTGTACATCTCCTCGTGCGTCAGGCCGAGGAAATTTTGAATGGCGTGCGGTCCCTCGGGATTAAACTCCCACAAGCGAAGATGCCGGCGTTTGCAAGGCTGGACTTGGCGAACCAGCATAACTTGTGCTACCGCAACCAAACTGAAATCTCCATTAAAGAGATCTTGAATGCGGCTTTGCAGTATAGGCACGTCCTTGGCCGGACCCCAGCTCAATCCTCTGCTAATCCATGACATCAGTTGTGGTGGAGGGCCTGGGCGGAAGACAGGGGCGGCCGCCCACTTGGCACTTCTAGGAGCCGTGATGTAGAACCACTCCTGTTGCCACAATTCAGACACCTCTGGAATGGAACCTTTGGGCCATGCAGCTCCCGTCATCTTGCGTATTGAGGCACCTCCACACTCGCATGTTGCCCCTCGATCACCTTCGGTTTTACTTCAAAGGTCTTGAGCCATAGGCCAAAGTGAGGGGTAACCCGGAGGAAGGCCTCGCACACAACAATAAATGTCATGATATGAAGAAAGGAGTCCGGAGCTAGATCATGGAAATCTAGCCCGTAGTAAAACATCAAGCCCCTGACAAAAGGATCCAATGCAAGGCCTAGACCTCGAAGGAAGTGGGAGACGAACACGATGCTCTCGTTGGGTTCGGGGGAGGGGACGGCCTGCCCCCGGGGAGGCAGCCGATGCAGAATCTCGGTGGTCAGATATCTGGCCTCCCTCAACTTTTTGACGTCTTCTTCCGTGACGGAAGAAGGCACCCATCGGCCTTGAAGGCTAGATCCGGACATGACTGAAGGTTCGGAGCACCTTACCTGAACTTTGGGCGTTTGAGCTTGAGGTGGGGGAAGGATTCGATTGAGCACGGGAGGGAAAAATAAAAGGCCTCGTCCCTTTATAAAGAGGGTGGATATCGAGCGTCCTCCCCGTGTCCGTTTGGACTTGCCTAGATCTAGGAGTCCTAGAAGCGGTTGGGTTACCCACGCCCATATTGATGAGAATCCCCGAATAAGGGGGCACGATCTTTGCTTGGACAAGACGTGCCAAGGAAACCGCCTCGCATGACGCGCTGAGGTGGGATAATTAAGCGACTTGAATAAAGGCTTGGCCGTGGTGCGTAGCACCACGGAATATGTCAGCGGATTAGATTTGTTACTTGGAGGAGGAACCCGCCTTGCAATGCCGAAGACAATTTGCGCGCCGGACTCGTCGTCATTGACGCCTGGTTCAGGGGCTACTGAGGGAGTCCTGGATTAGGGGGTGTTCGGATAGCCGAACTATACCTTCAGCCGGACTCCTGGACTATGAAGATACAAGATTGAAGACTCCGTCCCGTGTCCGGAAGGGACTTTCCTTGGCGTGGAAGGCAAGCTTGGCGATACGGATGTTCAGATCTCCTACCATTGTAACCGACTCTATGTAACCCTAACCCTATCCTGTGTCTATATAAACCGGAGGGTTTTAGTCCGTAGGACAACATACACATCAACAATCATACCATAGGCTAGCTTCTAGGGTTTAGCCTCTCTAATCTCGTGGTAGATCTACTCTTGTACTACCCATACTAGAAGAACGCCCGTGCGTTGCAACGGGGCCACATTAACTTTAAGAGTTTAATATTAATCATGTTAATAATACATTTAATATTCTCATACACACACAGCTATGGCTATCAATTGCAACAGGCTCTTTTTGTCAAGTGACACTGGCGACCTTTTTGTCAATTTAGCAACGGGCTCAATTGCAACAGGCTCTTTATACATATCAGACAACTCGCTACTACTTAAACTACAACTATGGCTATCAATATTTTTTTCTCAATTTAGCTCAGCAATAGTGCCTGGCTTAATAGACTGCTTTGCATTCACCCCCTCAAAAGACAGAGAGAACCAACTCAACATGTCAGAAGATTAACAGAAATTTCATTTCTATGGCATGAACATATAGCAGGAGCACCAACACATAGATCAGCAGAGAGCAGAGCACAGCATGCACACACTCGGGCCATCTATATCATACACACACAGCAACGCACACACGCATCATGTTGGCATACACATACAGAAAAGCAGCCACACACGCATCATGCGCATTGGCCGGTGCGACGCACGCAGAGCAAGTACATACGCGCGGAGAGCAAGCTAGCAAGCACGCACGCGTCCAACCCCGCCGCTGCATGCGCTGGCAGAAGGTGAGACAACAAGGGAGACTGCACATTGAAGCTGTCCATGCAAGGCTGGAGGTGTTGGGCCGGCGACGGCGGTGTCAGGACGGCGCTTGATTCGTTCCCGGTGGCGTGGAGCTTGGGGCGGCAACGCGGCGATAGCTAGTGCTCGGGGATGGGGGTTTGGGGCGGGGGCAGTCGACCCGATGGCTGGCGAAGTTAACAGGCTCGGGCGGCTGGAAATTCGGCGGGTGGCGGCGGCACAGCACGAGGATGGGACAGGCGGAAAACCTTGCGGGCGTTCAACTACCAATACCCACGCCTTTTTTTAGGGGAATTGCTTGTGAAAATAATGTGCGACGACGACTTAGCGAGCGGATCCCCTTAAAAAAGACATAGCGAGCAAACTCCCTTAAAACTGGTAGGAATGAATGGATACGATTGATGACGTTGATAAATAGTGGTGAATGTTGGCCTAATTTACTATCATCATGCATGGAAACGAATCATCAAGAAAAAGAATACTTCCTATTACTACACTCATAGGAAGCTTCCTAATCTCTGCTACCAAACAGTTTCTGCCCAAACAAGGAAGGAAAGTTATGGACGTGATTCGGAAGGAAACAAACGTTATGAAGATTAATTAATTTAGATTTGATCTTTAGAGATTGATTGTGATTGATTCTTTTACATAAAGACATTACTAAATAATTTGCGTCAGTATGGAAAGTTCTGATCCGTTCAGTTTTTTTCGTTGTGTGAGAGGGTGAAGTGAAAATAAACCGATGAAGTGGGGGAGGCGACGAAAAAAATCTACGACGGTTAACCTACGAAAAACCGGACGAAAGTGGTGGGACGAAAAAAACCTGGAAGCGAGACTACCAACTGCTCCATTAGGAGTAGAGATCATCATCAATATTAATCAAGCAGGACATAGGGTTTTACCTCCATCGAGAGGGCCCGAACCTGGGTAAAACTTCGTGTCCCTTGCCTCCTGTTACCATCCGGCCTAGACGCACAGTTCGGGACCCCCTACCCGAGATCCGCCGGTTTTGACACCGACAACCACCAACAAACATCAATCCATGGCTTGTCCGAAACAACGGGTGCCTCCAACTAACAACAACCCTGGGGGAGTTTTGTTTGCAATTATTTTAATTTAAGCATGGGATTGGGCATCCTGATTACCATCCATTTTCTTGTGAATGAGGAGCGGAGTCCACTCCTCGTGAGAATAACCCACCTAGCATGGAAGATATAGACAACCCTAGTTGATACATGAGCTATTCGAGCATACAAAACAAAATTTCATTTGAAGGTTTAGAGTTTGGCACATACAAATTTACTTGGAATGACAGGTAGATACCGCATACAGGAAGGTATGGTGGACTCATATGGAATAACTTTTGGAGTTTATGGAAGTGGATGCACAAGCAGTATTCCCACTTTGTACAAGTGAAGGCTAGAAAGAGACTGGGAAGCGACCAACTAGAGAGCGATAACAGTCATGAACATGCATTAAAATTAAGGGATAATTAGATTTATGCCCCTAGTTGTGTCCCACTCGTCTGTTTTACCCCTAATTCCCAAAAGTCACCGGTTCTGTCCAAATCACTTTCCTCCTCTTATGCTTTTGCCCTTTGACCATTTGACCGTCAGTTTGAAAACTCCATAACTAATTCATACTAAATCAGAAAAATGCAAATAATATACCAAAATGTTCAGAAAAACATCACCTATATGTCAGTGTCATTTGCATCCATGAAAAAAGTGTTGGAAAGTGCCCATCCGAGTTTTAGCTCTTATGCTACCACCATGAATAGTAAAATCTAAAAAAGTTCAAAAAAATTCAAAAATAATTTGGTGGCAAAGAATGAGAAATGTTTTAAGTGTCTGCCAAGTTTCATCAGGGAATAACATTTGTTGGTGCCGCAGCAAAAAAAACAATCAACACTCCAAAATAGATTATTTTTTGCCACGACTTCCAGGAATGGCGTTCCCTAATGAAACTTGGGAAGCACTTAGAACACTTGTCGTTCTTTGCCACCATATTTTTTTTGATTTTTTTGATTTTTTTAGAGTTTACTATTCATGGTGGTATCAAAAGAGCTAAAACTCAGATGTGCACTTTCCAACACTTTTTTCATGAATGCAAATGACACTGACATATAGGTGATGTTTTTCTAAACATTTTGGTATCTTATTTGCATTTTTTTTGATTTTTTATGAATTAGTTATGAAGTTTTCAAACTGACGGTCAAACGGTCAAAGGGCAAAAGCATAAGAGGATCAAAGTGACTTGGACAGAACCGGTGACTTTTGGGAATTAGGGGTAAAACAGACGAGTGGGACACAACTAGGGGCATAAATATAATTATCCCTAAAATTAATCAACACTAAGTGCAAGCATGAGTAGGATATAATTCACCATGAACATAAATATCATGGAGGCTATGTTGATTTTGTTTCAACTACATGCGTGAACATGTGCCAAGTCAAGCCACTTGAATCGTTCAAAGGAGGATACCACCCTATCATACCACATCACAACCATTTTAATAGCATGTTGGCACGCAAGGTATATAAACTCCTAGCTAATTAAGCATGGTACGTATGAGCAAATATAATCTCTAATTATCATTGCAAACATGTTTCATCCATAATAGGCTGAATCAGGAACGATGAACTAATCATATTTATAAAAACAAGATAGGTCGAGTTCATACCAGCTTCTCTCATCTCAATGAGTCCATCATATGTCGTCATTACTGCCTTTCACTTGCACGACCGAATGGTGTGGATAATAATAATAGTGCATGTGCATTGGACTAAGCTGGAATCTGCAAGCATTTAATACACATGAGAAGACAAGATAATATGGGCTCTTTGTTAAATAAACAATAATGCATATGAGAGCCACTCAACATTTTCATCATGGTATTCTCCTCTCGACCCCCAAAGAAAAGAAAAGAAACAAAACTATTCACACGGGAAAGCTCCCAACAAGCAAAAGAAGAACGAGAAATCTTTTTGGGTTTTCTTTTGATTACTACTACTACAAGCATGGAAAGTAAAGTAGCTAAAAGCTACAACTAATTTTTTGGTTTTTCTTAATGTTTTTCAGACACACAAGAAGAATGCTGGAAAAGAAAATAAACTAGCATGGATAGTACAATGAAAAAGTATGAGCACCGACAACTGGCATGAGTGTGTGAACATGAATGTAATGTCGGTAAGGAATATGTACTCCCCCAAGCTTAGGCTTTTGGCCTAAGTTGGTCTATGGCCACGGCTGGCCTGGTGGATATCCAAAGTTGTAACTGGGGTCGTACTGTGATGTAGCAGCTACTGCCTGATGAGCTGTAGCTTGGAGGCGAGCTGCCTCCATCCTCCTCTCGTACTCGTTCGCCTCCTCCCTGGTTATAACATATCTCCTTTTTGCCTGAAAGTCAAAGAAAGTAGGAGCAGGGAGAGCAACATGGATGGTGCGCTGTCTGTCAAAGATTAGTTGTACTGGAGGAACTGATTGTTCCTCTCAACAAACTGATGGCGAACCATGGCATTATAATCTAGGTAAGCAGGAGGTAATTCTATATCATTTCCATGTATGGGTATATCAAGATAGTTAGCCACATGAGTTGCATAAATTCCACCAAACAAATCTCCACTTATACTATTGTGATGCAACCTACGTGCAACAATAGCCGCCAAGTTATATTGTTTATCACCTAATACCGCACTCTTGAGGACACTAAGATCTGGAACGCACATGTGACAAGCCTCGTCTTTACCGTCAATGCATCTACCAATGAAGAGAGCAAAATAATGTATGGAAGGGAAATGAATGCTCCATATGGTAGCTTGTGTGATTTCTCTAGATTCCCCCAAAGTAATACTAGCAAGAAAGTCTTTATATTCAGATTTGCGAGGTTCACTAACATTGCCCCAATGCAGGAGTTTACAAGCAATATTAAAATCATCTAGGTCCATGGTATATGATTTATCATAAAGATCAAATAAAACAGTGTGAGAATTGCGTGAGGATATAAATTTAAACCTTCTCAAAAAGGAATCAGTTAGATAGCGGTATTGTCGGCACTTATCTGAGACAAAGCCCTCAAGATCAGCATTACGCACATCCGCGTCAAATTCATCCTTGATGTCTGCCTGGACCATGAACTCCTCTGACGGCCATTCACAAGGCCACACTTGAGCTTATCTTGGTAGTTCATTGTCCGGCTCACGTATCGCGAGCCTTGGGCCTTGCTTCCTTGAGGAACCACCTTGGTACATTTTCCTAAACATATTTCTTCCTCTGAAAAATTTCTGAAATTTTTAGTGACTTAAAATAAAAGTGAACCAAACTCAACAAGATTGATAGCAACTACTCCCACAAGTGCCTAGGGACTATATCATGCATTAAAACTACTTTTGACCATGTAATTTTGACATGCAAGCTCAAGAACAGGGTCACCTAAGCAGCAAAAATTTGCAATAAATAAAGCACTAGAACAAAAACTAATTGGACCATTGGAGGAGTCACATACCGAAGAACAACCCCCCAAAGCAGTTTTGTGAATGGAGCTTTGAGCTAGGAGATCAAAAATGGCAACAAGATGAGCTAGAACTCGGGTTTGAGCTATGGGAGGATTTTTTCTGGAGGAAGACGAAGTGTGTGGGTGCTGGAATAAGTGGAGGGGGCCCATGTGGGGTCCACAAGGCAGAGGGTGCGCCCCAGGGGGGTGGGCGCGCCCTGGACCCTCGTGGCCAGGTGGTGTGGCCCCCAGGTGTGTTCTCAGTGTCAAATATTCTTAAATATTCTAGAAAAATCATATAATTTTTTAGGACATTTCGAGAACTTTTATTTTTGGGGTATTTTTTTATTGCAAGGATAATTCAGAAAACAGACAGAAAAATACTATTTTGCTTTATTTAATCTAAATAACAGAAAGTAAAAGGAGGGTACAGAGAGTTGTGCTTTCTAACTTCATCCATCTCATGCTCCTCAAAAGGAATCCACTAACAAGGTTGATCAAGTCTTGTTAACAAACTCTTTTCGAATCGCATGAAACCAGAGAATTTTCGAATAACACTAAGTTACCTCAATGGGGATATGCACATCCCCAATAATAAGAATATCATATTTCTTCTTGACAGTAGGAAGATGAAATTCAAAACCTACAATAGTAATTGTTGGAATTTTTCCAATAGAATTGATAATGTGGACTTGAGGTTGTTTCCTCGGAAAGTGTACCGTATGCTCATTACCATTAACATGAAAAGTGACATTTCCTTTGTTGCAATCAATAACAGCCTCTGTGGTATTCAAAAAGGGTCTACCAAGGATAATAGACATACTATCTTCCTCGGGAATATCAAGAATAACAAAGTCCGTTAAAATAGTAACGTTTGCAACCACAACAGACACGTCCTCACAAATACCGACAGGTATAGCAGTTGCTTTATCAGCCATTTGCAAAGATATTGTCGGCGTTCTAGGAACGGGGGTCCCCAGACTTGCCTGCCTGCGGCCCGCGGCGTGGCTCCACCAGCGGCCCTGTACGGCCCATCTTCACCAGCAAACACTCAAGACCCTCGCGAGGGGCCAAGCCTCGTGGGGCAGATGATGCAAGACCTCCTCAGGGGCGGCCTCACCAGGCCGGCTCGCGAGGGGCGGACAGATCAAGGCAAGGGACACCTCGCGAGGTTTGTGTGACGCAAGCCATGACGACTGGCGCCAGGCGGGCGCCAGCGCGCAGTGTCCTCGTTTCCTCTTTGGTGCTAAAGGGGCAAGCGCGGGCGAGGAGTCCTGAGGCATCAGTCAAAGGTTTCCATATCGGTGGAACAAGACCAAGACCAGCAAAATAGCAGGACGGAGGTCACCATGGAGCCCAAGACGGCGTCACCACCGGAGCCTTTGGCAGGCAAAGACTACTTTTGTCAGGATAGCTTGTACTAGCTGTCCCCCTTCAAATTGACCGTTGTGGGATCCCTTCCCGCCTAATATTTGGGAAGAGGACCCGTGCCTCTATATATAGTACTAGCCACCACAGTAGGGAGGGGATTCTGATTCTGATCCGAGATGGCATCAAATCACCAAGCACAAGAACACCTCACCTCGGGAGGTTATTCTTCCCTTGTAACTGTCCATCCTCAGCCCAAGAGGCAATCCACCACACCACACTGGAGTAGGGTATTACACCACATCGGTGGCCTGAACTAGTATAAAATCTTGTGTCTCGTGTTCTTTGGGTCCGTTGAGCTAGGCCCTGAGATCATGATGCGTGCGAGCTAGAGAGGGGGAGATCTTTGTGCGCACCCCAGTGTTCGAACCTCAAGGGTTTTGTCGGAACCCGAAATCCGACATTTGGCGTGCCAGGTAGGGGTGCTCTTAAGCTTTCCTCCTCGTCAATCCGCACTTGGCCACTCCACCAAGTTCATGGCCGACGCTCGTCGGGCCCGCGCTGAGCGCCGGGCCGCCCTCGCCATCCACGTCGCTTAGACAGCCCCTGTCGGCGGACCTCCCCGTCGTTCTTCGTCACCCTCCGCCAATGCCGCCACCGGCCCGGTGGCAAACGAGCAGCAAGATTCCTCGCTGCACCCCTCCGTGCGGCGAGACGGACGCACCGCCACGCCGTCGCTGACTCCGGCCGGCTCATCGGCTCACGCTCGCCGCACCCCCACGGACGCGCAGGCCGCGCTGCTCATGACACGCAAGCTCTTGCGCTACCGCCCGGTCGACGACCTCTACGAGGACTGGTTGGACCGCATCGCCAAGCTCATTAGCACCGGGGGGGGCTCTCCTGCACCATCCCTCTCGCTGCCTCGCTCACCCCCGGCTGCGGGCGATGTGGCTCACGGAGCGCCTCCGCCCCCCTTCCAGGGCACTCTCGACCGCCCCCCGGTCGTGGGTGACCTGCGTCGCATCAAGCAACAGCCGGGAGAGACCCTGCAGAAGTACATCCAGCGCTTTAACAACGTGCGCCTCAAGATTCCCAAGGTGACGGACAAGGCCATCATCTCAGCGTTTTCCGATGGCGTCCACGACATCAAGATGAAGGAGGAGCTCGTCGCCCATGAGGAGTTGTGCACGACTTTGGAGCTATTCAACATAGCAACCAAGTGTGCAAGAGCTGAGGAGGGGCATCTCTCCCTCCTCGAGCTCCCTGCTGCGGATCCAGAGGAGAAGAAGGCCAAGGTCAAGGACGTGAAGCGCAAAGGGGTGGCCGTACTTGCGGCAGAGCCAGATACCAAGCGCGGCTGAGACCTCCCCGAGTCATCCAAGGGCAGCCATACGTTCTGCGCCTTCCACAACGTGCGCAGCCACAACACCAACAATTATCAAGATCTCAGGGCCATTCGAGATGGACGCTTCGGTCGACGCCCCTATTGCAATGACCGGGGCTACGGCCGAGGAGGTGGCCGAGGAGGAGGACGTTGGGATGATCGCGGCCCTCACCAGGGCTGGCAGGACCAGCCTCACGAGGACCACTGGCAGGACCAGCCTCGTGAGGGCGCCTGGAGGGACCAGCCTCACGAGGATCGTCCTCAGGGCAACCCTGGTCTCCCTTTGCTGCCGCCACCACCAAGGAGGAACGACAACCATCAGCAGGACGAAGGGCTGGGGGCTTCCAGGAGCCACGCACCATCGCATGCATCTTGGGTGGCGCTCAGGCCCCAGCTTCCCAGTGTATCTTCAAGCAGTTCTCTCACGAGGTGAATGCAGCCCTCCCCAAGCTCGAGGCTACGCGCCCGCTCAGATGGTCCAAGTACGCCATCACCTTTAGCTCGGCGAACCAGCTCAAATGCGCGGCAACCGCTGGCGTCCTCCCGATGCTCTGTTCACCCGTCATCGGCAATGTCCAAGTCACCAAGGCCGTCATCGACGGCCTCACAGGGCTCAGTGTCCTGTCCGTCGAGATGTTCGACAGCCTTCAAGTGCCATACGATCAGCTCCAGCCCACCAAGCCTTTCTCAGGAGTGACTGACGGCTCCACCACCCTGATAGGGCAAGTTCGTCTCCTTGTCACCTTCGGTCAGTGCGAAAACTACCGCATCGAGCTTGTCGACTTCGATGTCGCCCACATCCGCCTGTCGTACAACGCCATCCTCGGGTACCCAGCGCTGGCCAAATTCATGGCAGTCACCCACCATGGCTACAATGACCTTGAGATGCCGGGAAGCAGTGGAATCATCACAGTCCCCTGCGAAGAAAGAGACGTGGTGTGCTCCCTCGAGCGCGCCTTCCAAGCTGCAGCAGTCGAAGACCCCGACAGCGCATATGTGTAGTACCCTCCTGAGGCCAACCCCAAGAAGAAGAAGCAGCTGCTCCGCACTGGGCCTCAGGGGAGCGGCGCCTCCAGTGGCACCACCTCAGGATCAGTGCCTGCGCCTGGCGTGCCCGACGCCCTCCTCGCTAGGGCTCAGGGGCTCTCTTCTGGAGGGCCTCAGACCTAGCCCACATCACGAGGGAGGCACTCGGGCACCACATGAAGGCGTGCTTCGCGGCACGTTTCCCTCAAGAGGACACCGAGCGAGGAGCGCCCGACTCTCAGGAGTTCATCACCAAGACCACTCAGGAGCTTCAGGAAGCAAGAGCAATACGCGGCGACCGCCGCCCACTTGGCGCTGCTCCCCACCCAGGCGAGGGTGGAGAGCTGTGCGTCTACATCGACATCCCAGGGCTCAACAGGGCCGCATCTCAGGAGCGCTTCTGGCATTCGTGTGTTGGACGGTGTGAGGGCCCACCTCACATCTACGTTCGCATGCCGTTCGGACTGCCAAGCGTGGTAGCTGCCTTCCAGCACAACCTGCAGAGCATCTTGGCAGGTCAGGAGGCCAGGCATCATGCAGTCCTGGCGGAGATGGAGACGGTCCTCAGGAGGCCACCTGAGCCTCCAGAGCCTCCCGAGGCTCTGGGTCTCGACAACTCGTGAGGAGCGACTTCCTCGCCACGTGCCTTCAGCTACCCCAACACTCCTTCGACAACCAAACCAGGTGACATTTTCCAAGTTTATTTAGCTGGGAGTGCCCCTGGGCTGCATCATTCCCATGTCGCGTGGGTCTGTCCCTGCGGCATGTATCCGCTTGCATCTTTAGTTCACCCTGCTGGGGGCGCCCCTCAGGCTGCATCATCCCCAGGCCGCTCGGGTCCGACCCAGTGGCGTGTATCGTTCTTGCATTTACCTAAGGCGGTTTGCTTTTCATGCATAATCTATCTATGGTCATCACTGCCTGCTTGATTATCGCCCGCCACGGGAACCTCTCATGCCGGCACGGCGCTTGTGCTCGGGTCCGTCCCTGCAACACTGAAAAATCTGAGTGGTCGAGCTCTTGATCGCGGCAAGCCCGCGCACGTCACCTCACCAGACCCTCAGTGCCTTCACCTCCTTGCGAAGCAACCAGTGGCGGACTGGCAATCACCATGGCAATTTGTGCCCTTCCTCACGCTAACTCGTAGGAACCTCCTGAGGACTACAGCAAGCGGTACCACGGGCTCTCTCTCTTCTCCCATGCGATTCTCTTGCGCGTTAAAAGGGGGGCTCCTGAGCATCGCGACTCAGGAGCTCTTACTGGCTCTCCAGCCCTCACCCCTGGCCTTGACCACAACATCGCGACCTGGCATACCAGCGGCGACTGAGCTCGCTCGAGGGCCGGGACCTGAGGACATAGAGCACACAGAAGAGCGTGGAGAAGAGGGAGAGGCTCGCACGGGCCTAACCTAGCTACCCACCAGCGGCCAACGCACGAGTCTGGCGCAACACATGGAACCAGCTCCGGAAAGCCAAGATAAGTCTCGCGCCTGAATCAACCCAGCACTACGGCATAAGACCCTCGCCTTCCGTTGCCCTGCTGCGGAAATGTCGCCTCCCTTTCTCATCCTCAAGTAGATGCTTGCGCGCTAAAGGGGACCTCTTGAGCATCGCGCCTCAGGAGCTCTTACTGGACCTCGGGCCGCTCACCTCCTAGCCTTGACCACGGCATCGTGACCTGGCATACCAGCGATGGTTGTAGCCTGCCTGGGGACCGGGACCTGTCAGCGTAGAGCACCAAGCTGCCGTGGAACTGGAAAGGGGAGACCGAGCCTTAGCAGGACATGTGCTCGCAAATTTTCATAAAGAGGATAATATCAACAAAAGACATCACAGACCCTTTACACGCCCCCATGGAGCCCGTTTCAATTCCTCGCAGCGAACAAGAAAGAAAGGAGTTCCTAGGAGCTCTATCTACACGCGCCGAACATCGTCGACGCCATCATCAACAGTGGGCCTCTAGAGGCCGGCGCCAACCCCATCCAGATCAGCGACGGCGGCGTCGGACGCTGCAGCCTTGCTCCGGGCCCGGCGGGAGCTCGAGGGCACATAGCTGTCATCACTTGTCTCCGGAGTCTCGGCGAGCTCGGGAGAGTCGCTGGACCACCAGGAGTCACCACTGTCGCTGGAGGAGCTGCTGCCGAGCCCAGCGGCAGGCTCGGCATTGGCCATTGCGCCATCCTAATGACCCCCCCTCAGGGCAACACTCCAAGCGGCGGCCTTCCTCGTCGAAGACCTTGAATAATATCATGGAGGCGCCGTCGTACCTGAAGTGGATGGCGACGGCGCCTTCCGCACGGCAGACTCGGGCGACCTCGCCGCAGCCACAAGTCATGAAGATCCCCCCGGAGGAGACGGCTTCAACCCCCGCTCGAGTTGCCGGGGCGTCGCAGTCGGCATGCTGCAGCCAAAGCTCAAGGGGACCTCTCGGCGGCGAAGAACTGTGGGAAGCGAATCCAACTGCTCGGAGGCATTGCCGCCCATAGCACGAACTCGCGCGAGGAGTCCGCGGCATGGACCCCTGGGGTGACGGCATGCGTCACCACAGCGCGGCGACCACGGCCCTGGCGCGGGCGGCGGCGCTCGTCACTCCTCCCTCCGGAGCCCTCAGCTTGGGCGTACAAGGGCAACGGATACCCCGGAGGCGACCGCTCATACCATGGCCGCGACACTTCCAGCCTCACGACGATGTCGCGACAATGATACATCCTCTTCTTCGGCAGAAGTGGCTCGAGCTCGTTAAGGGGAGTCTTACCCTTCTCCTTGGTCGAGAACCTCCGTATCGACGCCATGGTCGGTGCAGCAAGCAGTGAAGCAAGGAAGAAGAAGGAGCGGGAGAAGCAAAGGGAGAGATGGGTGATGGAGGCTCCGCCCCCCTCTTCCCATTTATAGCCAAGGGGAGGCCAATCGCCGGCCTCCATGATCTAAGGTAATAATGACCTTTTTCTGCATGCAGCAAGGACTCGTCAAGTTGGGTAGTTGCCGAGGCAGCATGGGGAAGCGGAGACGCCCACGTCCAATCAATCGCCACGCCTCAACCGTGGTCGCAGGCTGTTGGGGACCGTGGCGCTCCGCACTTTCCCTTTGGCTTCGCCTCGAAGCCGAGCTCGAGCGAGCCGTGGGCCCGGGGGCTACTGTCGGTGTTTTGGGAATGGGGGTCTCCAGACTTGCCTGCCTGCGGCCCGCAACGTGGCTCCACCAGCGGCCCTGTATGACCCATCTTCACCAGCAAACACTCAAGACCCTCGCGAGGGGCCAAGCCTCGCGGGGCGAACGACGCAAGACCTCCTCAAGGCGGCCTCACCAGGCCGGCTCACGAGGGGTGGAGAGATCAAGGTAAGGGACACCTCGCGAGGTTTGTGTGACGCAAGCCATGATGACTGGAGCCAGGCGGCGCCAGGCTGGCGCCAGTGCGCGCAGTCTCCTTGTTTCCTCTTTGGTGCTAAAGGGGCAAGCGCAGGCGAGGAGTCCCGAGGCATTAGGCAAAGGTTTCCATATCGGTACAACAAGACCAAGACCAACAGGACAGCAGGACGGAGGTCACCGTGGAGCCCAAGACGGCGTCACCAACAGAGCCTTTGGCAGGCGAAGACTACTTTTGTCAGGATAGTTTGTACTAGCTGCCCCCCTTCAAATAGGCCGTTGTGGGGTCCCTTCCCACCTAATATTTGGGAAGAGGACCCGGGCCTCTATATATAGGACTAGCCACCACAGTAGGGAGGGGATTCTGATTCTGATCTAAGATAGCATCAACTCAAGGCAGTTCTTCCCTTGTAACTGTTCATCCTCAGCCCAAGAGGCAATCCACCACACCACACTGGAGTAGGGTATTACACCACATCAGTGGCCCGAACCAGTATAAACTCTTGTGTCTCGTGTTCTTTGGGTCCGTCGAGCTAGGCCGTGAGATCATGATGCGTGCGAGCTAGAGAGGGGGAGATCTTTGTGCGCACCCCAGTGTTCGAACCTCAAGGGTTTTGCCGGAACCCGAAATCTGACAGATATTTCAGTAGGTGTAAACTTATTCAAATCAAGTCTACGATATAAAGAGAGAGGCATAACACTAACACCGGCTCCAAGATCACATAAAGCAGTTTTAACATAGTTTCTTTTAATGGAGCATGGTATAGTTGGTACTCCTGGATCTCCTAGTTTCTTTGGTATTCCACCCTTAAAAGTATAATTAGCAAGCATGGTGGAAATTTCAGCTTCCGGTATCTTTCTTTTATTTGTGACAATATCTTTCATATACTTAGCATAAGGATTCATTTTAAGCATATCAGTCAAACGCATACGCAAAAAGATAGGTCTAATCATTTTAGCAAAGCGCTCAAAATCCTCATCATCCTTTTTCTTGGATGGTTTAGGAGGAAAAGGCATGGGTTTCTGAACCCATGGTTCTCTTTCTTTACCGTGCTTCCTAGCAACAAAGTCTCTCTTATCATAACGTTGATTCTTTGATTGTGGGTTATCAAGATCAACATCAGGTTCAATTTCTACATCATTGTTATTGCTAGGTTGAGCATCAACATGAACATCATCATTAATATTATCACTAGGTTCATGTTCATTACCAGATTGTGTTTCAGCATCAGAAATAGAAATATCATTGGGATTCTCAGGTGTGTCAACAACAGGTTCACTAGAAGCATGCAAAGTCCTATCATTTTCATTTTTGTTCTTCTTGGAAGAACTAGGTGCATCAACATTAGTTCTATGAGAATCTTGCTCAATTCTCTTAGGGTGGCCCTCAGGATACAAAGGTTCCTGAGTCATTTACCCCCTCTAGTCACAACTCTAACAACATTTTCATTTTTCTTATTATCTAATTCATTGAGCAAATCATTCCGAGCTTTAAGTACTTGTTCTACTTGAGTGGTAACCATAGAAGCATGTTTACTAATAAGTTTAAGTTCACCTTTAACTCTAGACATGTAATCTCTCAAGTGTTCAATCATATAAGCATTACGTTTCAATTGTCTACCAACATAAGCATTGAAGTTTTCTTGTTTAACAATAAAATTATCAAACTCATCCAAGCATTGGCTAGCAGACTTAGTAGATGAGATTTCACCCTTATCAAATCTATAGAGAGAATTTACCTTTACTACCTGTGCCGGGTTATCAAGACCATGCATTTCTTCAATAGGTGGTAAATTCTTAACATCTTCGGCTTTAATACCTTTTTCTTTCATAGATTTCTTTGCCTCTTGCATATCTTCAGGACTGAGAAATAGAATACCCTTTTTCTTCAGAGTTGGCTTAGGAGTTGGTTCAGGAAGTGTCCAATCATTTTCATTACTCAACATATTATTCAATAGCAATTCAGCTTGATCAACAATTCTTTCCCTGAAAACACAACCAGCACAACTATCCATGTGGTCTCTGGAAGCATCGGTTAGTCCATTATAAAAGATATCAAGTATTTCATTTTTCTCGAGAGGATGATCAGTCAAAGCATTAATTAATCGGAGAAGCCTCCCCCAAGCTTGTGGGAGACTCTCTTATTCAATTTGCACAAAATTAAATATTTCCCTTGAGGCAACTTGTTTCTTATGAGCGGGGAAATATTTAGCAGAGAAGTAATAAATCATATCCTGGGGACTACGCACAACCAGGATCAAGAGAATTAAACCATGTTTTTGCATCACCCTTTAATGAGAACGGAAATAACTTAAGGATATAGTAGTAATGAATTTTCTCCTCATTAGTGAACAGGGTGGCTATATCATTCAATTTAGTAAGATGTGCCACAACAGTTTCAGATTCATAGCCATAAAAAGGATCAGATTCGACCAAATTAATTAACTCGGGGTCGACAGAGAAATCATAATCCTTATCGGAAATGCAAATAGGTGAAGTAGCAAAAGCAGGGTCATATTTCATTCTAGCATTCAAAGATTTTTCTTTCAGCTTAGCTAACAGTTTCTTAAGATCATATCTGTCATTGCAAGCTAAAAAGTCTCTAGCGGTTCTTCATCCATAACATAACCCTCAGGCACAACAGACAATTCATATCTAGGGGGAGAATCTTCATCATCATCAGAAGTACAGGGATCGCAACAGTTTTTGAGGGTAGAGTATTCAACCCAAATTTTTTGATTCGACACAAGGGGAGCCAAAGAATATTCTCAAGTATTAACAGTTGAGTTGTCAATTCAACCGCACCTGAAAGACTTAATATCTGCAGCAAAGTATTTAGTAGCAAAGTAATATGGAAGTAGCGGTAACGGTGGCAAAAGTAACAGTAGCAATTTTTGTAGTGATTGTAACAGTGGCAACGAAAAAGTAACTAAGCAAAGATCAATATGTGAAAAGCTTGTAGGCAATGGATCAGTGATGGATAATTATGTCGGATGCGATTCCTCATGCAATAGTTATAACATAGGGTGACACAGAACTAGCTCTAGTTCATCAATGTAATGTAGTCATGTATTCTGAATATAGTTATACGTGCTTATGGAAAAGAATTTGCATGACATCTTTTGTCCTACCCTCCTGTGGCAGCGGGGTCCTATTGGAAACTAAGGGATATTAAGGCCTCCTTTTAATAGAGTACCGGACCAAAGCATTAACACTTAGTGAATACATGAACTCCTCAAACTACGGTCATCACCGGGAGTGGTCCTGATTATTGTCACTTCGGGGTTACCGGATCATAACACATAGTATGTGACTATTGACTTGCAAAATAGGATCAAGAACTCACATATATTCATGAAAACATAATAGGTTCAGATCTGAAATCATGGCACTCGGGCCCTAGTGACAAGCATTAAGCATAGCGAAGTCATAGCAACATCAATCTCAGAACATAATGGATACTAGGGATCGGACCCTAACAAAACTAACTCGACTACATGATAAATCTCACCCAACCCATCACTGTCCAGCAAGCCTACGATGGAATTACTCACGCACGGTGGCGAGCATCATGAAATTGGCGATGGAGGAAGGTTGATGATGACGATGGCGACGGATTCCCCTCTCCGGAGCCCTGAACGGACTCCATATCAGCCCTCCCGAGAGAGATTAGGGTTTGGCGGCGGCTCCGTATCGTAAAACGCGATGAATCCTTCTCCTTGATTTTTTTCTCCCCGAACGTGAATATATAGAGTTGGAGTTGAGGTCGGTGGAGCCTCAGGGGGCCCACGAGACAGGGGGCGCACCCAAGGGGGGTGGGTGTGCCCCCACCCTCGTGGACAGGGTGTGGGCCCCCTGGTGTTGATTCTTTCGCCAGTATTTTTTATAAATTCCAAACATATTCTCCGTGAAGTTTCAAGTCATTCCAAGAACTTTTATTTCTGCACAAAAATAACACCATGGCAATTCTGCTGAAAACAGCGTCAGTACGAGTTAGTTCCATTCAAATCATGCAAGTTAGAGTCCAAAACAAGGTCAAAAGTGTTTGAAAAAGTAGATACGTTGGAGACATATCACCTCCCCCGGGGCACCCCCAGGTGCAGCTTTGGTCATCCTGGGTGTTTCGGTCCATAAAAAATCTCCAAAAAGTTTCGCGATGCTTGGACTCCGTTTGATATTGATTTCTTGCAATGTAAAAAACAAGCAAAAAACAACAACTAGCACTGGGCACTGGGTCAATAGGTTAGTCCCAAAAAATAATATCAAATTGCTATAAAATGATTGTAAAACATCCAAGAATAATAATATATCAGCATGAATATTTCATAAATACCAATGTATCACGATGTTCCAAATTAGCATCATCTTCTCTGTTATGAACATTCTGAACTTATAGGAGGCCCTTAATTAACTTCACTTGCACTCACAACATGTGAAGGAATGTCACAACAAAGAAAAACCAAAATGAGAACCACATACTATAGTAAGGTCAGTGTGAGAGGCCAAGTACGCAGTTTATCTTTGGAAGATACAATTTGATAATGGGGGCATGCTACAATGCATATGACATATTTGTAGGAAAAAAGGGAATACTCCAAATGCAACACAATATCACGAGAGGTGCAGATCCTATGTATACTATAGTTACAATTTGAAGCGTGCCATGATTAAGAAAAATGTAAACTGCAAAGGTATCAATGGTCTCAATGGTAAAAAATTCAAAAAGCTGTAAAAAGTCAAACCTTACACATTTAGTTTTGTTATTCATTTATGGGAGGCATCATTCAATGTTGTTTTGTGATTAATAAAGCTGATGTTCTTTGAAAAAAGGTATATGCTTGGACCGATTCTTCAGGATGAAAATCTATAATGTTACCTTTGGAGGTTGGGTCCGGTGACAGTGATTGAGCATCACTCCATTCATGAAGGCTTTGTTCTTGAAGAATCTTGTTATCCTTATGGTGTCATGAGATGAATGGTGCGGCCATGGTTGTAGTTTGTCAATCACATATTTGATTGCTTTAGTTTTTTTTATTCTTTCCCCCTCGCTTAGGCATAATTTGGTTTTATATGACTTTACTATTTGTCGGCGTGTTTTTTTCATGTCAGTGTTGGCTATCCTATTTATGTAGAGGCCGGGTGTGCACCCACTTTGTTTGTATCCATTCTATACTTCATTTTTAGCCAATAAAATCCACCTTTTGTAAAAAAAAACTTTTAAGGGGAAACTTTTTTAGGGGAAATGGCTAAAGATGATCTGACATGCCGTTGTTTCATCCACTCAGGCCCAACTAGCCACCTAGCCCAGCCCAACCAAAGATCTCCCTCAAATGCCAAAACTTCAGACCCGCCGCATCGCAAATTCTCCCCTCTCTCGTCGCAGTTTCAAAAAGTTTGCGCTCTCACTGCGCCGATCCGCTCCAAATTAGCCACCCCGCCTCCCCACACCGGCGTATGGCCGCCGCCAAGGAGAACTACCGCGTCGAGCTCCGAGCCGCCGCTCGCCAGCTCGGCGACCGTTGCCTCTACTCCGCCGCGAAATGGTACGCCGCCCGAAAATCCCGTAGGACTCCCGAAAGTCAAAACCCTAACCCTAACAGCCTTCTCCCATCTGCAGGGCCGCCGAGCTGCTCGTCGGCATCGAGCCGGACGCGACGCCGTCCCAGTCGGCGGCAATGGACACCCCGTCCTCCTCGGGCGCCGCCCCCGGCGGGCGGCTGCTGCATCTGCACCGCAGCGGCGGGTCCAGTTTCCGGCGCCGCATGCGATCGGGCGGCGGCGCCGCCTCCGAGGCTGGGACGCCGCTCGGCGGCGTCTCGTACGTGAGCACGCCCATCCCGGACGACGACGCGTTCGACGCAGGGGCCGACAAGTACCTGCTCGCGAAGACCTACTTCGACTGCCGGGAGTACCGGCGCGCCGCTCACGTGCTGCGCTCCCAGGTCGGGCGCAAGGCCGTGTTCCTGCGCTGCTACGCGCTCTACATGGTAAGACATGATACGTCCTGTTTATTCTTTCGAGCGGACTCGTGCCAGTGTGCAGATTTGGGGTAGGGCGTGTGCTGTTTGATGAAATGCTTCACTGGACCTGGTACATTAAAGGTCAGGCTTGGTTATTATTCTGAGTTTCCAATTGAGGAAATGGCATTTTGTAGGAAGTTTTGTGGGTGCTCGTTAGGGCTCCTTCTTGTGCAATTGGAGTAATAGAAGATTTACCTGGATTTTGGTGAAGACAATAAGTCAATAACTGGAATCCTCAATATTTGCTGTTATTGATGGTGAATTTTTTGGTGCTCTGTGGTCCTTTGTGCATAGTCTGATCATTAATATTGTTGGGCAATGGAACACTTCGTTGAAGAAGAGATGCTAGCAGTAGACTAGTAGGTGCTTCAGTTGTTTTGTCATGGTGTAATGAAGCTGGAATAAATTCTGTGGAGCCTCTGGTTTCTTATTTTTGCCTCGTTGATGAAAGTTCAGATTGCATGACCAGACATCCCAAAAATATCTACTCATTTCTTGTTCATATCTATTACTTTGTTCTTTTGTCTATCAAGTGGTTTTTTCTCTAGGTGTTTGGAAGATGATTGGCTAGCTCTTTGTATGTTAAGTACTCGTTGTGATGATAGATACTGTATATTTACATGCGCGACTTTTTTGTGATAATACAACGGTTCTTCCGTAAGGAAGCTCAGAAATTGCTTATGTAACATATTATTTGGCTTTCGTTTGCCAAATACGCATGGGATTTCAAATTGTAATGAGAAATGTGCTCCAGCATCATACTATGTGTCAGTGTTTTAGTAAGATTGCCTGCGACACACTGACTTTTTTATACTTTTGGCCTATGGAACGATGGGCCGCTGGCCATGTCCATTTAAGGCTGAGTTTTCTCCCCTCTTTTCTTGTAGCCTACTTTCCCTTGCAGAAACTGTCTGTTTTCTCCATATAGTTTAATCAGCATTTTATTATTTGATATGCCTGATGAACATTGTTATTTGCTCTGCAATTTAGGCTGGAGAGAAGCGAAAAGAGGAAGAGACAATAGAGCTTGAAGGATCTTTGGGGAAGAGCAACGTTGTTAATCAGGAACTTGTTGCATTGGAGAGAGAGCTCTCAACACATCGCAGAACTGGTGCTATTGATTCCTTTGGTCTGTACTTGTATGGCATTGTTCTACGCGATAAAGGCTGTGAAGGTCTGGCTAGAACAGTTCTGGTAGAATCTGTCAATAGCTACCCTTGGAACTGGTGTGCTTGGTTAGAGATACAGTCTTTGTGCACTAGCAGTGACATTCTGAACAACTTAAATCTGAAGAATCACTGGATGAAAGATTTTTTCATCGCTAGTGCACATCTGGAATTAAAGATGCATGAAGAAGCTTTGAAAAGATATGAGCGCTTGATGGGGGTCTTCCGTTGCAGCGACTACATTCAGGCTCAAATAGCAACCGTTCAGTATAGTATGAGGGACCTGGATGAAGCTGACATGATTTTTGAAGAACTCCTCAGAACTGATCCTTTTCGTGTGGATTCTATGGATATTTACTCAAATTTATTGTATGCAAAAGAAAGCTTGACTGCTTTGAGCTTCCTTGCTCACAGGGTGTTTCTGACAGATAAATATCGCCCTGAATCTTGCTGCATAATTGCAAATTACTACAGTTTGAAGGGGCAGCATGAGAAGTCAGTTTTGTATTTCCAAAGGGCGCTGAAGCTTAACCGCAAGTACCTCTCAGCTTGGACTCTCATGGGACATGAGTTTGTTGAGCTAAAAAATACGCCTGCTGCAATTGATGCCTACAGAAGAGCTGTTGATATAAATCCTAGAGATTACCGTGCTTGGTATGGTCTTGGTCAGATCTATGAGATGATGGGAATGCCATTTTATGCACTATACTATTTCCGAAAATCATCCCACCTGCAACCTAACGATGCACGCCTTTGGATTGCTATGGCTCAGTGCTATGAGAGTGATCCGCTTCAAATGATTGAAGAAGCTATCAAGTGCTATGAGAGGGCTGCAAATACTAACGACACTGAAGGAATAGCACTTCACCAATTGGCAAAGTTGCACAGTATGCTTGGGCAAGCTGAGGAGGCTGCATTTTACTACAAGAAGGATTTAGATAGAATGGAAGTTGAGGAAAGGCAGGGCCAGAATTTTGTTGAAGCCTTGCTTTTTCTTGCGAAGCATTGCAAGAGCATGGGCAGGTTTGAGGAAGCAGAACACTATTGCACAAGACTCTTGGATTACACTGGCCCAGTAAGTCATTTGTACACTTTGCTTCAGCCTAATTGAAAAGAAAAACAGATAAAAGGAAACAAAATGGTGAAATCTTGAGATCGGCATTAGCAAATGAGTTAACGAAGGATCATGTTAGTGTGCAAATATGCAATTGAAACCAACTTCAACCTAATTAGGCTGCACCCGCTTTAGTTTGTTTTATTAACATAGTGCATATTTGCTCAGATCGCACTTGAGTGCATCGTTTGCTAGTGAAAAATAGAATATCATCATATATCACCAATATATGCTTGCTGTGTTTTCCTATTGATTCTGATTTGGTACAATTGTATCGTGTTTAATATTTGCAGGAAAAAGAGACTGCAAAAAGTATGTTACAAGGGTTAAAACGAGCACAGTCTGGATTTCCACCGATGGATATCGATCATTTTGCGTTGTAAATTTGACCTCCAGATAAGCTATTTGCTTGGGGAACTTGGACAAAGAGTGTAAATGCACAAGAGAGTAGTGTCACTTGCTTCTTTATTTATCTCCATCTTACATGCAGAGAGGGACAATACATTTGGTTTCCAGAGAAGGCTAAAAAACAGAGTATCTATGGACAAGGGGAGTTGTTCACCCCACTCCAGGGGCAAGGGACTGCTAGCAAGGGCCGCCCACCTGATGAAATTGGTGTTTCGAACATCTCCAGCCGAGGATCAAGTCCCAGGTTTCCTTCACAATGTGACGGTTATCGTCTGCAGCCTCGCCAGACGACTCCAAAGGGCTGGAGACGATGACCTTGTGCGCATGATGCTCGCCTTCAGCTGCTGGAGGTTGTCAAGTAGGAGAACTAGGCGCCTGCATGGCGTGAAGATGCGCGTCACCGGGAGGATCCAGATCCCCAATTCTAGAAGTGTCAGCATTGTTGGCTGATCTCTGCTTGGCCTCTGAAATTCTATGGCTTTTCTTCACTGGACTGCTTTGCTTTGCTTTGCTTTGTGTTGCCTCCCCCGCAGTTGCCTGCCTATATAAGCCAGGCATCTCTGGAGGACTCGCTTTGTCTGGATTCCGGGTGCATATAATTATTGTTTATCTTCACAGTAGCTGCGGTGCACTATTACTATATTTATAATAAATTCTTCTGCACGAAGCATGTTATCCCTTTGCCTTTGCATGTGTTGATGTTTCGTAGGCCCTGCCTTTTGTGACCGTTGGCACTTGGCAGGGATTTGTTATTTTGCAATAATGCGTGATGCGACTTCAGCTTTAATTTTTCATATTAGTACTAATGCGTGCAAAAACAAATCATTGGCCTGCAAAGATTCTGCCATTTCCCGGTTTAATTATTATCATCTGAGTGGCGCTCACGTTTTCCCCTTTCCCTTTATACTAGTGGCTGTGATGTTACTAGTTTTCTTTTGTTCTGCGGGGCACACCAGTGTTGATCATTGAGCTGTTCATCATTTTGTTTTGGATATCCGTGGCAGCGGTGTCCCGTCACAGCACTGTGATATGATGCGATAAGAGTACCGAATAGTGAGATGCACTGTTGTTGGATGTATCCTCGCTGCGATGCTTTGCCCTATGTAGGATGTAGCTGTGCATGGTTCAACCGTAACACATGATTTTCCTTTCCCCATCTATTAACGCCGTTGCTTCTATTTCTTGGATATCCGTTGCTTGAAGCAACGAGGCGATGACGCAGTTTCATCATTACTCGAGTTTCACCATTCCTTGACGCATGGGGTTTGCCCGACGAGCCGAGGCAAGCAAAAGCAACCGTCCCCTGTTTGTCGGTAGGTCAACGACTGGTCTCCATTAAGGAACGCAGTGCACGCAAACAACGACGAATATGCTCTTAATTATTGTTAAATTAATTAATTAAATTATCCGTGCAAACTGGTGGTCGTAAAGAAGAATTTGGTGCTGTGGCATTTCCGGATCCCAAGAGTCGGCACAAGCAAAGAGTGCCAGAGGGGACACACAAGCAGGGGGCACACGTTTCGCATGTCAAACATCGCAATGATCACTGAAAGTCAGAGGGGACACAAGTTCCGAATGTCAAACACCTGAGTGATCATCGAAGGTGGACTTTCATTTTAGTTTTCAAGGTAATTATTTTTTTTGTTTTCGAATTGAGGAGGATACCTCCCGACTTCATTCATGCAAAGGATATCATCATCCTTCATGTCTAAACGTTTGCTACGTAAACGTAAATTGGCAAAACCCGAAACAAGAACATGGCTACAGGGAACAGTTGTGTAAAAACTGGGGGCGCAGGCTCGCAGCGTCCTCGATGCAGGGATAGAATCCTCAATACCATGGGCGCCCGTCCACTATTCCCGCAAAAAAATCTTGCCCGTCACATGCTGCAGTAGTTGGGCAGCAGCGCGCATAGCTCAAAGGAGCTACTTGAGCTATGACACTAGGAGGATCTACATTTCCAAATAGCCCATTTACAAGGAAACAGTTGTTTATTCCCACAGCTCTTGTACAGAGTTCAAGTTCATTATAATATGAAAAGCACAGCCGTTATTCCCACAACCCTTGGGCATTTTTTTTACAAAGAAAAGACACCTAAAGAGTATCTTAGGTCTGATAATTATATACTCCCTGCCTTTCATAATGTAGTGCATATATATTTTCTAAAAAATTAAAACTTCATATACTTTGGCCGAGTTTCTGAAGAAAAACATTTACATCTAGAACACCAATCATGTATCATTTAAATTCATTATAAGAAATAGTTTCATATTTCATATATTTGGTGTCGCGGATATAAATAGTTTTTCCTATGAACTTGGTCAAAGATTGTATAATTTGATATTGCAAAATATATGTACACATTATATTATGGAACGGAGGGAGTATATAAAAAATAGCCAATGCAATGGAAAGACAACTGGTCACAGAACGGTCAGTAAAGATCAAAATTATATTGAAAATCATACTAGTCTTCTTCTTTCTTCAATTATACGCCACCCGCCGAAGATTGAAAATCGCACCAAGTCAACAACAAAGAAAAGGGACATCTGCAAACGTCCTCGCAATACCAGGCATTACTCGCCCCATGAGACGAGATCTAGAAATCGCCGAACAGGCATCGGTTGAAGCATCATCCTACGTAGTATAGGCTTTGCAATCCATCATCATCGGTCCAGGGAGTTAGAGAAATCAGATCATGCCACAGAATCACACGGAAAAAGATGTCGAAGTCACCTCACCAATAGTCATGCAATGGCTCTCCTTAATAGACCGCCAATATATGAAGAGAGCCAACAGACATGGGGACACAAACTCTCATAGGCCATTCATCAGCGTCGGATTGGATGTCGTCGAGGCATGAGGAGACCTTATTCCAATAGGCCACAGTCGCCACCACCTCATCGATGTCGTCAGGGAAATAAACCCAAGCAAAAGAAAAAAAACATATAGGTCTCCAGTCCTCTTGCCTCCGGTGAGGCCACCAGACGAAGGAAATGAGGGGACCAAGGCGGCATGGAGAAGATGTTAGAATATTAAACAATTCTGCGATTAATTGCAGTAAGTAATTCATGACTATAACAATAATTAGCATGCAAGAGTCTAGCATACTAGATGAACAGAAAAACATGCACAATGACAACCATAATTATAGGCATGAACATATCACAACACACATATTGTTCGTTAGTAGTCATAGCTCCTAGAGTGATGTTGTTGACGACGTTGTTGGTGAAGACCGAATTAAGTAGATTACGTTGGAGATGTTAGCACATGACGCTGCCCGACTTGAATGGAAGGCGATCCGTGGTGACAAGCTTGAGTAGTCGCGCAAAGCTCTTTCCAAAAAACCAATTCGTCCTCTCCTAGTGTAAGATCACAATGACAGATGATTTTGGAGACTTTCTCTCCTGCACGTCGGTGCACGCCGGTGTTCGGGATGGAGTAGACTACGGTGGCAGCGCAAGTTGCGAGATGAGGCAAAACCCTAGCTTGTTTCAGTGTGTCTTTGCCCACGGCCGATAAGCAGTATATATAGGAGGACCAAGACGGTATCGTGTCGAGACCCTGATCTCAAACCGAGTTGGTTTCCAAGTCTTGAATCTATTGAACAAGTAAACATCAACCTGTTTGTCAAGATATAAAAAAAGCCGCGCTCCTACAAGACCACGAACTGGATTTCGACGGACCATTCACATGCATGTCACACGCCTACCTCCATTGCCCTGGCCTCGGCCCGAGCCCGAGCCAGGCTAGACGCGGCGAGCGCGCGTGTGGTCTTCTTTTTCTATCCTCAAGACACCACTTACTGGAGTGGAGAGAACCCACAATATAAAGAGGTCTCACATCTCATCAACTTTCAGGGTGGGGCGAAACTTTAGACCCTCCACTTTTCATCTTATGAATGAACTTTTGAATTTTTCTTTTGGGAATTTAAGAAAATTACATGGGCCAAGCCCATTATTCTAACACCCCCCAGATCTAAAATGTACATTTAGAGATTTTCCCGATTTCGCTTCTTGTTTAATATGCTAGTGTTCCAATAAAGACTTTTAAGTTGAACTTATACGTAGAGCTTTAAGTTACACCCATTTACAACTTCACAATGGACTATGTCTTGAATTACGAGTTTTGTGCAACACGTTTCACTCTAAGTCATAACTAGTATATGGCTGCTAGTAGCCTACCCCGCGGGTGGAGCATATACATCATACTCTCTGGTCTCTTCGAGAGCTTACTAGAGAACACCAAGTCTCATAGACTGCAACGTCTAACATTCGGGGCTCATATATGTGTTTTCTTTCAAGAATGCTCTGTAGGGCAGCATCTTGCTACATATATCCAACAAAAACACATTATATCATGTTGTCAACATGCCTTATAGTTCTTAGAGTTTTGCACCTTCACATAGAGAGGGTTATCGGTTACTCTCCTCCGTTAACCAATAGCTTTTTCTTCCCAGTATCTAATTCACGGGATCTTCGATCACAATGGTTGTTTACTACTATGGAGTAACTTATATGGGTCTCATACCCATCTCCCTCGATGCATTGTGTATCACATTTCATGGTAGTCCCTTTGTAAAGGGATCTGTGATTTTGTTTGTTTGTTTGAATATACGTAACAGTTATTACTCCGAAGTTTCTCAATTTCTAGACAGACTTCAAATGTTTGTTCACGTGCCTGGATGACTTTGCAGTATCCTTAGAATTCTTCACTTTAACAACAACTGTTTGATTGTCACAATTCATAAGAATACCCGACACTGGTTTTTCGACCACATGCAAGTCCATCAAGAGCTCATCCAGCCACTCTGCTTCAATAGTGCTTGTGTGTAAAGAAGTGAGTTTTGCTTCCATGGTTGTCCTCATCAAAATTGTCTGCTTACATGACCTCCATGATACTATGCCACCTCCATGAGTAAATACATCAACATCAGAAATCCAGTTAGAATCACTATATCCTTCAAGCACAACATTGTACCTTGAATAGTGAATTACATAACTCATCACTACTCTTAGATAACACAAGACCTTATCAAGTGCATGCCAGTGATCATCACCCGGGTTTCACATGAACCTTCTCAGTTTGCTCACACCAAAAGAGATATCTAGCCTTGTTGTGCTAGCTAAGTACATGAGTGAACCGACAAATTGAGAGTATCTCAATTGAGATCTTGTTTCTTTTGTGTTCCACAAGTATAGGGGAACATGATAGTCTTTGAGGGTAGTATTTCACCCAAATTTATTAATTCGACACAAAGGGAGCCAAAGAATATTGTTAGCCTCGTCACGAGCTGGCACAGGCGCTCCACGCGGCGGCCCGCGCAACCGCGCGTCGTGCCGGAGCTCAGCATTGTCTTCGCGTAGCGGGGGAGGCGGAGGCGCGCAGTGTGCCACGTCGCCCGCGCGAGACGTCGGGGGACGGAGCGAGTGGGAGGGGGCTAGGACCTCGCTCGCGGGGTTGACGAGCTCAGCGATGCGGGCCAGCCAGGCGTCATAGCCTTCATTGGCGGGACGGTAGTGCAACAGCTCGCGCGCCATGAGCAGCGCAGCCTACGCATTTGCCAGCCTGCGACGAGCATGAGAAGATGAAGCAGTGGCCGATGTGAGCTAAGGCGTAGTGGTGCGGCCGTGTGATACGTCTCCATCATATTTACTTTTCCAAACTCTTTTGCCCTTGTTTTGGACTCTAACTTGCATTATTTTAATGGAACTAACCGCACTGGCGCTGTTTTCAGCAGAATTATCATGGTGTTATTTTTGTGCAGAAAAAAGTTCTCGGAATGACGTGAAACTTTATAGAGACCATTTTTGGAATAAATAAAAAATATTGGCAAAATAATCGACTGAATGGGGCCCACACCCTGTCCACAAGGGTGGAGGGCGTGCCCTCTGTCATTATGGGCCCCACATATCTCCACCGACCTCAACTCCAACTCCATATATTCACGTTTGGGGAGAAAAAAAATCAAAGAGAAGGATTCATTGCGTTTTACGAGACGGAGCTGCCGCCACCTCTTATTCTTCCTTGGGAGGGCAGATCTGGAGTTCGTTTTGGGCTCCAGAGAGGGGAAATCGTCGCCATCGTCATCGTCAACCATCCTCCATCACCAATTTCATGATGCTAACCGCCGTGCATGAGTAATCCCATCGTAGGCTTGCTGGACGGTGATGGGTTGGATGAGATCTACCATGTAATCGAGTTAGTTTTGTTAGGGTTTGATGCCTAATATCCACTATGTTCTAAGATTGATGTTGCTATGACTTTGCTATGCCTAATGCTTGTCACTAGGGCCCGAGCGCCATGATTTCATATCTGAACCTATTATGTTTTCATGAATATATTTGTGTTCTTGATCCTATCTTGCAAGTTATAGTCACCTACTACATGTTATGATCCGGCAACCCCGGAGTGACAATAGCCGGGACACTTCTCGGTGATGACCGTAGTTTGAGGAGTTCATGTATTCATTAAGTGCTAATGCTTTGGTCTGGTACTCTATTAAAAGGAGGCCTTAATATCCCTTAGTTTCCAATAGGACCCTGATGCCACGGGAGGGTAGGACAAAAGATGTCATGCAAGTTCTTTTCCATAAGCATGTATGACTATATTCGGAATACATGCCTACATTATATTGATGAATTGGAGCTAGTTCTGTGTCACCCTATGTTATAACTGTTGCATGATGAATGCCATCCGATATAATTATCCATCATTGATCCATTTCCTACGAGCTCGTTTCATATTGATCTTTGCTTCGTTACTTTTCTATTGCCACTGTTACGATTGCTACAAAACCGCTACTGTTACTTTTGCCACCGTTACCGCTACTTCGATACTACTTTGCTACTAAATACTTTGCTGCAGATATTAAGTCTTTCAGGTGTGGTTGAATTGACAACTCAGCTGCTAATACTTGAGAATATTCTTTGGCTCCCCTTGTGTCGAATCAATAAATTTGGGTTGAATACTCTACCCTCAAAAACTGTTGCGATCCCCTATACTTGTGGGTTATCAAGACCTTTTTCTGGCGCCGTTGCCGGGGAGCATAGCTCTATTCTCTGAGTCAGTTGGGATTTATATCTGTTGATCACTATGAGGAATTTGAAAGATTAAATAACTAAGATTTTCCCTCAACTACGAGGGGAGGTAAGGAACTGCCATCCAGCTCTGCACTTGATTCTCCTTCTGTTTTGAGTAAACTTGCAACACCTACACCTGCTATTGATTCTGATATGTCGCATGTTATTGATGATGCCACTTCTTCTATGCATGATGCTTATGATGAAACTACTTCCCTGCTTATGACAAAAATGACACAGGGTACAGGGGAAGGACAAGGTTTCATACGGGCGCCCATGCCCGTTCGAGCAGTCGTTTAAGTTCTCCCCATGAAGCGTTTGCCAACAAAACAAAAGATGACCATTCAAACGACCGTACGTGCCTGTTTGAGCGGTCGCATGATCGTCCCCGTAACAGGTAATAAAAAAGACAAAAAGGTCTCGGCGACAGGCCAAACGACCAGCCATACGAGTGCTTCTGCTCGTATGGAAGGTCGTCCTTTAGTCTGTTTTTGCAATTTCTTCCCGGTTTTGTTTCAATTTCTTTCTAACTAACTCTATATCTTTCATCTCATGATTACCTGGAAACCTGAAAGCACAAGTGCTCTGTGACGCCCCCGATTCAATCGTGCACTAATCATACACGCAAACATGTACGATCAAGATCAGGGACTCACGGGAAGATATCACAACACTACTCTACAAATAAAATAAGTCATACAAGCATCATATTACAAGCCAGGGGCCTCGAGGGCTCGAATACAAGAGCTCGATCATAGACGAGTCAGCGGAAGCAACAATATCTAAGTACAGACATAAGTAAACAAGTTTGCCTTAAGAAGGCTAGCACAAACTGGGATACAGATCAAAAGAGGCGCAGGCCTCCTGCCTGGGATCCTCCTAAACTACTCCTGGTCGTCAGCGGGCTGCACGTAGTAGTAGGCACCTCAAGTGTAGTAGGAGTCGTCATCGACGATGGTGTCTGGCTCCTGGGCTCCATCGTCTGGTCGCAGCAATCGAGTATAGAAAGGGGAAAAAGAGGGAGAAAAGCAACCGTGAGTACTCATCCAAAGTACTCACAAGCAAGGAGCTACACTACATATTTATTCATTGGTATCAAAGGGAAAAGGGGTATCATATGTGGACTGAACTGCAGAATGCCGGAATAAGAGGGGGATAGCTAGTCCTATCGAAGACTACGCTTCTGGTAACCTCCATCTTGCAGCAGAAGAAGAGGGTAGATGGTAAGTTCACCAAGTAACATCAGATAGCATAATCCTAACCGATGATCCTCCCCTCGTCGCCCTATGAGAGAGCGATCACCGGTTGTATCTGGCACTTGGAAGGGTGTGTTTTATTAAGTATCCAGTTCTAGTTGTCATAAGGTCAAGGTACAACTCCAAGTCGTCCTGTTACCGAAGATCACGGCTATTCGAATAGATTAACTTCCCTGCAGGGGTGCACCACATTTCCCAACACGCTCGATCCCCTTTGGCCGGACACACTTTTCTGGGTCATGTTCGGCCTCGAAAGATCAACACGTCGCAACCCTACCTAGGCACAACAGAGAGGTCAGCACGCCGGTCTAAATCCTATGGCGCAGGGGTCTGGGCCCATCGCCCGTTGCACACCTGCACGTTGCGAACGCGACTGTCGGTGTCAAAACCGGCGGATCTCGGGTAGGGGGTCCCGAACTGTGCATCTAAGGCGGATGGTAACAGGAGGTAGGGGACACGATGTTTTACCCAGGTTCGGGCCCTCTTGATGGAGGTAAAACCCTACGTCCTGCTTGATTATTCTTAATAATATGAGTAGTACAAGAGTTGATCTACCACAAGATCGGAGAGGCTAAACCCTAGAAGCTAGCCTATGGTATGATTGTATGTTGTCCTACAGACTAAAACCCTTTGGTTTATATAGACACCGGAGGGGGCTAGGGTTACACAAGGTTGGTTACAAAGGAGGAGATATACATATCCGTATTGCCTAGCTTGCCTTCCATGCCAAGTAGAGTCCCATCCGGACACGGGACGAAGTCTTCAATCTTATGCCTTCATAGTCCAACAGTCCGACCAGAGGATATAGTCCGGCTGTCCGGAGACCCCCTAATCCAGGACTCCCTCAGTAGCCCCTGAACCAGGCTTCAATGACGATGAGTCCGGCGCGCAGTGTTGTCTTCGGCATTGCAAGGTGGGTTCCTCCTCCGAATACACCACAGAAGAGTTTGAATACAAGGATAGTGTCCGACCCTGCAAAATAAATTCCACATACCACCGTAGAGAGAATAATATTTCCACAAATCCAATCTGCTGACACGTTTTGGCAGCATGACATCATGCCATGGTCCGGTAATTATTTGAACCGTTTTTCTTTAACCAGCCCCGCACATAACGCGAGACGGTTTCTTGACACGTCTTGTCAAGGCAGAGATCATGTTCCCCTTATTACGGGATTCTCATCAATACGGACGTGGGTAACCCAACCGCGCCATCAATTACGGTGCTTGGGGGATAAGCGAGTTTTACCAGGCTAGTGGGGGCGCATAGTTTAGTCCGCCCTTATAAAGGGATAAGATCTCACCTTTTTCTACCCACACCTTCTTCCTCCTTGCTCATCCATTCTCGCGCACTCAAGCTCCAACGCCCAAGTCCGCATCCTCCTCCTCAACTCTCTCCAAACATGTCCGGAGCGGGAGGCAAGTGGATGGCCTCCTCCGTCATGGAGGGGCACATCAAAAAGTTGTGTGGAGCCGGATACTTAGCCGCGGACATCGCGCACCGGCTGCCAGCCACGGGGCAGGTCGTCCCTACCCCGGAACCTCACGAAAGGGTGGTTTTCCTCCCCCACTTCGTCCGCGGATTGGGGTTTCCTCTCCATCTATTCGTCCGCGGCCTCATGTTCTACTACGGGCTGGACTTTCATGATCTAGCCCCGAATTTCATCCTCAACATCTCGGCGTTCATCGTTGTGTGCGAGGCTTTCCTCCGCATCCGGCCCCACTTCGGCCTATGGCTGAAGACCTTCAATATCAAGCCGAAGGTTGTAGGCGGTCAACAAGCGGAATGCGGCGGAGCCATGGTGGGCAAAATGCCCAACGTTGCATGGCTCGAGGGCTCCTTCGTGGAGATCGTAAAGGGGTGGCAATCGGGGTGGTTCTACATCATCGAGCCGCGTGACACCAACTGGGCGGCGGCCCCCAAATTTCGATCCGGAATCCCCACGCGACTCACTTCCTGGAAGGAGAAGGGCCTGTCCTGGGGTTCATCGGTGGAGCTGGACGGACTCCAGAAGTGTATCCGGAACATGACAAGCAAGAAACTTAAGCTTGTCAACATAGTCCAGGTCATGCTCTTCTGCCGGATCCTCCCGTGTCAACAACGGGATTTCAACTTATGGGAGTTTGACCCGGTCCGGCACCAGACTCTAAGCGAGCTCTTCAACACGACGCACAAAGACGTCTGGAGGGTGCTGTTCAAGGGCACCGAGGTCCCTCCCTCTCTCACCGAGGATCGCGGGCTAAGCGTGAAGCGCCCTGCGAATCCGGTAAGTTCTGTACATCTGGTAGGATATTTATTTCCCATAGCTTAACCATGTGCGGGGTCTGAGCTCCCATGCCTTTAACAGGATTGGGTGGAGGCATCAGAGCAGATTGACTGTCCGCCCCCCTTGCCCGAAGACACCGCGGACGCTCTCCTGACGGAGATGCTGACTCCAGCTCCTTATAAGGTGCCGGAGAAGACCAAGAAGAAGGCCAAGGGAACCCGAAAGAGTTCCCGACGCCAGGTGGTATCAGACATCGTCCGATAACTCCGCGACGCACTCCTCCCATGAAGACGAGGAGGAAGATGAAGATGCTCCCCTCCAGCTGGGGGAGACAAGGAAAGGAAGGCCGCCCCGACCGGGGAGGCCGAAGGGTCCAAGAAGGGAAGGACTCTTCTTCCGGACTGCTCCACCACCGCCGCCGAAGGTGAAGACGAGTGGCTGCTTAGGGCCAAGCCCCTGGCGAAGTCGTAAGTATTCGGATACCAGAGTAACTCATAGCATACCTTTGTCGCACTGCTTCTCCTAATGCCGAATATGATTATGCAGACCGCCCCAAGCCCGTATCGACGTATCCTCGTTGGACGGCTCCTTGGATTCGTCGGATATGGATAGCGATCCACTTTCGACCGCCTCTCCCTTTGCCCTATGGACAATGCCGAGGTATTGTCTCAAGGGGTACCGAGCCGGGGGGAGACAGTCCCGGAGGTGCCTCAGGGCGACCTTTCGGACTCCAGGAGCAAAGGGAGCAAGGCTCCCGGGGGCTCCAAGTTCGGCTCTCAGCCGAATACCACGCCGGAACCTCCAGTGGTTCCGGACTCGGGCAGGCGCCCCCCTTCCAAAATGGGTAAGACGCCCGTGCCGGTGACCTCTGTCCATCCAGAGGCACCGGACAACCTGCTGGGAGCGCTTCGCGGTGCTTCCATCGACGAAGAGCACCACACTATTATGAGTGCGGTGATCAAGAAGGTTCAGTCCGCCAAGAGCGGACTGACTGAAGCCTGTGCCAGCCTTCTAACAGGCTTTGAGGTAAGTATTTAAAATATAGGGAAAATATTACCGCATAGACAGTAGTCCCTGATGCTCTGTTTGGTGTTCACAAAGAAAAGCCGAATAGAGGATCAAATAATATCCGCAGGAGTCTAATATAAGTATGTCTATATGCGTATGCAGTCTTCGCTGCTGACCTCTGCCGCACTGACTGCGGAGGTCGCCGCACTGAAGCAGGACCTCGAGGGGTCCGAGAAAGAGCTCGGCCTTGCCAAGAGGCTGCTCGAGGAGAACAAAGGTAAGTAATACCTCGTATATATACACACAAAAAAGATGCGATTGCAAAATGACAGGATCATCATGAATTTGCCAGGGGCCACGACCGAAGTGGCGACCCTGAAGCAAGCGCTATCCGAGGCCGAAAACAAAGCGGCCCAGGAGCGCACCGAGCGGGAAAAGCAAGAGGCACGGGTGGGCGAGGTGCAGCAAAAGCTCCAAGCTCTCGTGGCGAAGCACGAGGCGTTGTAGCTTGACTCGAAGATGCGAGAGTCTGAGATTGCCGCGGCCCTTGAGAGCGCAAAGAATGCCAAGGCTGAAGCCCAAAAGGCCCTCCAGGAGATTGAGGCGATGAGGAAGATAGCGACGGGTAAGGCATTCAATATGCAAAGCAAGCATGTGAAAGTAAATTACTTGTTACTTACCCGAGTCCGGAGCTCTCCAGGAGCATTCGTAGATTTTCCCCGCAGTGTGTCGGATGCCGCAAAGTTTTACCAGGCCGAGGAGGGAAGCTTGCCGGAGAAGCTGTTCTGGTCTCAGTATACTGGGACCGAACACCCGATGCCTATGAGCGACTAGCTGAAGCAACTGGTCGAGCTGCACAAGGCGGCCGAACAGGCGATGAAGGGCTTTATAGTCCGGATGTGGCCTGGCGACGCCCTTCCCAACAGCTACTTCGGCCTGGTGAGGCGGCTTGTGGATGCCTGCCCACGGCTGGAGGTCATCAAGCGGTCCGTTTGCATCGAGGGTGCACGCCGGGCTTTTGCCTGTGTGAAGGTGCACTGGGCCAAGATGGACGCCGAGAAGCTGGTGAAGGAGGGGCCGCCGCAGGGCAAGGAGCATCGCCACCCCAAGATGTATTATGAGGGTGTCCTGAAGGGTGCCTGTCTTGTAGCGGACGAGTGTGCGAAAGATGTAATATTTGAATGAACTTGCTCGTGTGATCCTGTGGTATGAAAACTTGTTCATATGCGCTATGAAACGCTTGTTTGAATTTAAAATATTACCTTCTGTTCGGATGTTTATCAAATCTGAGAGACGGCCAGTCGTCGGCTTCTGCCCCCATGCCACGAGTGCTGGGGTGTTCGGGATAAACCTGAGCACTCTTGTTCCCACTTTTGGGTCCTTCGAGGGAGGTGCTCAACACAACGAACAAGGCAATCGGACTATAATGCTTTATCACTCTCACTTAGCCATAGAATTCTATAATTTTAAATTTTGGTGAAGCCCCTAGTATTCGGAAGGCCGAATTTGGGGCGCTATACACGCCTTAAGCCGGACAAAGCCGACTCCTCGCTCTAAGCGGCATAAGTCTTTAGGGACTCGAAACCTCTCGAATAGCGACCAGTCTCTCGCCTTATCATGAAAGTCAGTTTTAGCTTTCTCTACTGAGGTGCTTAGCCTAGCTGAACCAAGGCACAATTGCAGTAGTTCTCCTAGTGCTACCTTAGCCGATATAGCAGAACATAAGGTACCAAAACATGGGAGTCGGGCAAACCCAACTATTGACCCAAGACATGATTCGGAGCTGATGCATATAATGCTATAAGTTCGGGGTGCCGCACTGTCTAAAGTGTTCGGACTGCTCACGCCATATTATGGGGTATGCTTAAGCCCCTAGCGTATTGGACGTACCAGAGTGTACGGGTGCTGGATGTCATGAATGAACATATGTATATATAAAAAAAGAAGAATAAAGAATGCGATAATAGTCTAGTGCTATGCATTGTTTATTCAAAAAGGTGCGTTAAAGCAGAATGATACAAGTGGTGCGGTAAGCAAAAAGGAGGACTATTTGACATGTCCCCTCCAAGGGCAAGCTGGGGAATGGTATTTAGAGCGAGTATTTCACTCGTTGTCAGAGACCACCTGGGAGTTCCGTGGTGCGACGTAGCTTTCTGCCTCCATGGTTGCTGCATCATGTGTTCGGCAATCATACTGCCGGATAGGGTTTCTAGAGATTAAGGTCCTGAAAGAGAGAAAAATAACAAAGCGGGAAGCCCCTAGTGCGGTTGAGCCGCGTCTTGGGGCGTGCCGTAGTCGTGCCCCCTCCCCACCTGTGCCCATGGTATTTTCAATGCATAATTATGTACGCGTGGCACGGATTTCACCGTTTGGCTAGTACTGGGGTGGGGGCCGCATTGCTATGCGAGCTCGGAACGTGCCAGGCGGTCTTGCTGCCGATTACTCCGGGCGCGCTTGAAGGTGTCTGGGTCCTTAATCGCCGAACTAGTGGATTGCCTTAAGAGGCTGCTTTGCGCTTCTGCTGCGAGGGCCGTAGTGTGCTCCTCCGTGCGGAGAGAGCGCTCTGTGTTTCCATTAATTGTGATGACCCCCTGAGGTCCTGGCATCTTGAGCTTGAGGTATGCATAATGCGGTACCGCATTGAATCTCGCAAATGCGGTTCGCCCGAGCAGTGCATGATAGCCACTGTGGAACGGGACTATATCGAAGATTAACTCCTCGCTTCGGAAGTTATCCGGGGATCCGAAGACCACTTCTAGTGTCACCGAGCCTGTGCAATGGGCCTCTACAGCTGGTATGACGCCTTTGAAGGTCGTTTTGTGGGTTTGATCCTTGAGGGGTCTATACCCATTTTGCGCACTGTGTCCTGATAAAGTAGGTTCAGGCTGCTGCCGCCATCCATAAGGACTCGAGTGAGGTGAAATCCGTCAATGATTGGTTCTAGGACCAGTGCGGCGAATCCGCCATGACGGATACTAGTGGGGTGGTCCCTGCGATCGAAGGTGATCGGGCAAGAGGACCATGGGTTGAACTTTTGGGCGACTGGCTCCAACGCATATACGTCCCTTAGCGCACGCTTCCGCTCCCTCTTGGGGATGTGGGTTGCGTATATCATGTTCACCGTCCGCACTTGTGGGGGAAACCTCTTCGGTCCTCCGGTGTTCGGCTGCCGGGGCTCCTCCTCGTCATCGCTATGCGGCCCCTTATATTTGTTTTCGGCATTTAACTTGCCGCCCTGCTTGAACACCCAACAATCCCTGTTGGTGTGGTTGGCTGGCTTGTCGGGGGTGCCGTGTATTTGACACGAGCGATCGAGTATACGGTCCAAACTGGACGGGCTCGGAGTGCTTCTTTTAAATGGCTTTTTCCGCTGACCGGGTTTAGAGCCTTTGTATCCGACATTGACTGCCGTATCCTCTGTATTGTCCCTGTTAATGCGGCGCTTGTGTTCGTTGCGACGTGACCTGCCATTGCCATCCTTGGTATCCGAAGTACCATGGTTCTTTGATATGTTATTGCTGCGAGCCAGCCAGCTGTCTTCTCCTGCACAAAAGCGGGTCATGAGTGTCGTGAGGGCTGCCATAGATTTCGGCTTTTCCTGGCCAAGGTGCCGGGCGAGCCACTCGTCGCTGATGTTATGCTTAAAAGCTGCTAGGGCTTCTGCATTCGGATAGTCGACGATTTGATTCTTCTTTGTTAGGAATCGTGTCCAGAATTGCCTGGCCGATTCCTCTAGCTGCTGAATTATGTGGGTCAAGTCATCGGCATCTGGCGGTCGCACATAAGTGCCCTAGAAGTTGTCGAGGAATGCGGCTTCCAGATCTTCCCAACAGCCAATGGACTCTACTGGCAAGCTGTTGAGCCAATGCCGAGCTAGTCCTTTGAGCTTGAGTGGGAGGTATTTGATGGCGTGTAGATCATCACTGCGGGCCATGTGGATGTGCAGGAGGAAATCCTCGATCCATACCACAGGATCTGTTGTGCCGTCATATGATTCGATATTTACAGGTTTGAAACCCTCTGGGATTTGGTGATCCATTACTTCGTCTGTGAAGCATAGGGGGTGTGCGGCGCCTCTGTACTAGGCTATATCGCGACGCAGCTCAAATGAGTCTTGCCCGCTGTGTTCGGCCCGACCGGATTTACTTTTACTGTATCCGGTGTGACGGTTATCGTCTTGCATAGTGGCGCACCCTCGTGATCCGTAGATCGATCTTGCATGTTTTGCTTTGTCCTCCAATATGCATCGCAGGTCTAGCATGTTTCCGCATGCCTTGTCATTTTTATTTGAGTGGCATCGGGGTGCGGGCTGAGTTTTTGGCTGAAATGCCTCTCTATCGCAGCCACGAGGTAGCCGGTCAGCCGCATCATATGCTGGAGATGTAGGTTTGAGTGCTTCCTCCTCCAGTCAGGGTAGCAACCTACGCTTTGGGTAACTCTTGGAGGGGCGTTCGAGTTTATATTCCTCGGCCGCAAGGACTTCAGTCCATCTGTCAGCTAGCAAATCTTGATCAGCTTGAAGCTGCTGTTGCTTTTTCTTAAAGCTATTTGCCGTGGCTATAAGCCGGTGCTTGAAGCGCTCTTGTTCGACGGGATCCTCAGGCATGACGAATTCGTCATCGTCGAGGCTTGCCTCGTCTTTGGAGGGAGGCATGTAATTATCATCCTCCGCCTCTCCATATGCCGCTCTCTCTGGAGGGCTGGCTTCTCCATCATCTTGCCCTAAATCTTGCTGGAGGGGATTGTTGTTGTCTTCGGCACTGTCCGGAGTGCCATTATCTCCTGTGCCGGGGTCACCGCTTTTGCTTTGGCGAGACTTAGAGCGGCGCCGCTGACACCGACGCTTGGGTTGCTTCTTGGAGGGGTCATCCTCCACTGTCTCGTCGCCATTGCCTTCTTTGGGTGTGTCCACCATGTATATATCATATGATGAGGTGGCTGTCCAGTGCCCGGTGGGCAGTGGTTCCTCTTTGCCTCCCGCATCGTCGTCCATACCGTCGATGTCTTCAGAGTCGAAGTCGTGTCAGTTAAGTCGTCGATAGTGGCTACTAAGTGGGTGGTGGGTGGGCGGCGAATTTCTTCGTCATCTGCATCCCAATCCTGCCAAACATGGTTCGGCCAGGACTCTCCTGACAAGGAGAGAGACCTTAATGAGTTAAGTATGTCGCCGAAGGGTGAGTGCTGAAAGATATCCGCGGAGGTAAACTCCATGATCGGCGCCCAATCGGATTCGATAGGCATGGGCGCAGGCGGTTGGGAGTCCGTGGCCAGGGAGGAATCCGGTACTTCGGCGTCACGGCTCTCGTGAAGGGTAAGGTGGATACTCGGCTTGATCGCCGATGAGAGTGCGTCCTCCGTGGCGGGGTCTATCCACTCATCCATGGATGGCGCAGCTGGTTCCGAATTGAGGGTCGGAGCGGTTGCCGGTGCGATCTCCTGAACACTGTCTGATGGTAGAGCTAAATCATACTCATCATGACCGTGTGGCGCACAAGGTAGGGGTTCGAATCCGTCGAAGATCAAGTCTCCGCGGATATCGGCCGTGTAGTTTAAGCTTCCAAACCTGACCTGGTGGCCAGGGGCATAACTCTCGATCTGCTCCCGATGGCCAAGCGAGTTGGCCCGTAGTGCGAAGCCGCCGAACACAAAGATCTGTCCGGGGAGAAAAGTCTCACCCTGGACTGCATCGCTATCGATGATCGAAGGAGCCATGAAGCCTAACGGCGACGACACAGAGGAACTCTCAATGAAACCACCAATGTCGGTGTCAAAACCGGCGGATCTCGGGTAGGGGGTCCCGAACTGTGCATCTAAGGCAGATTGTAACAGGAGGCAGGGGACACGATGTTTTACCCAGGTTCGGGCCCTCTTGATGGAGGTAAAACCCTACGTCCTGCTTGATTATTCTTGATAATATGAGTAGTAGAAGAGTTGATCTACCATGAGATCGGAGAGGCTAAACCCTAGAAGCTAGCCTATGGTATGATTGTATGTTGTCCTACGGACTAAAACCCTTCTGTTTATATAAACACCGGAGGGGGCTAGGGTTACACAAGGTCGGTTACAAAGGAGGAGATATACATATCCGTATTGACTAGCTTGCCTTCCACGCCAAGTAGAGTCCCATCCGGACACTAGACGAAGTCTTCAATCTTATGTCTTCATAGTCCAACAGTCCGGCCAAAGGATATAGTCCGGCTGTCCGGAGACCCCAAAATCCAGGACTCCCTCAGCGACCGGTAAGCAGACCTAGCCTCCCTAATACAAGAGCAGGCGTTCCAGTCCAATCCAGCGCGCGCCGCTCAGTCGCTGACGTCACGAAGGCCTCGGCTGATACCACGACGCCGAGTGCCCATAACTGTTCCCGCGTAGTTGGTTAGTGCGTATAGGCCAGTGTCCAGACTCAGATCAAATACCAAGATCTCTTTAAGCGTGTTATTTTGAAGTAACCGCGAACGCTGACCAGGGCCAGGCCCACCTCTTGCTAGGTGGTCTCAACCTGCCCTGTCGCTCCATCACAAGTAACAGTCGGGGGCCGTCGGGAACCCATGCCCACCACTACCTGGATGGAACCACCTGCCCCTTCAGCCCCCACATCGGAATCACTTGCGGGTACTCTGCAAGCCGACCCGACTTTAGTCACCACCCGCATCACATATTATGTATATAAGTATATACCCGTGATCACCTCCCAAGTGATCACAGCTCGATAGTATAGCATGGCAGACAGACAAGAATGTAGGTCCACTGATGGTAAACTAGCATCCTATACTAAGCATTTATGATTGCAGGTAAGGTATCAATAACTGTAGCAACAATGACAGGCTATGCAACAGATTAAGATTAACAGGAAGCAGTAACATGCTACACTACTCTAATGCAAGTAGTAGAGAGGAGAATAGGCGATATCTGGTGATCAAGTGGGGGGGGGGACTTGCCTGGTTGCTCTGGCAAGGAGGGGTCGTCAACACCGTAGTCATACTGGGTAGCAGCGACGTCGATCTCGATGTCTAGCGAGAGAAGAGGGGGAAGAAACAATAAATATTAAGCAAACAGATGCACAGCGATGCATGACATGACAAGTAGTGGTGCTAGGGGTGCCCTAACGTGGTATGAGGTGGTACCGGTGAAGGGGGGAAACATCCAGGAAAATATCCCCGGTGTTTCGTGTTTTCGGACAGATGAACCGGAGGAGGAAATTTGCGTGTTCGCTATGCTAGGGATGCGTGGCGGACGAACAGGCTGCGTATTCGGATTCATCTCGTCGTTCTGAGCAACTTTCATGTACAAAGTTTTTTCATCCGAGTTACGGATTATTTTATATTAATTTTCAAAGTTTTAATTTATTTTCTGAATTTCTGGATTTAATACTAATTCAAAATATTATAATGACTAAATGCTAAGTGCACCCGAAAGTGTACCCAGCAGTATGTGCTAGAGGCTAACAGTGGGCCCAAGTCAACAGTTGACTTAGCAGTCAACATTTGACTGGTCAAACGTGAACAGTGCGGTGGGGGCCATCTGTCATTGGCTAGGTGATACACAGTCAGCACTTTGACTGGTCAAACTGGCCAAGGTGGGGCCACATGTCATAGTCTAGGGTTAGTTCAAGAGTTTACTTTAACTAGGGGGTTCCACTGTCATATACTGTTAGGCTAGCTAAACCAATTAATTAGGTTAATTAACCAAATAATTAATTAACTATTTATCCTATTTTATGTATTTCTTTTGATTATTCATTTCGTTCTTTTTAAGGGGGGGTTGGTCCCAGTGGCAGTGGCACAAGCAGCCATGGCTTGGAAACGCGCGACCGCTCACAGAGGAGCGCCGACGACGAGCGCAGAGCGCGACGGGGGGAGCAGGGCATGGCCCCGGACAGGAGCAGCGCCGATGAGGCGCAGGCACGCCGGAGCGGGCTGGGGCACGGCAGATGCAGAACTGGGCGAGGCCGACCACGAGCAACGACGGGTAAGCAGTATCAGAGGGAGGCGAGGCCATGCATGGGCGAGAGGGTGCACGGATCGGCGCGGGGCGTCGGTGACTGCGGCTAGGAGAAAAGGAGATGAGGGAGGCGCTCACAGCCGTTGGCGGGGAGCGGGGGCGGCGAGGCGTGGCGGCGACCCGTGAGGAGGAGGTCGGGGAGGTTCCGGTGACGGCGGTGGGTGACGAGGGGGGCTCCGGCGAGGGGGAAGAAGGCGAGGGAGGCCGGACCCGCGACGAGGTCTCCAGGATCCGTCGATCTCCAGCGAGGGGCGACTTGGCGTGTCACAACTAGGTGGTGGCCATGGGAGGAGCTCCTGCGAGGCGATGGCGCGAGGACGGCGGGAGGTGGCGGATCCCCGAGCGCGGGCGCGGCGGTGGTGGTGGGGCTCCGGCGCGTCAGGAGATGGGGTTGGGGCGCAGGGCCTGTCTGCGCCCTGGCGCTGGGGGTGTCGGGTATGTGCGGCGCTAGGAGGGAGACGAGAGAGAAATGGGGATCGGGACAGGGGGGAGTTAGGGTTAGCGGTGGGATGGGTTGGCCTAGTAGGCCAGGGGGCATGCGGGGTGGGCCGACTGGGCTGGCCGGTCGCTTGGCCAGGTGGGCCGAACGGCCCAGGGGGATGGGGTCTTCGTCTCTTTTTTTGTTTATTTTCTATCTTCTTTTACTTATTCTTTTCTGTTTTATTTTAGTTTGCACATTATTTTTAGTTTATTAAAATATGACTTTATCTCCTAAAACATTGTTTCAAAATAACCCACTACCATAAAAGTTTTACCTCGAAATAAAAATGGTTTAGTATTTTTCAAAGTTTAATAGACATTTATTTAATTACTTTAACTACTGTTTTAATCATTTTGGAACACTTAAACCTTTTATAAAAACTTGGTTTCTTCACCAACAAAACTTATGATTTATTTGCCACAGTTCGCACATTTCAGTTTGACATTTGAAAACTTTTTATTTTTGACTTTATTTTAAATTTGAATTATTCTCGAATCAACGAGAGTCTAACAACAGTAAACGTGGTGACGTGGCATCATTAGTGGGAGATTACTGTAGCTTAACTACCGGGGCGTTACAAATCTCCTCCACTACAAGAAATCTCGTCCCGAGATTTAAGAGGTGGAGTAAGGAGGAAAGTTTTGGTTACGAAATTATAACGGATCTTCTCTGTCTTGGTTGCTCTTCTCGAAGAGGTCGATCCATAGCATTGATGTCTTCATTCCTATGCCTGAATGCATCATGATGAAGCTGTCGTCCTTGCTTCAGGATCTTCTCCGTACTTACGAAAGGATAAAGGGTGGTTATTCCGGAAGAACGGACCTCTGCAAGGTTGACTACCTCGTAGCTAACATCGGGGGAAGGTGATGGAAAGTATCTCTCGAACTGAAACTTAAGAAAAAAATCGAGATCAAAGTAAGGAGGTACCATGAGAAGCTTAAGCGGGTAGGCAATCGTTCGATGCCTGAACAAGGTGTGAAAGGGGTCCAGAGCAACGAGAATAAGTTTTGCGTCTGATACCAAAGTAGATTATGTTGGAGAACGTTGCAGAAAACAAAAATTTTCCTACAGTTTCACCAAGATCCATCTATGAGTTCATCTAGCAACGATTAATCGGATGCATCTACATACCTTTGTAGATCGCGAGCGGAAGCGTTCAAAGAACGGGGATGAGGTAGTCGAACACGACGTGATCCAAATCACCGGAGATCCTAGCACCGAACGGACGGCACCTCCGTGTTCAACACACGTACGGTTAGCGTAACGTCTCCTTCTTCTTGATCCAGCAAGAGGGAAGAAGAGGTTGAGGAAGATGGCTCCAGCAGCAGCACGATGGCGTGGTGGTGATGGAGCTGCAGTACTCCGTCAGGGCTTCGCCAAGCGCTATGGAGGAGGAGGAGGTGTTGGAGAGGGAGAAGGAGGCAACCAAAGGCGTGGATGAAAAGCTCTCCCTCACTATATATAGGAGGGCCAAGGGGGGGGGGGGCGCCGGCCCTAGGAGATCCAATCTCCTAGGGGGGTGCGGCCAAGGGGGAGGAATCCTTCCTCCCCAAGGCACCTAGGAGGTGCCTTCCCCTCCTAGGACTCTTCCTCCTTGAAACCCTAGGCGCATGGGCCTCTTGGGGCTGGTGCCCTTGGCCCATGTAGGCCAAGGCGCAACCCCTACAGCCCATGTGCCCCCCCCGGGGTAGGTGGCCCCACCCGGTGGACCCCCGGGACCCTTCCTGTGGTCCCGGTACAATACCGATGACCCCGAAACTTGTCCCGATGGCCGAAACAGGACTTCCCATATATAAATCTTTACCTCTGGACCATTCCGGAACTCCTCGTGACGTCCGGGATCTCATCCGGGACTCCAAACAACATTCGGGTTACTGCATATACATATCCCTACAACCCTAGCGTCATCGAACCTTAAGTGTGTAGACCCTACGGGTTCGGGAGACATGTAGACATGACCGCGATCGCTCTCCGGTCAATAACCAACAGCGGGATCTGGATACCCATGTTGGCTCCCACATGCTCCTCGATGATCTCATCGGATGAACCACGATGTCGAGGATTCAAGCAACCCCGTATACAATTCCCTTTGTCAATCGATATGTTACTTGCTCGAGATTCGATCGTCGGTATCCCAATACCTCGTTCAATCTCGTTACCGGCAAGTCACTTTACTCGTACCGTAATGCATGATCCCGTGACCAGACACTTGGTCACTTTGAGCTCATTATGATGATGCATTACCGAGTGGGCCCAGTGATACCTCTCCGTCATACGGAGTGACAAATCCCAGTCTTGATCCGTGTCAACCCAACAGACACTTTCGGAGATACCCGTAGTATACCTTTATAGTCACCCAGTTACGTTGTGACGTTTGGCACACCCAAAGCACTCCTACGGTATCTGGGAGTTACACGATCTCATGGTCTAAGGAAAAGATACTTTGACATTGGAAAACTCTAGCAAACGAACTATACGATCTTATGCTATGTTTAGGATTGGGTCTTGTCCATCACATCATTCTCCTAATGATGTGATCTCGTTATCAATGACATCCAATGTCCATAGTCAGGAAACCATGACTATCTGTTGATCAACGAGCTAGTCAACTAGAGGCTTACTAGGGACATGTTGGTGTCTATTATTCACACATGTATTACGATTTCCGGATAATACAATTATAGCATGAATAAAGACAATTATCATGAACAAGGAAATATAATAATAATGCTTTTATTATTGCCTCTAGGGCATATTTCCAACAGATTACTAGGGAGATGACCCATGAATTACATACGAAATCAAGCGCGAGGAATAACTTTGGCAACATGGGGGTACAGAAGAGTCAGGTTTCGATCATGTGGAACTGTGGGTTATGGGCCCACCATGTGGGTTAAATGTAGAAAGGGCGCTGGCACCTTGCACAATCATGTAAGCAAGGCAGGTCAGAGGATAGTCTATCAGTTATGTCGGCGACAACGTCGGTACCAAGGGCGAGGGACAAAGAGAACCATTTCCTGCTCGTTGAACAAGGCGGGCAAATAGGCAAAGTTCTCATCCATCGGTGGTTACCAAAATGTCATCAACAATAGTAACAAGGTCTTGCTGACAGAATTGTACACCGAGGTGTTTACATAAGCAGGAGAATATTTCTGCGTGGATCATATAGATCACAAGAAAGGTTAAACCAAACAATGGAAAGGAAGATGTGATTATCAGATTAAACAGAACAATGGAAAGGAAAAAGGTGTTTAAACACATATTTCAGGGGTATATCCTTCCCAAGGACAAGCAGAGCATGATATACGTGACAAGATATAATGTAGAAAACCCTTTAGGTAAGGGGAGAGAAATTTCATGACATTACCCATACAATGGTGTTTGAATAATTGATAATGTAAATTTAGCATTGTGCTTCAGATGTTCTTATTGAAAGTCAGAGTACCACAGACATGCTTCGAGATAGCATTGACATGGTCTTCAAGCAATGTCAGACTTTGGATACACAAAGGATCCATCAGGAACAACTCATAGAATAAGTCTTACAATTTCCTCATGGAAGAATGGATAACCTTGCTAAAAACGAAACTATAACAGTAGGTCCTCCGGCCAGGTGTGTTGGGTATGACATCACCTTACCGGGTCATGAAAGAACATTGTTATTACCCTTGGAAATATATTCCAACCATCATATCTGACCGAGATTCAAATCTGGTCGGTGTTAGGATACCTCAGACTCAGGGTGCCTGAGAAGAATAGGTGTAACACACATTGACGAGATGACATTGTAAGATTCTTGGAAATGAACTATGGAAGCGAGTTTCGAAACAAGAGTTCGTCATTAAACCAAGGAGAGGATGAGGAGGTGGCTGATGGCTCAACGACCATTCCTCCAGATTTGCAAAAAGGTGGGTTTCCACAATCATGTGAACAAGGAGATGAAATTTGTCAGATCAAATGATATAATGGTGTATGCTCGAGGAAAGCATACACAATTAAACATTGATTGAAAGGAGCACCCGAAATATGAGGTTAGGTAGCATGATCAATGTTAGAATGGTGTTTCAATAACCAATAGTCTAAGAATGAACTATCGACCATTAACTTCAAAGCAATAGGGTTGATAGAAGTTTTGAATTCCCACGTCATAGTTCAATTGTCGGTTTTCCAGTTAGAAACAACACGAGAACCAAGAAAGAATGATGATGGTGAGAAGTATCACTATAAAAAGAATTCTTATGAGGTGGAGTAATCCTCACAACATTCTTGTCATAAAAGATGGTAATACTCCAAGCTAAAGAAGAACAAATGTTGGATAGCAAGGAACTCAAGGTATAACCCAGAACACGAACAAGTTTGTGTTCGAGGGAAGGCAATAAAGTGGTCGATGACAACAAAAATCATCGAGGGCAAGCATGGAATTTCTCATCATGAATTCAATTGATATCTCAGAAGAAGTTAAAATGTTGACGATGATCACGACACACTTGTCGAGAGGTTTCTTGAAGATGTAATCGATCGGCAATGACATCAAGTCAAAGGAATGGTGAAGCGAAAAGTTATTGGAATCAAGGGTACGACACAAACTCGAAATCACGCTTGCTGTTCAAGGCGAAATGGTATGACGAGGAAGATCAACGTAAGTTTAGCTCCTCATCGAAAGTTGTGCTCCGGGAATAAGGACCAGGTAGCACAGTTAACATTTAGCACAATAATGAATATAGTCGACCAGGCTAGGAATGACGTGATGGAGTATTAAACTCCTCAACAACAAAGTACTAGAAGGTACTGAATTGTAGTGCAGATTTGATTCACTAATCGGCATTCTCAATTGACGACAACCCAGAACCCGTGGAGTGATTATGACGGGGAAAGGTACTACTTCATCAAAAATTCATAAGATGAAGTGCAATGGGTTGATATCCTCGAGATACCAGGGGGTAATACTCGAAGGTAGAACAAAATAGAGGTTGGGCAGGCGTACTAATCTGTAGGAGACAAGTACTTTAACTTGTCCGAGAAATAGAATCAAAGGAGAGCAATCATGGTCAGATCCACGGTTCCAAAGGGTCAATTCACAGATACCCGATGATACTTACCAAGGAAATAGTTATTATTACAAGAAGCTTCCATGATAGGATCTACATCGTGTCCATGGGCATGAACACAAAGTTCAAGGCCGACTCCCACTTCTCTAATGCATAACCTTTCATTCACTTCCTGCCTTCAACAAAGTTGTGTTGAAATTTTATCTGACATAACAACAGTAGAGTATGACTCGTGAAAACTTTTGGGTTCACACAATTTTAGAGAAGGTATAGGTTCAACCCATCGGGGCATCTTAGAAACATATACCACAAGCTTCAAGAGTAAATATCACCAGCTCGAGAGCAAAGCAAGGTTGAGAAAGCAGAGGATACAATTTACCAAAGGCATTATGTATCCGAGGGAAGGCTCACAAGGTTATTGAATATGAAGGACGTTGTCAGATAAAATCCAACAAAGGATCTGGTGGTCCATAAGGGATCTGATGTGAGCATCAGTACTCAACCAGAAGAAGAAAGAATGCAAGGAGATACGATCATAGAAACAACTGACTAATTCAAAGCTCAAATGCAAAGGAATTATGAATTCCAAGACAAGGGATCAGAAGCAATGCTCTGATTAGGGATGGATAAGTTGAATAGCCTTAGGGGTATAATCAATGGCGACATCTTCGGAATCTTCTGGTGCAGCAGGCGATCATCTGTTGTAAGGGGCTCTCCGGGAGGAAGTGATCACGAGATCCTAATGTTAGAGTTAGTAAAACCATTTAAACCCGAATAGAAGAGAGTTCAGAGTCCCAGAGTATAGATCGAGGAGTAAAAGATCCTAGTACCACCCAATGGCGACGTGGGCCCGTAAGACTCACAGCCATGTTAGTAAAAGTTTTGTAGTGACTAGACACGACTCCGGCCAAGGAGTTTGGAAGGGGGATTCCTACAGGCAGTCGGCTCTAATACCAACTTGTGATGCCCCCGATTCAATCGTACACTAATCATACACGCAAACATGTACGATCAAGATCAGGGACTCACGGGAAGATATCACAACACAACTCTACAAATAAAATAAGTCATACAAGCATCACATTACAAGCCAGGGGCCTCAAGGGCTCGAATACAAGAGCTCGATCATAGATGAGTCAGCGGAAGCAACAATAGCTGAGTACAGACATAAGTAAACAAGTTTGCCTTAAGAAGGCTAGCACAAACTGGGATACAGATCGAAAGAGGCGCAGGCCTCCTGCCTGGGATCCTCCTAAACTACTCCTGGTCGTCGTCAGCGGGTTGCACGTAGTAGTAGGCACCTCCAGTGTAGTAGGAGTCGTCGTCGACGGTGGCGTCTGGCTCCTGGGCTCCATCGTCTGGTCGCAGCAATCGAGTATAGAAAGGGGAAAAAGGGGGAGCAAAGGAACCATGAGTACTCATCCAAAGTACTCGCAAGCAAGGAGCTACACTACATATCTATGCATTGGTATCAAAGGGAAAAGGGGTATCGTATGTGGACTGAACTGCAGAATGCCGGAATAAGAGGGGGATAGCTAGTCCTATCGAAGACTACGCTTCTGGTAACCTCCATCTTGCAGCAAAAGAAGAGGGTAGATGGTAAGTTCACCAAGTAACATCGCATAGCATAATCCTAACCGATGATCCTCCCCTCGTCGCCCTGTGAGAGAGCGATCACCGGTTGTATCTGGCACATGGAAGGCTGTGTTTTATTAAGTATCCAGTTCTAGTTGTCATAATGTCAAGGTACAACTCCAAGTCGTCCTGTTACCAAAGATCACGGCTATTCGAATAGATTAACTTCCCTGCAGGGGTGTACCACATTTCCCAACACGCTCGATCCCCTTTGGCCGGACACACTTTTCTGGGTCATGTCCGGCCTCGGAAGATCAACACGTCGCAGCCCTACCTAGGCACAACAGAGAGGTCAGCACGTCGGTCTAAATCCTATGGTGCGGGGGTCTGGGCCCATCGCCCATTGCACACCTGCATGTTGCAAACGTGGCCGGTAAGCAGACCTAGCCTCCCTAATACAAGAGCAGGCGTTCCAGTCCAATCCGGCGCGCGCCGCTCAGTCGCTGACGTCACGAAGGCTTCGCATGATACCACGACGTCGAGTGCCCATAACTGTTCCCGCGTAGTTGGTTAGTGCGTATAGGCCAGTGGCCAGACTCAGATCAAATACCAAGATCTCGTTAAGCATGTTATTTTGAAGTAACCACGAACGCCGACCAGGGCCAGGCCCACCTCCCCCTAGGTGGTCTCAACCTGCCCTGTCGCTCCGTCACAAGTAACTGTCGGGGGCCGTTGGGAACCCAGGCCCATCACTACCTGGATGGAACCACCTGCCCCTTCAGCCCCCACATCTGAATCACTTGCGGGTACTTGACGAGCCGACCCGACTTTAGTCACCACATGTATCACATATTATGTATATAAGTATATACCCGTGATCACCTCCCAAGTGATCACAGCCCGATAGTATAGCATGGCAGACAAACAAGAATGTAGGTCCACTGATGGTAAACTAGCATCCTATACTAAGCATTTAGGATTGCAGGTAAGGTATCAATAACTGTAGCAACAATGACAAGCTATGCAACAGATTAGGATTAACAGGAAGTAGTAACATGCTACACTACTCTAATGCAAGTAGTAGAGAGGAGAATAGGTGATATCTGGTGATCAGGGGGGGCTTGCCTGGTTGCTCTGGCAAGAAGGAGGAGTCGTCAACACCGTAGTCGTACTGGGTAGCAGCGACGTCGGTCTCGGTGTCTAGCGAGAGAAGAGGGGGAAGAAACAATAAATATTAAGAAAACATATGCATAGCGATGCATGACATGACAAGTAGCGGTGCTAGGGGTGCCCTAACGCGGTATGAGGTGGTACCGGTGAAGGGGGGAACATCCGGGAAAATATCCTCGGTGTTTCATGTTTTCGGACAGATGAACCGGAGGGGGAAAGTTGCGTGTTTGCTATGCTAGGGATGCGTGGCGGATGAATGGGCTGCATATTCGGATTCGTCTCGTCGTTCTGAGCAACTTTCATGTACAAAGTTTTTTCATCCGAGTTACAGATTATTTTATATTAATTTTCAAAATTTTAATTTATTTTATGAATTTCTGGATTTAATACTAATTCAAAATATTATAATGACTAAATGCTAAGTGCACCTGAAAGTGTACCCAGCAGTATGTGCTAGAGGCTAACAGTGGGCCCAAGTCAACAGTTGACTCAGCAGTCAACATTTGACTGGTCAAACGTGAACAGTGTGGTGGGGACCATCTGTCATTGGCTAGGTGATACACAGTCAGCACTTTGACTGGTCAAACTGGCCAAGGTAGGGCCACATATCATAATCTAGGGTTAGTTCAAGAGTTTACTTTAACTAGGGGGTTCCACTGTCATATACTGTTAGGCTAGCTAAACCAATTAATTAGGTTAATTAACCAAATAATTAATTAACTATTTATCTTATTTTATGTATTTCTTTTGGTTATTCATTTCGTTCTTTTTTAAGGGGGGGTTGGTCCCAGTGGCAGTGGCACACGCACCCATGGCTTGGCAACGCGCGACCGCTCATAGAGGAGCGCCGACGACAAGGGCAGAGCGCGACGGGGGGGGGAGGGCATGGCCCTGGACAAGAGCAACGCCAACGAGGCGCAGACACGCTTGAGCGGGCTGGGGCACGACAGATGCAGAACTGGGCGAGGCCAGCCGCGAGCAACGACGGGTGAGCAGTAGCCGAGGGAGGCGAGGCCATGCGTGGGCGAGAGGGTGCATGGATCGGCGAGGAGAAAAGGAGACGAGGGAGGCGTTCACAGCCGTTGGCGGGGAGCGGGGGCGGTGAGGCGTGGCGGCGACCCGTGAGGAGGAGGTCGGGGAGGTTCCGGTGATGGCGGCGGGTGACGAGGGGGGCTCCGGCGAGGGAGGCCGAACCCGCGAGGGGCCCTCCGGGATCCGTCCATCTCCAGTGAGGGGGCGACTTGGCGCGGCACAACTAGGCAGTGGCCATGGGAGGAGCTCCTGCGAGGCGATGGCGCGAGGACGGCGGGAGGTGGGGGATCCCCGGGCGCGGACGCGGCGGCGGTGGTGGGGCTCCGGTGCGGCAGGAGATGGGGTTGGGATGCAGGGCCTGTCTACGCCCGGGCGCTGGGGGGTGTCAGGTGTGTGCGACACTGGGAGGGATACGAGAGAGATGGGGATCGGGACAGGGGGGAGTTAGGGTTAGCGATGGGATGGGTTGGCCTAGTAGGCCAGGGGGCATGCAGGGTGGGCCCACTGGGCTGGCCGGTCGCTTGGCCAGGTGGGCCGAACGGCCCAGGGGGATGGGTTCTTTGTCTCTTTTTTTGTTTATTTTCTCTCTTCTTTTACTTATTCTTTTCTGTTTTATTTTAGTTTACACATTATTTTTAGTTTATTAAAATATGACATTAGCTCCTAAAACAATGTTTCAAAATAACCCACTGCCATAAAAGTTTTACCCCGAAATAAAAATGGTTTAGTATTTTTCAAAGTTTAATAGACATTTATTTAATTGCTTTAACTACTGTTTTAATCATTTTGGAACACTTAAACCTTTTATAAAAACTTGGTTTCTTCACCAACAAAACTTATGATTTATTTGCCACAGTTCGCACATTTTAGTTTGACATTTGAAAACTTTTATTTTTGACTTTATTTTAAATTTGAACTGTTTTCGAATCAACGAGAGTAACAACAGTAAAAGTGGTGACGTGGCATCATTAGTGGAATATTACTGTAGCTTAACTACCGGGGCATTACATGCTCCCTGGGTGATTTTGGTAATTAATGTCAACATATTTCTTGTTGGAATAATTGCTCTATCTAGTGTATTTTAGACAAGTTCAACAATGGCTTGGCATGGACAAGAGGATGTGGAACCCTAAGGACAAATATTGGCAAAAGCTCAAGACTCTTCATCTTTATTTTAGTGATCCAAGATCACATTGAGTCCATAGGAAAGCAAATACTATTAAAAGGGGGTGAGGTGTTGTTTAATGGCTTGCTTGCTCAAATGCTTAGTGATATTTCTCCAAAACTCTCAGCCACTTTCTCCATCCAAATATGTCAAAATCCTAAACTCCAACTCGGCCCCACCGATTCTTTCTATCCGGTGCCACCGAGTTCATATGACATAGCCACAACCAGAAAACCTAACAGTTCGGTCTCACCGATACGGATCTCGATCTCACCGAGATGGCCTTGCCAACACTCTGTGTATTGTTGCATTTATTTCGGTCTCACTGAGTTGGCTTGACAGATTCTCTGTTGTCTTATTGCTTCACTTCGGTCTCACCAAGTTGATGCAATCGGTGCCATCGAGATGATGTTTTCCCTAAGCCCTAGCACATCGGTCCCACCGAGTTGTTCTAGTCAGTCCCACCGAGATTCCTAAAATTCAGATTTTGAACAAGTCGGTGCCACCGAGTTTAGCTATTCGGTCCCACCGAGATGAGTCAAATGTGTGTAACGGTTGGATTTTATGTGGATGCTATATATACCCCTCCAGCCCCTTCTCCATTTGTGAGAGAGCCATAAGAACATGCCTACACTTCCACCATACATTTTCTGAGAGAGAACCACCTACTCATGTTTTGAGATTAAGACATTACAATCCTACCACAAGAATCTTGATTTCTAGCCTTCCCCAAGTTGCTTTCCACTCAAATCACCTTTCCACCATAGCCAAATCTAAGAGAGAGAGAGAGAGAGAGTTGAGTGTCGGGGAGACTATCATTTGAAGCACACGAGCAAGGAGTTCATCCTCAACACACTGTCTATTAGCTTTTGGAGAGTGGTGTCTCCTAGATTGGTTAGGTGTCTCCTGGGAGCCTCCGTCAAGATGTGGAGCTGTGAAGGAAATATTCCCTAGAGGCAATACTAAATTTCTTTTTTATATTTCGTTATATCATGATAAATGTTTATTATTCATGCTAGAATTGTATTAACCGGAAACTTAGTACATGTGTGAATACATAGACAAACAAAGTGTCCCTAGTATGCCTCTACTTGACTAGCTCGTTAATCAAAGATGGTTAAGTTTCCTAGCCATAGACATGTGTTGTCATTTGATGAACGGGATCACATCATTAGAGAATGATGTGATGGACAAGACCCATCTGTTAGCTTAGCACTATGATCGTTTAGTTTATTACTATTGCTTTCTTCATGACTTATACATGTTCCTTAGACTATGAGATTATGCAACTCCGGAATACCGGAGGAACACCTTGTGTGCTATCAAACGTCACAACATAACTGGGTAATTATATAGATGCTCTACAGGTGTCTCCGATGGTGTTTGTTGAGTTGGCATAGATCGAGATTAGGATTTGTCACTCCGTGTATCGAAGAGGTATCTTTGGGCCCTCTCGGCAATGCACATCACTATGATCCTTGCAAGCAATGTGACTAATGAGTTATTCATGGGATGATGCATTACAGAACGAGTAAAGAGACTTGCCGGCGATGAGATTGAACTAGGTATGATGATACCAACGATCGAATCTCGGGCAAGTAACATACCGATGACAAAGGGAACAATGTATGTTGTTATGCAATTTGACCGATAAAGATCTTCGTAGAATATGTAGGAACCAATATGAGTATCCAGGTTCTGCTATTGGTTATTGACCGGAGATGTGTCTCGTTCATGTCTACATAGTTTTCGAACCCGTAGGGTCCGCACGCTTAACGTTCGATGACGATATGTATTATGAGTTATGTGATTTGATGTACCGAAGGTTGTTCGGAGTCCCGGATGAGATCACAGACATGACGAGGAGTCTCGAAATGGTCAAGACATAAAGATTCATATATTGGAAGGTTACATTCGGACAACAGAATGGTTCAGGTCGTTTCAGATAAGTTTCGGAGTACCGGGGGTTACCAGAACCCCCTCGGGGAAGTTATTGGGCCTTATGGGCCTAGTGGTGGAAGAGAGGAGGCAGGCCAAGAGGTGGCGCCCCTAGCCCAAACCGAATTGGACTAGGGCTAAGGGGGCCGGCCTCCCTTTCCTTCTCTTCTTCCTCTCCTTCCTTCTCCTACTTGGACTAGGAAATGGGGAAACCTACTCCTACTAGGAGTAGGAACCCCCCCTTGGGCGCGCCCCTTGAGGTCGGCCCTCCTCCTCCCCCTCCTTTATATACGGGGGAGGGGGCACCCCATAGACACACAAGTTGATCTTTAGCCGTGTGCGGTGCCCCCCTCTACAGTTTTCCACCTCGGTCATATTGTCGTAGTGCTTAGGCGAAGCCCTGCGTCGGTAACTTCATCATCACCGTCAAAACACCGTCGTGCTGACGCAACTCACCCTCGGCCTCAGCTGGATCAAGAGTACGAGGGACGTCACCGAGCTGAAGTGTGCAGATCACGGACGTGCCGTGCGTTCGGTACTTGATCAGTTGGATCGCGAAGACGTTCGACTACATCAACTACGTTACTTAACGCTTTCGCTTTCGGTCTATGACGGTACGTAGACACACTCTCCCCCCTCATTGCTATGCATCTCCTAGATAGATCTTGCGTGATCGTAGGAATTTTTTTGAAATACTGCGTTCCCCAACAGTGGCATCCGATCCAGGTCTATGCGTAGATGTTATATGCACGAGTAGAACACAAAGAGTTGTGGGCGATAATAGTCATACCGCTTATCAGCATGTCATACTTTGATTTGGCAGTATTATTGGTTGAAGCGGCCCAGGCCGACATTACATGACCGCGTTCATGAGACTGGTTCTACCGCCGTGCTTCACACACAGGTGGCTAGTGGGTGTCTGTTTCTCCAGCTTTAGTTGAATCGAGTTTGACTACGCCCGGTCCTTGTTGAAGGTGAAAACAGCCCACTTGACGAAAAATCGTTGTGGTTTTGATGCGTAGGTAAGAACGGTTCTTGCTAGAAGCCCATAGTAGCCACGTAAAACTTGCAACAACAAAGTAGAGGATGTCTAACTTGTTTTTGCAGGGCTTTCTGTGATGTGATATGGTCAAGACGTGATGATATATAAATCGTTGTATGAGATGATCATGTTTTGTAACAATTATCGGCAACTCGCAGGAGCCATATGGTTGTCGCTTTATTGTATGAAATGCATTCGCCATGTAATTGCTTTACTTTATCACTAAGCGGTAGAGATAGTTGTAGAAGCAATAGTTGGCGAGACGACAACGATGCTTTGATGGAGATCAAGGTGTCAGGACCGTGACGATGGTGACCATGACGGTGCTTTGGAGATGGAGATCAAAGGCACAAGATGATGATGGCCATATCATGTCACTTATTTGATTGCACGTGATGTTTATCCTTTATGCATCTTATTTTCCTTAGTTCAGCGGTAGCATCATAAGATGACCTCTCACTAAATTTCAAGGTATAAGTGTTCTCCCTGAGTATGCACCGTTGCTATAGTTCATCGTGCCGATACACCACGTGATGATCGGGTGTGACAAGCTCTACGTTCACATACAACGGGTGCAAGCCAGTTTTGCACACGCATAATATGAAGGAAATATGCCCTAGAGGCAATAATAAAGTTGTTATTTATATTTCCTTATATCATGATAAATGTTTATTATTCATGCTAGAGTTGTATTAACCGGAAACTTAGTACATGTGTGAATACATAGACAATCAGACTGTCACTAGTATGCCTCTACTTGACTAGCTCGTTAATCAAGGATGGTTAAGTTTCCTAGCCATAGACATGAGTTGTCATTTGATGAACGGGATCACATCATTAGAGAATGATGTGATTGACTTGACCCATCCGTTAGCTTAGCACTATGATCGTTTAGTTTATTGCTATTACTTTCTTCATAACTTATACATGTTCCTATGACTATGAGATTATGCAACTCCCGAATACCAGAGGAACACTTAGTGTGATGTCAAACGTCACAACGTAACTGGGTGATTATAAAGATGCTCTACAGGTGTCTCCGATGGTGTTTGTTGAGTTGGCATAGATCGAGATTAGGATTTGTCACTCTGATTGTCGGAGAGGTATCTTTCGGCCCTCTCGGTATTGCACATCACTATAAGCCTTGCAAGCAATGTGACTAATGAGTTAGTTGCGGGATGATGCATTACGGACGAGTAAAGAGACTTGCTGGTTATGAGATTGAACTAGGTATGATGATATCGACAATCGAATCTTGGGCAAGTAACATACCAATGACAAAGGGAACAACATATGTTGTTATGCGGTTTGACCGATAAAGATCTTCGTAGACTATGTAGGAACCAATATGAGAATCCAGATTTCGCTATTAGTTATTGACCGGAAGTGAGTCTCGGTCATGTCTACATAGTTCTCGAACCCGTAGGGTCCGCACGCTTAACGTTTGATGACGATCGGTATTATGAGTTTATGTGTTTTGATGTACCGATGGTAGTTTAGAGTCCCGGATATGATCACGGACAAGACGAGGAGTCTTGAAATGGTCGAGACATAAAGATCGATATATTGGAAGGCTATGTTCGGACATCAGAATGGTTCCGGATGAGTTCGAGCATTTACTGGAGTACCAGGGGGTTACCGGAACCCCTCGGGGAGTCAATGGGCCTTATTGGGCCTTAGTGGGAGAGAGGAGGAGGCGGCCAGGTGGAGGGCGCCCCCCACCAAACCCAATCTGAATTGGGTGGGGGCCGGCCCCCCTTTCCTTCCCTCTCTCTCCCTCTTCCTTCTTCTCCTATTCCTACTAGGAAGGGGGGAAACCTAGGACTCCCCCCCTTGGGAGCACCCTATGAGGGCCGGCCCTCCCCTCCTCCGCTCCTTTATATACATGGGAGGGAGGCACCCCATAGACACACAAGTTGATTGTTTAGCCATGTCCGGTGCCCCCCTCCATAGAATTCCACCTCGGTCATATTGTTGTAGTGTTTAGGCGAAGCCCTGCGTCGCTAACTTCATCATCACCATCATCACGCCGTCGTGCTGACGAAACTCTCCCTTGGCCTCAGCTGGATCAAGAGTACATGGGACATCACTGTCGTGGATCTAAGACTGATAGTGGAATGGGGGGTAGGTATGAGGAGGCAAGATCCTAGCTATGGTGAAGTTGTACACATGAGTTTTACGAGTTTAGGCCCTTCGCGGAGGAAGTAACAGCCCTACGTCTCGGTGCCCGGAGGCGGTCGACTGGATTATGTATTTGTGTGTTTATAGGGGGTGCGTACCCTTGTCTCAGTAGAGGGGGGTGGCTTATATAGAGTGCGCCAGGACCCCAGCCAGCCCACGTTACAAGGAGTTTAAGGTACATAAAGAGATGGCATTACTGGTAACGGTAGCCTTAAATGCCTTAATGGCCTTAAAGGTTATAGAGTGGACGCTTGCCCATTGCTGTTCTCGACGACTCTTGGTCTTCAAATAGGTCGAATGGATTATTGTATGGTCGAATGATCGTGTGGTCGAGTGACCCAAAGAAGGAGGAGTCTCCGAGTGACTGGTAGATCGAGTGAATTGCACACGACACCTTTGTTGGGCCCTCCCTATCGTCTCTTGAGCTTGTTTACTTCTAAGACAGTGACCTTGGATAGGACATATAGGTCAGGCCTATTACCCTACCCCAGGTCTATGTCCTCATCATTAGCCCCCGAATGGATTGAGGTCCGAGTGAAAAGAAGGTTGAAGTTGATCTTGTCTTGACTCTTGTGTTTCCCAACTATTCACTTCTGAACAGAGGTCAGTGTTGGAATTTCGGCTTCGTTTCAGTCGCCTTGATCGATTCAGAAATTGCCGATTGGTTTTATAATGTCACCTGTCGAGTGTTGTCTTTGACGGGAAATCTTTGGCATGACTGGTTGCAGCGGATCCCGGATTTTGAGGGATTTGAAATTTCGGGGGAAGCGCGCCGGACAGAGCATGCCGTGGTAAGCGGAGTGGATAAACAGGAATGTTTTGATTTCCGTGCCACCTTTTTCGCCACGTATCTCGCATGCGACTGTTGAGGGATTTGACAGGATCACCCGGGCCCACGCGTCAGCCACTCGGAAGTGGGCCTTTAAAAGCGGCGAGGCCGAGGCGCCTACACTATGTGCGTCCATTCTCCTTCTTCTTCCTCTTGCTCCACCACTGCATCCAGCTTCTCCACTCCCGACGCCGCCGCTCCACCGCCATGGGAAAGGAAAAGACGGCGGCGCTAGAACGCGCGAAGAAGGCGACGGGGGCGGCGAAGGGCAAGAAGACGAATCGGGGATCTTCATCGCGATCAGGGCTGCCACCAGGTTGGATCCAGGGTGATTGGATCCGATCTTTGATTCGGCAAGAGGATTTGGATGAGCTGGCCAAGTCAGGGCTGATCGTCCACAAGGCTGCCCGGTTGCTGGAGGGGGAGACGGAGCCGCAGCCGCGGCCGGGTGAGTGCGTTTTGCTTGCTACTCATGTCGGCCGTGGTTTCTCGCTTCCTCCGCATCCTTTTTTCCGGGGTTATTTGAATTTCTTCGGGGCCTAACTTGTAATGCCCCGAGACCGTTGTGCCAGGTGTCGTGCAGTTATTCGCTGTTGTTGCATTGTCATTGCTTGCGTGTCTTGCATTGCATATCATGTCATCATGTGCATTTCATTTGCATACATGTTCGTCTCATGCATCCGAGCATTTTCCCCGTTGTCCGTTTTGCATTCCGGCGCTCCGTTCTCCTCCGGTGGTCATTTCTACCTTCTTCTCGTGTGTGGGGATTAAACATTTCTGGATTGGACCGAGACTTGCCAAGCGGCCTTGGTTTACTACCGGTAGACCGCCTGTCAAGTTTCGTACCATTTGGACTTCGCTTGATACTCCAACGGTTAACCGAGGGACCGAAAAGGCCTCGTGTGTGTTGCGGCCCAACACCCCTCCAAAGTGGCCCAAAACCCTCCTAAACCCCTTCCATCCTCTCGGTCGTTCGATCACAATCGCGTGGCCGAAAACCGCACCTCATTTGGACTCTCCTAGCTCCCTCCACCTATAAATATGTGTCTCCCTCCGAAAAATCCCGCAGTCCAAACCCTAAAATTCCTCCCCTCGCGTCGCCGGGCGCGTCCTCACCGCGCTGGACATGTCCGCCGCGCCGCCGCCACATCACTCCGGCCAACCAGAGGCCGCCACGTCGCCCTCTCCGCTGCCCGAACCAACCAGGCGTCGCCACCTCAGCGCGCCAGCTTCCTCTCTCTCCTCCCGCACCGCCAGGCCCGTCGTGGCCCGGGTCGGGCCCTCCCGGCCCGCTCGCCTGAGCCGACCGCCCGACGCCGCTCGCACGCTGCCGCCGCCCTTCGTTCGCTCACCCCTGCGCTCCTCCGCCGCCGCCGTCTCGTCGCCGGCGTCGACCTCGCCGGACGCGTCGCCGGAACTCCTCGGCGTCCGCGCCCGCCACCGACCGCCGCCATGCCCGCACGCCACCGCGCCTCGCCATGGATCTCCACCCCGCCACCAAGGCTCCTCATCGCCGGTGTGGCTCCCCGCGCCGCCCGCAGCCCGCGGCCGCGCCGGAGTTGACCTCCGCCGCCACCTTCCCCGCCTCCGGCCGTCTTCGTCGTCGCCGGACCCGACCCGCTTCGGATCTGGATCAAGTTGGATGAGATCCACCGGTCCGGTGAACCAAACGCCTCCCCTCGTCCCGATCCGCTCTGTCCTGGATATCCCCGTCCGCCGTTGACTTTCTCCGCGGGGTAAATTCCTCTAAGTCCCCGAAATTGCCAGATTCATATGCCCATGTTCATCGCCTTGTAACTTTGCATCCGTAGCTCCTATTCATGCATATAGCATATCAAAATGTTCGTCTCAGAGAGTACATCATTTCATCTCATTGCATCATTTTCATTTGAGTTCATCTTGATGCCCAAAATGCTGTGAGAAGAGGGCTACTTGAGATAATCGTCAGATCTGCTGCTCCATTTAGCTTTTTGTCATTTTGCCATGATTATTGTGTGCATGATATGCCCTGATGCTCTACATATGTTTTGTTAAGGGCTTTGTCATCTTTCCAGAGGTGCAACCCATGTATTTTTGTGATGTGTTGAAGGATGGATACAGCTGGATGTAGGATTTGCTAGTTTGGGTGAGATATTATGCTTCCCCTGTATCCCCAACACCTGATTGCATAACCGGAAAATTTCGGGAGTTTCATAAGTGGGAAATCAAGTAGCTCTTAGGATATGTTTCTGACAGATGTATGATATGAAATTGGGGTTCGACGTCTAGTGGTCCGCCTATTCACGGTCGGTTTTACAGTGGTCTCGTTGTGTCTTAAAGAGTCCTTGGCTATGCCGACTCGGGGACGCTTCGTATGTCATGTGCACTGCCTTGTACATGATGGTGCTGTACGATCGAGCCCGTGTAGGACCCACCATGAAAACTTCGGACGAAATCTCTATCATATGTTTGTTCCGGCTTATTCTGCAAGCCAATCCTTTGTTTTGTTTTGAGTTGTGGTATTCGAGTTGCTTCGAAGTCAAATGTTGATTCCATCCCTTTCCTAAGTGGTGTTCTCATACTCCAATGTGGATACCAATCCTTCATGATAATCGAGTTTGTCATGTCAATCCTTTTTAACCGGCTTGTTTCTCTTCAAGCGGATCCGATCACTTCAACATTCGCAAGATCAACTCAAGTCTTCTCAACGGTGTTTGTTTCACCCGTCTCCAAGTTGCCTTTGTTTTCCCGCCCACCCACCCTTCTTCTTCGAGGACTCAGATTTCTTAATCAAGTATCCACCTTATTGTTTATGAAGTCTCTCCATTCTTTTCCATCAATATTCTTATCCGGTGATTCTCATGAAGATTCTAACGGAGCTTCAAGTTCGTCTCTCATCACTCGTTTTCTTCTCCGGTGGTTTCAAATCAAGCTTTTCTGTGTTGATCATATTCTTTTCCTTGTTTCAAATGCCTTCTCATATCGGTGCACCCCAAAAAAATTCACTTCTCACTATTCATTTGTTCCGGAGTGCTGAAGATATCTCAGAAGGTTCACGTTTCAATTATCAATCCGTTCAAGATATCTCGAAGATTCGTGTTTTCTAGTCTGCATTCGTTCAAGATCTTTCCAGGTTGTTATCTCATTCAAGCCATTTAATTCAACCGGTGCAATCCTCTCTTTTAAATCATTTCAACGGTGCTTCTCTTGAGTGGGCCCTAACACATAGGTTTCTTTTCCAGGATCTTACCTGACTCTTCTAATCTTTCTGGAGTTTTTCTCAAATCTTATAAAGTTTGACGTAAGAATGATTTATCATCAGTCAAATGCCTTTCTACAAGATCAGTTAAATTCTTCTCATCGTTGGCTAAATCTCTTCACTTTTGATTCTTCCGGAGTGCCTTTTCAATTATTGGTGGTGTTTCTCATCGTCATTCTCAGATTTTGAAGTCAGAAGAAGATTTTTTCCGCTCAATCTTGGTCCGATCTCTTCAAGATTCGTGATTCTAGCTTGTTGCCATCCTCTCATAATTGTTTTCGATTGTGAGAATTCTTTCCACCTATCTGGAGCAATTCAAGAGGCTTCTCAGTTTGTTATCCGGAGTCCATCATCTCAGAATTTATTCGTTCTCAGCTTTCAGCTATGGTTCTCCAAATCTTACCGGTGCTTCGTTCAAGTGATCTCTAATTAGTTCATGATCCCTTCGTTCTCATGTATGTAGATTCTCTCAAGTATCCTCGTTCATTTCATAATTCTTCCCGGTGTTTCTTCATGATTTATTCATTATTTCAATTCTACCGGTGGTGTGTTGAGGATTTTCTCAAGTTTATGTTATATCTCTCTTAATCTTTTCTACGAGAACAAGTAATATGTCAAATCCGTTGATTGTCATCAATTTAATTGGTGAAGGATAAGCATAATGTAATTCTTATTCTTGTTTCATCGAGTTTGTTCAATTCCTGTTTCCCGGAGTGGTTCATCATACTTATTCTTGGTTTCAAGTGCTCATCTTTCTTTCCCGGAGTTCCAAGCTCTAATTATCACGGAGATCCATCTAAATCATTGCAAGGATTCACCTTGTGTTTTCATGTTCTCTTTCTTTTGTTACCGGAGTTCTTCATGGAGGCTCGACACGGTGTTTCATCAAGGAATTAATTCCTTCTCGAAGTTTTCATCGAGATTCATTTCTAGGGAGCTCAAGTATTTCTTCATCTTGCAATCCGGAGTGCAATTTCTTTCTACCGTATCTTTGGAGGTGGTATTATGTCATTCTTGATAATTTGAGTTCATGTTTCATGATTCACATGTTATTAAGAATGAGGTATTTTAAATCCATCAACCTCTTCTTTGGAGTTACTTTGGGTTATTTTTCACCTAAAGTTTTCCCTAAGGATTGTTGCTATCCATGGTGCTTATAAAGGACCAAAGTTTTTCTTCATCCTTTCCGGTGCGATATATTTTCTCGTCATTTTGCTCATATCCATCCAATTCTTTTCCCGTGAGTGGCAGATTGTCACCTCATAATTTCGAGATGTATTCCATAAGACTGTATCAAGCTTATCCTTTTCGTTGTTGATAACCCAACAACTTCGTTCTAGCTTTTGGTGTAAGCATGCTCTCTCAAGACCTTGTTTTTTCTCCCCGGTTCATTTAGTTCCATTCTCTCACTTCTTCTGGAGGCATTGTGATGTTGCTCTCTTCAAACCTTCTTCTTGTTCTTGTCAGGATCATGTTCTTTTCGTGTTATTCATTTTACCGGAGTGTCGTGCCCTCTTTTCAAGTTCTCTCATCTTATCAAGTTTTGCGTCCTTTCTCAGACGGAGTGCTGTCCAAATTATATCATTCTTAATCCTTCTCTATCTTGACTTAACCGGAGTGGTTTCAATATATATCTTGCCCTCCAACCTCAAGGTTTTTTCGCAATGTTCTTTGTCCCTCTTTTCTAACGGAGTGTTTTTGACCTTGTTCACCTTCGTTGTATTCTTTTCTCGAATTTGTGTAACCTTTTCAAGGTTCTTTGGTTTCACTCGTTTGTCAAAGAAGCAATTTGTTTTACCTCTTCTCTTATCTCTTCCGTTGTCCCTCCGGTGCCATTCTAGATCTCGGGACGAGATCCTCTCGTAGTGGTGGAGTGTTGTAACGCCCCGAGACCGTTGTGCCAGGTGTCGTGCAGTTATTCGCTGTTGTTGCGTTGTCATTTCTTGCGTGTCTTGCATTGCATATCATGTCATCATGTGCATTTCATTTGCATACATGTTCGTCTCATGCATCCGAGCATTTTCCCGTTGTCCGTTTTGCATTCCGGCGCTCCGTTCTCCTCCGGTGGTCATTTCTACCTTCTTCTCGTGTGTGGGGATTAAACATTTCCGGATTGGACCGAGACTTGCCAAGCGGCCTTGGTTTACTACCGGTAGACCGCCTGTCAAGTTTTGTACCATTTGGACTTCGCTTGATACTCCAACGGTTAACCGAGGGACCGAAAAGGCCTCGTGTGTGTTGCGGCCCAACACCCCTCCAAAGTGGCCCAAAACCCTCCTAAACCCCTTCCATCCTCTCGATCGTTCGATCACGATTGCGTGGCCGAAAACCGCACCTCATTTGGACTCTCCTAGCTCCCTCCACCTATAAATATGTGTCTCCCTCCGAAAAATCCCGCAGTCCAAACCCTAAAATTCCTCCACTCGCGTCGCCGGACGCGTCCTCACCGCGTCGGACATGTCCGCCGTGCCGCCGCCACATCACTCCGGCCAACCAGAGGCCGCCACGTCACCCTCTCCGCCGCCCGAACCAACCAGGCGCCGCCACCTCAGCGCGCCAGCTTCCTCTCTCTCCTCCCGCACCGCCAGGCCCGCCGTGGCCCGGGTCGGGCCCTCCCGGCCCGCTCGCCCGAGCCAGCCTCCCGATGCCGCTCGCGCGCTGCCGCCGCCCTTCGTCCGCTTGCCCCTGCGCTCCTCCGCCGCCGCCGTCTCGTCGCCGGCGTTGACCTCGCCGGACGCGTCGCCGGAACTCCTCGGCGTCCGCGCCCGCCACCGACCGCCGCCATGCCCGCGCGCCACCGTGCCTCGCCATGGATCTCCGCCCCGCCGCCAAGGCTCCTCGTCGCCGGTGTGGCGCCCCGCGCCGCCCGCAGCCCGCGGCCGCGCCGGAGTTGACCTCCGCCGCCACCTTCCCCGCCTCCGACCGTCTTCGTCGTCGCCGGACCCGACCCGCTTCGGATCTGGATCAAGTTGGATGAGATCCACCGGTCCGGTGAACCAAACACCTCCCCTCGTCCCGATCTGCTCCGTCCTGGATATCCCCGTCCGCCGTTGACTTTTTCCACGGGGTAAATTCCTCTAAGTCCCCGAAATTGCCAGATTCATATGCCCATGTTCATCGCCTCGTAACTTTGCATCCGTAGCTCCGATTCATGCATATAGCATATCAAAATGTTTGTCTCAGAGAGTAAATCATTTTATCTCATTGCATAATTTTCATTTGAGTTCATCTTGATGCCCGAAATGCTGTTAGAAGAGGGCTACTTGAGATAATTGTCAGATCTGCTGCTCCATTTAGCTTTTTGTCATTTTTGCCATGATTATTGTGTGCATGATATGCCCTGATGCTCTACATATGTTTTGTTAAGGGTTTTGTCATCTTTCCAGAGGTGCAACCCATGTATTTTTGTGATGTGTGTGGTGACTAGCACAAGCTTGCAAAGTGAGGCACTTGGTAATGCTGATTTCAGGGACTTAGCATTTCCACTAAGTCCTTGATCTGTTTATCTCATATTGCCATATGTTCATGTTGTTTCCTAGTGATCCGTGCCTCTTTTGAGGGTGATCAGTAAGGATGTTTTGTTAATATTGTAGTGCTCTATCCATCCATGTCTTTGTTTGCAATTATGGAGCACTCTAGCTTGAGTCAATCGAGCTCTACTTTTGCTACTTTGTGAATCTGGGCAGATTGTCAACTTGTTTGCAATTTTGCCGATGATGTTGTAGTTGATCCGTGCATGCTATGCTATTGTTCTTGCCATGTCCAGCTTGCATTTTGTGTGTTTTTGATAGATGTATGCTTATCTTATCATGTCTTGCTCCGTATTGAGTGCATCGAGCTCGTAAACATGCCTACTTGATATCTGTTTTCAGCACGCTCCAGTTTTCACTAAGTCTGAAAACTGATTATGTTTTTGCCATGTTCACATGCTTGCAATTGTATTTTCTGATCCCTTTTGGCTCAAGGTCACTAAGGGACTTTTGTTAAGCTCTTTGAGTAGCTCCATGCCATGCTTTACTTTGACATGTTCAGGTCCTGTAGCATGCAGTTTTGTTGCTCTGAAGAGTGCTACCTGATCTGAAATTCCAGACAAGTGTTAATCTCACTAAGTCTGAGATCTGTTTGCCATATGCATTTTTGCCATGCTTGTTTGAACCTGTTAATGGATGAATTGGCCGTAGCTCAGTGCTAGACTTTTGTTAATCTTCTTGAATTAATCGCTGCCATGTATTTTGTTGTCATGTTTGGGTGATGTAGCATGTTCATTTCGTTGCATTTAGATGGCTACTTGCTGTAAATCGCAGACCGGTGCCATATTTGAATCGCTTGCCATTTCCAAACCGTAACTCCGATTCCGGCGTTCTTTATATCGTTTTCAAGCGATTTCATCTCATCTTTCCAGTGGAACTCTTGGTTTTCCAAGTTGAGGCCAGGTTCATGCATTCCTTGTCCAATCATGCATGTGCATCGCATACCGCATCTCGCATATCAAACCATGTTCATGTGTTGGTTGTTTACTATGTTGTGTGCTTCTTTTCCGGTGTTGCTTCTCTGGGTTGGTTCCGTTAACATCGCGTTTGTGAGGATCCGTTCGACTATGTCCGTTTATCTTCTTCATGGACTCGTTCTTCTTCCTTGCGGGATTTCAGGCAAGATGACCATACCCTCGAAATCACTTCTATCTTTGCTTGCTAGTTGCTCGCTCTTTTGCTATGCCTATGCTGCGATACCTACCACTTGCTTATCATGTCTCCTATATTGTTGAACCAAGCCTCTAACCCACCTTGTCCTAGCAAACCATTGATTGGCTATGTTACCGCTTTGCTCAGCCCCTCTTATAGCGTTGTTAGTTGCAGGTGAAGATTGAAGTTTGTTCCTTGTTGGAACATGGAGATGTTGTTCCTTGTTGGAACATGTTACTTGTTGGGATATCACAATATACCTTATTTAATTAATGCATCTATATACTTGGTAAAGGGTGGAAGGCTCGGCCTTATGCCTGGTGTTCTGTTCCACTCTTGCCGCCCTAGTTTCCGTCATATCGGTGTTATGTTCCCGGATTTTGCGTTCCTTACGTGGTTGGGCTATTATGGGAACCCCTTGACAATTCGTCTTAAGTAAAGCTCTTCCAGCAATGCCCAACATTGGTTTTACCATTCGCCACCTAGCCTCTTTTTCCCTTGGGTTTCGCGGACTCAAGGGTCATCTTTATTTTAACCCCCCCGGGCCAGTGCTCCTCTGAGTGTTGGTCCGACTGAGCTTCCTGCGGGGCCACCTCGGGGAAACTTTAGGTTTGGTTTTACTCGTAGCTAGTCTCATCTGAGTGTGCCCTGAGAAAGAGATATGTGCAGCTCCTATCGGGATTTGTCGGCACATTCGGGCGGTGTTGCTGGTTTAGTTTTACCCTGTCGAAATGTCTTGTTGTACCGGGATACCGAGTCTGATCGGAACGTCTCGGGAGGAGGTCTATTCCTTCGTTGACCATGAGAGCTTGTGAAGGGCTAAGTTGGGACTCCCCTGTAGGGATTTGAACTTTCGAAAGCCGTGCCCGCGGTTATGGGCAGATGGGAATTTGTTAATGTCCGGTTGTAGATAACTTGAACCTTAATTTAATTAAAATGAATCAACTGAGTGTGTTACCGTGATGGCCTCTTCTCGGCGGAGTCCGGGAAGTGGACACGGTGTTGGAGTAATGTTTGCGCAGGTTGTTCTCTAGTTTCTCGCCCGCGCTTTTCCTCCTCTTCTCGCTCTCTTTTGCGAATAAGTTAGCCACCATATTTGCTAGCCGCTTGCTGCAGCTCCACATATTTTACTTTGCCTTACCTATTAAGCTTAAATAGTCTTGATCGCGAGGGTGCGAGATTGCTGAGTCCCTGTGGCTCACAGATTACTATTACACCAGATGCAGGGCCTGATGATTCCGCTCCAGGATACGCGCTTGAGCTCAAGTGGGAGTTCGACGAAGACTCTCAACGTTACTATGTTTCCTTTCCTGATGATCAGTAGTGGTGCCCAGTTGGGGGTGATCGGGACCGTGTCGCTTGTTGGGTTATCTTTTATTTTGGCGTCGTAGTCGGGCCATGAGTGTTTGCTTGATGTAATGTTATTTATGTACTTGATTGACGTGGCGAGTGTCAGCCAACTATGTTATCTCCCCTTTATTATTCATATTACATGGGATGTTGTGAAGATTGCCTAACTTGCGACATATGCCTTCAATGCGATTATGTCTCTAAGTCGTGCCTCGACTCGTGGGAGCTATAGTCGCATCGAGGGTGTGACACAACTCCATCTTTTCACTCCCAACACTATCACGTATCTTGCTGCGTTCGTGTCCATGTGCAAGAATTTCTTGGGGTGTCGACCGCACTGGGGTCTTTTCAAGCACATTTTCACCATTTGATCCCAGACAACAAAGAAAGCAAACTCGAAGGACGAGAAAACCCACGTTATCTAGATGTGTGGGGGTTTGGGTATCCAGAAGAGGAAAAGGAGTTCCTTTCCTCCGATGACCCTTCCTGAGTCGGTCAGAGGCTGGCAGTCGACCTGGTTCTACTACAAGGATATCGCGACTCCAGGCCAGTCGACTGGACTTCCTCCTTTTTCTTTTGACCGTGTTCAGACTCCTTCCTCGTTGAAAGTGACCGCCGTAGAGAAGGCGGAGACAGGCATGCTGGTCGAGAGGGAGGTCCAGCTGATCAACCAAGGCATCACCGGCATGGATTTGTTGGAGGTGTTCCTCAGTCGGCGCATCCAACCGCTCCAGGCCCGTGACCTTTCCATGCGGATGTACTTCGGCGCTGGCGACACCGCTCGGGTTCATCCAGAGGAGGTGCCGGCCGAAACAGTGACTCAATGGCTGACGAGCATCACCGGGAATAAGGACAACCCCAGGGGCGCCAGGAGAGTCGACCCTTTCAGCAACAACAACCAGCCAGACAAGGTTTGGCCGATATGACCGATTGCATTTGAATGCGTTTTCCGACTATTTGTTAATCCGACTGATTCCCACTCGACTTCTTGTCTTGTAGATTTACACAGAGATGTACTCAATGCCCAATTGTGAACAAGCTCTGGAGCAGGACCATGAGGGCGAGGACAGCACGGAGGAGAGCGGTGAATGGGAGTCACCAGACAACGATGATGAAGATGAGATCGACGAGTCAGACGACGAGGAAGTAGTCGACTCATCACCTCGTTCGGAATGTCGATCCAAGCAACGCCATGATCCCGTGGGCAGGCGCGGTAAGACTGTGGCCTCGAGCGTTCCATCTCAAAAGCACGCTTGGTCTCCGACTCCAGAGCTTCCTGAGAAAGTCATCAAGCAGCCCAAGATCAATACCTCGAAGGCCCGGAAGACCTTGCCTAAGATCAAGATGGATGTTCCTGTTGTTTCTGGGTAAACGTTCTTCCCGTGTTTCTTTGCTTCGACTTATTCTCCTGTCCTGACCGAGTGGATGATGAACTTTTCCAGCCCGGCCTCCGCCGCGACTGATATGGATATTGACAAGGTCCCAGATGACAAGGAAACTGACGACGCAGCTACCTCCAAAGCCAGTAAGTCTGCCCGACTCAAATTTAGTCGGCCGACTGGACTGTTCGTCAGTCATCTCTCTGATTTTTCTTGTTTGCTGCAGCTCCACGAGATGTTGTTGTGCTTCCGGACGATGATGATGAAGAAGTGCCTCTGAGGGAAAGGAGGAGGAGGGACCACGGACCGAGCAGGAAAGCACCTGAGGTTCAGGTTCCTCAGTCGACACTGATGCCTGGGACGACGGTGGAGCGATCCGTAGATCCGGCTCGCACCAACGTCAGTTTCGCTATCCCACTGTCGACTGACTGTCCATCAGGGTCGCCTGCTCAGACCCCTGCTGCTACAATACAACTCCACGCATCAGACCCAGTGAGTGCTTTGACCGTTCTGCCATCATCTCTTTTCACTGCGTACCAAACTCCAGATGACCCACCGAGTGCCGCCAAGGAAGCTCTTCTTCAATTGAATCTTGTGATGGGACAGATGAAAGTGGTGCACGAGGCCAGTCAGGTGGCCTTCAACGCCGACGCTGCTCTGCAGACCAATGTCCAGGTTAGTTGGTTTTCTGACTGATCTTACTTCTCATCCACCCACTGGGGTTTGTCTGCCCTAAAGTCGTATAGGTCTTCCACTTCAGTCGACTTGGATTTTTGAACTATTGGGGGCACGCTGAGTGCACCCACTGGGTGTAGTCCTCGAGACCATAGTTGACTGCGGGCAGTCGACTGTGGTAATTTTCTCACTCGGTCTGGGCGGGTCATGTCGAGTGACAATCTGAACCAGTGGGGGCACGCTAAGTGCACCCACTGGGTGTAGTCCCCGAGACCGTGGTGGACTGCGGGCATTCGACTATGGTCTAAGAACAACTGTCTTCGCTTTTTTTACTCGAGCTGGGAAGACCATGCTGAGTGTTGAATCCAACCAGTGGGGGCACGCTAAGTGCACCCACTGGGTGTAGTCCCCGAGACTGCCGTTGAATGTTTGATTCGGCGGTAGTCTTAGAGTAACTTTCACTGTGATGCTTTTTTGTTTCTGTTGACTGATATGTCTTATATATTGACTGTAGAAATCTTGTAATCTTGGGGCTCAACTTTCTACACTGAACAAGCAGCAAATCAGGCTCAACCTTGATCTGGAATTGGCCAATAAGAATCTCAAGACTGCTTGTGATGAAGTAGCTGCCATGGGAGGTAACCAATCGACAACTGTCCATCTTATGTCTGGCACTTTTCCTTTCCATTTTTTTGAACCGAGTGATTTCACTGGAGCAGATGTACGTAATGAAAACTGTCAACTCCAAGCTCATCTGAAGAATGTTATTTCTTTAGAGAAAATGAAGCAGGCTCTGGAGAAGAAGGATCTGGATCTTGCTGCCGCGCAGAAGGAGGCGTGAGAGAAAAAAACACTTGCTGACAAGAAGCTTGCTTCAGTCGGCAAGTTAGAAGAAGAGAACTCCAAACTTAAGACTGCTGTCTCTGATGCCAATCGAGAGGTCGAGCGACTGAAGAAGGACAAGGACAAGCTGTCTGACGAGATTGGGAGCCTCAAAGCCAAGAAGGGCGAGTTGGAGTCTTATTTGGGCCAGATTGCTGCTCAACTGGTCTTAAAACTTGAAGGTACTGATGTTCGACTGACTGGTCTTATTATATTGTCGACTCACCATTCATCCAACTGTGCAGAGCTTTGCCAGTACTTTGAAGCAGAAACTGGGCGGGTCGAGACAGGTCTCGACCCCATAAATTGCCCAGTCAAAGATGACTTCGCAATGAATGTGTTGTGGTTGGAATCTCGCATGGACAACGCAGTTGCTTATCTTTCCCGCCTGAAGGTGGTGATGACTCGGGTTGATGCTGAACTCTGGCCTCAAGCAGAACTGTCTCAAGACCTCTAGTCTCTGATGGCCCGACCGAATCAAATACCTAAGAGAGTGCAAGAATGGAAGAAGTCATCTGCTCGCTGCGGCACTGATGTCGCCCTGTCCCTGGCCCGAGTGCACTGCAAGGATGTCAAAGAGGACAAGCTGGCGGAGCTCAAGGTTGCTAACACAAAAAGGCACACTTTCCAGTCCTTCATGGACACTTTCCTTGATGTCGCCTGTCAGTGTCAAAACCGGTGGATCTCGGGTAGGGGGTCCCGAACTGTGCGTCTAAGGCGGATGGTAACAGGAGGCAGGGGACACGATGTTTTACCCAGGTTCGGGCCCTCTTGATGGAGGTAAAACCCTACGTCCTGCTTGATTTATTCTTGATGATATGAGTATTACAAGAGTTGATCTACCACGAGATCGGAGAGGCTAAACCCTAGAAGCTATCCTATGGTATGATTGTATGTTGTCCTATGGACTAAAACCCTCCGGTTTATATAGACACCGGAGGGGGCTAGGGTTACACAAGGTCGGTTACAAAGGAGGAGATATACATATCCGTATTGCCTAGCTTGCCTTCCACGCCAAGTAGAGTCCCATCCGGGCACGGGACGAAGTCTTCAATCTTGTATCTTCATAGTCCAACAGTCCGGCCAAAGGACATAGTCCGGCTGTCCGGAGACCCCCTAATCCAGGTCTCCCTCGGTAGCCCCTGAACCAGGCTTCAATGACGATGAGTCCGGCGCGCAGTGTTGTCTTCGGCATTGCAAGGCGGGTTCCTCCTCCGGATACACCACAGAAGTGTTCGAATAAAAGGATAGTGTCTGACCTTGCAAAATAAGTTCCACATACCACTGTAGAGAGAATAATATTTCCACAAATCTAATCTGCTGACACGTTTTGGCAACAGGACATCATGCCATGGCTCGACGATTATTCGAACCGTTTTTCTTTAACTAGCCCCGCACATAACGCGAGGCAGTTTCTTGACACGTCTTGTCAAAGCAGAGATCGTGTCCCCCTTATTACGGGATTCTCATCAATACGGCCGTGGGTAACCCAACCGCGCCTAGGACTCCTAGATTTTAGGCAAGTCCCAAACAGCTACGAGGAGGACGCTTGATATTCACCCTCTTTATAAGGGGACAAGGCTTTTACTTTTTCCCTCCCGTGCTCAATCGAATCCTTCCCCCGCCTCGAGTTCTAACACCCAAAGCCCAGGTCAGGTGCTTCGGATATCCAATCATGTCCGGATCCAGCTTCCAGGGCCGATGGATGCCCTCCTCCGTCACGGAAGAGGATATCAAGAAGTTGAGAGAGGCAAGATACCTGACCGCCGAAGTTTCGCATCGGCTGCCTGCCCGAGGGCAGGTCGTCCCTACTCCTGAACCCAATGAAGACATCGTGTTCATCTCCCACTTCCTCCGAGGACTAGGCCTCACTCTGGATCCCTTTGTTAGGGGTTTGATGTTCTATTACGGGCTTGATTTCCACGATCTAGCCCCGGATTCCTTTCTCCACATCTCGACATTTATTGTCGTATGTGAGGCCTTCCTCCACATTACCCCTCACTTCGGCCTGTGGCTCAAGACCTTTGATGTGAAGCCGAATACGGTCGAGGGGCAGTATGCAGCTTGCGGAGGTGCATTAATAAGCAAGATTGCTAGAGCTCCGTGGTCAAAGGGTTCCTTTCCGGAGGTGTCTGGATTATGGCAATGGGAGTGGTTCTACATCACCGCTCCCAGAAGTGCCAAGTGGGTAGCTTCCCCCGCCTTTCGCTCGGGCCCTCCACCACAACTGATGTCATGGATCAGCAGGGGGCTGAGCTGGGGTCCAGCCAAGGATGTGCCCATACTGCACAGCCGCATCCGAGATCTCTTCGAGGGAGATTTTAGTTTGGTTATGGTAGTGCAAGTCATGCTGGTTCGTCAAGTCCAGCCTTGCAAACGCCGGCCCCTCCGCTTGTGGGAATTCAACCCAGAAGGACCACGCACTATTCAAAATTTCCTCGGCCTGACGCACGAGGAGATGTACAAGTCGTTCTTCGGACCCCAAATAGAGTGTTCGGACACCTCTGAGGACGTGGGCCTGAGCAGCAACCGCACCGCGACCCAAGTAAGTGATCCTCTAGTTGAACTTACTGTCTTTCATTTATTGACATCATTCCGAAGAATCGTTCTTTAACCAGGACTGGATAACAAAGGCGAAGATGATCCGGTGTTCGGCCCCCCTTCCCGAAGGCTTGGACAATCCGGTGCTGGAAAAGATGCTCGAGCCAGCACCTTGTCCGGTGCCCTCAAAGGAAGATGAAGGGGGGGGGGATAAAGAGGGCGAAAGCGGGCCTCCACTGCTACCTATTCCAACCGAGGGAATGAGCGCCTCCGTGAGGGAGGATAACCAAGGGAAGGAATCTGACATTCCCTCGCCCCGGGGGAGGAAGAGGACTACCTCTGATGATCTAGAAACTGAGGTTTCCAAACGGGAGAAGAAAACTCCACCAGAGGGTCCCGCCTCGGAGGGTGCTCTTGCCACACAAAGCCCGTGCGGGGATCAGCCCTCTAACGAGCTATAAGTAATCAAAAAGTACTTAATAGTGAAGATATACTACCTTACTTCTGAGGAAGATAACCGAAGCATTTATCTTGCAGTTCAGATCTGAGCCCTTCTCAGCAGAGCTCGTTGTCGGTGTCAAAACCGGCGGATCTCGGGTAGGGGGTCCCGAACTGTGCGTCTAGGCCGGATGGTAACAGGAGGCAAGGAAGACGATGTTTTACCCAGGTTCGGGCCCTCTTGATGGAGGTAAAACCCTACGTCATGCTTGATTAATATTGATGATATGGGTAGTACAAGAGTAGATCTACCACGAGATCAAGGAGGCTAAACCCTAGAAGCTAGCCTATGGTATGATTGTTGTATGATGAAGTTGTCCTACGGACTAAAACCCTCCGGTTTATATAGACACCGGAGAGGGTTAGGGTTACACAAAGTCGGTTACAATGGTAGGAGATCTTGAATATCCGCATCGCCAAGCTTGCCTTCCACGCCAAGGAAAGTCCCATCCGGACACGGGACGAAGTCTTCAATCTTGTATCTTCATAGTCCTGGAGTCCGGCCGAAGGTATAGTCCGGCTACCCGAACACCCCCTAATCCAGGACTCCCTCAGTAGCCCCTGAACCAGGCTTCAATGACGACGAGTCCGGCGTCTTCGGCATTGCAAGGCGGGTTCCTCCTCCAAATTCTTCATAAAAGTTTGTAAACACCAAGAGTAGTGTCCGGCTCTGCAAAATAAGTTTCCACATATTGCCATAGAGAGAATAATATTAACACAAATCTAATCCGCTGATGTATTCCATAGCGTGACATCACACTATGGCCAAGCTTTTATTCGAATCGTTTTCACTTTTCCACCTTAGCGTGTCTTGCGAGGCGGTTTCCTTGGCACGTCTTGTCAAAGCAGAGATTGTGTCCCCTTTATTTACGGGATTCTCATCAATACGGACGTGGGTAACCCAATCATGCCCGTTAGCATGTCTTCTCGATTAAAGGTGAGTCCCAAACGGTTACGGGGAGGGCTGCTGGTATTCAACCTCTTATAAAGAGACCAAGGCCTTACTCCTTTTCTCCAATCTCAAAATAAGTTCGCCCGTCGCCTCGAGTTCCAACACCCTAGGCTCCAGATTCCAGGCGCTTCGGACCTTCGACAATGTTCGGTTCTGACCTTCAAGGCCGATGGATGCCCTCCTCCGTCATGGAGGAGGATGTGCTAAAGTTGAGAGAGGCTAAGTTCTTGACCGCCGAAATTTTGCATAGGTTGCCTGCTCAAAGGCAGGCTATTCCCAGTCCCCAGCCCGGTGAGAGCATAGTGTTCATGTCTCACTTCCTTCGGGGGTTAGGCTTCCCGATGGATCCCTTCGTGAGGGGGCTGATGTTCTATTATGGGCTGGAATTTCATGACTTAGCTCCGGAGTCCATCCTCCACATTTCCTTGTTCATCGTTGTGTGTGAAGCATTCCTCCGTGTTACTCCTCACTTCGGATTATGGCTCAAGACTTTTGGAGTGGAGCCGAAGATGATCGAGGGACGGCACGCAGAGTGCGGAGGCGCTGTCATAAGTAAGAATGCTGATGCTCCATGGCCCGAGGGCTCCTTTCAAGAGGAGCTCGGCTTGTGGCAACGAGAGTGGTTCTATATCACCGCTCCCAGGAGCGCCAAGTGGGTGGCGCCTCCTGCCTTTCGCTCGGGTCCCCCACCACGGCTAGCGTCATGGGTCAACAACGGATTAGATTGGGGGTTATCCAAAGACGTGCCCTTGTTGCAGGGCCGCATTAGGGATCTCTTAGAAAGAGACCTCAACCTGGTCAAGGTGACGCAGGTCATGCTGATTCGCCGAACACTGCCCGGCAAACGTCGCTCCCTTCGTCTGTGGGAGTTTAATCCTCATTATTTATTTTGACCCATTGTATTATTTCCTTGTGTATTCCTGTAGGAGGTTCTTGTACATGTGTCTTTAGTTTCCCTTTTATCATCTCGTCGGAGGGACCACGAGCTCTCCAGCATTTTATGGGCGCAACGCCCGTGGAGATGTATAAAATGTTCTTCGAATCACAAGCAATGTATCCGGATTTGACCGAGGACGCAGGTTTAAGCTGCAATCGCCTGGATACTCAAGTAAGTAACCTTGTGCCCAGACTCGCTATCCGTAAAATTGTCATAATTCGCCCCTAAAAGAGTTGTCCTTTTAAACAGGAGTGGATAGCGAAGGCAAAGCTGATCAGGTGCCCGACTCCCCTTCCTGAGACCAGGCCGAATCCCGTGCTAGTCAGGATGTTGAAGATCATGCCTTTGGAGGGAAGTGAGGGGGAGGACAAGGAAACTATGGCCTCCTCGAAGGAGGCTGCTCCGCAGGGAAGAACCAACAATTCCTCTCCTAAGGGGAAGAAGAGGGCTGCCTCTGACGACCTAGAGACCATGGCCTCAAAGCGGGGGAAAAAGTCCTCGTCAGAGGGTCCGACGCCGGGGGGATCCTCGGCCGAACTACGCCCTCAAAGGGATCAGCCCTCCAGCGAGCTGTAAGTAGAGAAATATTTTCCTTTAGAGGGATGAGAGAAATCCTTGCTTTTTATCTGAGAAGATTAACCGAAATTTTACTTTGTAGATCGGACCTCAGCCCTTCTCAGCAGAGCTCGTCTTTGGGGGATCTTCTTCCGGAGATGATGGAGAGTGGAACGCCTCCCCCTTCCGTACCGCCTGGCGAGGCGGGCGACCCTGAGGTGTTGTCGCGGAGGGTTTCTCCGAATCCGGCAGGGGTGGAAGGTATCCATATGTCCCCCCCAAGGTTCTCCGCGTCCGGCCTCCGATGGAGGTCATAGGACGAGTCCGGCACCGTCCGATGCGTGGTCGGAGGAGCTGATGATTCTGCTGGGGCGAGCTTCTATCTCAGAGGAGCACCGTGCATTGATGGGTACGGTGATTGGAAGAATTTCGTCCGCGGAAAGCAGATTGCATGAGGCTGTCAGAAGTTTGCTGACGGGTTTTGAGGTACGTTTGATAATGTACTTCTTTGTCAGTTGCGCATAAACAAGATGCGCCCTGTGTAGATAGTATCCCCTGAGACTCTGTGCGTTGTCAAAATTGACGGCGCACAGAGGATCATAATCCCAGGTCTAAAATGTCACCTTTGTATACAGGTGGCGAAGTGTCCGGAATCAAGCCGAACTGATGATTTTGCCGAACTAAAGCAGCAACTTGACGTGGCAGATGCCGACATCGCGCTCGTCAATGAGCGGCTTGATGAGGCTCAAGGTATGCAATTCCTCGGGCGGCATCTGGTAAGAGGAGCTTTATGCCAGTATCTTACAATGTGTGTGCTTGATGCAGATGGTGCGGCCGCCGTGGAGAGTCTTCGGGCGGAACTTGCCCGAGCTAAGGAACAAGCCAGGAAAAGTGATGCGGCTGCCGAGAAGGCCCTTGAAGAGCTGAGAGCTGAACAGGCTGCTCACTGCCGAAGCAAGAAGGAGATGGCCGTGATGGCCGTGAAGTTAAAAGGTGCTGCTGACCATTGCAAGTTTCTTGAGAAAGAAGACCGGGTGAGACAGACGGACTTAGAGAAGGCCGTTGCTGATGCCAAGGACGCTCGCTCTGCGATGAGAGCTGCGAAGGAGGAGCTACGTCAGGCCGGACAGATTGCGGCTGGAAAGCCCTTTATGCTGCAGAGGGAGTTTTGCGATCCGAAGTTTGCTCCGTTGGACCGGATGTGGAGTGCGGAGGACACCTATCTGGATTTGGCAGCGAGTGCTGCTGATGCGACCGAATACTTTCGAGATCAAGAAGATCGCGAAGTGGAAAGGCTTTTTTGGTCGCAGTTCCAGAATCCAGAGCGTCCACTGGCAGTGGACGATCGTCTGGCTCAATGGGCCGAACTGAACAGATTGTCCGGACTCGCCATGAAGTACGTCATGGGTCATCTGTGGCCGGGAAGATCGGAGCCGAAGAGTTATTTCAGCTTGGTGCAGCAATTCCTTGACGCGGTGCCACGTATCAATGCGATGAAGAGGTCAGCATGCATAGAGGGCGCACGGATGGCTCTTGCCCGTGTCAAGACATACTGGGCAGAGATGGAGACCACCGTTGTTGCATCCCGCGATTCGGACAAAAGCCGAGTACCCTTCGAGCACTATTTTTAGGAAGTTCTTGACGGCGCTCGTGTAATAGAGACGCAGTGCTCGAAGGATGCTATGTTCTGATAGCATATGTAATTATAAAGCAATATTTTGATGAATTGTAGTAGCCTTTTATACTTGTGCCTTCAAGTATTTGGAACACGTCCTGTGCGGCCGTTTTAAGATATATATACAAAATCTAAAAGATTGCAGTCGTTGGCTTCAGCCCCCACGCACATAGTGTGGGGGTGCTCGCAGAAGGCGCATTTTCACACTTAATCCAACGTCTTGGTCCTACAAAGGAGGTGATAGCGCAGCAAGCTAGGCAACCGGACTATAATGCTTTAACACTTTCACTTAGCCATAGGAGCTTGACAATGGGACTATTTAGGTAGCCCCTGGTGGCGAGTGCGCTCGCCCGAATTCGGGGCGCGTATGTGCCTGGTTGGGAAACGACCCTTCGTTAATGTGGAGGAATCCTACAGATTCTGGAGGGTCATCGAGTGGTTGACCAGTCTCACGCCATATCATGACAGTCGGTTTTCGGCTTTCTCTACTGAGGTGCTCGCCTGGCCGAACCAGGGCACAATCGCAGTAGTTCTCTTGGTGCCGCCTTAGCCGATAGAGCGGAACGTAAGGCGGCCAAGCACAGGAGCCGGGCAACCCAACATTTGACCAAAATCATGACTCAGAGCTGATGCATATAAGGCCAAACTCGCGACGCCGAACACTCCCTAAGGTATTCGGTCTTTATGAGAGCGGGCGAGGTAACGCTCTGAGGTATAAGCCCCTAGTGTCCAGGTACGCGCAAGAATTCTGACGTGGCCACATGCCAAGACGCCAGCCTCCTCCTTGGTCATAGAACCAGGGGATGTGTATCAACAAGAGACAGTAAAAAAGGTTTACGCAGGGTCTTAATCTGAAAAGAATCCTTGGAATGGGTCCCTACTGCACGTCTGCGCCTGTGTCTCCGTTGTGCCGTATCCTGGACGGGCGCAACACGACGTTCATCTGTAAAAAGAGAGCAACTAAGTTGAAAAAGGGGCGTGCCGAACAAAAGTTATATGAAATAAACAAAGTGTAAAGTAAAATATGAAAAATTGATCTTTATTGTCTCTTATTTTATACGTGTGAAGCCCCTAGTACAGGGGTACATGGCCACTAAGCCTTTATCAACGATACTTTTGTGCCGGACTCGTCTATCTGTATCCGTGGTCTTAATGACCTGTTCTGATGTTCTGGCTGGTGAAGCCATTGTATTGTGGGGCTGTTAAAGCGGTCGCACAATCCTCCGCTTGGGGGAGGTGTTCTCACTGCTTCCCCTTTAAGGAGATGATGCCGCGTGGACTGGGCATCTTAAGCGTAAGAGATGCATAATGCGGTATTGCGTTAAAGCGGGCGAAAGCTTCGCGTCCCAGTAGTGCTTGATAGTGACTTGAGAATGGGACGATGTGGAAAGTCAGCTTTTCACGATGGAAGTTATCGGCAGAGCCGAAAATAACCTTGAGCCGGAGAAAACCCATGCAATGGGTGTCCGGACCTGGCGTCACTCCTTGAAAGGAGGTTTTGCTGTGGCGAATTCTTTTTGGGTCGATCCCCATGTGGCGGATTGAGTCCTGATATATCAGGTTGAGTCCACTGCCACCGTCCATAAGGACATTTGAAAACTGGAGTCCGCCAATTATTGGATCGAGTACCAGGGCAGTCCAGCCTGGGTTCCTGACACTTCTAGAATAATCCAGATGATCGAAGATGATTGGTTTTGACAACCAGTGGTGGGATTCCTTTGGGATAGGCCATGGGGTGCGTACCTTTATGGGCGCCGCACGATTTGTTATGTGGAGTAAGTTTACTGTTTTTACTTCTTGTGGGAAATTCTTTTTCTTCCTGGTACTCTGCTTTTGGGGTTCGTCCTCGTCTTCGCTTGGTGTGTCGATCCCCTTGTGTTCGGCATTGAGTCTACCGGATTGTTTGAAAACCCAACAATCTCTGTGGGTATGGTTAGCAGGCTTTCCGGGAGTGCTGTGTATTTGACATGTCCTATCCAAGATTTTGTTTAGGTTGGATAGGTCGTCCCTGTTATCTTGGAGGGGCGGCTTTTTCTGATTCTGTCGTGAGCTTTTGAATCCGGCATTGACTGCCGTGCTCTTCGGACTTTTTTCCTTAGTCCGGCGACGGTCCTTATTGCGTCGCGGTTTTCCGTTTCCATCCCTAGTTTCGGATGTACTTGGGTCACTGGTGCTACATCTTGCCAACCAGCTGTCCTCTCCTGCGCAAAAGCGGGTCATGAGGCTTGTTAGTGCGGCCATTGTTCTTGGCTTTTCTTGGCCGAGGTGTCTGGCGAGCTATTCGTCTCGGACATTATGCCTGAAAGCTGCTAAGGCTTCAGCGTCCGGACAGTCAACTATCTGATTCTTTTTAGTAAGAAATCTATTCCAGAATTGCTGAGCCGACTCTCCGGGCTGTTGAGTTATGTGACTAAGATCGTCTGCATCCAGAGGGCGGACATAGGTCCCTTGAAAATTTGCTCGGAAAGCGTCCTTGAGCTCTTCCCAACTTCCGATTGTGTTTTCAGGAAGGCCTTTGAGCCAATGCCGGGCTGGCCCTTTAAGCTTGAGGGGTAAGTATTTTATGGCGTGGAGGTCATCTCCTCTAGCCATATGTATGTGGAGGATATAATCCTCGATCCAGACTCTAGGGTCTATTGTTCCATCATATGCCTCTATGTTTACGGGTTTGAATCCCGCTGGAAATTCATAATCCAGGACCTCATCGGTGAAACATAGGGGGTGTGCGGCACCCCTGTATTTGGGTGTGCCGGATTCTGATAATGGCTTTACTGCATTGCTTACGAGAGCTTGCTTTCTTGGCCCATAAATGGACCTGGCTGGGCCATGATGCGAATCCTTAAGTGGGTCGCATGCCGGCTTAAGTGCGGCGCTGCTTGCCGCTTTATGCTGGCCATGGGGTCATCTATCCGACCGTGTGGCTTTCTCACTTTCGGAATGCGAGGGCTCTAAGGCCACCTCGTCGAATTCAGGCAGTAGCTTTCTCTTCGGATAGCTTTTAGTGCGGCGACTATCACCGTATTTGTCTGCGGTATTGATTACTTTACTCCATCTGATCCTGAGTGCATCTTCCGCAGTTTTTAGCTTCCGCTTCTGCTTTTTCAGGCTGCGTGCGGTTGCAACGAGCCGTTTGTGGAGGTTCTTCTGCTTCGTGGGCTTGTCCGGCGTAGGGTCGTCCGGAATGCCATTTTCGCCGAGGGAGGGATGTTCGGTTTCTCTATCCGGGTTGTCCTGTTGGGACGGTTGCTCTAAGGCATGCTCATCGTCTACCGGCTCATCCTGCTCTATGGCTGGGTCTTTATCGAGGCGGGGCTTGGGTCAGCGTTTACGCCAACGCTTTGATTGTTTTTCGAGAGATCGATCCCTCTTTCCATCCCTGTTTTCCTCGTTGTTGCTTCCTTTAGGGGTATCCACCATGTACACATCGTGAGATGAGGTGGCTGTCCAATGCCCTATAGGCATTGGTTCTTGGTTGTCTCCTGCATCATCGTCCATACCGTCGATGTCTTCGGAGTCGAAGTCGAGCATGTCGGTTAAGTCGTCGACAGTGGCTACGAAGTGGGTGGTGGGTGGGTTTTGAATTTCTTCATCATCCGAATCCCATCCTTGCTGACCGTAGTCCGGCCAGGGCTCTCCTGATAAAGAGAGAGACTTTAGCGAATTCAGGATGTCACCGAAGGGCGAGTGCTGAAAGATGTCCGCGGCGGTGAACTCCATTATCGGCGCCCAATCGGATTCGATCGGCAGGGGCGCGGGGGCTCGGAGTTCGGAGAGGAATCCGGCTCCTCGAAGTCACGGGCCATGCGGAGTGTGGGGCTGGAGTTTGGCTCGATCGCCTCTGAGGTCGCAGCCCCTGAGGCAGCGTCTAACCGCTGATCCTCGACTGGCGCAGTAGGCTCCGAATCAATGGTCGGAACCGACGCGTGTGCGGCCTCCAAGGCGCTGTTCGGCGGCAGAGCTATATCATGCCCATCGAGACAGTGCGGCGCGCTTAGCTGTGGCTCGAATCCGTCGAAGATCAAGTCCCCGCGGATGTCAGCCGTGTAGTCTAGGCTTCCAAACCTGACCTGATGGCCAGGGGCGTAACTTTCGATCTGCTCAAGGTGGCCAAGCGAATTGGCCCGCAGTGCGAAGCCGCCGAAGACGAAGATCTGTCTGGGGAGAAAAGTCTCACCCTGGACTGCATCGTTGTTGATGATCGAAGGAGCCATCGGGCCTAAAAGCGACGACACAAAGTAACTCTCAATGAAAGCACCAATGTCGGTGTCAAAACCGGCGGATCTCGGGTAGTGGGTCCCGAACTGTGCGTCTAGGCCGGATGGTAACATGAGGCAAGGAACACGATGTTTTATCCAGGTTCGGGCCCTCTTGATGGAGCTAAAACCCTACGTCCTGCTTGATTAATATTGATGATATGGGTAGTACAAGAGTAGATCTACCACAAGATCAAGGAGGCTAAACCCTAGAAGCTAGCCTATGGTATGATTGTTGTATGATGAAGTTGTCCTACAGACTAAAACCCTCCGGTTTATATAGACACCAGAGAGGGTTAGGGTTACACAAAGTCGGTTACAATGGTAGGAGATCTTGAATATCCGCATCGCCAAGCTTGCCTTGCACGCCAAGGAAAGTCCCATCCGGACACGGGACGAAGTCTTCAATCTTGTATCTTCATAGTCCTGGTCCTATTAAGAAGGTGATAGCGTAGCGAACTAGGCAACCGGACTATAATGCTTTAACACTTTAACATAGCCATAGGAGTTTGACAGTGGGGCTACTATATAGCCCCTGGTGGCTCCGCACTCATCCAGATTCGGGGTGCGTACATGCCTGGCCGGGAAACGGCCCTTCGTTAATGCGGAGGAATCCCGAAGATTCCAATAGGTCATCGAGTGGTTGACCAGTCTCACGCTATATCATGACAGTCAGTTTTCGGCTTTCTCTACTGAGGTACTAGTCCGGATGAACCAGGGCACAATCGCAGTAGTTCTCCTGGTGCCGCATTAGCCGATAGAGCGGAATGTAAGGCAGCATAACACAGGAGCCGGGCAAACCCAACATTTGACCAAAGACATGATTCGGAGCTGATGCATATAAGGCCAAACTCGCGACGCCGAACACTCCCTAAAGTATTTGGTCTTTATGGTGTAAACCGGGTCTAAACAGTACCCTTTGTAATAAGCCCCTGTTGTCCACGTACGTGCATTATTCTGGCATGGCCACATGCCAAGACGTCAGCATCCTTCTCGATTGTACTAAGAAATTGAGGGATGTAAATCAACAAGAGACAGTAAAAAAGGTTTACGCAGGGTCTTCATCTACAAAGAATCCTTGGAACGGGTCCCTGCTGCATGTCTGCGCCTGTATCTCCATTGTGCCGTATCCTAGACGGGTGTAGCACAATGTTCATCTGAAAAAGAGAGGAACTTAATTTCCGTGCAAAAGTTAAGTTATACTAAATAAACAATATATAATTGAAATTGAGTAAAGGTGAGCCTTATTGCCACTTTTGCGCGCGCGTTGAGCCCCTTGTATTGTAATAGGGGTATAGCCATCAAACCTGTATTAATTACATATAGCTACGCCAGACTCGTCTAACCGCGTCCGTGGTCTTAACGACCTATCAAATGCTTTAGTTGGTGACGCCGTTTTAATGTGCGGCTGCCAAGGCAGCCGCACTCTCTTTGGCGCGCAAGGATCGCTCAATATTTCCATTTACTATAATGATGCCACGTGGACCGGGCATCTTAAGTGTGAGGGAAGCGTAATGCGGTATTGCATTAAAGTGAGCAAAAGCTTCGCATCCGAGTAGTGCTTGACAGCCACTTTGGAACGGAGCGACGTGGAAAGTTAAATTTTCGCTGCGGAAGTTATCAGGGAAGCCGAATATAACCTCTAGTAGCAGGGAGCCCCTGCAATGAGCCTCCGAGCCCGGCATTACTCCTTTAAAGGTAGCATTGCTGCGGCATGTTTCTCTAAAGGTGCCGCTTTGTTTCTCCCTTTTATCACGTGTAACACGTTGACTGTTTTGACTTCTGGTAGGAATTTCTTCTGTTCCCCTGTGCTTTGCTTGCGAGGCTCGTCCTCGTCTTCACTTGGTGTATCCTGCCCCTTGTGTTCGGCGTTGAGCTTGCCGGACTGTTTGAAGACCCAACATTCTCTATGGGTATGATTTGCAGGTTTATCAGGGGTGTTATGGATCTGACATATTTGGTCCAGAATTTTGTTTAGGCTGGATAGTTCGCCTCTGTTGCCTTTGGAGGGCGGCTTCTGCTGGCCTGGTCGAGAGCTTCTAAATCCGGCATTTACCGCCGTGCTCTTCGGGCTGTCTTCTTTATTTCAGCGCTTATTCTTGATGCGTCATGATTTCCCGTTTCCATCCCTGACTTCGGATGTACTTGGGTCGCTGGTGCTGGATCTGGCTAACCAGTTGTCCTCGCCCGTGCAAAAACGGGTCATGAGGCTTGTTAATGCTGCCATTGTTCTCGGCTTTTCTTGACCGAGGTGTCTGGCAAGCCATTCGTCTCGAACGCTATGCTTGAAAGCTGCTAAGGCTTCGGCGTCCGAACAGTCGACTATTTGGTTCTTTTTAGTGAGGAACCTATTCCAAAGTTTTCGGGCTGACTCACCGGGCTGTTGAGCTATATGACTTAAATCGTGTGCATCCGGTGGTCGGACATATGTCCCTTGAAAATTTGCTCGAAAGGCGTCTTCGAGCTCTTCCCAGCTTCCGATGGAGTTTTCGGGGAGGCTTTTAAGCCAGTGCCGAGCTGGCCCTTTGAGCTTGAGGGGTAGGTACTTGATGGCGTGGAGATCATCTCCTCGAGCCATATGGATATGGAGGATGTAGTCCTCAATCCAGACCCCAGGGTCTGTCTTTCCGTCGTACGCCTCTATGTTTACGGGTTTGAATCCCTCTGGAAATTCATGATCCAGCACCTCGTCGGTGAAACATAGAGGGTGTGCGGTACCCCTGTATTTGGGTGTACCGTGGTGTTCGGATGTTTGTTGTGTTGCATTGTATGTTGGAGCGCACTTGCGTGGTCCATAGATGGATCTGGTTGCGCCGTCCTTTTGATGCGAGCCCTTATGCGGATCGCGTACTGGTTTGTGTGCGGCATCGTTCGCCGCTTTATGTTGGCTATGAGGTCGTCTATCCGACCGGATGGCCGTTTTATTTTTTAATTGTGGAGGATCTAAGGCCTCCTCATCAAATTTAGGTAGCAACTTTCGCTTCGGATAGCTCTTGGTGTGGCGGTTACTGCCGTACTTCGCTGCAGTGTTGAGTACTTCACTCCATTTGATTTTGAGTGTGTCTTGTACAGCCTTGAGCCTTTGCTTCTGTTTTTTCAGGCTCCTCGCCGTGGCAACAAGCCTTTGGTGGGCGTTATGTTGCTCCTGGCGCCTGTCCGGTGTGGTGTCGTCCGGACTGTTATCTTCAACGGAGTCGGGTTGTTCGGTTTGATTCCCTGTGTTGCCCTGGTCGGGTGATGGTTCACCCTGCTCTATCGCTGGCTCTATATGATCGTTATTTCTGCCGAGGCAGGATTTGGAGCGGCGTTTACGCCACCGCTTTGACTGCTTCTCGAGGGAACAACCCTTCGCTGTGTCCTTCCATTCCTCGTCGTTGTTTCTTTGGGTGTGTCCACCATGTATACGTCATGTGGTGAAGTGGGCATCCAATGCCCTGTGGGCAGTGGTTCCTGTTCGTCTCCTGCATCGTCGTCCATACCGTCGATGTTTTCAGAGTCGAAGTCGAGCATGTCGGTTAAGTCATCGACATTGGCTACTAAGTGGGTGGTGGGTGGGCGGCGAATTTCTTCGTCATCCGCATCCCAATCTTGCCGGACATAGTTCGGCCAAGGCTCTCCTGACAAGGAGAGATACCTTAATGAGTTCAGTATGTCACCAAAGGGCGAGCACGGAAAAATATCCGTGGAGGTAAACTCCATGATCGGCGCCCAATCGGATTCGACAGGAATGGGCGCAGGCGGTTCGGAGTCCGTGGCCGGAGAAGGATCCGGCCATTTGGGAACACGGCTCTCGTAAAGGGTAAGGTCGATATTCGGCTCGATCGCCGCTGAGGGTACGACCTCCGTGGCGGGGTCTATCCATCCGTCCATGGATGGCACAACTGGCTCCGAATTAAGGGTCGGAGCGGTTGCCGGTGCGATTTCTTGAACACTGTCCGATGGTAGAGCTAAATCGTACTCATCATGACTGCGTGGCGCACAAGGCAGGGGCTCGAATCCGTCGAAGATCAAGTCCCCGCGGATATCGGCCATGTAGTTTAAGCTTCCAAACCTGACCTGGTGGCCAGGGGCGTAACTTTCGATCTACTCCAGATGGCCAAGCGAGTTGGCCCGCAGTGCGAAGCCGCCGAACACAAAGATCTGTTCGGGGAGAAAAGTCTCACCCTGGACTGCATCGCTATCGATGATAGTAGGAGCCATCAAGCCTAACGACGACGACACAGAGGAACTCTCAATGAAAGCACCAATGTCGGTGTCAAAACTGGCGGATCTCGGGTAGGGGGTCCCGAACTGTGCGTCTAAGGCGGATGGTAACAGGAGGCAGGGGACACGATGTTTTACCCAGGTTCGGGCCCTCTTGATGGAGGTAAAACCCTACGTCCTGCTTGATTTATTCTTGATGATATGAGTATTACAAGAGTTGATCTACCACGAGATCGGAGAGGCTAAACCCTAGAAGCTAGCCTATGGTATAATTGTATGTTGTCCTACGGACTAAAACCCTCCGGTTTATATAGACACCGGAGGGGCCCAGGGTTACACAAGGCCGGTTACAAAGGAGGAGATATACATATCTGTATTGCCTAGCTTGCCTTCCACGCCAAGTAGAGTCCCATCCGGACACGGGACGAAGTCTTCAATCTTTTATCTTCATAGTCCAACAATCTGGCTGTCCGGAGACCCCCTAATCCAGGACTCCCTCACCGCCACTCGCATCGGAGACAACATAGACCTTGACAGTTTCTGCGATCCAGCCAGCCCTCCTCCTGACGAGTGACCAAAAACATTATGCTTCACCTTTATTTGCCTCGGAATGCCGAGTGATTGTGTAATCGTTAAACTTCTTCGGGCTTGATGCTCGAGTACTTTGGATCCATGGTTCGGAACTTTGGGATTTATCTGAACTTGGTTTATCTCCGAATATGCTTGCGTTTGCCTTCGAGTGGAACTTGTTCTTCACTCGGAATAATCTTTGTATCTGTGACGCAGTTCCAAAGAAAAGGTTGCAGTCGACCTGCACCTCCTCGTCCTTGCGGATAGGGATGGAGCGCAGGTTGTACTTGTGGCGCAGCTCCGAGGAGAGGATTGCAGTCGACCTGCACATCGTCGTCCTTGCGGATAGGGATGGAGTGCACGTTGTACTTGTGGCGCAGCTTCGAGGAGAGGATTGCAGTCGACTTGCACCTCGTCGTCCTTGTGGATAGGGGTGGAGCGCACGTTGTACTTGTGGCGCAGCTCCGAGGAGAGGATTGTAGTCAACCTGCACCTCGTCGTCCTTGCAGATAGGGGTGTTTTTAAAACTTAGGCGAGTACTGGACTACAACTAAGCCCCTGAGTGTGAGGTTTACTCATCACTCGTAGGATTTTTTAAACTTAGGCGAGTACTGGACTGCCGCTAAGCCCCTGAGTGTGAGGTTTGCTCATCACTCGATAGGATTTTTTAAACTTAGGTGAGTACTGGACTGCCGCTAAGCCCTCGAGTGTGAGGTTTGCTCATCACTCGGTAGGATTTTTTAAACTTAGGCGAGTACTGGACTGGAGCTAAGCCCCTGAGTGTGAGCTTTGCTCATCACTCCGTAGGATTTTTTAAACTTAGGCGAGTACTGGATTGCAGCTAACCCTCCGAGTGAGAGGCTTGCTCACCACTCGGTAGGATTTTTCAAACTTAGGCGAAACGGATTCGCAGCTAAGCCCCCGAGTGAGAGGCTTGCTCATCACTCAGCAGGATTTGTAAAACTTAGGCGAAACGGACTCGCATCTAAGGCACCCACTGGGGGATTTAGAACATAAAAAAAAGAACAACGATCATTTATGAGACTGTAAAACCGTGTCTTTGATAATCAAACTAAGTGATATTTCTTATTACATCTCAACAGTCTGAATGATTAAGTGTAAAAGGGGCGGAGCAACTCCGCATTCCAAGCATGTGGCTCGTCTTTCTTATGCTCGACGCTGTAGAGGTGGTACGCTCCGTTGTGGAGCACTCTGGTGATGATGAAAGGACCTTCCCAAGTAGGGGCGAGCTTGTGTGGTTTGTGCTGATCCACTCGAAGAACCAAGTCTCCTTCCTGAAATGCTCGACCCCTCACATTTCTGGCGTGGAATCGACGCAGGTCTTGCTGATAAATGGTCGATCGAATCAGAGCCATCTCTCTTTCCTCTTCCAGGAGATCAACAGCGTCTTGCCGAGCCTGTTCTGCTACATCTTCTGAGAGAAGCTCGACTCTGGGTGCATTGTGAAGCAAGTCACTCGGAAGCACAACTTCAGATCCATAGACCAAGAAGAATGGAGTTCGACCAGTCGACCGATTTGGAGTCATCCTCAAACCCCAAAGTACTGACGGAAGTTCATTGACCCAGGCGCCTACCGCATGCTTGAGATCACGCATCAGTCGGGGTTTCAGTCCTTTGAGGATCAACCCGTTTGCTCTTTCAGCTTGTCCATTTGACTGGGGATGGGCGACTGAAGCGTAGTCGACTCGAGTGCCTTGGGAAGCATAGAAGGCTCTGAACTCATCCGAATCGAAGTTCGATCTGTTGTCAGTGATGATGCTGTGCGGAACACCATATCTAAATGTTAACTCTCTGATGAAACTGACCACAGTACTGGCTTCAAGACTTTCGATAGGTTTGGCTTCAATCCATTTGGTGAATTTGTCGACTGCCACGAGTACATGAGTGAAGCCACTCCTACCCGCTCTCAGAGGTCTAACCATCTCCAAACCCCAAACAGCGAAGGGCCATACGAATGGAATGGTCTTCAGGGCTGACACAGGCTTGTGAGACATGTTGGAGTAAAACCGGCAACCTTCACATTTGTCGACTATTTCTTGTGCCATCTCATTTGCCCGTGGCCAATAAAATCCTGCTCGGTATGCTTTGGCCACAATGGTCCGAGAGGACGCATGGTGACCACAGGTCCCCGAGTGGATGTTGTTGAGGATCACTCGACCTTCCTCTGGTGTTATGCATTTCTGGCTGACTCCAGTTACACTTTCTCTGAATAGCTGCCCTCTTATCACAGTAAAAGCTTTGGATCAGTGGACGATCTGTCGGGCCTCTTCTTCGTCCTCTAGGAGTTCCTTCTTGAGGATGTACGCAATGTATGACACTGTCCAATCGGGAGTGATGACCAAAACCTCCATGATCAAGTCGACCATGGCCGGGACTTCGACTTTAGTCGGATCAGTGGTGCTCTTTGGGTGCGGGGGCTCTTCAGTGAAAGGATCTTCCTGGACTGAAGGTGTATGAATATGCTCCAAAAACACATTACTGGGAATGGCTTCTCTCTTGGAGCCTATCTTCGCCAAATCATCCGCTGCTTGATTTTTCAGTCGGGGTATATGGTGGAGTTCTAAACCCTCAAACTTTTTTTCTAACTTTCTCACCACATTGCAGTAGCTAGTCATAGCTGGGCTTCTGATGTCCCACTCCTTCATTGCTTGATTCACCACCAAATCTGAGTCGCCGTAGACCATGAGGCGACGGACGCCGAGTGAAATGGCCATACGCAACCCGTACAAAAGTGCCTCATATTCAGCTTCGTTATTGGAGGAATCAAAATGAATTTGGAGAACATAGCGGAGCTTGTCACCTCAGGGGGATACCAATACCACCCCAGCACCAGAACCATTCAGCATCTTGGATCCATCAAAGAACATGGTCCAGTGGTCCGAGTGAATCTGAGTCAGCAGTTGCTGTTCGATCCACTTGGCGAGGAAATCCGCTATTGCCTGGGACTTGATAGCTTTCTTTGCCTCAAACTTGATATCCAAGGGAAGGAGTTCAATCGCCCATTTTGCCAGTCGACCAGTTGCATCTCTGTTGTTCAGAATTTCTGACAATGGTGCGTCGCTGATGACTGTAATGGAGTGATCAGAGAAATAATGTGCAACCTTCTTCGTGGTCATTTAAATCCCATAAACAAGCTTCTGATAATGTGGATATCTTTGATTGGATGGAGTTAAAACTTCAGAAACATAGTATACTGGGCGCTGAACTTTATAGGCTTTTCGTTCTTCTTCCCGCTCGACCGTGAGTACTGTACTGACAACTTGTCCAGTGGCTGCAATGTAAAGCAGTAAAGGCTCTTTGCTGTTCGGGTAGTGAGCACCGACTGGGTGGAAAGCAGGGCTTTGAGATCTACAAACGCTGCATCAGCTTCAGGAGTCCACTCGAACTTGTCAGATTTCTTCATCAGTCGGTAAAGAGGCAATGCCTTTTCACCGAGGCAAGAAATGAACCGACTCAAGGCGGCCAAACAACCAGTAAGCTTCTGGACATCTTGCACGCGCACAAGGCGCTTCATCCGGAGTATGGCACCAACGTTCTCTAGGTTCACGTCGATCCCTCGTTCGAAAACGAGGAAGCCGAGTAACTTTCCGCCAGGAACTCCGAAAGTACACTTTGATGGGTTAAGCTTGATATCATATCTTCTCAGGTTGGGAAAGGTTTTAGCAAGGTCAGTCAGCAGGTCGGAACCTTTGCGCGACTTTACCACAATGTCATCAAGGCATGCTTCCACATTCCGACTGATTTGAGTGAGTAGACACTTCAGAATCATCCTCATGAATGTGGCCCCAGCATTCTTGAGACCGAATGGCATGGTGACATAACAAAAGCACCTGAATGGAGTGATGAAAGCTGTTTTTATCTCATCGGGTGCATACAGTCGGATCTGATGGTACCCGAAATAGGCGTCTAGGAAAGACAAACGCTCACACCCCGCAGTCGAATCGACAATTTGGTCGATGCGAGGGAGAGAAAAATGATCTTTCGTGCAGGCCCGATTGATATGCTTGAAGTCAATGCACATGCGAGGTGAGTCGCCCTTCTTGGGGACCATAACAACATTGGCGAGCCACTCAGAGTGGTAAATCTCACGGATGAACTCAGCTGCCAGGAGCCGAGCCACTTCCTCACCAATTGCTTTTCTCTTCTGTACAGCGGACCGTCGAAGATGTTCTTTGACTGGTTTTACTTTCGGGTCGACTCACAAACAATGCTCAGCCAGTCCCCTGGGTACATCCGGCATGTCAGAAGGTTTCCATGCAAAGATGTCCCAGTTCTCACAGAGGAACTCGATGAGTGCTTCTTCCTATTTGCCGTCGAGTGAAGTTGAAATATGAGTAGGAGCAGCATTAGGATCGGTCGGGTGAATATGAATCAGCTTGGTTTCATCGGATGACTGAAATGCAGAATCAGTGGCAGGCTTCTTGGAGCGCAACAAATCACTCGGATCTGCATTTTTCTGGTATTCTTGCATTTCGACTGCCGCCATTTGTGCATCGGCAATTTTTGAGCCCTTCTGGAAGCATTCTGTTGCTTTCTGCCGATTGTCAGTGATAGTGATCACTCCTCTGGGACCAGGCATTTTCAATTTGAGGTATACGCAACACAGTCGAGCCATCAAACGTGCATAGGCAGGCCTACCCAGAATGGCATGATAAGCACTCTTGAAATCCACTACTTCAAATGTCAACTTTTCTTTGCGGTAGTTCTTAGAATCACCGAAAACCACATCAAGGGCGATCTGGCCGAGTGATTCAGCCTTCTTGCCGGGTATAACGCCATGGAAACTCATATTACTTTTGCTGAGCTTGGACATCGGAATCCCCATTCCCTTCAAGGTTTCAGCATAAAGGATATTTAGGCCGCTACGACCATCCATTAGCACTTTAGTCAGTCGAGTGCCTTCAACAACTGGGTCGACCACCAATGCTTGCCTCCTAGGGGTGGCTATACGTGTTGGATGGTCAGACTGGTCGAATGTGATGGCAGTCTGGGACCACTTCAAATAACTTGGTGTTGCCGGAGCAACCATGTTCACTTCTCTGTTGATAACTTTCAATTGACTTTTGCTCTCAACATCAGCAAAAATCATCAGAGTGGAGTTGACATTGGGAAAACCGTCATCATCCTCTTCCTTGTCCTCATCCTTGTACGGCTCCTTTTCCTTCTCCTTGGGTTGCTTCTCTCGAAATTGCTGGATCAGGAGTCAACACTGTCGAGTGGTGTGCTTGGGATAAATCAAATTACCCTCTTCATCTTTCTTGGTGTGAATGTGACATGGCAAATCCAACACATCATTTCTGTCTTGATCTTTCACTTTCTTGGGATTCCAGGGCCCTTTGGGCTTCCCCTTGAACTTTGCTTGAGCCACAACTAAGGCCTCACCAGGAGCAACTGGCTCGGCCTTATGCTTCTGTTTCGACTGGAAGTACCTCCACCGATGTCCTGGGCGACTGTTTTGTGCTTGCCACTCCGGAGTAGGTCTTCCTCTTCGCCGTTAGCGTATTTGGTGGCAATGTCCATCATCCGAGTCAGAGTCATATCTCCTGTCCGACCGAATTTTAGATTCAACTCCTGATACTTAACGCCTTCCTTGAAGGCACAGATTGCTTGGTGATCTGACACATTCTCCACTGTATGGTGTAACGTGATCCATCTCTGGATATAGTCTCTCAAGGTTTCATTCGGTTTCTGTACACAACACTGCAATTCTGTCAACCCTGCCGGTTGCTTGCAAGTACCCTCAAAAGTTCTAACAAACACTCTGGCGAGTTCTTCCCAACTGTATACGCTACCAGGTGCTAATTGGTTCGGCCACGCCCTGGCTGAGCCTTCCAACATGAGAGGGAGGTGTTTCATTGCCACTTCATCATTGCCACCACCAATTTGCACAGCCACTCGGTAATCTTCAAGCCAAGTGTCAGGCTTAGACTCACCGGTGAACTTGCTGACTCCAGTTGCCAACCTAAAGTTGGGAGGAATCACTGCAACCCTGATGGCTCTGCTGAAACACTCGGGACCGGAAACATGCACTCTGCCGCCAGTCGGATAATCTCTGTCATGACCTTCTCTATGCGCTCTGTTCCTGTCAACCAGACCTTGAACAAGAATATATCTCGCATCAAAGCCTGGATCCCTTGGGTCGACTGGTACTCTTCGCTCTCCACTATGGGGGCACCTGTCATCCTGCCGCTGAGGCACGTATGACCCAATCCTCGGAGGAGGCGTGGGCACTCGACGACGGTCATCGTGGTAGAGTCGGTGATCATATTGCTCACGGTTTCTGTACTGATCCTCCCGATGCCCACGTCCCTCACGCTATGGAGGCGATCTTGGGCTATGAGCTGACTGGACTGTGTCCGCCACCATAGACTTGCTATGAATCCTATTCCGCAACTGAGATACTACTATATTCTATTCTCCAGCTGCTCGAAGCAAGGCTCGGATCTGCATCAAACCCCTGCCTGCCTCCGACTGGGAAGGCTGGAATGACTCTGCTATTCGGGCTGCGGCTGTGAGATTTTGGATCGGAGTGCGGTATACCTGAGTTTGAGGTGGAAAAAGCTACCGTCGACTGGATTCAGGGATCCGCTGCCGAGCACGCTCATCGAGTGCATGCTGCAGGTTCTCCAGTCGAGTGCGCTCAGCCAAGTTGGCCAGGCGCGCTTCCTCCAAGGCCCGGGCCTCGGGGGTTTCTCCAATGATAGGAGTGTGAAGTGCATCCATGTTGTGGCGGCGGAGCTCTTCCCTCCGCTGCGAAGAAAGGGGCTCGGGGCGGTACTCCTCGTGAATGCGCGATGGATCGCCGCCGCCATCATCATCGTCGTTGCGGGGGAAGCCAGGAGGACTGGGTGGTCCGTCGACCATCAAGTCTTCTGCCGTGGGATCGCTGCTATCGCATTCGGATGCGGTCTGGACGGAGCCAGTCAACAGGTCGAACATGCCGTAGAGAGTTTCGTCGGGCTCGATTGCCGCGACATGTGAGGTGGCCGACTGGCGGGCTACCGCATGCCTCACCCACCGCTGGAGCTGCGACCGACCGGAACACTTGTGCCGGTGAGTGGCGGGGGATGATGACACCATAGGAACCGACCGATACTGGGTCGACGGTTGCCGGAGAAGGACGCCGCGGATGCACGCGTGAAAGTGTGTCGCCCCATGGACGGGGAGCACATCGACGTTGAGTGGAGCTTCCTGGAGCCATGCGGAGTCATCGGCGATGAACACGAGCGCGTCGAGATGGATCTCGTGGCCCTCAACCAGTCCGCCGGCGGAAACCATGACGATGAGAATCGGAAAAATTGCAACTCCACCAGAAAGTCTCTTAGACACCTGCCCCAAGGTGGGCGCTAACTGTCGTGGATCTAAGACTGATAGTAGAATGGGGGGTAGGTATGAGGAGGCAAGATCCTAGCTATGGTGAAGTTGTACACACACGAGTTTTACGAGTTTAGGCCCTTCGCGGAGGAAGTAACAGCCCTACGTCTCGGTGCCCGGAGGCGGTCGACTAGATTATGTATTTGTGTGTTTACTAGGGGTGCGAACCCTTGTCTCAGTGGAGGGGGTGGCTTATATAGAGTGCGCGAGGACCCCAGCCAACCCATGTTACAAGGAGTTTAAGGTACATAAAGAGATGGCATTACTGGTAACGGTAGCCTTAAATGCCTTAATGGCTTTAAAGGTTACAGAGTGGACGCTTGCCCATTGCTGTTCTCGACGACTCTTGGTCTTCAAACAGGTCGAATGGATTCTTGTATGGTCGAATGATCGTGTGGTCGAGTGACCCAAAGAAGGAGGATTCACCGAGTGACTGGTAGGTCAAGTGGATTGCACTCGACACCTTTGTTGGGCCCTCCCTGTCGTCTCTTGAGCTTCTTTGCTTCTAAGACAGTGACCTTGGATAGGACATATAGGTCAGGCCTATTACCCTACCCCAGGTCTATGTCCTCATCAATCACCGAGTTGAATGTGTGCATATCGCGGAGGTGCCGTGCGTTCGATACTTGATCGGTTGGATCGCAAAGACGTTCGACTACATCAACCGCGTTTCATAATGCTTCTGCTTTCGGTATACGAGGGTACGTAGACATACTCTTCCCCTCTTGTTGCTATGCATCTCCTAGATAGATCTTGCGTGATTAGGATTTTTTTTGAAATACTGCGTTCCCGAACAGTGGTATCAGAGCCAGGTCTATGCGTAGATGTTATATGCACGAGTAGAACACAAAGAGTTGTGGGCGATAATAGTCATACTGCTTACCAGCATGTCATACTTCAATTTGGCGGTATTGTTGGATGAAGCGGCCCAGACCGACATTAGATGACCGCGTTCATGAGACTGGTTCTACCAACGTGCTTCACACACAGGTGGCTACAGGGTGTCTGTTTCTCCAGCTTTAGTTGAATCGAATGTGACTACGCCCAGTCCTTGTTGAAGGTTAAAACAGCACACTTGACGAAAAATCGTTGTGGTTTTGATGCGTAGGAAAGAACGATTCTTGCTCAGCCCGTAGCAGCCACGTAAAACTTGCAAAAACAAAGTCGAGGACGTCTAACATGTTTTTGCAGGGCATGTTGTGATGTGATATGGTCAAGACGTGATGAGATATAAATTGTTGTATGAGATGATCATGTTTTGTTAAAGTTATCGACAACTGGTAGGAGCCTTATGGTTGTCTCTTTATTGCATAAATATGCAAGCGCCATAAAATTGCTTTACTTTATCGCTATGTGATAGCAATAGTTGCAAAAGTAATAGTTGGCGAGACGACCATGTGACGACACGTTGATAGAGATCAAGATGATGGAGATCATGGTGTCATGCCGGTGACGATGGAGATCATGACGACACTTTGGAGATGGAGATCAAAGGCACAAGATGATGATGGCCATATCATGTCACATATTTTGATTGCATGTGATGTTTATCTTTTATGCATCTTATTTTGCTTAGAACGACGGTAGCATTATGAGATGATCCCTTACTATATTTCAAGGTACAAGTGTTCTCCCTGAGTATGCACCATTGCAACAGTTCGTCGTGCCGAGATACCACGTGATGATCGGGTGTGATAAGCTCTACGTTCACATACAACAGGTGCAAGCCAGTTTTGCACAAGCTAAATACTCGAGTTAAACTTGAAGAGCCTAGCATATGCAGATATGGCCTCAGAACACTGAGACCGAGAGGTCGAGCATGAATCATATAGTAGATATGATCAACATAGTGATGTTCACCATTGAAAACTACTCCATCTCACGTGATAACCAGACATGGTTTAGTTGATATGGATCACGTGATCACTTAGATGATTAGAGAGATGTCTATCTAAGTGGGAGTTCTTAAGTAATACGATTAATTGAACTTTAATTTATCATGAACTTAGTCCTGGTAGTTTTTCATATCTATGCTGTAGATCAATACCTCGCGTATAGCTCCCGTGTTTTATTTTTGATATGTTCCTAGAGAAAAATCAGTTGAAAGATGATAGTAGCCATGATGTGGACTGGGTCCATGATCTAAGGATTATCCTCATTGCTGCACAGAATAATTATGTCATTGATGCACCGCTAGGTGACGGACCTATTGCAGGAGCAGATGCAGACGTTATGAACGTTTGGCAAGCTCAGTATGATGACTACTTGATAGTTTAGTGCACCATGCTTTACGGCTTAGAACCGGGACTTCAAAAACTGTTTTGAACGCCATGGAGCATATAAGATGTTCCAAGAGCTGAAATTGGTATTTCAGACTCATGCCCGAGTCAAGAGGTATTGAGACCTCTGACAAGTACTTTGCCTACAAAATGGAGGAGAATAGCTCAACCAGTGAGCATGTGCTCAGAATGTCTGAGTACTACAATCACTTGAATCAAGTGGGAGTTAATCTTGCAGATAAGATAGTGATTGACAGAGTTCTCTAGTCACTATCACCAAGTTACTAGAACTTTGTGATGAACTATAATATGCAAGGGATGACGAAAACGATTCCCAAGCTCTTCGTGATGCTGAAAGCGACGAAGGTAGAATTCAAGAAAGAGCATCAAGTTTTGATGGTTAACAAGACCACTAGTTTCAAGAAAAAGGGGCAAAGGAAAAGAAAAGGAACTTCAAAGAATGGCAAGCAAGTAGCCATTCCCGTGAAGAAACCCAAAGCTAGACGTAAGCCTGAAACTGAGTGCTTCTACTACAAAGGGAATGGTCACTGGAAGCGGAACTACCCCAAATACTTGGCAGATAAGAAGGATGGAAAAGTGAACAAAGGTATATCTGATATACAGATTATTGATGTGTACTTTACTAGTGTTCATAATAGCCCCTGGGTATATGATACTGGTTCAGTTGCTATGATTAGTAACTTGAAACATGAGTAACAAAATGAATAGAAACTAGTTGAGGGCAAGGGGACGATGTGTGTTGGAAGTGATTCCAAGGTTGATAAGATCACCATTGCACACTCCCTTTACCTTCGGGATTAGTGTTGAACCTAAAATAAATGTTATTTGGTGTTTGCGTTGAGCATAAATATGATTGGATCATGTTTATTGCAATACGGTTATTCACTTAAGTCAAAGAATATCTGTTGTTCTATTTACATGAATAAAACCTTTTATGGTCATACACTCAATATAAATGGTTTATTGAATCTCGATCGTAGTGATACACATATTCATAATATTGAAGCCAAAAGATGCAAAGTTAATAATTATAGTGCAACTTATATGTGGTACTGCCGTTTAGGTCATATTGGTATAAAGCGCTTGAAGAAACTCCATGCTGATGGGCTTTTGTAATCATTTGATTATGAATCATTTGATGCTTGCGAACCATGCCTCATGGGCAAGATGACTAAGACTCCCTTCTCTGGAACAATGGAGCAAGCAACTGACTTATTGGAAATAATACATACTGATGTATGCGATCCGATGAGTGTTGAGGCTCGCGGCGGGTATCATTATTTTCTGACCTTCACAGATGATTTGAGAATATATGGGTATATCTACTTGACGTAACATAAGTATGAAACATTTGAAAAGTTCAAAGAATTTCAGAGTGAAGTGGAAAACATCGTCACAAGAAAATTAAGTTTCTACGATCTGATCGTGGAGACGAATATTTGAGTTACGAGTTTGGTCTTCATTTGAAATGATGTGGAATAGTTCTGCAACTTATGCCACCTGGAACACCACAACGTAATGGTGTGTCCAAACGTCATAACCTTACTTTATTAGATATGGTGCGATCTATGATGTCTCTTACAAATTTATTACTCGTTTTGGGGTGATGCATTAGAGACAGCTGCATTCACGTTAAATAGGGCACCATCTAAATCCACTGAGACGACACCATATGAACTGTGGTTTAGCAAGAAACCTAAGCTGTCGTTTCTTAAAGTTTGGGGTTATGATGCTTATGTGAAAAAGTTTCAACCTGATAAGCTTGAACCCAAATTGGAGAAATGCGTCTTCATAGGATACCCAAAACAAAATGTTGGGTACACCTTCTATCACAAATCCGAAGGCAAGATCTTTGTTGCTAAGAGTGGATCCTTTCTAGAGAAGAAGTTTCTCTCGAAATAAGTGAGTGGGAGGAAACTAGAACTTGATGAGGTAATTGTACCTTCTCCCGAATTCGAAAGTAGTTCATCACAAAAATCGGTTCCAGTGATGCCTACACCAATTAGCGAGAAAGTTAATGATGATGATCATGAAACTTCAGATCAAGTTACTACCGAACCTCGTAGGTCAACCAGAGTAAGTTCCGCACCAGAGTGGTAGGGTAACCCTATTCTGGAAGTCATGTTACTAGACCATGACGAACCTACGAACTATGAGGAAGCGATGATGAGCCCAGATTCTGCGAAATGGCTTAAGGCCATGATATCTGAGATGGGATCCATGTATGAGAACAAAGTATGGACTTTGATTGACTTGCCCAATGATCGGTCAGCCATTCAGAATAAATGGATCTTCAAGAGGAAGACGGACACTGATAGTAGTATTACTATATACAAAGCTCGAATTGTCGCAAAAGGTTTTCGACAAGTTCAAGATGTTGACTACGATGAGATTTTCCCACTCATAGTGATGCAAGTCTGTCCGAATCATGTTAGCAATTGCCACATTTTATGAAATCTGGCAAATGGATGTAAAAACTGCATTCCTTAATGGAATTTCTTAAAGAAGAGTTGTATATGATGCAACAAGAAGGTTTTGTCAATCCTAAAAGTGCTAACAAAGTGTGCAAGCTCCAGCGATCCATCTATGGACTGGTGCAAGCATCTCGGAGTTGGAATATATGCTTTGATAAAGTGATCAAAGCATATGGTTTAATACAGACTTGCGGTGAAGCCTGTATTTACAAGAAAGTGAGTGGGAGCACTACAACCTTTCTGATAAGTATATGTGAATGACATATTGTTGATCGGAAATGATGTAGAATTTTCTGGCAAGCATAAAGGAGTGTTTGAAAGGAGTTTTCAAAGAAAGACCTCGGTGAAGCTGCTTACATATTGAGCATCAAGATCTATAGAGATAGATCAAGACGCTTGATAAGATATTTTCAATGAGAACATACCTTGACAAGATTTTGAAGTAGTTCAAAATGGAACAGTCAAAGAAGGAGTTCTTGCCTGTGTTGCAAGGTATGAAGTTGAGTAAGACTCAAAACCCGACCACGGCAGAAAATAGAAAGAGAATGAAAAGTCATTCCCTATGCCTCAGTCATAGGTCCTATAAAGTATGCTATGCTGTACCAGACCTATTGTATACCTTAGCATGATTTTGGAAAGGGAGTACAATAGTGATCTAGGAGTAGATCACTGGACAGCGGTCAGAATTATCCTTAGAGGACTAAGGAAATATTTCTCAGTTATGGAGGTGATAAAAGAGTTCGTCGTAAAGAGTTACGTCGATGCAAGCTTTTGGCACCGATCTAGATGCATGACTCTAAGTCTCGATCTAGATACATATTGAAAGTGGGAGCAATTAGCTAGAGTAGCTCCGTGCAGAGTATTGTAGACATAGAAATTTGCAAAATACATACGGATCTGAATGTTGCAGACCCGTAGGCTAAACTTCTCTCACAAGCAAAACATAATCACTCTTTAGGTGTTAATCACATAGCGATGTGAACTAGATTATTGACTCTAGTAAACCCTTTGGGTATTAGCACTACAAAAAAACACATCCGTGACATTTTGGGCCGAACGAATTTTTTTTCTGTCATACATATGACACTTCTATGATGATAATTGTGACAAAACCCGGTATCATCGTAGATGTGGTGGGCTCCTACTTCTATGACAAAAAATCATGACAGAAAATGGGCTTTTCGTCCTGGGCGGGCCGGAGACGCAGCTGCATGACATTCTTTGGGCCGTCCATGACGGAAAAAACCATGGTAGAAGCGAGGGCGAGGAAAATTTCGGGGAGTTCCCGGTTACGGTGGGAGGTCGGGGGCCGCGCGTGTGTGTGAGGTATTGGCTCTAACTGAACCCGAGCAAGGCGTTGGGCTCTAACTGAACCCGAGCGATTGCACTACAGGCTACGTGTTACTGAATCCGAGCGATCGATCGATGGATGTTAACTGAACCCGATCGAGCGATTCCTTCGCTACTGCTGCTAACTGAAGTCGATCGATGTTGCGTCTGGGATGAACAGTGAGTGTTGCGGGGGGTTTTGGATGAATAGTGAGCGGTGGCATTGCCTCTGGATGAATAGGACCCCATGGTATGGAGGGCTCGATGAACAGTAGAAGGTGGAGGGGTGCCCGTGGAGGTGTGGTTGAACAGGACCCCATGGTGTGGAGGGCTGGATGAACAGTACACGGTGGAGGGGTGGTTGAACAGTAGCCAATGGATTAGCACACGGTGGAGGCTAGATGACCAGGAGCCCGTGGAGGCTGGAGGAGGTCGACGGCAGCCCGTGGAGGCTGGAGGAGGTTGACGGTGGAGATGAACAGTATCCCGTGGAGTCCCGTTTTGCAGTACGGCACACCCCTCCCGATGAACAGGACCCCCGTTTTGACCGTAGGAGGTCCGTTTCGTCCGTTTTGCGGTACGCCACACCCCTCCCGATCAACAGGACCCCCGTTTCGACCGTAGGAGGTCCGTTTCCTCCATTTTGTGGTACGCCACACCCCACCCGATCAACAGGACCCCTGTTTCAACCGTAGGAGGTCCGTTTCCTCCGTTCTGCGGTACGCCAGGCCTTGTTTCCATCGCCTGTTCCATCCAAGCCCTCCCGATGAACACAACCACACATTCCATTCTGACCCAGCTGGTTGGCTCCCACGTGTTCTGTTGCCTCCCGATGAACACGACGCATTCCGTTGCCTCCCGATGAACACGACGCATTCCGTTGCCTCCCGATGAACACGACGCAATCCGTTGCCTCCCCATGAACACGACGCATTCCGTTGCCTCCCCATGAACACGACGCATTCCGTTGCCTCCCCATGAACACGACGACGATGCTGTTTCTCCATTCTGACCCAGCCATGTACACGAGCCTTGGCCGTACGTATGCGCGAGTAGGCGTTCGAGACCCCGCCCGTATGTACACATACGTGGCCGTATTTTCTTTCTTGCACCCTGGCCGTTGTACGTACGTGTACATGCTACGTGCGCGCCTCTACTACGACACGTGCGCGCCTCTACTACGACACGTGCGCGCCTCTACATCGACCAGTATGGACGTACACGTTCGCGACCAGAATGACAACGCTACGTACGCTTCGACCAGGTGGGTCCCGACTGTCAGGCACTTCCTTGCCTGCGAAGATGTAGCTTGTGGGTCCCAGCAGTCAGGGGGGCGAATCAGTTTTTTTTGCCCGGAGGCACTTCCTTGCGTGTGAAGGTGTAGCTGCTGGGTCCCAGCAGTTAGGGGGGCAAATCGTTTTTTTTGCCCGGACGCACTTCCTTGCGTGCGAAGGTGTAGCTGGTGGGTCCCAGTAGTTGGGGGGCGAATCGTTTTTTTTCAGACGCACTTCCTTGCGTGAGAAGATGTAGCTCGTGGGTCCCAGCAGTCAGGGGGGCGAATCATTTTTTTCCCGTACGCACTTCCTTGCGTGCAAAGATGTAGCTCGTGGGTCCCAACACTCAGGGGGCAAATCATTTTTTTCGCGAAATATGGTGGCCCGTCCGGTGGGTCCCCGCTGTCAGGTGGAGGAAAAATTATTTTTCACGTAATAAGGAGGCACTTCCTTGCGGCTGTTGTGGACCCAGCTATCAGCCTCTCCACATACAGTCCACAGCTATCAGCCTCTCCACATACAGTCCACGTCCGATGGAAGTCGTTCCTTGACCACGTTGACCACGCCGCGCCGAGAGCACCAGGGCGGTGGACGACGGCGAGGCCTAGGAAGGGGACGACGCGGAGCTGGGGAAGACGCGGCAGTGGATGCACACGCGGAGAGGAGTACGAGGGTTCACTGGTTCAGCTGCGCTGCCGTCGCCGCAGAATAACAAGGGGTGTGGGTGAGTGGAGGGATGGCCTGGCCAGCGGTGGGAGTAGTAGGGGGCGGTGAGGCCTCCACGGGAACACAGCCGGCCACGGGAGGCAGGAGCAGGCGGCACGACGGGCGCTGCTTTGGGCGGCTGGAGCAAGAAGACTAGAGGTTGAAGAAGCACCACGGCGGTTGGATGGACATCGTACGGTCACTGCAGCTAGAATCGTTTATATTGACTAAGTTAACAAAGCCCTTGGTACGTCAACTTACTAGGCCCACAGGTCAGCTTTCGAAACGGTGCGCCCCAGATGTCAGGGGGAGGAATCATTTTTTGGGCGGGTGAAGATAGAATATCCGATATTGAAGAAGAAGCACGGCATCCATTGGATGGACATCCAACGGCCACTGCTGCTAGAACCGTGTGTTGACTATAAGTTGACAAAGCCTTGCATACGCGTCAACTCTGTTTTTTAGGAGACATGTCAACTTAGTAAGGCCAGAAGTGTGTGGCAGAGAACTTATAGCCCATTTGAGATTTGTAAGAATGTGTAGCCCATTTTTGAAGGCGATTAAGTTGGGTAACGCCAGGGTTTTCCCAGTCACGACGTTGTAAAACGACGGCCAGTGAATTGTAATACGACTCACTATAGGGCGAATTCAATAAAATTTCCCACATTTTGATGGGATTCGAAATATTTTTATCCCAAAATTTCTAGTCAGATTAAATACAATTTCAATATAAATTTATATTACGTAAAAATCCAACGAAACATTGTGCTTGCAACAATTAATGAAATTAAAATTTTCAATATCCAAAAATAATATTTTGTAAAGTAATCATGTGTTTGGTGCATTTTCTATAGTTACTGCCCAGTTTTTATAATTACATCCCATTTATTATTTCTTAAAGCCCATTTTCTTGTTAAGCCTAATGCATCCCTCCTAGGAAAGATTTGCAGCCCAGCGGGGTAGAGAATAACAACTTGACCTTGCCTGGGTATTCCTAAAAAAAGCATAGCTGGGCTAGCCATTTTCAGCTTGAAAAAAATTAATATCTGGGCTGGATATCTGGCCTCGGCTAGATGGGCCACAGCCCGCCCAGTTAATACCTGTAGTGATGTTTTCGTTGTTGTTCAGAGGAGAAAAATTAGTATCTGGGCTAAACATCGAAAAACTCTGCAGTGCTCACACCTCACAAACACAAATACTGTTCGAGATGCTTGGTCCCAGCTGTCGGCCGCTTCTTGTGCAATTTTCTCGTTTATTGACTACTACATAGGTTGACAATGGTGTGGGACCGTGATGTCAGGAAACCAGGAGGAAGCAAAATAAATTGTAGTTATATATATATATATAATAAGGAGGCACTTGCGTACGTGAGGCTATGGACCTGGTGGGTCCCCATTGTCATCCTCTCCAAGTAAAGTCATCTCCTCGCCCGCGCGTGCTTTCCGCCCGAAACAGTCAGCACCGCCCGCCTCGCTTCCCAGTGCAGGCGATTGCTCTGCCTTCAAACGACACAAGTGTCGTCCGTCCGTCCATCTGCCGCCCACATTAATGATACACGGTTGCCGAGGCGGCTACTCCGGAGCCACACGTCCGTCCCTCCGCCCGCCCGCCATTGCTATATAAATTGCTGCGCCGGCCATAGCCGCAGTCATCCGCATCCGTTCCCTTTCTCCTGTCCACGCCACTACTGCCCACCATGGCTTCCTCGCGCTCCAGCACTCTTCAGGACGGGCGGACGACGGACCATAAGGAGATGGCAGCCATTGCTGCCGACCGGCTGGTCGGCAGGCAGCCGGAGGACGACGACGTCCCAATGGAGAACATGGTAGTCGACGATCCGACGCCAACCCCCTCCTCCGCGCCATCCTCGCCGGTGCATTGCACCATGACCATAGGCGAGGCCCTTGCCCAATATATGGACAGGGTGAGGCAGATGCGTGAGGAGCAGTTCCGGGAGGCGCAGGCCGACGCCGTCTACAACCACCATCTCCTCCAGGAGCACCTGCAGGTGGAGGAGCAGATTGCCGCGGAGCGGGCGGAGCAGGAGGCGTTGCTTGACTCGTACCTCTCCGCCCGCAAGGGCCGCCTCGAGTGCTGGCGGTACCGCATGCGGGTGGCGGAGGCTGCGGCCGCCTACGAAGAGGCTAGCAAAGAGGGCGATGAAGCGGGCAAGGCGCTGTTTGGCGAGACCGAGGACGAGGCAGAGGACAATGCCGGCTCCGACGAGTCCCCGCTCCACTGGTGTCGACGAGGCCCTACTCCGCCGAGGCCCCGCGATGCCAACAACGAGGCAGAGGACACCGCCGGCTCCGCCGAGGCCCCGCCCCGCCAACAACGAGGCAGAGGACATCAGCGGCTCAGCCGAGGCCCCACCCTGCCAGCAACGTGGGGGAGGATTTCCACCGCTCCGCTGAGGTGCCGCCCGCCGGCAACGAGATAGAGGACATCGTCGGCTCCGCCGAGGCCCCGGCCCGCTGCCAACAAGGCCGCGCCACACAGAAAACGAGGAAGAGTAGAACACGGTAGGTCGCCGCCGCTCGGGTCCAAGTAAGGCCACCGCTGCTACCCTCCAGTTGAAGCCAAGCTAGGCGGGTTGGCCATTGACGGCCGGTTAGCTTCTTGGCGGCGACGTGGAGTCGGAGAGCTGCGCCGGAGAAGAACACTGCTTCTACTTAACTGCTGGTGCAGTTGGCTGACTGACACGTGGGCCCAACAGGCCACATGTCAGTTATGCAACTGCACCCGCAGTTAAGTCACTAAAGCTTCTGTTCGGCTCAGCGGGACACAGGTGGGTAGCTTCGGTTAATTAATTATACCTCCAGCGCACCCCTTTTTAGTTGAAGAATGTATGAAATGTAATGAAATCCAGCATGTTTATATGAAATCCGACCGTGTATGAAAGAATTTATTTCGATTAGTTCGAATTCCTGTATCACTAGCATTGGATGAACTTGCAAAACAATACGTACTAGCATTATTCCCAGGGTGATCACCTCGTTTGCAGCAGTTTCACATGTACTCCCTCCGGTCCTTTCTAGTCTGCATACAAGTTTTGTCTGCCGTCAAAGTATCTCTACTTTGACCAATCTTATACAAAAAAGTATGCACTTTCACAATGTGTGAAGTAAAAAGGAACAGAAGGAGTACAAAGAGTTTGAGCAGCTTTTTAGCATTTCTGTACATTGCAATCAAACACACAGGCCTGGCAATTCATAGAGAACATTCAAAACAATCGATGATTATGCATTTCAGTGACTCACATGTCAGAGGCAATATTTACTTCACAACTAAAGAATAAAGAAAAAATTGATCGACGCTGCTGACAGCAAAGGGCGTCCGATTCGAAAATATCAAACGCATGTCTTGCTAAAATCAATGAGCAAAATTTGACAAGGTTGTCCCATTCCAAAATATCAAATGCCTACGATTGTGGAATGGGCAGGGTTTGCCATCAGTTCAGACATTGACATGGCACCTCGTGCTAAATAAACCAGCTGTTCTTTTTGTGCAGTTCCACCAAAATTAACCAAATTCGCGCATAGCTTGTATGATTTCGCCCTTATATGTTGCAACGCCTTGAACTTATCGGCACCTCCTTTCTTGTGGTGGAAATGAATGATTCGATGTATTCATGAATATTTTGTGCAGTTCCCATTGAAATCAAGCTGAGCACCCCTGTTTGCACAAATACAAAAAGTGATTAGTATAAACAAAACTGTACTATGAATTGACAGTTTCAACAGGCACATACATGGTCCATGTAGAGCACACTTTTAGAAAAATGGAACTCACCAGAAAGAATCCTAGAACAACATTGTACTCGCGCATCACAGCAAAAAAATGGAGATTTGTCAGTCCTTCTGAGTTGAAGTTAGTTTGGTCTTGTGGGGAGTAATGTAACCATCCTTCAACTGCTCCTTCTGATGAGAAGATAGACATGGCTTCTTCATCCTGGCATAATCGTAACTAGTCACTTCGCGTACTCCATATTCTTCTTCAGAGGAAGATGATCCTGTTGTGCAAAGACAAGAGGACTACTAAATGCTAGCATCCCTGTTTGCTCGAAAAAAGGAAAGGAAATATTTAAAACAGCACAGATGAAGCACTTCTCAAGGACAATACCACTTTTTCATGACAGTATCTAAACAGTAGCACAACACCAATAGAGATGAAAAAGCTCAATCATATGAATGAAATCAATGGGCAAGTACCAACCTTTGTCAGGAGGCTTATTGTGTAGAGCATACAGATGAAGCACTTCTCCGGAACCATCTGTTGCTATCTACGGTGGTGGCCATGCTTACTATATACTCCTTGATTAGTTTAATGTTTCCAACATCTTCTTGTGCAGTTCCACTAAAATATATGGTATCTTCAAAGAAGATCCCTGTTTGCACAAGTAGATATAATTACATATTACATTAAGAGTGACATCAAATCAGTGGCAAAACAATTGCTCGTTCCAGCCATAGCAATAAATTAAGATGCAAAACTATATCATTACTTGTGTCATCACAGTTCCAGTGCTTCATTATAGCACCGAGAGTTGATTTTTGTTTTTCTTCCGCTTGTTCTTCCCCTTCATCACTTGGTTCGATAACAGACAAGCTTCGCCTTCAATGTGAGATTTGGCATGTCAATTAGGCAGCACAAGTATAGTACTAAACTTAATTTTCTGATGAAAGTGGCAAAATACAGGCCAGCAGTTGTGAAATATCCTTATCTTACCTCAATGGGATATTACGGTGCACAAATAGATTGGAAGTCTTGTCTCCATTTGTGCAGTTCACTAAAATCAAGCAACATTATCGTACAAGTAGCACAACATAAGAAAGCACACTACAGAATCATGTGAAAGAAGGCTAGTACTGACCTCTCATGATGCGGAATTCAAACAACTCACAAGAAGAATATCTGAACCAAATTTGCCTTAACGGATAGGAAGTAAGATCTCCTCTTGTGCAGTTCCACTAAGATCAAGCAATCAAGCAACGTTGTCAGTGTGACATTTTGGTTGAACTGCACAAAACACTCTTAAAACAAAAGTGTTTTGTGCAGTGCAACAAAAGGTCACAATGGCAATGAGGTGAAGTAGGTAACCCTGTTTACATAGAGGTGCAAAGGAAACAATTAGTGGTCAATAACGTTATGACACAGAAGCCAACAAAAAGAAGCATCTACCTTATCTAAATGGGAAAGAAAGCAAGACAGTAGCATTTCTCAAACAGTGGCATTGATTAATATTAATATAGAGATTATATTAACAATAAAATTCGTTAAGCATGTAATTTGCTTTTAACTGTGGCATTGCATCAATTTTCCAGCGGCATTATTAGAGGGTGTTTGTTTACAGGGACATTTTGGTGTAGGTACTAAAAAGACTCCGTGTCAGTCCCATCTAAACCAAACAGGAGGGACTTTTAGGGACTAAAAGTGGGCATTTGGGACTAAAGAAAGAAGACCACGAGGGAGTCTTTTGGAGACTTTTTCCAACAGTTGCCCCTGCCACGCATCGCACCTTGTCTCTATTAGTTCATTACTAGGGGTAACATGGTCTTTTAGCATGTCATTTAATAACCTCTAGTCCATGTTTAGTCCCTGGAACCAAGCAGGTAGGGACTAGGGAGTTTTTAACCAAACAGGGCCTTAGATTAACAACAGCTAATGAGTTGCACGGGACAGTGGACGCACCAGCACCATGTGCATCTACCGATGTACTGTGGTCATGCACAGTCTGTTGTAACAAAGAACAAACAACCAAGGAGCATATTTGTGTTGGTCCCAGTTTTGCTATCTTTAGACACCTTTCCCTATGTGAGCGCAGCAAATCTAGTCCTGCTCAAACTCTATAGCCATGTCCCTTCCTTTCCTTTTTGAACTAGTACTTTCGCCCCTTCCATTCCTCTTTGAACCTCGTCCTAGATTTATGCGATACAACGTTCCCCACTACTTTCCCCCATTCCTTTCCTCTTTGAACCACATCCTAGATTCATGCTATACAACTTTCCCCCTTCATTTCCTCTTTGAACCACGTCCTACATTCATGCTATATACAACTTTTCCCACAACTTTCCCCCACTCCTTTCCCCTTTGAACCACGTCCTAGATTCATGGTATACATGCAGCTAGAGCAATGCATGTGGAGTAAGTAAATTATACCTTAAGGTTCTTGGGGCGTGGTTCGGTGGGCGACATGACGGCGGTGAAGAAGAAGGGGTCGGAGGCCCTCCCGCGCTGCCGCTGGGTGGAAAGTGAACAGCTGCGCCGGTAGTCCCTCACCGACGATGACAGCGTTAAGCCTCCTTCCCTTCCCAGCGGACGGATCCTGCCGGCTCTTTGAGCAGCAGTAAGGGGAGAGAGAGGCCAACGAAGTCTTTTTTAGATCTGGAGAGGGCGAGAGAGTGTGAAGAGAGCAACTACAAGCGCTGAGGCTCCAGCGGGAGAGGGCGAGAGAGTGTGAAGAGAGCAACTACAAGCGCTGAGGCTCCAGCATGTATATATATACTGGGGAGAGAGTGTGAAGCGTGCAAACCCTAGAAAACATTTTGACCAGTCAAAGAATCCTCCTGGCACAGATTATGCTCAAGTGTAGTTATCGAACCCGAGACCTCAAGTTTGATGAGCGAACAGGCTAACCAGCTACACAACCCTCCTGTTATGTTCAGCGAGAGGGAAATAACCTTTTATACATTCTTGCATTCGTGTGACAAACATGCCGTATTTGTGTGTGTGTGTGTGTGGGACTCATTGGGATTTCAATCATAATCGTGTCATGTGGCTTTGGTGGTAAGAATATCCACAGTGGTGCAGAAATAATGCAGCCTTAGTCACCTTACCTCTCTTCACGTAGTACGTTGGGTCCCACCAGTCAGAGGGTGAAACAAACAAATTAATAAGAAAAATTAAAAGCGCCAGCGGTGTTTCTTACCTCACACATCTCGCTACTGCTCGGGAACACTGTCCAATTGATCCCTCTGTTCGCTCACGTACTATTTTAAGTGAATCCTTATTATTACATGCACACAAATTTTGGGCACTTGTATTCGACTTAAGTCAGTGTGCCACCGTATCTCGTATACTTACTACTCCCTCCGTCTAGGTGTAATAATTCATGTTAGAACATGCAATGGGACCAAGGTGTGTGCGTGTGTGTGTGTGTGTGTGTTTAACAACATGTGTGTGTTAGAGAGAGCGACAGATCGACCTACTCCTATAGAGAGATGTTCTGTAGTGTATGATTTTAGCCGCGAGAGTCGGTGCATCCTCTCGTTTCCAGGCGTGTCCGGTAGGGACATGCGGACAGCTGCCACGCCCGCTCCTGACCAGCCTGGCCCACCCAAAGCCCCTCCATCGCCCGCACGCACTTCCCACCCGAAACGGTCAACGCTGCTCCAAAGAATCGGTGCCGCATTCATGCCCAGGCAGAGAGGACGCGACCTCTCACTGGCGCAAGAGTGATGGTTGCTTCGTCCGTCTAACTTACTGCTGGGTCTATGTGATTTGACGGCTCATTGGTCTTTATTACTGAGGTGGTAGGACTGCTAGATGTCCCACACTTTCGGCGAAAGGAGGTACTACTACTAGATTACAATTTTCTCCATTCTTACAGCGCAGGCGTGCAAGAGCAGCGAAAACACGCATGCTCAGTGATTACATGGCCCACCTCACACTATCACCGTGCGACACCTTACTCTTTACATAGTACTCCCTCCGTTCCTAAATATTACTAGATGGGTCCCCGCGCGTTGCCGTGGAACAGCGGTATATCTCTCTGTGCAAAATTATCAATTTCATAGAACTAAAAAAACTCTATAACCGCATGACAAATGTGGTAGCCAAACTAAATAAACTCCCATCATCATTTAGATCATCCCACGTAAGGAAAAAAGATCAGCCAACTCCTACTGCATAATGTGATTATATTTTTCTTTTTGACATGTTAATGAGACTTAAAAGCTCACTTACATGCATGCTACCGGTGCATGCTTGCATGCAGACATGTTGATGTGATTTAAAACCCACTCACATGCATGTGCCACGGTATTTCTGCATGCTTGCATGTGGCTTAGTGCGGAGCCTCTCAACGTCTAGATCAGACGGCTATTATGGACTGATTTACTTCATCTAACGGCTACATCAATTTTGATGATGTGGCTCAAGGAGAGGATAGAGAATTCCTAGTAGTGGGGGCTAGATATTACTAGTAGATAAGTCTTTGTAGAGATTCCACTACATACGGAACAAAATGAATGAATCTACACTTAAAATGCATCTATATACATCCGCATGTGGTTCATGGTGAAATCTCTACAAAGACTTATATTTAGGAATAGAGGAAGTACTAGTATAGTACGTACTATAATTTATCAGCGAGATAAATTTGTACAATGCTATGAAGCTTCCAGCTTCTGTTACATGTATCTTGCGTCCAAGGTTGCCCGTTGCAACATTTCATCAAATACAAAGGAGACTAACATGCATGCTATTGCATCTCAATGATTGACATATCATAGCAGATATGTACTCCCTCCATTCCAAAATAAGTGTCTCAACTTTGTGCAAACTTTAGTACAAAGTTGTACTACTACTAAAGTTGACACTTATTTTGGAACAGAGACGGCTAAAGAAAAAAACGATCCACTAGCCCTTGAACCGTGAACCCTGAACAAGCTTCAATTTGCTGGCAACGTTCGAGCTTCCTAATAAATGAAGTTTGCAACCTTTTGACCATCGGATCATTTTGTGCAGTTTCACCAAAATCGAGATGAGCATCCCTGTGGCAAAGAAATTGAAGAAGCGTGATTAGAATAAGATTACTGGGACTAGTTTATGAGACATAAACTCATCACAAATACAGTACGTAGAAGCCAGTAGAGGTATGTGCGGGGCAAAGAAGTAGAGAAATATCCACATGGAGTAATGTGGGCAGCTGGAGTAGTGGTGCAAGCCGGCTGTAAAGGGAGTTGTACCTGAGGCACGTAGCTCAACCTTGAGGAGGGCGGCGGGAGGCGGCAACTGCCCACGTCGCGGCAGTGAGCAAGGGACGAAGGCAACCTCACCGGCTTTGTGAGAGAGAACGACGGGGACCCCTGATCGGGACGTGCCGACAGTGGGTTTTCACCATCGGCGACGACCACCGCATCTACACTAAGCATCCACCCCTTCCCCAAGCGGAGGTGATCCACCGGGATGTTAGAGATGTGGCCACAGTCGTTTTGTGCGAGAGAGTGTGAAGAGAGCAACCCCAGCAAGCAACCGTGTAGGATAGCCCGTCCTGACTATGTATATAGTGGAGCGGTTTCCTTTTCTCTCCATATGAACCTATCATATTGCGTACGTGCCACTGAAAAAAAACTTTATTTATAAATGATGCGGCACCTACTACTCGTTCTCCTATAACCTTGCGCTTGGCATCTCCAAAATATTAACCTTGCGATTGGCTCTTCGCCTCTTTGGGAAATCGAGCAATAATGGTAGTGCAGTATATATCGTTTTGGCTATATGAGACCGAATAAATTGCTGCACGTCCACCACGTGGGCGAGGGTCGAGGGGCGAGGGAGAGTGCTACATATAGAGCAAAATGAGTGCATCTACACTCTAAAATACGTCTATATACATCAGTGTTTGGAGTATGTACTAGTAGTTCATATTGAAATCTACTAAAGGACATATATATTCCAAACAGTATGATATAATCTCTATAACCAAGGTAGTAGGGACGAGGAGTAAACGGAGGGAGTAGCCAATTTTTCTCCTCGTCCTGCGAGCCACCGCGCGCATGGGAGAGGGAGCGGGCGTAAGGCGGAGTAAGCTTCACCTCATCCTACGAGCCACCGCGCCCATGGGCGGGGGAGAAGGCGTACTAAGCAAGCTTCTCCTCATTCTGCGAGTTGACGGGACACATCAAAAGTACTCCAGTGTATAGAGCCTTGCCTCTAAGGTAGGCCCCACATGGTTTGCCTCTTCTTTAACATAACATGTCAAGTCACAATTTGTTTGTTCACCCGTGGTAGACGATCCTCCCTCCACCAAGTGGACAACCAATACACGTGCCAAATTACCACGTGGGCTGCCTTTTTCGTACAGAAATGGGCTCCACCGTGTACCCGCACGGGTGTGGTTGGGAAATAGACGGGAGTACGTGCGCCGTGCATGCACCTCTTCTCTTCGTGCATGTCCCCCACCTATGTGGGTGTGTGTGAGAGATACAAACCGCGTTCGTGAGTGTTTTTTGTTTTGGGGTGGGGGTTGATTTCGTGAATCATTTGTGGGAATATATGTCGATGACATCTCAAACAAAATTTTACATGCAATGTGTGTGAAATGGAGGCCTATCCATATCATACATAGAGGGTCGGGCAATCCACGAGAAGAGAGGGAGGGGTCATAGCTATCAATAGAGTCAAAGAGAGGATCAAGTGGGTGGGTGCGAGATCGATGAAGAGAGCCATCGAAATTGTGTGTGTGTGCAAGTCAAAGATATAGGGCGACTGGCCTACCGGAACGTTAGAGGGCACATGTCAAGTTTGTGTGTGGCAGGGAGACATGACTAGAGCGCTTGATGTATCGGTGTGTGTGGGTGGGGGGGTGGGGGAGGGGTAGGCAGAGGCCTAACTATAGAGGTAGAACGACTCGTATATGTGTTGAGAAGGAGAGACCCAGCTATGTCTTGAGGGAGATCGGTCGACATCCATACATAACTGAAGGATGGGAAATATGATGGGACAGAGAGAGAGAGAGAGGAGAGAGGGGGGGGGGGGGGAGAGGGAGGGAGAGGGGTAGAGTGCTGGATGGGTGATGGAGTTGCTTCTCGAAGATGGTGGGAGAGGCCTACTAGACAAACCGAGGGCGTAACTGCAATGTTATCAATAAGAGTGGGGATGTGTTTCTGTGTGTGCCTGTGCGTGATAGATCTGTCGGGACGCATCCATGGATGATGAAGGGGAATCATGTGTTTGGTAAGCAAACCTAACTAGATCGGTAGATCAATTGTTGTTTGTCAGAGGAAGGGAGAGACACAACTAATGAGGTAGATCGATTGACATGTGGGTAAAAACGAGTTATAAGAACCTAGCTAGCTATATGTATAGCGAGAGATCGGTCGGTGTACGCCCATTTGTTAGAGGAAAATAAGGCCCAGCGAGACGGATAGACAGAGAGAATGGAGCTAGGAGGTGGTGCTAGAGGCCCAACTACTAGCTAGATAGGGGGAGGAGTGTGTGGTTGTGAGATCGATGAAAAGAGGGGCGAGAGTTTACACGTGTGTCTGACCGTATGAGAGACACGAGGCAAGGACACATAAAGGAGGAGATTGAAGGTGTGTGTGTATGTTGTAGGCAGGCATCGCTGGAGAGGTTTATCGATCGGTGTGTGTCGGAAAGGAGTTGTGGAGACTCTAGGAGAACGACCTAAAGAAAAAAATGAATATGCCCGATGGATAGAATGCTGAGGGAGGGGGAGGGTGAGGAGGGTGTGTGCATGCACAAGAGAGAGTTAGTGGTAGCCACAAAGGTTAGAGGATTGTGTGGGTGTAAGAGACTAACAAAGATCATAATTTGATATGAAAGCGGATTCATATATTTGAATAGGAGATCATAATGTTTTAAACATTACATGCATGAATATAGCGGTGATACACGTGATGTGCACATGTTATACCATAATGTGATAATGCATGGCGTTTGCAACTCACAGCTAAATGCCGAACAATCTAAACCATACTATACATCAAACAATCTCACATTTTATTTGAATTTGTGATAATGTGTGGCGTTTGAAGCTTACAACTAAATATCGAACAATCTAAACAATACTATATATCGAACATTCTCACATTTTATTTCAATTTGTGGTAATGTGTGGTGTTTGCAACTCACATCTAAATACTTGTAGGCGTAGGGGGCGGGGCACCATACATAATGTGATAAACACATTATACATATGAGACATGGTTTAAATTATGAAGATCTAGCTAGAGCTAGAAATGTAATGTGATTTGAAATCAAAATAAAGTGGATTCAAAAAATCTAGTTTGAGTTCATATAGTACACATAGTTCATATGTAACTCGAGACTAATCATGTGGTGTGCTGTAAAGATAATACACAAACGATGGTTTAACTTGACAATAATGATGATTGTAGATCTTATTAAAACAGAGAAATGAATTCAAATGCTTTGACTTCACAACAATCATTACTGTAGATCTTATTCAAATAGAGAAATGAATTCAAATTTAGTTCATATTGAAGCGGTAGTATATACGTTTGGAATGCACTAAAACGTTCATTTGAGTAGTAGGTTGCATGCATTATACACATAGCGAAAGATTTTAATTGAACATAACATGAATTCAAAGTTTTGAATGACATTTGTAGTGCGCATTGATTTGGTACAGTACACGTTAGGCTTGTCCAGAAATTTCAACCCGCGCCTTGTTAGCCCGAAATATTTAAGATATATCTTTGTCTCGTTGTGCTCCGACAACTTCCTCCATCTCAACCCGCGCCTTGCTATTCCGAAATTACAACGCGCGCGAAAACTCCCACCTCCTGTGAAATCCCGACACGCGAAATGCCCCTGGTACCCCTGAACCGAAAGAACCGCCTCAAATCGGTGGGGGTACTTTCGTAACTTACCCCACATTTCGAACAAGCGCGTCTCTAAGCCATGGTTCCCCACTGCCATCCCATCCGCCCACCCATTCATACACCGAGGCCGCGAAAACCCGCGACGACACCCCACACCCTGCTCCGTCCGCCACCCAGCCAGAGCCTCTTCCCCGATGACGTCGTCCACAGCAACACCTCGACGTCCCTCATCCACCGTACCGGATGAGGATCCGTCGTCGATCTCATCGTCCCGCCGGTTCAGCCACCCCGTCCTCCACCTCCAAGGAGCTGCCCCGATGTTCCCCTCGTCTTTCGCTCCACCTCCATTCCCACACCGCCGTCTTCACCTGCACCACCGGAAAAGCATCATCATCACCGTTTCCTCGGAAGAAGCTGCGGCCTAATCGGCGCCACCAAAGAGGTTGTACACTAATCGCCGCATTTTCTTCTTGATTCGATCTCACGGTGCTGCCGGTGCTCGGTCCCGAGCCGACACGGCGTGACTCCATCCACGGCGGCGTCGTCGGCCACTTCCTCCATGGCGTCGCTCCCTCGGCGGCGACGTCCACATCAGTAGGAGCTGCTGCTGCTTTAGCTCTCGCTTGCATTACTGCTCTGCTCTTGCTCTCGGTCCCCTGCCTGGTCTGCTCTTGCTATTGCTCTTGCTCGCGCTGCTGCTCTCGCTCTTGCTCTTGCTCACGATGCTGCTCCGATTTAGCTACACTTCAGTCGACTGAATCGACTTTTGGGTCAGTCGATTTTCAGGGGGTGGGGGGGGGGCTCACCGGGGTGAAGGAAGAACCAGCCGCAGCGGGGAGGGGGGCTCGCCGGAGAGGTACCCCACTATCTATCTTAGGGTTCAGGATGGGGGCGGTGGTCGCCGGTGGTGGCGGGGCGTTGGCGGGGCGGTGGCGTGGGGATCGCCGGAGAAAAAGCTCGGCACGGGGGGGGGGCTAGAGGGATGGCCGGGGCGGCGGTGGGGAGTGTTTTCGGGGGGGGGGGGGCGCACCGCCGGCCGCGGGAGGCGGGGGGCTGCTGTTTGGCCGGTGGCGGCTGGCGGCTCAGGGGGTGGAGGTTGAAGATGAACCGCAGGCCCTTGATTTCGTATCCAACGGCTGCAAAATTGACTGACCAGAGATGAAAAAGTCAGTCGGCCGACGTGTAGCCTCACCTTGCTAGTGCGTTCAGTTTCGACAGCAAAATTTAGTTTCGACAGTTAAGTTCAGTTTCGACAGTTAAGTTCAGAGATGAGCGGCTGATGTATTTTACATCTAGCACTTTGTGGTTATGTATTTTATGTCATGTATTGGAGATGCTATTAGAATTCCACTCAGGTTAACGTTGTTCGTTGTCTCTCTTGTCCTGCTTCGGTCTTGGTGTCGTACAACTCACCAGAGCTGCTCCAACGATGAAACCCTCCATCACAGCGGAGCAGTACCTCGGGCTCCATCTCCAGACGCCTAAGATCTTCTTCCCCTCCTCCGACAGCAAACTCAGTCGAAGCATCCTCACCGACCAACCCAATCACGCTGAGATCGACATGGCTTCGCCAAAGAGGTTGTACACTTGTTGCATCTCTTTTTCACTCTACAAGTTATATATATATTGTCCACTGAGCACACGGATTTGTTCCTTTAGTGTCTCCTTGAAATAAAAAACATAGGAAATTTAATTTTCACTTGTCCTCCTTTTCAAATTCCTATTCATGAAGCACAAGACTAAGAGATAGTAGCATAATAGCATTATAACCGTACATTTTCTTGTGGTTTGACTTAATCTCACCATGCTTCTTTGCATCATGTGATCTTCCAATTGCTGTGAATCAAACACCCAGATTGGCAGAAATCTTGTGTTTTTAAATTCTCTGTTTTGCACGTGCATTCCTATCCTATTCCTGTCTATTTCCTATCCCTGTATTGTTGGAATCCTCCAATTCAAATGAGCCCTTACAGAATTACTTCTCTTACAGATAGTTGTCAAAGAAAACCTTGCGTGGTTTGTCCCGCTCCTGCTGCGCCACCGTCCACCCTAGCTCAGCTGCTCCAACGACAGAAGGGTCCAGCACAGTAGGGATCCGGCCTCCAGACTGTCTTTCGCCGCCTCAGATCTTCTTCTCCGCCGCTGGCAGCCATGAAAACTCCATTACCATCATCAACCGAGTAGATGACCTCGAGGACTACACGGGTCCGCAAGAGAGGTCACACTCTTTCATATCTGCTTACGTTATGCATCGCTTAATATTACATGCTACTTTATTGTCCTATTCAGCGATTAGACTCTGAGTCAGCTCCAAACTAATGGTCAAACTTGAGTTTTTAAATGGTTGTGGGGTACATATCGGGGCCTCTATCAATAGTATCTATCTACTATCTGGTTAATCTCCGGTGTCTACTATGAGTTTCATGTTGGGTGGGAAACAAATAGTAAAGAAGCCATTATTTCTATTTTTAACTGAAGCCATTATCTGCCTGCTATTGTTGGTTTTGGGTCTATCCACAGGTTGCTACCATCACTCTGGATTTCTGCATGCACTCCTTACATAATCTCACTATGTTTTATTCCTATGCATGACAGTTATTGTAAACAATGGAACTGAACATGTAGATCAAAAGAGACGAGCCTTGCGTGGCAATAAAATTTCATGCAGACATCGCTCCATGGTAGGCGCAAAGGCAGCCCCCCTCCACGCATTTTGGATTGTAATCGAGAGGAAGATATCTGTACTGAGGGGGATTCATAAGGAGAAGACAACTCCTATTTACCCCCTGAGGTCTTTGCTCTAACCTGGCATGTTGATGTTGGTTATATCATGCATATGGTGTCTTGCATTGCTTACTTTATACATCAAATATGTCATCTGCTTAGTTTAGGCATCCTTTGTGTGAATTCCATCTGTTTAGTTTATTCATCATTTATGTGAATTATGCAACGCCATCTTGTTTAGCCAGCCATCATATATGTGAATTTTGCAATGCCATCCTACTTAGCCAGTCATGTTATATGTAAATTATATCAGGCCATCCTTTTTTTCCGTTACATATTACATTTTTCAACAATGTTAGTACATTCAACTGCTCTTCGTGTGCATTAGCCATTTGACACAGTGATGGCAAATTCTGGAGTGAAAACAAGGTCTTCGGAGCAGACTATGCTATCTGACGAAGCGCATATCTCGCTGGTTACGGATAGCTCCTCAGAGGAGGATTCAGAGACAGATGACCAGTCCTATTCCCCCCGAGGTATATGCTCTAACATGGCAGGGTTATGTTGCTCATATCATGCGTATGGTGTCTCGCATTGCTATGTCATTTGATTAGTTTAGACATGCTTTGTGTGAATGCCACTTGTTCAGTGTCTAATTACCATATATGTGAATTATGCATTGCCATCTTGTTGCAAGACATTATATATGTGAATTATACAATGCTATCTTGTTGCAAAGGCATTATATATGTGAATTATGCAATGCCATGCTGTTTAGCCAATCATCATGTATGTGAATTATTTCATGCTATCATTTTTTGTATTACGTGTTCCATTTTGTCGACAACGTTTGTATATTCAACTACTCTTCCTGTGCATCGGCCATTTGAAGCGGTGATGCAAGTATCTGGAGTGAAAACAAGGCATTCAGAGCAGACAATGCTACCTGCTGAAGCATACATCTTGCTGGTTACAGAGAGCTCCTCAGAGGAGGATTCAGAGACTGGTGACCAGTTCTATTTCCCCCCTGAGGTCTATGCTCAAACTTGGCAGGGTTATATTACCCATGTCATGCATGTTGTCTTACATTTCTTAGTTTTTACATCATATATGGATTGCCATCTGCTTACTTGCTTACTATATAAATCATATATTTGAATTATATCATGCCATCATGTTTACATAGTACATACACATCATCTATCTGAATTATGGCATGGCAACCCATTTAATAAAGACATCATATAGTTATATCATCTCATCCTGTTTAGTGTTTACAGTCATCATATTTTGAATTATGGCATTCTATCCGTGAATGTATGTGAATTATGGCATGCCAACCTATTTAATAAACACATTATATAGTTATGTCATGTCATCCTGTTTACATAGTCTCATATTTTGAACTATGTCTTTCCATCTTTTTTAGTTAGCCATCATAATGTGAAATTGTGTCATGCTATCCTATTTAGTTAGCCATCATATATGTGAAATTGTGTCATGCTATCTTGTTTGGTTAGACAACATAAATACGAATTATTTCATGCCCTCTTTTATTCCCCACTATCCATTGCACCTGTCTATCATACAATGTCTATACTTTAAATTACTTTTCTTGTTTATTAGCCATTTGAATTGGAGAGCGTGATGGCAATATCTAAGGGAGTAACAACACGGTCTTCAAAAAAGATAGTGCTACCAGTTGATGCAGATAGAACCACGGTTGTACTTGCCCAAGGACCAAATCCACCACACATAACCCAGACTCTCGCAGATTGTACCCCTACCCAGTTGGACAGAGAACTAGCTACACCCCTTCTAACCCCAACCCCGGCAGATAGTAACCCAGTTCCAGTTGACACATCACCGTCTCCACCACAGAGCACCCAAACACGAGCAGTTAGTAAGGGAACTGCAGTGCCCAAAGCACGAGGACCACCACTCAGAATCCCAACTCAACGCTTAAAGGATAAGAAGATTTGTTCTCAGGTCAGGTTCTGTAGCTATGGTTCATACTCCTTTGCTCTTGCATTACTGTATTTACACAAACAAACTATTTTCAAATTTGAAGGATGGAATTGAAACTGCAATGGCGCAACAGGTATGTTTTAAACCCATTTCTTTAACTAGTTTGTTGTTGTAACCTGCTCTATGTTGATTTCGGTTTCAATTGAATAAACAGTTATGTTCTCATGTCATGCACATTACAAGTGTTGTTATTGCTCTATAGTTACCCACACTTATATTCTGTCTATTCTGCTTTGTCTTGAACAAATATTATTTGAACTATGTCTCTATCTTGATTTGGCAACAAAAACTAGAATGGTATATACCATAGAGTGACCGTGGTACATAGATATATGTTTGTTTCATGCTGTTATCCTGTCCACTTTACTACTGAACTCATTTACCAAAATGAGTTTCATATACAACATGGTAAACATGTGATGTGTCTACTTGTTTCTCTTTTAGAATGCAGACAAAATATTGGAGAACAGTACCGCGTTATCCAATGGTAAAGGAAGTAATGCAGATAAGGTTCAAGATAGTGAGACATCCCTGTTGGTCTCCAAGAAAGCTGGTAAAAACTATCTTAACGATGGTGAGGGAACCCAAAAGTCCTGTCTTGATGTAGTGTTCGAGTTACTGGCCACTACTGCTGACACAAGCTCTTCGAACTCGCTGCCTAAATCAGTTCGTCTTCTTGAGTCTCAACTTCAAGTTGAAAGACATCGATCAGATGTGCTACGACAGGAAGCTGAAGAACTGAGGAAGTCCCTGCAGAATTCAGATGCATATTTTCTGGTGCAACAGCAAGCGCTGGAGGATTTAAGCGCCAAACAAGAGAAAGTTAATAAGCTTGCTAAGCATCTTGCCAGCATTATGGGTACCCAGGATATTGTTTCTTGAGATCTTCTGAAGTGGTTTCAGTTCTGGATTTGTTTTGCTGCGGCGTTTATTTGCGCTGGTCGCCAACTTTGACAACCAGTGTATATGATATGCTGCTTTGTTCCCTATATTTGCACTAGTGGCAAACTTTGATGCCCAATGGATGTAATATGTGTAATAGCCATGATAGCCTAGCATTAGTTGCTTGATTATTTATTTCCTTGTTGTCTTGTTTATTTGTTTGCTTGTAGTCATTGTAGTTCTTTTTCCGCGGTTAGCTAGTGGCTGCAATAACCTATTTTTTAAACTAGGCCACAATAACCATGGGCTAATATTTACTGTAGTGACACTTGGCCTCCTACTGGCCGTAGAAACAGTGGGCCTTCTACGGGCCGTAGAAACAATGGGCCTTCTATGGGCCGTAGAAACAATGGGCCTTCTGCGGGCCGTATCATCAATGGGCCTTATACGGGCCGTATGATTGATTGGCCAAACATGGGCCAAACAGACCGCATTATGGCCGTAAATGGGCTAGAGTTGGAATCGTCCGTTCATGGGCTGACCATAACGGGCCATCGTTAATAGGCCATATTTGATGACACTATGAAAACGGCCCAACGTATTAATGGACCACAAACAGGCCGACTGTAACCACGGGCTGAATTTGGCCCACAAGCAGAAAATGATAGTAACGGGCCGTAAGTAAACGAATGCTGGAAATGAGCCCAAGAATAAATGGGCTCTGAGAAGGCCGAAAGATAACATGGGCTGGAAACGGCCCAACGGAATAACGGGCTGTTAATGGGTATAAAGTGATACACTGTTCATTACGGGCCAGTTTCACCACGAGCCGTTAATGGGTGTAAAGTGATACACTGTTCATTACGGGCTAGTTTCACCACGGGCCGTTAATAGGCCAAGAGTTACATAGGGCCTCATATGGGCCGAAAGACGTCATGGGCCATACACACGCTAGAAGTGAAAACAGGCTGGAATCATATTGGATGGCCCAGATGACGCTACTGGGCCTAATTCAGATAGGGCGTAACGGGCCTTGGGTTAGCGGGCTGTAATGGGCTATATGCGAACAGGCCGTTAACAGGCTTTCCATGGGCCGGCCCGCCACCTTTTAACCAAGTCAAACGGGTCGGCCTTTTCACAGGAATGGGCCTTTGTTGGGCCGTGCCACGTGTCGACGTATCATAGGCGCCTTCCGTCCAATGACTGGATGACATTTGTCCCAACGATGAGCCGACACGTGTTTCCTCCAGCCAATGATGATTTTACACGTGGAAAATCCCCATTGGTTGGGGCTGTTAACGGGTTATCGAATCCAAAACCCGACCCGATAGCTTAACGGCGTTCCGTTATAGTGGATACCATGTGTCGGTCACCCTTGACGAAAGCACTTCTGTGACGCGCGATTTATCGTCATGGAAGTGGACACTTCCATGATGATAATTTTGGTAATGTCATGGAACACTTCTACGACAGCACAGGTATGACTATCTTGATTCTATCATAAAATCGTCATGGATGTACACGCATGACAAAAAATGCGACCTACTGTGACAAACACGTATCATCACGGAAGTGTATTTTTTTGTAGTGTAGTCACATGAAGATGTGAACTAATCATATAAAGATGTGAACTATTGGTGTGAAATCACATGATGATGTGAACTAGATTATTGACTCTAGTGCAAGTGGGAGACTGAAGGAAATATGCCCTAGAGGCAATAATAAAGTTTTTATTTATATTTCCTTATATCATGATAAATGTTTATTATTCATGCTAGAATTGTATTAACCGGAAACTTAGCACATGTGTGAATACATAGACAAACAGAGTGTCACTAGTATGCCTCTACATGACTAGCTCGTTAAACAAAGATGGTTAAGTTTCCTAGCCATAGACATGAGTTGTCATTTGATGAACGGGATCACATCATTAGAGAATGATTTGATTGACTTGACCCATCCGTTAGCTTAGCACTATGATCGTTTAGTTTATTGCTATTGCTTTCTTCATAACTTATACATGTTCCTATGACTATGAGATTATGCAACTCCCGAATACCGGAGGAACACTTAGTGTGCTATCAAACATCACAACGTAACTGGGTGATTATAAAGATGCTCTACAGGTGTCTCCGATGGTGTTTTTTGAATTGGCATAGATCAAGATTAGGATTTGTCACTCCGATTGTCGGAGAGGTATCTTTGGGCCCTCTCGGTATTGCACATCACTATAAGCCTTGCAAGCAATGTGACTAATGAGTTAGTTGCGGGATGATGCATTACGGAACGAGTAAAGAGACTTGCCGGTAACGAGGTTGAACTAGGTATGATGATACCGACGATTGAATCTCGGGCAAGTAACATACCGATAACAAAAGGAACAACGTATGTTGTTATGCAGTTTGACCGATAAAGATCTTCATAGAATATGAAGGGACCAATATGAGTACCAGGTTCCGCTATTGGTTATTGACCAGAAGTGAGTCTCGGTCATGTCTACATAGTTCTCGAACTCGTAGGGTCCGCATGCTTAACTTTCAATGATGATCGATATTATGAGTTTATGTGTTTTGATGTACCGAAGGTAGTTCAGAGTCCGGATGTGATCACGGACATGATGAGGAGTCTCGAAATGGTAGAAACATAAAGATCGATATATTGGAAGGCTATGTTTGGACATCGGAATGGTTCCGGATGAGTTCGGGCATTTACCGGAGTACCAGGGGGGTTACAGGAACCCCCGGGGAGCCAATGGGCCTTATTGGGCCTTAGTGGGAGAGAGGAGGAGGCGGCCAGGTGGAGGGCACGCCCCCCCAAGCCCAATCCAAATTGGGTGGGGGCCAGCCCCCCTTTCCTTCCCTCGATCTCCCTCTTCCTTCTTCTCCTACTCTTACTAGGAAGGGTGGTGTAACACCCTCGATGCGACTATATCTCCCACGTGTCGAGGCACGGCTTAGAGGCATAATCGTATTGAAGGCATATGTCGCAAGTTAGGAAATCTTCACAACATCCCATGTAATATGAATAATAAAGGGGAGAACATAGTTGGCTTACACTCGTCACGTCAATCAAGTACATAAATAACATTACATCATCCAAACACTCATGGCCCGACTACGGCGCCAAAATAAAAGATAAACCAACGTGCGACAACGGTCCCAATCACCCCCAACTGGGCACCACTACTGATCATCGGGAAAGGAAACATAGTAACGTTGAGAGTCTTCATCGAACTCCCACTTGAGCTCATACGCGTCTGCTGGAGCGGAATCAGCAGGCCCTGCATCTGGTGTAATAGTAATCTGTGAGCCACAGGGACTCAGCAATCTCGCACCCTCGCGATCAAGACTATTTAAGCTTATAGGTATGGCAAGGTAAATATAAGTGGAGCTGCAGCAAGCGACTAGCAAAAATGGTGGCTAACTTATTCGCAAAAGAGAGCGAGAAGAGGAGGCAAAGCGCGAGCGAGAAACTAGAGAACAACCTGCGCAAACATTACTCCAACACCGTGTCCACTTCCCGGACTCCGCCGAGAAGAGGCCATCACGGTAACACACTCAGTTGATTCATTTTAATTAAGTTAAGGTTTAAGTTATCTACAACCAGACATTAACAAATTCCCATCTGCCCATAACCGCGGGCACGGCTTTCGAAAGTTCAAATCCCTACAGGGGAGTCCCAACTTAGCCCATGACAAGCTCTCATGGTCAACGAAGGAATAGACCTCCTCCCAAGACGTTCCGATCAGACTCGGTATGTCGGTTCTTCAAGACACTTCGACAGGTTAAAACAAATCCAGCAACACCGCCCGAATGTGCCGACAAATCCCGATAGGAGCTGCACATATCTCTTTCTCAGGGCAGACTCAGATGAACACTACGTACAACTAAAACCAACCCTCAAGTTGCCCCGAGGTGGCGCTGCAAGTGGCTCTATTTGGACCAACACTCAGAGAAGCACTGGCCCGGGGGGGGGGGTTTAAAAAAGATGACCCTCGGGCTCCGGAAACCCAAGGGAAAAAGAGGCTAGGTGGCAAATGGTAAAACCAAGGTTGGGCATTGCTAGAAAAGCTTTAATCAAGGCGAACTATCAAGGGGTTCCCATTATAACCCAACCGCTTAAGGAACGCAAAATCCGGGAACATAATACCGATATGACGGAAACTAGGGCGGCAAGAGTGGAACAAAACACTAGGCGAGAGGCCGAGCCTTCCACCCTTTACCAAGTATATAGATGCATTAAGATAACAAGATAACATAATGATGTCCCAACAAGTAAATAAATGTTCCAACAAGGAACGGCCTTCAATCTTCACCTGCAACTAGCAACGCTATAAGAGGGGCTGAGCAAAGCGGTAACATAGCCAATCAACGGTTTCCTAGGACATGGTGGGTAAGAGGTTTGACATGGCAGTTTGGGGAGGCTTGAAAGCAAGTGGTAGGCATCGTAGCATTGGCATAGCAAAAGAGCGAGCAAACTAGCATAGCAAAGATAGTAGTGATTTCGAGGGTATGATCATCTTGCCTGCACAGTTGTCAGAGTTGACTGGATCCTCGAAAGCAAACTCAACGGGCTCCTCGATAGAGAACTCGTCTCCCGGCTATACCCAAACAAGACAAACATGCAACAAGGACACAATCAACCACGTGCAAGGACAAACAATATGATGCAATGATGATATGCTATGCGGGATGCGATGCGGGATGCAAAATGCAAGATGTGGCAGGAAATGCAAGAACCTGGCCTCAACTGGGAAATCCAAGTGTGCCATTGGAAAGATGAGATGAAATCGCTTGAAAACGATATAAAGAACGCTGGAATTGGAGTTACGGTTTGGAAATGGCAAGCGATTCAAATATGACACCGGTCTGCGATTTACAGCAAGTAGCCATCTAAATGCAATGATATGAACATGCTACAGCACCCAAACATGACAAAAAAATACATGGCAGGGATGCATACAAGATGCTTAACAAAAGTCTAGCACTGAGATATGGCCAATTCATCCATTAACAAGTTCAAACAAGCATGGCAAAATGCATATGGCAAACAGATCTCAGACTTAGTGAAATTAACACTTGTCTGGAATTTCAGATCAGGTAGCTCTCTTCGGAGCAACAAAACTACATGCTACAGGACCTGAAAATGGAAAAGTAAAACATGGCATGGAGCTACTCAAATAGCTTAACAAAAGTCCCTCAGTGACCTTGAGCCAAAAGGGATCAGAAAATATACTAACAAGCACGTGAACATCGCAAAAACATAATCAGTTTTCAGACTTAGTGAAAACTGGCACATGCTGAAACAGATATCAAGTAGGCATGTTCACGAGCTCGATGCACTCACTACGGTGCAAGTCATGGCAAGACAAGCATACACGCATCAAGAAGGCACAAAATGCAAGCTAGACATGGCAAGAACAATAGTATAGCATGCACGGATCAACTACAACATCATCGGCAAAATTGCAAACAAGTTGACAATCTGCCCAGATTCACAAAGTAGCAAAAGTAGAGCTCGATTGACTCAAGCTAGGGTGCTCCATAATTGCAAACAAAGACAATGGATGGATAGAGCACTACAATATTAACAAAACATCCTTACTGATCATCCTCAAAAGAGGCACGGATCACTAGGAAACAACATGAACATATGGCAACATGAGATAAGCAGCTCAAGGACTTAGTGGAAATGCTAAGTCCCTGAAAACAGAATTACTAAGTGCACCACTTTGAAAGATTGCAGTAGTCACCACACTCATCACAAAAATACATGGGTTGCACCTCTGGATAGATGAAAAAACCCTTAACAAAACATATGTAGAGCATCAGGGCATATCATGCACACATTAATCATGGCAAAAATGACAAAAACCTAAATGGAGTAACAGATCTGATAATTATCTCAAGTAGCCCTCTTCTAACAGCATTTCGGGCATCAAGATGAACTCAAATGAAAATGATGCAATGAAATGAAATGATGTAATTTCTGAGATGAACATTTTGATATGCTATATGCATGAATAGGAGCTACGGATGCAAAGTTACGGAGCTATGAACAGGAGCACTTGGATCTGCAATTTCGGGACTTAGAGAAAAAAATCACCCCGAGATCTAGGGTTTACTGTTCACGGCACGCGAACCGAGAACTCCGGCGAGGTGGCGGCTGCTCCGGCGAGCACTGTTCGTCGGCGGGGAGGAAGAGGCCGGAAGAGGGAGAGGCGAGGTCGGCCGGGGAGGAAGAGGCCGGGGCGGCTCCGGTGGTTGGGCGCGGCGGCATCGACGGTGACCCAGGCGGCCGGCGTCGGAAGGCGGCGAGGTGGCGGCGCCGGCATCGAGCTTCCGGGGCGGCGGGGCGAGATCCAGGCGGCGGGGCGACGCGCGGGGAGGCGCGGGCGGCGATGGGCCGGGCGGGCCCGCTGCGGGCTCTCCGGGCCGCGGCGGAGCCTGGCGGCGGAGGGACACGTGGCGATCTGCCACTGGTGCGGGCGGGCGGCGGACGATGTCCGGCCAGGGACGGACGTGTCTGGCCGGCGCGAGGTGGAAAATTTAGGGTTTCGGAGAGGGAGATCCGGATTTCGGGGAAGGGGTCTTTAAATAGGCATAGAGGGAGCTAGGAGAGTCCAAATGAGGTGCGGTTTTCGGCCACGCGATCGTGATCGAATGCTCTAGATGATGGAGCAGAGTTAGGTGGGTTTTGGGCCAAATTGGATGGGTGTTGGGCTGCAACACACACGAGGCCTTTTTGGTCCCTCGGTTAACCGTTGGAGTATCAAACGAAGTCCAAATGATACGAAACTTGATAGGCGGTCTACCGGTAGTAAACCAAGGCCGCTTGGCTAGTCTCGGTCCAATCCGGAAATGTTTAATCCCCACACACGAAAGAAAGGTAGAAATGACCACCGGAGGAGAACGAAGCGCCGGAATGCAAAACGGACAACGGGGAAAATGCTCGAATGCATGAGATGAACACGTATGCAAATGCAATGCACATGATGACATGATATGAGATGCATGACAACGATAACAACACACAGAGACAAAGACCCGAACCCGAGAAAATAAAATAACTTAACGCAAGAAACGGCAAGAGTTGAAGTACAAATTGGGAAAGTTACATCAGGGGTGTTACAACACTCCACCACTTCGAAAGGATCTCGTCCCGAGATCTAGGACTGAAAGAACGCCGGGTACTCAGAACGGAGGTGATCCTCGCGTTCCTAGGTAGCTTCACGGTCGGAATGGTGTGACCACTTGACTTTGAGAAATTTGATTGACTTGTTGCGAGTCTTGCGTTCAGTCTCTTCAAGAATAGCAACTGGGTGCTCACGATAAGAGAGATCTTCTTGGAGCTCAATGTCCTCGAAGTTGACGGTGCGGTCAGGAGTCTTGAAGCACTTTCACAGCTGAGCGACATGGAACACGTCATGAACATTTGCAAAGTTTGAAGGAAGCTCGAGTTGATAGGCGAGGTCGCCTCTCTTGCTGACAATCTTGAAAGGTCCCACGTATCTAGGGCAAGCTTCCCTTTGATACCGAAGCGACGAGTACCTTTCATAGGAGAGACATAGAGGTAAACATGATCTCCGATCTCGAAGGCCAAATCATGGTGCTTACTATCATAGTAGCTCTTCTGACGGGATTGGGCTGCTTTGAGGTTATCACGAATAACTTTGCACATTTCCTCTGCCTCTGTGATTAAGTCATTACCCAAAAGCTGACGTTCACCGGTTCCGGACCAGTTGAGAGGGGTACAGCACTTCCTGCCATACAGAATTTCAAATGGGGCCTTGCCCGAACTTGCTTGAAAACTGTTGTTGTAGGAGAATTCAGCATAAGGAAGACAATCCTCCCACTTCATGCCGAAGGAGATCACACAAGCCCTGAGCATATCTTCAAGAATCTGATTGACACGCTCGACTTGACCGCTAGTTTGAGGATGGAAAGCTGTGCTGAAGCGGATGTTTGTGCCCATGGCCTTCCGAAAAGAATCCCAAAACTTGGATGTAAAGGTGCTGCCACGGTCTGAAGAGATCACTTGAGGAATACCGTGCAGAGAGACAATACGAGAGGTATAGAGTTACGCCAATTGAGCTGCAGTGATCGACTCTTTGATAGGCAGAAAGTGAGCCACTTTGGTGAGTTTGTCGATGACAACGAATATAGCATCATTGCCATGCCTGGACTTTGGAAACCCAGTCACGAAGTCCATTTCAATGTGGTCAAACTTCCATTCTAGAATGGCAAGAGGTTGGAGGAGACCACCTGGCCTTTGGTGTTCTGCCTTCACTCTTCTGCAGACATCACATTCATTCACGAATTGAGCAATCTCGCGCTTCATTCGAGTCCACCAATAAGCCTGCTTAAGGTCCTGATACATCTTCGTGCTCCCAGGGTGGATGGAGAGGAGAGAATTGTGAGCCTCGTTCATGATCACTTTACGAAGTTCACCTTTGGGTACAACAATACGATCCTCGAAGAAGAGAGTGTCCTTGTCATCAAGGCGGTAGCACTTGTACTTGGGTTGATTCTTGGCAATCCCAATCTTCACCTTTTTCACCATAGCATCAAGAAGCTGGGCTTGGCGAATCTGGTCTTCCAAGGTAGGAGAGACTTGAAGGTTGGCGAGGAAACCTTGAGGAACAACTTGCAGATTAAGTTTGCGGAAAGCTTCACAAAGCTTGGGTTGATAAGGCTTGAGAATCAGACTGTTGCAGTAAGCTTTCCTGCTCAATGCGTCAGCAATCACATTGGCCTTGCCTGGAGTATACTCGATACTCGGATTATACTCTTGAATAATTTCGACCCATCGAGTTTGCCTGAGGTTGAGATTAGGCTGAGTGAAGATGTACTTGAGACTCTTGTGATCAGTGAAAATGTCCACTTTCCTTCCCAAAAGAAGATGTCTCCAAGTCAAAAGAGCATGCACAACTGCCGCCAACTCGAGATCATGAGTGGGGTAGTTCTTATCATTAGGCTTCAACTGGCGAGAGGTATAAGCAACAACTTTCTTCTCTTGCATCAAAACTGTGCCAAGACCTTGGTGAGAGGCATCACAAAAGACCTCGTACGGCTTGGATTCATCAGGCGGAGTCAGAACTGGAGCAGTGATCAATTTCTCTTTCAAAGTGTTGAAAGCAATGTCACACTCCGGAGACCAAACGTACTTGACATGCTTCTGAAGAAGATTAGAGAGAGTCTTCGCGATCTTAGAAAAGTTTTCAATGAATCTTCGGCAATAGCTTGCGAGGCCGAGGAAGCTACGGAGTTGCTTCACGTTCTGAGGAGGTTCCCAATTCATAATTGCAGACACCTTCTCAGGATTCACGGCAATACCCTTGGCAGAGATGATATGACCAAGATAAAGAACCTCATCGAGCCAAAATTCACACTTGGAGAACTTGGCGTAGAACTGATGTTCCCTGAGCTTATCGAGAACCAAACGGAAGTGCTTGGCATGATCCTCCTTGTTCTTGGAGAAAACCAGAATGTCGTCGAGATAGACCAAAACAAAGTCATTGGTGTAGGCGTTGAAGATGAAGTTCATCATGCGAGAGAACGTCGGAGGAGCATTGACGAGGCCAAAAGACATGACAGTGTATTCATATGAACCAAAGCTTGTCCTGAAAGCCGTCTTGGGAATATCTTGCTCACGGATTCGAATCTGATGATAACCCATACGAAGATCAAGCTTGGAGAATACTTGAGCACCTTTAAGTTGTTCGAACAGCTCATTGATGTTGGGAAGTGGGTATTTGTTCTTGATGGTCTTCTTGTTCACTGGACGGTAATCAACACAAAGTCGGTCCGTTCCATCCTTCTTCTTGACAAAAAGAACACCACAACCCCACGGAGAAGAACTAGGCCGGATGAGACCCATTTTCTCTTGAATATCGAGTTGCTTCTTCAGCTCCTTCAACTCTTCAGGTCCGAGCTTGTAAGGACGCTTGCAAACAGGTTCCGTGCCAGGCTCAAGATCAATAACGAATTCAACTGGCCGGTGCAGAGGCATTCCTGGAAGCTCTTCTGGAAATACGTCTTGATATTCGCAAATGACTGGAATTTGAGAGATGGCATCCAATTCACCCTTCTCATTGAGAGAAAACAGACGAATGGTATCATCACGAGCGGCAAAGACAATTACATCCTCAGACGAATGAGTCAATTGAATCTGCCAGGCTGCACAATCAAGATGCGCATTGTGCTTAGAGAGCCAATCCATTCCGAGAATAAGATCAATATCCGAGTTACCAAGAACCACCAGAGAAGAGAGAAACTTGTAGTCGCCCAATGTGATAGAAACATCCGGGACGCAATTGTTAGAAGTCATTTGCTTGCCCGGAGACACAATCTTCAACGGAACAGGAATCCTTTCAGTCAGAAAATCATGCTTGGCCACAAATGGGGTTGAAATAAAAGAAAGCGATGCACCAGTGTCAAAAAGAACTTTTGTAGGAACATCGTTAACAGGAAGGTTACCCATGATCACATCTGGTGAGTCCTCTGCCTGAGCTGCATTCAGCAAATTGACCTTGGCGTGCTTGGGGTTATGCTTGACCACAGCTGTACTTGCCGATCTGGCAGGAGGAGGAAGACACTTCTGGTTGAAACACTTGTTGGCATAGTGACCCTTCTGTTGGCACTTGTTGCACGTGACCTCTGAAAGCGGACGGTGATACGGAGCACTCGATCTTGGAGCTTGAGACGAAGTCTTGTTCTGAAAGCCAGGGTTGGGTGGGTGGGAAGAACCACTGCCACCTTTGCTCTTCTGCTGATACGTCTGACGGAACGGAGGAGGAGGAAGACAATACTTCTGCTGCTTGGCCACTTGAGTAGAGGAAGAAGGAGTAACACGTCTGACTCGCTTCTTGGAAGCATCACACCTCAACTGAGCAGCCTCTTGCTTCAGTGCCATGTTGTAGAACTCATCGTACCTCAAGGGCTCGAAGAGAACAAGAGCTAGCTGAATTTCTTCTCTGAGACCACCCCTGAACTGGTATATCATGCTTTTCTCATCAGGTACGTCCTGCTTGGCAAAGCGGGCGAGCTTCTGAAACAACTTGTTGTAGTCATAGACAGACAAAGAGCCTTGCTTCAGGTTGCGGAATTCCTCACGCTTGCTTTCAACCACGCTCTGAGGAATATGATGAGCTCGAAAATCTCGACGGAAATCGTCCCAAGTCATAACACGTCCACCTCGGGAATCCTTGTACTGTTGGAACCATTCTGCAGCTTGATCTTTGAGTTGGAAGGAAGCGAATTTGACAAAGTCCTCAGGCCTGACGTTACTGCACTCGAAATGCTTGCACCGATCCACAAGCCAATCGTCAGCATCGGTTGCCTCAACACAATTGCTGAAAGTCTTTGGCCCATTAGCAAGGAACTGGTTGAGTGTAGCAAAGTGATTCTGATTGTTGCCTTGATTCCCTTGGTTGCCTTGATTGCGCCCTTGAAGAATTTTCATGATCAACTGTGTGTTAGCATTGGTTGCGGCCATCACAGCTTGCCATGCCTCTGGAGGAGGGGGAGGTGGTGGCGGATCAGGATTCGGAGTCGTGCGCGTTGGAGGAGCCATCCTGAAGAGGTTGACCACCATTAGCACATTGATAGACAAATATTGAAGCTGAATCCAACGGAATGAAAATTGCAACATATAGTCTTCTCATCCGAACACAATGAACGAATGCATTCCTCTTGAAATGGTCACATATCCATAAATTGAGAAGCCACGCAGAATTAAGGTAGAGAAATAAATCAACAAGGTACGGATCAAGAACGAATAATCGGTAAGAAATCCCAATCTCAAACCAATATCCATGGAAGAAGAACTAGAGCTACTAGAATTCCCACCTATGAAACTACCGAACCTTTCCGGTTATGCCATCAGGTGTTGGGGATACAGGGGAAGCATAATATCTCACCCAAACTAGCAAATCCTACATCCAGCTGTATCCATCCTTCAACACATAACCAAGAAACCTTCGGAAACCATCTACCTCAACCTTCGAAAAGCATCCGTTATACGAGTTATGGCGATACTCCCAAACTCCCGCCCCAGTACAGGGTGGCGTCGAGGTTATCTCACCAACGAACTGCATAAAAGAGATTTTCGATGTCGGCGTACTAAACTCAGGTATTCCAGAACTGCAATGATAAAATTATGATGACAACACCTCAGAGCTCAACTCCCCGGGACACTTCCACTAAACCCCTGACAGGAGGCACCAAGACAATGTTCTCATCATAAAACCATCAGAACGATTCCAAGATACCCGCGTGATCCTAAATTTTTTTAGTGAAATTTGAGAAGAGAAGAGTCAAAACTCTACGTCAGGATGCCTTACCAGAGCGATGAGGAGACTGGGAAGTAAAAAGAATTCCTAAACTCTCTGATATATAATTCCTAAATGACTCAAAACATTTTTCTAGACACATCTCGGCCGCTAAAAACGATCAAGCAATGGGGCTCCTAAGGTCGGGGAAGGCTCTGATTACCAACTTGTAACACCCTCGATGCGACTATATCTCCCACGTGTCGAGGCACGACTTAGAGGCATAATCGCATTGAAGGCATATGTCGCAAGTTAGGCAATCTTCACAACATCCCATGTAATATGAATAATAAAGGGGAGAACATAGTTGGCTTACACTTGCCACGTCAATCAAGTACATAAATAACATTACATCATCCAAACACTCATGGCCCGACTACGGCGCCAAAATAAAAGATAACCCAACATGCGACAACGGTCCCAATCACCCCCAACTAGGCACCACTACTGATCATCGGGAAAGGAAACATAGTAACGTTGAGAGTCTTCGTCGAACTCCCACTTGAGCTCATACGCGTCTGCTGGAGCGGAATCATCAGGCCCTGCATCTGGTGTAATAGTAATCTGTGAGGCACAGGGACTCAGCAATCTCGCACCCTCGCGATCAAGACTATTTAAGCTTATAGGTATGACAAGGTAAATATAAGTGGAGCTGCAGCAAGCGACTAGCAAAAATGGTGGCTAACTTATTCGCAAAAGAGAGCGAGAAGAGGAGGCAAAGCGCGAGCGAGAAACTAGAGAACAACCTGCGCAAACATTACTCCAACACCGTGTCCACTTCCCGGACTCCGCCGAGAAGAGGCCATCACGGTAACACACTCAGTTGATTCATTTTAATTAAGTTAAGGTTTAAGTTATCTACAACCAGACATTAACAAATTCCCATCTGCCCATAACCGCGGGCATGGATTTCGAAAGTTCAAATCCCTGCAGGGGAGTCCCAACTTAGCCCATGACAAGCTCTCACGGTCAACGAAGGAATAGACCTCCTCCCAAGACGTTCCGATCAGACTCGGTATCTCGGTTCTTCAAGACACTTCGACAGGTTAAAACAAATCCAGCAACACCGCCCGAATGTGCCGACAAATCCCAATAGGAGCTGCACATATCTCTTTCTCAGGGCACACTCAGATGAACACTACGTACAAATAAAACCAACCCTCAAGTTGCCCCGAGGTGGCGCTGCAAGTGGCTCTATTTGGACCAACACACAGAGGAGCACTGGCCCGAGGGGGTTTAAAAAAGATGACCCTCGGGCTCCAGAAACCCAAGGGAAAAAGAGGCTAGGTGGAAAATGGTAAAACCAAGGTTGGGCATTGCTGGAAAAGCTTTAATCAAGGCGAACTATCAAGGGGTTCCCATTATAACCCAACCGCGTAAGGAACGCAAAATCCGGGAACATAATACCGATATGACAGAAACTAGGGCGGCAAGAGTGGAACAAAACACTAGGCGAGAGGCCGAGCCTTCCACCCTTTACCAAGTATATAGATGCATTAAGATAACAAGATAACATAATGATATCCCAACAAGTAAATAAATGTTCCAACAAGGAATGGCCTTCAATCTTCACCTGCAACTAGCAACGCTATAAGAGGGGCTGAGCAAAGCGGTAACATAGCCAATCAACGGTTTCCTAGGACATGGTGGGTAAGAGGTTTGACATGGCAGTTTGGGGAGGCTTGAAAGCAAGTGGTAGGCATCGTAGCATTGGCATAGCAAAAGAGTGAGCAAACTAGCATAGCAAAGATAGTAGTGATTTCGAGGGTATGATCATCTTGCCTGCACAGTTGTCAGAGTTGACTGGATCCTCGAAAGCAAACTCAACGGGCTCCTCGATAGAGAACTCGTCTCCCGGCTATACCCAAACAAGACAAACATGCAACAAGGACACAATCAACCACGTGCAAGGACAAACAATATGATGCAATGATGATATGCTATGCGGGATGCGATGCGGGATGCAAAATGCAAGATGTGGCAGGAAATGCAAGAACCTGGCCTCAACTGGGAAATCCAAGTGTGCCATTGGAAAGATGAGATGAAATCGCTTGAAAACGATATAAAGAACGCCGGAATTGGAGTTACGGTTTGGAAATGGCAAGCGATTCAAATATGACACCGGTCTGCGATTTACAGCAAGTAGCCATCTAAATGCAATGATATGAACATGCTACAGCACCCAAACATGACAACAAAATACATGGCAGGGATGCATACAAGATGCTTAACAAAAGTCTAGCACTGAGATACGACCAATTCATCCATTAACAAGTTCAAACAAGCATGGCAAAATGCATATGGCAAACAGATCTCAGACTTAGTGAAATTAACACTTGTCTGGAATTTCAGATCAGGTAGCTCTCTTCGGAGCAACAAAACTACATGCTACAGGACCTGAAAATGGAAAAGTAAAACATGGCATGGAGCTACTCAAATAGCTTAACAAAAGTCCCTCAGTGACCTTGAGCCAAAAGGGATCAGAAAATATACTAACAAGCACGTGAACATCGCAAAAACATAATCAGTTTTCAGACTTAGTGAAAACTGGCACATGCTGAAACAGATATCAAGTAGGCATGTTCACGAGCTCGATGCACTCACTACGGTGCAAGTCATGGCAAGACAAGCATACACGCATCAAGAAGGCACAAAATGCAAGCTAGACATGGCAAGAACAATAGTATAGCATGCACGGATCAACTACAACATCATCGGCAAAATTGCAAACAAGTTGACAATCTGCCCAGATTCACAAAGTAGCAAAAGTAGAGCTCGATTGACTCAAGCTAGGGTGCTCCATAATTGCAAACAAAGACATGGATGGATAGAGCACTACAATATTAACAAAACATCCTTACTGATCATCCTCAAAAGAGGCACGGATCACTAGGAAACAACATGAACATATGGCAACATGAGATAAGCAGCTCAAGGACTTAGTGGAAATGCTAAGTCCCTGAAAACAGAATTACTAAGTGCACCACTTTGAAAGCTTGCAGTAGTCACCACACTCATCACAAAAATACATGGGTTGCACCTCTGGATAGATGAAAAAACCCTTAACAAAACATATGTAGAGCATCAGGGCATATCATGCACACATTAATCATGGCAAAAATGACAAAAACCTAAATGGAGTAACAGATCTGATAATTATCTCAAGTAGTCCTCTTCTAACAGCATTTCGGGCATCAAGATGAACTCAAATGAAAATGATGCAATGAAATGAAATGATGTAATTTCTGAGATGAACATTTTTGATATGCTATATGCATGAATCGGAGCTACGGATGCAAAGTTACGGAGCTATGAACAGGAGCACTTGGATCTGCAATTTCGGGACTTAGAGAAAAAAATCACCCCGAGATCTAGGGTTTACTGTTCACGGCACGCGAACCGAGAACTCCGGCGAGGTGGCGGCTGCTCCGGCGAGCACTGTTCGTCGGCGGGGAGGAAGAGGCCGGAAGAGGGAGAGGCGAGGTTGGCCGGGGAGGAAGAGGCCGGGGCGGCTCCGGTGGTTGGGCGCGGCGGCGCGTCGGGCGAGGCGGCGGCAGCCGGCGACGGTGACCCAGGCGGCCGGCGTCGGAGGGCGGCGAGGTGGCGGCGCCGGCGTCGAGCTTCCGGGGCGGCGGGGCGAGATCCAGGCGGCGGGGCGACGCGCGGGGAGGCGCGGGCGGCGATGGGCCGGGCGGGCCCGCTGCGGGCTCTCCGGGCCGCGGCGGAGCCTGGCGGCGGAGGGACACATGGCGATCTGCCACTGGTGCGGGCGGGCGGCGGACGATGTCCGGCCAGGGACGGACGTGTCTGGCCGGCGCGAGGTGGAAAATTTAGGGTTTCGGAGAGGGAGATCCGGATTTCGGGGAAGGGGTCTTTAAATAGGCATAGAGGGAGCTAGGAGAGTCCAAATGAGGTGCGGTTTTCGGCCACACGATCGTGATCGAACGCTCTAGATGATGGAGCAGAGTTAGGTGGGTTTTGGGCCAAATTGGAGGGGTGTTGGGCTGCAACACACACGAGGCCTTTTCGGTCCCTCGGTTAACCGTTGGAGTATCAAACGAAGTCCAAATGATACGAAACTTGACAGGCGGTCTACCGGTAGTAAACCAAGGCCACTTGGCAAGTCTTGGTCCAATCTGGAAATGTTTAATCCCCACACACGAAAGAAAGGTAGAAATGACCACCGGAGGAGAACGAAGCGCCGGAATGCAAAACGGACAACGGGGAAAATGCTCGAATGCATGAGATGAACACGTATGCAAATGCAATGCACATGATGACATGGTATGAGATGCATGACAACGATAACAACACATGGAGACAAAGACATGAACCTGAGAAAATAAAATAACTTAACGCCGGAAACGGCAAGAGTTGAAGTACAAATTGGGAAAGTTACATCCGGGGTGTTACAGGTGGAAACCTAGGACTCCCCCCCTTGGGCGCGCCCTATGAGGGCTGGCCCTCCCCTCCTCCACTCCTTTATATATGGGGAAGGGAGGCACCCCACAGACACACAAGTTGATTGTTTAGCTGTGTGTGGTGCCCCCCTCCACATAATTCCACCTTGTCATATCATTGTAGTGCTTAGGCGAAGCCCTGCGTCGGTACTTGATCGTGTGCAGATTGCGGAGGTGTCGTGCATTCGGTACTTGATCGGTTGGATCGCGAAGACATTCGACTACATCAACCGCGTTTCAATGCTTCCGCTTTCGATCTACGAGGGTACGTAGACATACTCTTCCCCTCTCCTTTCTATGCATCTCCTAGATAGATCTTGCGTGATCATAGGATATTTTTTGAAATACTGCATTCACCAACATAATACTCGGGTTAAACTTGACGAGCCTAGCATATGCATATATGGCCTCGGAACACTGAGACCGAAAGGTCGAGCGTGAATCATATAGTAGATATGATCAACATAGTGATGTTCACCATTGAAAACTACTCCATATCACGTGATGATCGGACATGGTTTAGTTGATATGGATCACGTGATCACTTAGATGATTAGAGGGATGTCTATCTATGTGGGAGTTCTTAAGTAATATGATTAATTGAACTTAAATTGATCATGAACTTAGTTCTGATAGTATCTGGATATCTATGTTGTAGATCAATTGCTCGTGTATGCTTCCCCATTTTATTTATGATATGTTCCTAGAGAAAACTATGTTGAAAGATGTTAGTAGCAATAATGTGGACTAGATCCATGATCTGAGGATTATCCTCATTGTCACACAGAAGAGTTATGTCCTTGACGCACCACTAGGTCACGAACCTATTGCACGAGCAGAGACAGACGTTATGAACATTTGGCAAGCTCGGTATGATGACTACTTGGTAGTTTAGTGTGCCATGCTTTACGGCTTAGAACTGAGACTCCAAAAACATTTTGAACGCCACAGAGCATATAAGATGTTCCAAGAAGTTGAAATTAGTATTTCAGACTCATGCCCGTGTCGAGAGGTATGACACTTCTCAAAGTACTTTGCCTACAAGATGGAGGAGAATAGCTCAACCAGTGAGCATGTACTCAGATTTTCTGGGTACTAAAATTGTTTGAGTTAAGTGGGAGCTAATTTTCCAGATATAGTGATTGACATAGTTCTCTAGTCACTATCTTCAAGTTACTGGAACTTAGTGATGAACTATAATATGCAAGGGATGACGTAAAATGATTCCTGAGCTCTTCGCGATGCTGAAATGGGCGAAGGTAGAAATCAAGAAAAGCATCAAGTGTTGATGGTTGACAAGACCACTAGTTTCAAGTAAAAGGGCAAGGGAAATAAAGGGAACTTCAAGAAGAATGGCAAGCAAGTTTCCACTCCCATGAACAAGCCCAAAGCTAGATCCAAGCCTGAAATTCAGTGCTTCTACTTGAAAGGAAATGGTCACTCGAAGAGGAACTGCCCCAAATACTTGGCGGATAAGAAGAATGGCAAAGTGAACAAAAGTATATATGATATACATGTTATTCATGTGTACTTTACTAGTGTTCATAGTAGCCCCTGGGTATTTGATACTGGTTCAGTTGCTATGATTAGTAACTTGAAACATGAGTTACAAAATGAACAGAGACTAGTTGAGGGCAAGGTGACGATGCGTGTTGGAAGTAATTCCAAGGTTGATAAGATCACCATCGCACACTCCCTTTACCTTTGGGATTAGTGATGAACCTAAAATAAATGTTATTTGGTGATTGCATTAAGCATAATATGATTGGATCATGTTTATTGCAATACAATTATTCATTTAAGTCAAAGAATAATCATTATTCTGTTTACATGAATAAAACCATATGTGGTCATACACCCAAGGTGAATGGTTTACTGAATCTCGATCGTAGTAATACACATATTCATAATATTGATGCCAAAAGATGCAAAGTTGATAATGATAGTGCAACATACTAGTGGCACTGCCGTTTAGGTCATATTGGTGTAAAGTGCATGAAGAAACTCCATGCTGGTGGGCTTTTGGAATCACTTGATTATGAATCACATGATTCTTGTGAATCATGCCTCATGGGCAAGATGACTAAGACTCCGTTCTCCGGAACAATGGTGCGAGCAACAGACTTATTAGAAATAATACATACTGATGTATGCGATCCAATGAGTGTTGAGCCTCGTGGCGGGTATCGTTATTTTCTGACCTCCACAAATGATTTGAGCAGATATGAGTATATCTACTTAATGAAACACAAGTCTGAAACATTTGAAAAGTTCAAAGAATTTAAGAGTGAAGTGGAGAATCATCATAAAAAGAAAATAAAGTTTCTATGATCTGACCGCGGAGATGAAATATTTGAGTTACGAGTTTGGTCTTCAGTTGAAACAATATCGAATAGTTTCGCAACTCACTCCACCTGGAACACCACAACGTAATGGTGTGTCCGAACGTCGTGGCCATACTTTATTAGATATGGTGTGATCTATGATGTCTCTTACTGATTTACCACTATTGTTTTGGGGTTATGCATTAGAGACAGTTGCATTCACGTTAAATAGGGCACCGTCTAAAAATCCGTCGAGATGACACCATATGAACTGTGGTTTAGCAAGAAACCTAAGCTGTCATTTCTTGAAGTTTGGGGTTGCGATGCTTATGTGAAAAAGTTTCAGCCTGATAAGCTCAAACCCAAATCGGAGAAGTGCGTCTTCATAGGATACCCAAAAGAAACTGTTGGGTACACCTTCTATCATAGATCTGAAGGCAAGATCTTTGTTGCTAAGAGTGGATCCTTTCTAGAGAAGGAGTTTCTCTTGAAAGAAGTGAGTGGGAGGAAGGTAGAACTTGATGAGGTAATTGTACCTTCTCCCGAATTGGAAAGTAGTTCATCACAGAAATCAGTTCCAGTGATACCTACACCAATTAGTGAGTAAGTTAATGATGATGATCATGAAACTTCAGATCAAGTTACTACCGAACCTCGTAGCTCAACCAGAGTATGTTCCGCACTAGAGTGGTACGGTAATCCTGTTATGGAAGTCATGTTACTAGACCATGACGAACCTAAGGAAGCGATGATGAGCCCAGATTCCGCGAACTGGCTTAAGGCCATGAAATCTGAGATGGGATCCATGTATGAGAACAAAGTATGGACTTTGATTGACTTGCTCAATGACCGGTGAGCCATTTAGAATAAATGGATCTTCAAGACGAAGACGGACGCTGATAGTAGTGTTACTATCTACAAAGCTCGAATTGTTGCAAAAGGTTTTCGACAAGTTCAAGGTGTTCACTACGATGATATTTTCTCACTCGTATCGATGCTTAAATGTTTGTCCGAATCATGTTAGCAGTTGCCGCATTTTATGAAATTTGGCAAATGGATATCAAAACTACATTCCTTAATGGATTTATTAAAGAAGAGTTGTATATGATGCTGAAGGAAATATGCCCTAGAGGCAATAATAAAGTTGTTATTTATATTTCCTTCTATCATGATAAATGTTTATTATTCATGCTAGAATTGTATTAACCGGAAACTTAGTACATGTGTGAATACATAGACAAACAAAGTGTCCCTAGTATGCCTCTACTTCACTAGCTCGTTAATCAAAGATGGTTAAGTTTCCTAGCCATGGACATGTGTTGTTATTTGATGAACGGTATCACATCATTAGAGAATGATGTGATGGACTAGACCCATCCGTTAGCTTAGCACTATGATCGATTACTTTATTGCTATTGCTTTCTTCATGACTTATACATGTTCCTATGACTATGATATTATGCAACTCCCGAATACTGGAGGAACACTTAGTGTGCTATCAAACGTCACAATGTAACTGGGTGATTATAAATATGCTCTACAGGTGTCTCCAATGGTGTTTGTTGAGTTGGCATAGATCGAGATTAGGATTTGTCACTCCGTGTATCGGAGAGGTACCTCTGGGCCCTCTCGATAATGATCATCACTATAAGCCTTGCAAGCAATGTGACTAATGATTTAGTTGCAGGATGATGCATTACGAAACGAGTAAAGAGACTTGCCAGTAACGAGATTGAACTAGGTATGAGGATACCGATGATCGAATCTCGGGGAAGTAACATACCGATGATAAAGGGAATAACGTATGTTGTTATGCGTTTCGACCGATAAAGATCTTCGTAGAATATGTAGGAGCCAATATGGGCATCCAGGTTCCGCTATTAGTTATTGATCAGAGAGTTGTCTCGGTCATGTCAACATAGTTCTCGAACACGTAGGGTCCGCACGCTTAACGTTCGTTGACGAGGAGTCTCGGATGAGATCACGGACATGACGAGGAGCTCCGGAATGGTCCGGAGGTAAAGGTTGATATATAGGATGATATGGTTCGGCCAAGGGGTGAAGACCACGAGGCTTTAGGTTGGTGCAAAAGGAGTTTTGCGGAGGCCAAGGGGCCAAACGTCGGAGACCCTGGCGTGGGCCAGACGCCGAGGCCCATGGCATCCGGGCCATACGCCAAGGATTGTGGCGTTTGGTCCTAGAGTCCGAGTGGGACACTTGCCTTTCGGGCAAAACCAACTATGAGGAGGCTTTTGCTCCAAGTTTTGACCCCAGGGCTCAACATATAAATAGAGGGACAGGGCTAGCACCAAAGAGACATAAAAAAACACCAAGCCGTGTGCCGGAAACCCTGTCCCCTCTAGTTTATCCTCCATCATAGTTTCCGTAGTGCTTAGGCGAAGCCCTACGGAGATTGTTCTTCACCCACACCGTCACCATGCCGTCGTGCTGCCGGGACTCATCTACTACTTCGCCCGTCTTGCTGGATCAAGAAAGAGAGGACGTCATCGATCTGAACGTGTGCTGAACGCGGAGGTGCCATACGTTTGGTACTTGATCAGGACGGATCGTGAAGGTGTACGACTACATCAACCGCATTGATAAACGCTTCCGCTTTCGGTCTACGAGGGTACATAGACACACTCTCCCCTCTCGTTGCTATGAATAACCTAGATGGATCTTGCGCGTGCGTAGGATTTTTTTGAAATTACTACGTTCTCCAACAGTGGTATGAGAGCCAGGTCTATGCGTAGATGTTATATGCCCGAGTAGAACATAAAGGAGTTGTGGGCATGTGTGTATATACATATTGCTTGTCGTCACTAGTTGTTTCTTGATCTGGCGATATTGTTGGATGAAGCGGCCCGGATCGACATTACATGACCGCGTTCATGAGACTGGTTCTACGGACGTGCTTTGCACACAGGTGGCTGGCGGGTGTCAGTTTCTCCAACTTTAGTTGAATTGGATTCAATGAACAAGGTTCTTTCTGAAGATCAAAAAGCAATCACTATACCGCGTTGTGGTTTTCGATGCGTAGGTAAGAATGGTTCTTGCTAAGCCCGTAGCAGCCACGTAAAACTTGCAACAACAAAGTAGAGGACGTCTAACTTGTATTTGCAGGGCATGTTGTGATGTGATATGGTCAAGACGTGAATATATAAATTGTTGTATGAGATGATCATGTTATGTAACACGGTTATCGGCAATTGGCAGGAGCCATATGGTTGTCGCTTTATTGTATGAAATGCAATCGCCATGTAATTGCTTTACTTTATCACTAAGCAGTAGCGATAGTCGTAGAAGCAATAGTTGGCAAGATGACAATGATGCCACGATGGAGATCAAGGTGTCAAGCCGGTGACGATGGTAATCATGACGGTGCTTTGGAGATGGAGATCAAAGGCACAAGATGATGATGGCCATATCATATCACTTATATTGATTGCATGTGATGTCTATCCTTTATGCATCTTATTTTGCTTAGTACGGCGGTAGCATTATGAGATGACCTCTAACTAAATTTCAAGGTATAAGTGTTCTCCCTGAGTATGCACCATTTCTACAGTTCGTTGTGTCGAGACACCACGTGATGATCGGGTGTGATAAGCTCTACGTTCACATACAATGGGTGCCAGCCAGTTTTGCACAAGCAGAATACTCGGGTTAAACTTGACGAGCCTGGCATATGCAGATATGGCCTCGGAACATTGAGACCGAAAGGTCGAGCGTGAATTATATAGTAGATATGATCAACATAGTGATGTTCACCATTGAAAACTACTCCATCTCACATGATGATCGGACATGGTTTAGTTGATATGGATCACGTGATCACTTAGATGATTAGAGGGGTGTCTATCTAAGTGGTAGTTCTTAAGTAATATGATTAATTGAACTTTAATTTATCATGAACTTAGGTTTTTTCATATCTATGTTGTAGATCAATAGCTCGCGTATAGCTCCCCTGTTTTATTTTTGATATGTTCCTAGAGAAAACTATGTTGAAAGATGATAGTAGCAATGATGCGGACTAGGTCTGTGATCTGAGGATTATCCTCATTGCTGCATAGAAGAATTATGTCCTTGATGCACCACTAGGTGACAGACCTATTGCAGGAGCAGATGCACACATTATGAACATTTGACAAAGCTCGGTATGATGACTACTTAATAGTTCAGTGCACCATGCTTTACAGCTTAGAACCGGGACTTGAAAAACATTTTGAATGCCACAAAGCATATAAGATGTTCTAAGAGTTGAAATTGGTATTTCATACTCATGCCCGTGTCAAGAGGCATGAGACCTCTGACAGTACTTTTCCTACAAGATGGAGGAGAATAGCTCAACCAGTGAGCATGTGCTCAGATTGTCTGGGTACTACAATTGCTTGAATCAAGTGGGAGTTAATCTTCCAGATAAGATAGTAATTGGCAAAGTTCTCTAGTAACTATCACCAAGTGACTAGAACTTAGTGATGAACTATAATATGCAGGGGATGAATAAAGTATTCCCTAGCTCTTCGCGATGCTGAAATCAGCGAAGGTAGAAATCAAGAAATAGCATCAAGTGTTGATGGTTAACAAGACCACTAGTTTCAAGAAAAGGGTAAAGGGAAAGAAAGAGGAACTTCAAAGAAGAATACCAAGCAAGTTGCTGCTCCCATGAAGAGGACGAAAGCTAGACCCAAGCCTGGAACCGAGTGCTTCTACTTCAAAGGAAATGGTCAGTAGAAGTGGAACTGCCCTAGATACTTGGCGGATAATAAGGATGGCAAAGTGAACAATAGTATATTTTGATATACATGTTATTTATGTGTACTTTACTAGTGTTTATAGCAACCCCTCAGTATTTGATACTGGTTTAGTTGCTAAGAGTAGTAACTCAAAAGAGGAGTTGCAAAATAAACAGAGACTAGTTAAGGGCGAGGTGATGATGTGTGTTGGAAGTGATTCCAAGGTTGATAAGATCACCATCGCACACTCCCTTTTCCTTCAGGATTAGTATTGGAACTAAATAAATGTTATTTGGTGTTTGCGTTGAGCATAAATATGATTGGATCGTGTTTATTGTGATACGGTTATTCATTTAAATCAGAGAATAATTGTTGTTCTATTTACATGAATAAAACCTTCTATGGTCTTACATCCAATATAAATGGTTTACTGAATCTCGATCACAGTGATACACATAATATTGATGCCAAAAGATGCAAAGTTAATAATGATAGTGCAACTTATTTGTGGCACTACCGTTTAGGTCATATTGGTGTAAAGCGCATGAAGAAACTCCATACTGATGGGTTTTTGGAATCACTTGATTATGAATCGCTTGATGCTTGCGAACCATGCCTCATGGGCAATATTACTAAGACTCCGTTGTTTGGAACAATGGAGCGAGCAACATACTTGCTAGAAATAATACATACTGATGTGTGCGGTCCAATGAGTGTTGAGGCTCGCGGCGGGTATCGTTATTTTCTAACCTTCACAGATGATTTGAGCAGATATGGGTATATCTACTTGATGAAACATAAGTCTGAAACATTTGAAAAGTTCAAAGAATTTCAGAGTGAAGTGGAAAATCATCGTAACAAGAAAAATAAAGTTTCTATGATCTGATCGCAGGAGACGAATATTTGAGTTACGAGTTTGGTATTCATTTGAAACAATGTGGAATAGTTTCGCAACTCGCGCCACCTGGAACACCGCAGCGTAATGGTGTGTTCGAACGTCATAACCATACTTTATTAGATATGGTGCAATCTATGATGTCTCTTACCGAACTACCACTATCGTTTTGGGGTTATGCATTAGAGACAGCTGCATTCACATTAAATAGGGCATCGTCTAAAAATCCGTTGAGACGACACCGTATGAACTGTGGTTTGGCAAGAAACCCAAGTTGTCGTTTCTTAAAATTTGGGGTTGCGATGCTTATGTGAAAAAGTTTCAACCTGATAAGCTCAAACCCAAATCGGAGAAGTGCGTCTTCATAGGATACCCAAAAGAAACTGTTGGGTACACCTTCTATCACAAATCCGAAGGCAAGATCTTTGTTGCTAAGAGTGGATCCTTTCTAGAGAAAAAGTTTATCTCGAAAGAAGTGAGGGGGAGGAAAGTAGAACTTGATGACATAATTGTACCTACTCCCTTATTGGAAAGTAGTTCATCATAGAAATCAGTTCCAGTGATTCCTACACCAATTAGAGAGGAAGCTAATGATGATGATCATGAAAACTTCTAATCAAGTTACTACCGAACCTCGTAGGTCAACCAGAGTAAGATCCACACCAGAGTGGTATGGTAATCCTGTTCTGGAGGTCATGTTACTTGACCATGACAAACCTACGAACTATAAGGAACCGATGATGAGTCCAGATTCCGCGAAATGGCTTGAGGCCATGAAATCTGAGATAGAATCCATGTATAAGAACAAAGTGTGGACTTTGGTGGACTTGCCCGATGATCGGCAAGCCGTTGAGAATAAATGGATCTTGAAGAGGAATACGGACACTGGTAGTAATGTTACTATCTACAAAGCTCGAATTGTCGAAAAAAAAGTTTTTTGACAGGTTCAAGGTGTTGACTATGATGAGATTTTCTCACTCGTAGCAATGCTTAAGTCTGTCCGAATCATGTTAGCAATTGCCACATTTTATATCTAGCAAATGGATGTCAAAACTACATTCCTTAATAGATTTATTAAAGAAGAGTTGTATATGATACAACAAGAAGGTTTTGTGAATCCTAAAGGTGCTAACAAATGTGCATGCTCCAGCGATCCATCTATGGACTGGTGCAAGCATCTCAGAGTTGGAATATACGTTTTGAACAGTTGATCAAAGCATATATAGTTTTATACAGACTTGTGGTGAAGTCTGTATTTACAAGAAAGTGAGTGGGAGCACTACAACCTTTCTGATAAGTATATGTAAATGACATATTGTTGATCGGAAATGATGTAGAATTTTCTATGCCGGTGTACAAAACTAGGGGCACATTTTTGTACCCCTTTACCTGTGCACGGGCAGTCAGGGCCGTGCACGTGAACACACCAAGCAGAGCAAGGGAGGTAAGCCAAGGTAAGATCGAAGCCCAAGACAAAGCAAAGCAACGACAAGGACCAAGGTCACAAAGATCAGATGGGCAAAGCAGGTTTCCCCGGTAAGGACCCTTGCCGGGGCAGCCTCAGCGGCCCCGGCAAGACCCTTGCCAGGGCAGCTCGCCCACGCCAGCCGAGCGAGCCACCCTCGAGCCCACAAACACTCGACAAATGCATTGGACAGGGCTCGGGAGGCACCTCTGTGATGGCATGTAGATCTTCATGAAGACAAAGAATAGTCAAGGTCAAATGAGGATAGGAAGGCAGCCATCCTCACCGAAGAAACCCACAAGACCCCCGGCAAGATCCTTGCCGGGGACGCCTGCACGCCACAGCAAGACCCTTGCCGGGCCACCCGGCAAGGCCCTCGCCAAGCGCACTAGCAGGGCCACCGTCAGGCCCACACCAGCCAAGTCTCCGTCGCCGTTCGCATGTAGCTGTCGACCCAACCAGCTGGGCAGGAACCTGTGTGGTGACATGCAGCCCTCCGTGGAGACTCCACCACCGCGCCATCTCAGCTGCCTGCCTACCTACATGGCACTACATGCATCGCTGGCCAGGGCGCGTGTCGAAGCATGGAGGAGCGGCGACGGACGGCACGGGCCTCGCCCCCGCCCCTGATAAAGTGGAGGGACACCTAAGCCTCGCATTTTAATGTGCTTTGTCCTATAATACCAGGATAACCTCGCAACACTGTTGCCTTTCCACCTCCTGTGTGCCACAGTGGCAACCCCTTTTTCTATAAAAGGAGGCCCAAGGCGACGAGGAGAGGGATTTGGCTTTTTGGAGCTCGTTACACCTCGTAGCTAGTTCAAGAACTCAGAATACATCCACCAAAGCAGGACTAGGGTTTTACACATCCTTGCGGCCCGAACCTGGATAAACGAACCGCGTGCTCTATGTTAGACCCGCTCTTCTCTCAACCCCGCGCCCCGCAACCGCAGTAGGGATTCTTGTGATCCCATAGGTGTCGTTTCCCACCGACATTTTGGCGCGCCAGGTAGGGGGGGCGTTTGTGAGAATCTGGTCTGATAGTTAGCCTAGCGGTTCTTCGTCGCCATGGCCCCTAAGAAGAAGACGGCCACGGCGATCGACTCGTTGGGGGGCGAACGGCCCGTGCCGGCGTGGACGGGCAGCGCACCGGTCGCGGACAAGACTCGGGCCACGGCCCGCGAACACCAGCACCACCCAGGCAGTCGAAGCCTGGTGAGCGGCGTCGTTCGTGCACCAGACGGTCGGCCCCACGCCGCCGGATCTAAAGGCAGAGCTGGACCCCCTGCCGGCGGAGCGGGGCCCTCCGGGGGTGTCATTGCGCCAACTCCGGGCGGCGCGGTGACCTCCAGGACGCATACACCGGCGACCACCGCGCATTCTTCCCATGGTGTGCGCGCCGAACAGTGTCACCACGTTGGTGACCCTGGGCACCGCTGTGGGAAGAGCCCTGTGCGTCGTCAGCAAGGCGAAGGAGTTCAACACGCTCGCCGAAGCACTGGTGAAAATGGCACGCAACCGCTGGGTCGTGACAAAGCTCCTTCTAACATTGTTAGAAGTCAAAGCGCACCACGATCCACTCAGCTGTCACCGCCACCCACACCAGCGGAAGCCTTGGCACATGCGCAGCTGCTCCTCGACTTCCCTCCTGCTGCCGAGAAGCTCGATGAGTGGAGGGCCACCATCCAGAGCCTCGTCGCCGTCGCGAACAAAGACGAGTCACGACCGGCGGGGCCCTCGGGTCGGCGCTCCACCGAACCACCACATGCTGGCGCTGGGAGGACCAGGGGAGCTGCGGCCACAGTGCACTCTCCTCCCCTAGCCAGCCGCCACGGGCGTCGGCCTGTCGTGGCGACGCTGGTGATAACATCTCCATAGCATCGTTCGATCCATGGACCCTCCGCGACCAGCGCTAGGTCCTTCGGGACCGAGCTCACGAAGACGCTCGAACCACCGTCGAGTGCCGGCGCGAAGTGCGCCGCCAGTCGGACAAGCGGGTGGGACCCACTACAGACCACCCGGCACCAGGGGGCCCCGGCGGCCTACCTTACGAGGTGGGCTTCCGGCTTTTACCCGTGAGCTGAGGCAGTTCCAATGGCCGTCCCATCGCACGTTCAAGCCCGACGTCGGCGAGAAGTACACCGGCAAGACCCATCCGTCCGAGTTCCTCAGCATCTACACCATCGTGATGCAGGCCGCTGGGGCTCGCGACGACAAGGTGCTTGCCAACTACTTCCCGCTGGCGCTCAAGCCCAATGTGATGTCTTGGTTGATGCACTTGCCGGCGGACTCCATCTCTTCCTGGTCAAATCTGTGCCATGAGTTCGTTGGCGCCTTCACGGGAGGCCACCAAGCTCATGGCCAGGCCAGTGATCTGCATATCATTCCCCAGAAGGAAGGGGAGACCCTGCGCAAGTACATTCGGAGATTCAGCCGGGTGCAGTACAACATCCCCGACGTTCATCCCGCCGCTGTGATTAGCGCGTTCCATCAAAACGTGCACAATCGCAAGATGCGCGAGGAGTTGGTGATGACCAATGTTAAAGATGTGGCCGAGCTCTACGTTCTGGCCAACAGGTGCGCCCGGGCTAAAGAGGGAGGAAGTACCCCGGTGAAAACGCCGGCGCGGAAATCGACTCTGCTGAGGAGAACGCCGCCGCCCCGACGAAGAGGGGCCGGCATCGCAACAGTAAACGCAAAGGCAAGGCCATGCTTGCCGTTGAGGGATCTGACGATACCGGTGCCAGCAAGAAGGTCAAGGCAGACACCCCTGGCAAGGAGATTGCTGGGTGCACCGCCTGCCGAGGCTTGGCGGCTATCGACAAGCCAGGAAGCTCCAGCAAGCAATACTGCAAGATCCACCGCACCAAGGGCCACGATCTCCAGAACTGCCGGCAAGTCGAGCTACTTGCTGAGAAGCAAAAGGCTGAGTACGAAAGGCGGGACAAGGAGAAGGACCAGGATGGTGCTGAGGGATCCGGCAAGAAGCGGGGCGGCCAAGGAGGCTGCCCCGGCAGGGACAAACAGCAAGAAAGACCCGCCCGGGGCCGCGACAAGAAACAAGAAGACGACGATCGCGACGAGGACGATGAGTCTGGTGAGCAAGGGTTCCAGAAGGCTACAGAGGCCATGTGTGTTAATGGCGGCACCTCGCTGCACACCTCTCACCGCCAGCTCAAGCAGTGGGCGCGAGAGGTCACAGCAACAGAGCCGCCGTTCGACGCTCAAAATTCACTAAAGTGGTCCAGCACACCCCTCATCTTTGACGCCGAGGACCACCCTGATCGCACTACAGCGGTCGAGTGTTTGCCATTGTTGGTTTCGCCAACAATACGCAACCTCAGGGTGAACAAGATGTTGGTTGACGGCGGGGCCGGCCTGAACCTGATCTCGCCTGTCGTGATCAAAAGGTTTCAAATCCCTGACGGAGACCTCGAGGAAACGGGCACGTTTCAGGGGGTCAATCCGGGGAGAAGCCAGCCAAAGGGAAAGGTCACGCTTCCCATGACGTTTGGAGGGGAGTTGAACTTCCAGATGGAGAGGATCGTCTTCGACGTAGCCGAGATCCCCTTGCCCTACAACGGGATCATCGGCCGCCCGGCACTCGCTAAGTTCATGGCGGCATCACACTACGCCTACAACATGCTAAAGATGCCCGGGCCGTTGACCATCATCTCCATCCCCTCCAACAAGAAGGACGCGCTGATCTACGCCGACCAACTCTACCGGGAAGCAGTTGCAGCAGCTGCCGTCAAGGCACCTGCTCCTGCCACCGAAGGCCCGGGAGGAAAAAAGGAGCCTGGCAAGACCTCTCGCACCCATTCCGGCAAGCGCACCCCCTCGGGATGTTGTGCTACCACTGAGGACGTGCCAGAGAGCTCTGCCGACAAGAACAAGAGATCCAGAGCCGAGCCGCCACGGACCAAGAAGGTGCCCCTCATGAAGGATGGCATGGGAGGGGCCTTCATCATAGGCTCCGCCCTCAGCAGCAAATAGGAAGGCGAGCTCGTCACCTTCCTGCGGGCGAATGTCGACGTGTTTGCATGGCAAGCATCCGACATCCCCAGTGTTTCCAGGGAGGTGATTGAGCACCACCTAGATGTCTGCCCCCACGCGCGGCCCGTCAAGCAAAAGGTCAAAAAGCAGGCTCTGAAGAGGCAGGAGTTCATCGCAGAGGAGATTAGGAAGTTAGAAGCGACAGGTTTGGTGAGAGGGGTGCTCCACCCGACATGGTTGGCCAATCCGGTAGTGGTGCGCAAGGCGAATGGGAAGTGGAGGCTGTGTATTGACTACACAGATATCAATAAGGCTTGTCCTAAGGACCCCTTCCCATTGCCGCACATCGACCAGATTGTTGACTCCACGGCCGGGTGTGATCTGCTATCATTCCTCGATGCCTACTCAGGCTACCACCAAATCTTCATGACAAGAGAGGATGAAGAGAATACATCATTCATCACGCCATGTGGTACGTATTGCTTTTTATTGATGCCTTTAGGGTTGAAGAGTGCTGGCTCAACGTTTGCAAGAGCGGTCCAAATTGGTTTTGAACCTCAGCTCCATAGAAATATGGAGGCCTACACGGATGACATAGTGGTCAAAACCAAGGACGGGCCGACTCTTGTGCAAGATCTAGAAGAGACATTTGCCAACCTGCGCAAGATCAACCTCAAGTTGACCCCTGAGAAGTGTGTCTTCGGCGTCCCGTCCGGCAAGCTTCTCAATTTCTTCGTGTCACAGCGCGGGATTGAGGCAAACCCAAACAAGATCAAGGCTATTGAGCAGATCAAGGTGCCCAAGCGGATCAAGGATGTGCGTCGGCTCGCCGGCTGCGTTGCTGCCATGAGTCGGTTCATCTCCAAGTCCGCCGAGCGCGCCCTTCCCTTTTTCAAGATCTTGAAAAAGGCGGGCCCAATAGAGTGGACCCCAGAAGCCAAGGCCGCACTATACGACCTGAAGAAATACCTTTCCTCCACGCCAATACTAGTTGCGCCTAAACCACAAGAGCCGTTGCTGCTGTATTTGGCGGCGACGAACCAAGTGGTTAGCGCCCCACTAGTGGCGCAGAGGGAGGTCGACGAGGAGGCAGCAATGGCAGCAGAACCAGTGGATGGCGAGCCGAAGATTCCACCAGCAGGGCCTGGTGCCGACAACGCGCGACCCCCGGCAGAGTCTGGTGCCACCAGGGCGATGCCCCCGCAGCCGAGTGAAGTGGTGCCCAAGAAAAAGATGATGCAGCACCCGGTTTACTTTGTCAGATCCCTCTTGCAGGGGGCTAGGTCAAGGTATTCCGGTGTGCAAAAATTGCTCTTCGGCCTCCTCATGGCCTTGAGGAAGCTGTGTCACTACTTCCAGGCTCACGAGATCACTGTCGTCACTTGCCTCTCGTTGCAACGGATACTGCACAACCCAGACGCAACCGGAAGGATTGTGGAATGGGCCTTGGAGTTGTCAAGCTTCGGCTTAAAGTTTGAAAGTACCTCAACAATTCAGAGCAGAGTCCTGGCGGAATTCATCGCAGAATGGACCTCTACGCCTGACGAAGAAATCCAGGAGACTACTCTCCCCGGCAAGGAAGCAGACCGCAACTGGATCATGTACTTTGATAGAGCCTTCTTGCTGCAAGGCGCCGGTGCCGGCGTGCTGCTCGTTGCACCCGCCGGAGATCACCTCAAGTACGTGATCTAGATGCACTTCCCCAAGGAGATGTCCACCAATAACACCGCCGAGTACGAGGGATTGCTTGCCGGTCTCAGGATCGCGGCGGACCTCGGGGTTAAGAAGCTCTTCGTCAGGGGTGACTCGCAGATCGTTGTCAGGCAGGCCAACAAAGATTATCAGAGCCCACTGATGGAAGCATGCGTAGATGAGGTGAGGAAGCTAGAGGAACGCTTTGATGGTATCCAGGCAGAGCACGTCCCCCGAGCGGAGAACGACATCGCCGATTACCTGTCAAAGTGTGCCGCATTCAAGCTACCTATGGAACCAGGTACCTTTTTGCTCCGGTTAACTCAACCATCCGTCGATCCATCAGCAGGGCAGAGAAAGCGGAGGAAATCAGGTCCCGACAAGTACTTTCCAACCGAGCCCCCTGGGGCTGCAGGCAAGGGTGCTGCCGCAAACACTGAGTCTGCCCAAGGGCAGCTGGCTCCGGCGGGGCGTTAGGCCCTGGCCGTGGAGACAGCCGCTCCCATGGCGGAAGAGATGCCTTTGGTCCTTGCCGTCGAGCCTCAGGCTCCGGCATGGGCGCAGCACACCATCCAATTCCTCCAAACAGGGGAGCTTCCTAAGGAGCAGGAAGAAGCGGAAAGAGTAGCCCGTTGGTCCGCCCTGTACCAGTTCGTCGATGACGTCCTGTACCGGAGGAGGCCGAACAGCGTGAAACTCAAGTGCATCCCCCGGGAGGAAGGACTAGAGCTGTTGCCAGAAATACATGGAGGCATATGTGGCTCCCACATAGGGTCAAGGGCCCTTGCTGGGAAGGCGTTCTGGCAAGGTTTCTTCTGGCCCACCGCCCTCCAGGATGCGATGGCACTAGTCACCAAGTGTGAAGCGTGCCAGTTCCATTCAAAGAAGCTTCATCAACCAGCTCAAGCCCTTCAGACAATCCCTCTCTCCTGGCCATTCTCGGTCTGGGGGCTCGATATACTGGGCCCTTTCCCCCACGCTGTCGGGGGCTTTGAGTACTTGTACGTTGCAATCGACAAGTTCACAAAGTAGCCAGAGGTGGAACTAGTGAGGAAGGTGACTGCTCAGTCGGCCATCAAACTCTTCAAAGGACTGGTCTGCCGTTTTGGTGTGCCAAACAGAGTCATCACCGACAACGGCACGCAGTTCACAAGCCATACCTTGATGCAGTACGTCCGAGACCTCGACAGCAAGGTCTGTTTTGCTTCTGTGGCACATCCACGGAGCAACGGCCAAGTGGAGAGGGCAAATGCTGAAGTGTTGCGAGGCTTGAGAACGAAGACCTTTGACAGGCTGCACAAGAGTGGAAGGCGCTGGATTGACGAGTTGCCGGTGGTTCTTTGGTCGATCAAAACGACGCCAAATCGAGCCACTGGCCAGACACCTTTTGCCCTGGTATATGGGGCGGAAGCAGTTCTCCCCACGGAACTCATACACGGGTCACCTCGAGTGCTCGCTTATGATGAGCTTGGGCAAGAGCCATTGCACCAAGATGATGCGACGCTCCTTGAGGAAGATCGTCTTCGGGCGGCTGTAAGAGTGGCACGCTACCAGCAAGCCTTGCGCCGCTACCATAGCCGCAAGGTTCATGCCTGAAGGCTTAATGAAGGCGACCTTGTTCTTCGGCGTGTTCAGTCGGCCAAGAATTCCAACAAGTTGACGCCAAAGTGGGAAGGCCCTTATCGGGTAATACGAGTCACCAGGCCAGGTGCAGTCCACCTGGAGACCGAGGATGCCATACCAGTGAGCAACTCCTGGAACATCGAGCATCTTCGCAAGTTTTACCCATAAGGCGCGGCTTGCCGAGCCTCCCAGCAAGCCACCTTTTGTACGAGCTTTGCCGACAAGGCATGTGACCCTCTGCACAAAGCCAGGCGCAGACCCTGAGCATAAATAAATGAAGCGCTGGCGCCCTAAGTTATAGCATGCATGCTAGGTCGAGTCTCGTCCTTGGTTAGGGTTGATAGTGCTTAGAGGCGGCTAACCCCTAGCTTAGAGGTTGAGTGTGCGTCTCTCTATTCTTCTCTGTCTTCTTTGGTTCGTAGGACACATGAGTATCCTTGCCGAGCTGCTTTGGAAGGAAGGGGATGGACCGGCGTCTGGACCCCGGCAAGCCAGTATTGCCGGGGGCTATAAGAGAAAAGATCCACCCGCAGCAAGCCAAGGTTGCCGGGGGATGCAGATTTAGATAAGTTCTCTATACCTTATCATGCATTTCGTTATGGACTGAGGTATGTGAAACCTCATTTTATCCTTAGGCTACCGTGCTCCCCTCATTTCGAGCCCTAGGACTCGTTTCCTGGGACCGATTTTGGTCGTAGTCGCGGCAGCAAGGAAATGAAACGAGGAGCCTAAGCCCACCTCATCCCTGCCTCCGCCAAGGGCATGAGAAAGGTCGAGCGGAGTGGGGGGACGGCAAGGCCTGTTGCCGGGCGAGAAAACGTTTATCTTAAAGGTAACAAGGATTTAATCCTTGTCGTGGGTTTTACCTACGAACGAAAAACCCGGCAAACATCCCTTTTTCATTAAAAAACATCCCGTACAGCTACAGTTCATATGAAATGAAAAACATGAACATGGGGATTACAAGTTCTAAAGTTAACAAAGGCCCGAAGGCTTACAAGACTAAAAAGAGATAAGATGCCCGTAATCCCTTTCTTGTCCCTCTCCTCAGGAAATGGAACAAGAAAGCAGAAGGGCAAAAGGGGCGCCTAGGCGAGCTACGAGTGGCAGAAGACACCAAGAGGACATCTTGGTGGCCGTCCAAGAGCTGGATGGTGATGGCGGCGCCGGAGGCAGAGCTCGAAGACGAGGCGGCAGGACGTCGGTACGCGACGAAGGCGTCGGTTCCTGCGTACTCCGACTTGACGGCCTTGCCGCCCGCCCTCTTTCTCTTCCGCAGCCTCCCAGCGCCAGACGCCCAAGGAGATGACCCCAAGAAGATCAAGGAGCCGGCAACGCGGATGATGGGGTCGCCGGTGCCGCTCGGAGCGGCGCCCGACGCCTAATCGGACCTGTCATCCTGCCGCCCACTAGCCTCGTCGTCGCTGCCGTTGTCCTCCTCGCCACTCTCACTCGAGGAGGAGTCTTCATCATCAGAAGAGCTCTCCACATAGCACCTTACGCGAGTCCTGAAGTGCCCGAAGCTCTTGACGAAGAGGAGGCCACCCTCCATTAGTTTGAAATGGAGAGTGAGCCCATCCGTCAAGCTATGGAGGCGAGCTAAGGTCTTCCACCCTCGATGGAGATACATGACATGAGGGGTGGGGAACTCGACGTCGGCCCATGTGCCGCTGTTCCCGCAGCCCCTCATATGCAACCCCAACGCCTGCGACGGATCCAGCTCCATCTCCCACGCGAATGGAGTTGGGAGGCGAAGGCGACGGCGCGGTGGCTGGCGCAGCCTGACAAAGAATTCGTAGGGGTTGTCCCCGGCATGGCCCTCCATCGGAGGAGGAACTACTGGTGGAGGAGAGGCTGATCTGCCGCCCCGTCCTCCTCTTTCCCGAGCGCTACGCCCTCTGCCCCGGCCTCGCCCCCTTCCCCTTCCCCTTGCGGTCGGCTCTGCCAACACGGGCTCAGGGGAAGGAGGGACGCATTGTCGAGCGGCGACCCTCGCCGCCACCGTTGAAGGACCGGGATTCCCTTTCTCCATGGTGAATGAAAGGAAGGAGCGGAAGCGAAGGGAGGTAGAAGATGGAATAATGCGGGGTGCCATCCCCCCTTCCCCCTCTTTATAAAGGAACGGGGTTGGGGCTCGGCCGCCCCGCTCGGCCAATCAAGACACGGGAGGCGCAGGGAACCAAGACCGACCCGCTGCCACAACCAGCGACGACCCGGCTTCCCGCCTCCACCGTTTTCCACCCCGAACGCATGAAAGACGCATGGAAGACGTGCAGAACCGAGGGGACGGGTGTGGCAACCACTCCCCACCCCGTGATCCAGTAAATGAGCCGCGCCTCCACGGCTCCCTCCCTTTACGGGGAAGGCGCGAGCCGCCTCTTTACTGCGATGTGACGCATGCATGTGAAAACCACCCCACGCATGCCGCCTACGTCACGCACGCCCCTCCACCCCGCGCCGCGCGCGCGGGTTGTGGGAAGCACAGCGCGCGAAAAATCTTAGCACGGTAAAAACTGCCCTGCCTCCCCGCGCATCGTTTTGGGCCTGACCCAACAACGTGTCACACTTATGTGTGGCCCAGGCCCGGGGGCTCCTGTCGGTGTACAAAACTAGGTGCACATTTTTGTACCCCTTTACTTGTGCACCGGCAGTCAGGGCCGCGCCCGTGACCACACCGAGCAGAGCAAGGGAGGTAAGCCAAGGTAAGATCGAATCCCAAGACGAAGCAAAGCAACGACAAGGACAAAGGCCACAAAGATCAGATGGGCAAAGCAGGTTTCCCCGGCAAGGACCCTTGCCGGGCCAGCTCGCCCACGCCAGCCGAGCGAGCCACCCTCGAGCCCACCAACACTCAACAAATGCATTGGACAGGGCTCGGGAGGCACCTCTGTGATGGCATGCAGATCTTCATGAAGACAAAGAATAGCCAAGGTCAAATGAGGATAGGAAGGCAGCCATCCTCACCGAAGAAACCCACAAGACCCCCGGCAAGATCCTTGCCGGGGACGCCTGCACGCCACGGCAAGACCCTTGCCGGGCCACCCGGCAAGGGCCTCGCCATGCGCACCAGCAGGGCCACCGTCAGGCCCACACCAGCCAAGTCTCCGCCGCCGTTCGCATGCAGCTGCCGACCAAACCAGATGGGTAGGCACCTGCGTGGCGACATGCAGCCCTTCGTGGAGACTCCACCACCGCGCCACCTCAGCTGCCTGCCTACCTACATGGCACCGCATGCATCGCTGGCCAGGGCGCGTGTCGAAGCTTGGAGGAGCGGCGACGGACAGGACGGGCCTCGCCCCCGCCCCTGATAAAGTGGAGGGACACCTAAGCCTCGCATTTAATGTGCTTTGTCCTGTAATACTAGGATAACCTCGCAACACTGTTGCCTTTCCACCTCCTGTGTGCCACAATGGCAACCCCTTTTTCTATAAAAGGAGGCCCAAGGCGACGAGGAGAGGGATTTGGCTTTTTGGAGCTCGTTACACCCCGTAGCTAGTTCAAGAACTCAGAATACATCCACCAAAGCAGGATTAGGGTTTTACACATCCTCGCGGCCCGAACCTGGATAAACGAACCGCATGCTCTCTGTTAGACCCGCTCTTCTCTCAACCCCGCGCACCGCAACCGCAATAGGGATTCTTGTGATCCCATAGGTGTCGTTTCGCACCGACATTCTAGAAAGCATAAAGGAGTATTTGAAATGAGTTTTCCAATGAAAGACCTTAGTGAAGCTTCTTATATATTGGGCATCAAGATCTATAGAGATAGATCAAGACGCTTAATTGGACTTTCACAAAGAACATACCTTAACAAGTTTTTGAAGTAGTTCAAAATGGAACAGTCAAAGAAGGAATTCTTGCCTGTGTTGCAAGGTGTGAAGTTGAGTAAAGACTCAAAACCCGACCACGGCAGAAAATAGAAAGAGAATGAAAATTCATTCCCTATGCCTCAGTCATAGGTTCTATAAAGTATGCTATGTTGTGTACCAAACCTATTGTGTACCTTGCCATGAGTTTGGCAAGGGGGTACGATATTGAACTAGGAGTGGATAACTGGACAATGGTCAAAATTATCCATAGTGAAATAAGGACATGTTTCTCGGTTATGGAGGTGACAAAAAGTTTGTCGTAAATGCTTACGTCGATGCAAGCTTTGACACTGATCCGGATGACTCTAAGTCTCAATCTGGATACATATTGAAAGTGGGAGCAATTATCTAGAGTAGCTCCCTACACAACATTGTAAACATAGAAAATTTGCAAAAGACATACGGCTCTGAATGTGGCAGACCCATTGACTAAACATCTCTCACAAGCAAAACATGATCACACCTTATTACTCTTTGGGTGTTAATCACATAGCAATGTGAACTAGATTATTGACTCTAGTAAACCCTTTGGGTGTTAGTCACATGGAGATGTGAACTAATCACATAAATATGTGAACTATTGGTGTTAAATCACACAACGATGTGAACTAGATTATTGACTCCATTGCAAGTGGGAGACTGAAGGAAATATGCCCTAGAGGCAATAATAAAGTTGTTATTTATATTTACTTATATCATGATAAATGTTTATTGTTCATGCTAGAATTGTATTAACTGGAAACTTAGTACATGTGTGAGTACATAGACAAACAGAGTTTCCCTAGTATGCCTCTACTTGATTAGCTCGTTCATAAAAGATGGTTAAGTTTCCTAGCCATGGACATGTGTTGTCATTTGATGAACGGGATCACATCATTAGAGAATGATGTATGGACAAGACCCATCCGTTAGCTTAGCACTATGATCGATTAGTTTATTGCTATTGCTTTCTTCATGACTTATACATGTTCCTATGACTATGAAATTATGCAACTCCCGAATACCGGAGGAACACTTAGTGTGCTATCAAACGTCACAAGTAACTGGGTGATTGTAAAGATGCTCTATAGGTGTCTCCGATGGTGTTTGTTGAGTTGGCATAGATCGAGATTAGGATTTGTCACTCCGTGTATCGGAGAGGTATCTCTGGGCCCTCTCGGTAATGATCATCACTATAAGCCTTGCAAGCAATGTGGCTAAGGAGTTAGTTACAGGATGATGCATTACGGAACGAGTAAAGAGACTTGCTAGTAACGAGATTGAACTAGGTATGAGGATACCGACGATCGAATCTCGAGCAAGTAACATACCTATGGCAAAGGAAATAACGTATGTTGTTATGCGGTTCGACCGATAAAGATCTTCGTAGAATATGTAGGAGCCAATATGGGCATCTAGGTTCTGCTATTGGTTATTGGCCAGAGAGATGTCTCGGTCATGTCTACATAGTTCTCGAACACATAGGGTCGCCACGCTTAATGTTCGTTGACAATATAGTATTATATGAGTTATGTATGTTGGTGATCGAATGTTGTTCGGAGTCCCGGATGAGATCACGGACATGACGAGGAGCTCCGGAATGGTCCGGAGGTAAATATTGATATATAGGATGATATGGTTCCGCGAAGGGGTGAAGCCCATGAGGCATTAGGTCGGTGCAAAAGGAGTTTTGCGGAGGCCAGGGTGCCAAACGCCGAAGACCCTGGCGTGGGCCACATGCCAAGGATTGTGGCATTTGGTCCTAGAGTCCAAGTGGGACTCTTGCCTTTCGGGCAAAACCGACTTTGAGGAGGCCTTTTCTCCAAGTTTCGACCCCACAGCTCAACATATAAATATAGGGGCAGGGATAGCACCAAAGAGACATCAAGAAACACCAAGCCGTGTGCCGGCAACCCTGTCCCCTCTAGTTTATCCTCCATCATAGTTTTCGTAGTGCTTAGGCGAAGCCCTGCGGAGATTGTTCTTCACCAACACCGTCACCACACCATCGTGCTGCCGGAACTCATCTACTACTTCGCCCGTCTTGCTGGATCAAGAAGGCGAGGACGTCATCGAGCTGAACGTGTGCTGAACGCGGAGGTGTCGTACGTTCGGTACTTGATCGGGACGGATTGTGAAGGTGTATGACTACATCAACCGCGTTGATAAATGCTTCCGCTGTCGGTCTACGAGGGCACGTAGACACACTCTCCCCTCTCGTTGCTATGCATCACCTAGATGGATCTTTCGTGTGCGTAGGAATTTTTTTGAAATTACTGCGTTCCCCAACAGATGCAACCAGAAGGTTTTGTCAATCCTAAAGGTGCTAACAAAGTGTGCAAGCTCCAGCGATTCATATATGGACTGGTGCAAGCATCTCGGAGTTGGAATACGCTTTGATGAGTTGATCAAAGCATATAGTTTTATACAGTCTTTTGGAGAAGCCTGTATTTACAAGAAAGTGAGTGGGAGCTCTGTAGCATTTCTGATATTATATGTGGATAGCATATTGTTGATGGGAAATGATACTGAATTTCTGGATAGCATAAAAGGATACTTGAATAAGAATTTTTCAATGAAAGACCTCGATGAAGCTGCTTACATATTGGGCATCAAGATCTATAGAGATAGATCAAAGACGCTTGATAAATTTTTCAATGATTACATACCTTGACAAGTTTTTGAAGTAGTTCAAAATGGAAAAGTCAAAGAAGGAGTTATTTCCTGTGTTGCAAGGTGTGAAGTTGAGTAAAAGACCCAAAACCCGACCACGGCAGAAAATAGAAAGAGAATGAAAAGTCATTCCCTATGCCTCAGTCATAGGTTCTATAAAGTATGCTATGATGTATACCAGACCTATTGTATACCTTAGCATGATTTTGGCAAGGGAGTACAATAGTGATTGATGTCTACTACACAACCTTCTTCTTGTAGACGTTGTTGGGCCTCCAAATGCAGAGGTTTGTAGGACAGTAGCAAATTTCCCTCAAGTGGGTGACCTAAGGTTTATCAATCCGTAGGAGCCGTAGGATGAAGATGGTCTCTCTCAAGCAACCCTGCAACCCAATAACAAAGAGTCTCTTGTGTCCCCAACACACCCAATACAATGGTAAATTGTATAGGTGCACTAGTTCGGCGAAGAGATGGTGATACAAGTGGTATATGGATAGTAGATAATAGTTTTTGTAATCTGAAAATATAAAAACAGCAAGGTAACAAGTGATAAAAGTGAGCGTAAACGGTATTGCAATGTGTAGAAATAAGGCCTAGGGTTCATACTTTCGCTAGTGTAAGTTCCCTCAACAATACTAACATAATTGGATCATATAACTATCCCTCAACATGCAACAAAGAGTCACTCCAAAGTCACTAATAGCGGAGAACGAACGAAGAGATTATGGTAGGGTACGAAACCACCTCAAAGTTATTCTTCCCAATCAATCCGTTGGGCTATTCCTATAAGTGTCACAAACAGCCCTAGAGTTCATACTAGAATAACACCTTAAGACACAAATCAACCAAAACCCTAATGTCACCTAGATACTCCAATGTCACCTCAAGTATCTGTGGGTATGATTATACGATATGCGTCACACAATCTCAGATTCATCTATTCAACCAACACATAGAACCTCAAAGAGTGCCCCAAATTTTCTACCGGAGAATCACGACGAAAACGTGTGCCAACCCCTATGCATAGGTTCCCAATGTCACGAAACCCGCAAGTTGATCACCTTAACATACATCAAGTGGCACGTGGTATCCCATTGTCACCACAGATATCCATGGCAAGACATACATCAAGTGTTCTCAAGTCTTTAAAGACTCAATCCGATAAGATTACTCCAAAGGGGAAACTCAATTCATTACAAGAGAGAAGAGGGGGAGGAGAAACATAAGATCCAACTATAATAGCAAAGCTCGCGATACATCAAGATCGTATCATCTCAAGAACACGAGAGAGAGAGAGAGATCAAACACATAGCTACTGGTACATACCCTCAGCCCCGAGAGAGAACTACTCCCTCCTCGTCATGAGAGCACCAGGATGATGAAGATGGCCGTCGGTGAGGGTTCCCCCCTCCGGCAGGGTGCCGAAATAGGGTCCCGATTGATTTTTGGTGGCTACGGAGGCTTCTGGCGGCAGAACTCCCGATCTATGTTGCGTTCTGGAAGTTTTAGGTCACGTGGGTATATATTGGTGCAGGAGGTACGTCAGGGGAGCCACGGGGGCCCCACGGGGCAGGGGGCGCGCCCCCCACCCTCGTGGGCACCTCCCGTATCTTCTGACGTGGGGTCCAAGTCCATCAGGTGTGTTTCCTTCCAAAAATAACTTCTCCAGTTGATTTCATTCCGTTTCGACGTCTGATATTCCTTTTCTTCAAAATACTGAAATAGGCATAAAACAGCAAATCTGGGTTGGGCCTCCGGTTAATAGGTTAGTCCCAAAAATAATATAAAAGTGGAAAATAAAGCCCAATATTGCCCAAAACAGTAGATAATATAGCATGGAGCAATCAAAAATTATAGATACGTTGGAGACATATCGGTGATCTAGGAGTAGATCACTGGACAGTGGTCAAAATTATCCTTAGAAGACTAAGGAAATATTTTTCAGTTATGGAGGTGCTAAAAGAGTTCGTCATAAAGAGTTACGTTGATGCAAGCTTTTCACACCGATCTAGATGACTCTAAGTCTCGATCTAGATACATATTGAAAGTGGGAGCAATTAACTAGAGTAGCTCCGTGCAGAGTATTGCAGACATAGAAATTTGCAAAATACATACGGATCTGAATGTTGCAGACCCGTAGACTAACATTCTCTCACAAGCAAAACATGATCACTCTTTGGGTGTTAATCACATAGCGATGTGAAGTAGATTATTGACTCTAGTAAACCCTTTGGGTGTTAGTCACATGAAGATGTGAACTAATCACATAAAAATGTGAACTATTGGTGTGAAATCACATGACGATGTGAACTAGATTATTGACTCTAGTGCAAGTGGGAGACTGAAGGAAATATGCCCTAGAGGCAATAATAAAGTTGTTATTTATATTTCCTTATATCATGATAAATGTTTATTATTCATGCTTGAATTGTATTAACCGGAAACTTAGTACATGTGTGAATACATAGACAAACAAAGTGTCCCTAGTATGCCTCTACTTCACTAGCTTGTTAATCAAAGATGGTTAAGTTTCCTTGCCATAGACATGTGTTGTTATTTGATGAACGGGATCACATCATTAGAGAATGATGTGATGGACAAGACCCACCCGTTAGCTTAGCACTATGATCGTTTAGTTTATTTCTATTGCTTTCTTCATGACTTATACATGTTCCTCAGACTATGAGATTATGCAACTCCTGAATACCGGAGGAACACCTTATGTGCTATCAAACGTCACAACATAACTGGGTGATTATAAAGATGCTCTACAGGTGTCTCCTATGGTGTTTGTTGAGTTGGCATAGATCGAGATTAAGATTTGTCACTCCGTGTATCAGAGAGGTATCTTTGGGCCCTCTCGGTAATGCACATCACTATGAGCCTTGCAAGCAATGTGACTAATGAGTTAGCCACGGGATGATGCATTACATAATGAGTAAAGAGACTTGCCGGTGCCGAGATTAAACTAGGTATGATGATACCAACGATCAAATCTCGGGCAAGTAACATACTGATGACAAAGGGAACAACGTATGTTGTTATGCGGTTTGACCGATAAATGAAAGTGCAACTATCCCTAGGTGGTTTTGGTAATTCATAACAACATATAGCTCATTGAGCTAATGCTATTCCAAGATAATTATTTCAGGAAAGCTCAATGATTGGCATGGCATGGATGTGAAAGTGGAACCCTCAAAATGCTAAGGACAAAGGATTGGCTCAAGCTCAAAAGCTCAAGACTCTTCATTTTATATTTTAGTGATCCAAGATCACATTGAGTCTTTAGGAAAAGCCAATACTATCAAGGAGGGATGAGGTGTTGCTTAATGAGCCTCTTGCTTCATGTGCTTAGTGATATGCTCCAAAAACCCTCAACTACTTTCCCATATCCTCATTTGACCTAAACCCTAAGCCAAACTCGGTCCTACCGATTCTTCCTATCGGGCGCCACCGAGTTTCACTTGTCATTAGCCACTGCCAAACCCTAGCAATTCGGTCCTACCGATAGGGATCTCGGTCTCACCGAGATGGGGTTGCAAACTCTGTGTTTCCCTTTCGTAACTTTTCGGTCTCACCAAAAGAGCGAATCGGTCCCACCGAGATTGCAATGTAAATTCAGTGTTTCCCCTTTGTAACTTTCGGTCTGACCGAAAGAGCAAATCGGTCCCACCGAGTTTGCCTGACCAACTCTCTGGTTAGCTAATTACCAAATTCGGTCTCACGAGTTTGTGTAATCGTTCTCACCGAGATTACGTTATGCCCAAACCCTAACCATATCGGTCCTACCGAGTTGCATGTCAGTCCCACCGAAAATCTCTAACGTCACTAGGTTTACATTTTCGGTCCGACCGAGTTTGTTGATTCGGTCGCACTGAGATTGGAAAACTGTGTAACGGTTGGATTTTGTGTGGAGGCTATATAATACCCCTCCACCTCCTCTTCACTCATGGAGAGAGCTATCAGAACACATACACCATTCCAACTCATATGTTCTGAGAGAGAACCACCTACTCATGTGTTGAGACCAAGATATTCCATTCCTACCATATGAATCTTGATCTCTAGCCTTCCCAAGTTGCTTTCCACTCAAATCTTCTTTTCACCAAATCCAAATCCTATGAGAGAGAGTTGAGTGTTGGGGAGACTATCATTTGAAGCACAAGAGCAAGGAGTTCATTACCTACACACCATTTGTTACTTCTTGGAGAGTGGTGTCTCCTAGATTGGCTAGGTGTCACTTGGGAGCCTCCGACAAGATTGTGGAGTTGAACCAAGGAGTTTGTAAGGGCAAGGAGATCGCCTACTTCGTGAAGATCTACCGCTAGTGAGGCAAGTCCTGTGTGGGCGATGGCCATGGTGGGATAGACAAGGTTGCTTCTTCGTGGACCCTTTGTGGGTGGTTGCTTCTTCATGGACCCTTCATGGGTGGAGCCCTGTGTGGACTCGTGCAACCGTTACCCTTGGGTGGAGCCCTGTGTGGACTCGCGCAACCGTTACCCTTCGTGGGTTGAAGTCTCCATCAACGTGGATGTAGGATAGCACCACCTATCCGAACCACGGGAAAAACATCCGTGTCTCCAATTGCGTTTGAATTCTCCAAACCCTTCCCTTTACATTCTTGCAAGTTGCATGCTTTACTTTCCGCTGCCAATATAGTCTTCGCATGCTTGCTTGAATTATGTGATGATTGCTTGACTTATCTTAAAATAGCTAAAATCGGCCAAGAACTAAAATTGGGAAAAGGTTAAGTTTTTATTTGGTCAAGTAGTCTAATCACCCCCCCTCTAGACATACTTTCGATCCTACAAGTGGTACCAGAGCTTTGGTCTCCATTTTCTTTGATCTCCCTAGCTTTGGTGGTCATAGCCTTGGTTTCACAACCTAGGAGAGTATGGCGTCTAGCGAGGGAAATTATCACTGTAGAGGTCCTTACTTTGATGGTACTAATTTTGCTAGTTGGAAGCATAAAATGAAAATGCATATTCTTGGACATAACCCCGCTGTTTGGGCTATTGTGTGTGTTGGTTTGCAAGGTGACTTCTTTGATGGGAGAGAACCAAACCGTGAAGCTACCGCGGATGAGTTGAAGATGTTGCAATACAATGCTCAAGCTTGTGATATTCTCTTCAACGGATTGTGCCCCGAAGAATTCAACAAAATCAGCCGTCTTGAGAATGCGAAGGAAATTTGGGACACTTTGATTGATATGCACGAAGGTACCGACTCCGTCAAGGAATCCAAGTTGGATGTGCTTCAAAGCCAACTTGACAAGTTCAAGATGAAGGATGGTGAAGTTGTCGCTGAAATGTACTCTAGGCTTGCTCTCAACACAAATGAGATTGCCGGCTTAGGAAGTGAAGAGATGACCGATAGATTCATCATCAAGAAGATTCTAAGAGCCTTGGATGGAAAATATGATACTGTGTGCACATTGATCCAAATGATGCCAAATTACAAAGATCTCAAGCCAACTGAGGTGATTGGAAGAATTGTTGCTCATGAGATGTCACTTAAGGATAAAGAGGAACTTCACAACAAATCAAGTGGTGCCTATAAAGCCTCATGTGAAGCCCCTACATCATCAAGTGATAAACAAGACTTCAATGAAGAATTGAGCTTAATGGTGAAGAACTTCAACAAGTTCTACAAGAGTAGAAGCAAAGATAGAAGCTTCAAGTCAAGGTCCTACAATGACAAAAGATCTTCTAGTCGAGAGCAAAACTGCTACAGTTGTGGAAGACCCGGACACTATTCCAATGAGTGTACGGCTCCCTACAAGAGAAGAGAATATTCTCCAAAAAGAAGAAGCAAAGAATCACCACCAAGAGAGAGGAGGAGTAGAGATGATCATTATGAACGAAGATACTCACGGAGAAGCAAGGATTCGGAAAGGAAGGAAAAATCATCAAGGAGCTACACAAGACGAAAACATCAAGCTCATGTTGGTGAATGGGTATCCGGCTCCGACTCCGACAGCCACTCCGAGAGAAGTTATCACTCCAACTCCGAAGATACTCAAGATGAAGGTGTTGCCGGTCTAGCACTTGTGTCAACCAACTCCTACGACATATTTGACTCACCAAATGAAGGAATTGGAAGATGCTTCATGGCCAAAGGCCCTAAGGTAACACACCCCGAGTATGTTGATTTCAATAGTGATGAAGATGACTTGTTAGGTGATGATTTGCTTGTTGACAACTCTAGTGATGAATACTATGATGAAAAGTCAATTAAACATGCTAATCAAGATAAAACGAATGACAATGATAAGGAGAAGATTGAGGCTCTAACTAAAGAACTAAACACTCTTAAGTTAGCTCATGAAACTATCTTCGAAGATCATCGAGAACTTTTAAGAGCTCATGAGAAATTACGCTTTGAAAAGCTCAATCTTGAGCAAGAGCATGAGTTCTTAAAAGCAATCAATGATGATCTCCGCAAGAAAAGCTCTTCTTACATTGCCAAGCGTTTACTCTTATCCACTTACATGCCTCAAGTCAAGTCTAGTAACAAGAACAAGAAAGATTCTTCCTCTAGCAGTAACAATGATCATGCTAAATCCAATATTGTTGCTTCTAGTAGTTCTCTTGATTCCACTAATGATTCTCTTAGCCAAGTTACACTTGAGCAAGAAAATAGTTTATTGAAGGGAATTATAGAGAAAGGAGTGTACAAAAGCCTTGCCGGGAGTAAGCAACTCGAGGAAATTGTGCGCAAGCAAGGAATGCACCGGAAGAATCAAGGTGTTGGTTTTGAACGAAAGTTCAATGCCAATGGAGTTGAGTGGGAAGAAGATCAATACCCCAAGACAAAGTTTGTTCCTCAACAAGAGAAGTATGATACTTCTTTCAAGGGGACACAAGCTCAAGATGATCTTCCACCACAAGACTACAAGCAAAAAAGGCAAGGACAAGCTTCAAGAGGAAATTGATGCATTTGAAGAAGCTCCTAAGACCTTAGTCAAGTGGATTCCCAAGACTACTTCAAGTTCCACTTCATCAAGTACGACTACAACTCCAAGGATTCCCATCAAGATGATGTGGATCCAAAAGAAGAAGAACTAGAGAGTTCTTGAGGGTGACTCCGCCAACATACTTCACTCTTATCATTTTGGCAAGAACAAGTGCAATCAACTTCCACATCTTGCACTAGTTCAAGGAGTCACAAACCCTCTTGTTGGTAAGACAAGGGACAAGGTAACCTAAAAGTTTTCATGGACATCATCTTGTGTGTGCATCACTCTATGTCTATGGATATCCTTGTTTGTTCCTTGTGGGACTAACCAATGTAGGTATTGAAACTGCAATTCACTCAAATGGATAGCTCCAAGTGATCTACATCAACATTGAGCATCCACATCTTCAACATCTACATGAAGTCATCATCGACAGAACCCAAGGTTAGTTCATCCCTCTTAGGGGGTATATCACATCTAGGGGGAGCTTTACTCTAAGACTTGAGCTAAAGCAACTCTAAAGATGTGAACACAACAATGCTTTATGTAAAAGTGGTAACCCCACTTAAGCTTAAACGATGAGTATGACCTATGATCAAGTGCTCTCACTTGACTCCTAAGTCAATATACTCATATATAGATGACCTAGTCATCGCAAATTGCTTGATAGATGCTAGAATTGGTTGTGCATGCCTTGTCACATATTTCATTTGCCATCTTATTGTGTGAGCATGCTGGTTGCATCTTTTACTCATTCGAGGACATCCACTTGTTGTTTTGATTGTTTGGTTTTATCTTCTTCTGCCAAGTGGATGGACAAGAATGCCTAAGAACCTCCTCTAGCTATCTATGCTTTTCTCGTCTCAAACTCTATTCATGCTGCATCACAAAATTTGATCAAGTCAGATTCGAACCACTCTGTGTGAGGAGCGCTCGGAGTCCCCGATTCGTCATAGACTTAAACTTCCAAAACCTCTTTATGATTCTCGGTCTGACCGATACCCCACTTTCGGTCCTACCGAGATCATTAAGTTGATCTAGGTTTTCGATCTCGGTGCAACCGATTTGAACCTTTCGGTCACACCGAGTTTCAGTAACTGCCTGCAGTTATGAATCTCGGTGCCACTGAGTTGTTCCACTCGGTCACACTGACAGGGTCGGGCTATATATAGTCACGGGCAAAATTTTGGAAATTTCTCCGAACCCCTTCGCCCGTGCGATAGCCTGCTCTGCCCTCGTGGTCTCCGGATCGTCTTCTCGCAGCCAGCCGCCTCCAGTCGCTGGTCTCTGTCGCCGTCAACGGGAATTCTACCCCGCCGTTGCCGCCGTAGCGAGTCTCCGCCGAACTAGGGTATGGACTCGATCTTTGTGCTATTCCCCAATCTGATTCCTAGCACATTGTGATCATATTGATTCTAGCCACGTTTGATAAACTTCTATCCAGTCAATGAACTCATAGATTAGGCTTGATTCGAAAATTCTTGGTTTAGGTTTCCGCCGAAACCATCTCGGACCCATCAAGTAGAAAAACTCGGTCCCACCGATTTGGCTTATGCCATTGCACAAGTGAGACTCGGTCTGACCGAGAATTACTTATCGGTGTGACCGATTTTGGAACTCTGTGAAACCCTAGCAGTCTCGGTGCCACCGAACTGTGACTCGGTCCAACCGAGTTCACCAGTTCAGGTGCCAAAACTGCTTCGGTATCACCGAGTTTAAAAATCGGTAGATCCGAGATGATTTCAGTGGGAAACTAAAACTAAGTTTTTTGGATCATTCTTTTGCAAAAAAAATATCTGCATTTTGTGATGCTCATCCACTCTATCTCATCTATAACCTATTCACAGGGTCAGCAGTCAGAGTTTGCAGCATGTCTGATCAAAGTGATAGCCAGAACATGTCAGAGCAGCAGGTGCACATGAGTGAGGGAACTAGTCCCTCAAGTTCTTCAGATGAGGGCAGCAGGAGCACCCCTAGCAACTTGCCAAAGGCTGCCACGAGACAGAGGAAGAAGAGAACTTCAGACTCCGAAGATGAAGACTATGTGGCAGAGGAAGAGGCCACTTCCAAGAGAGTTGAGCCAGCTCAAGGCACAAAGCCAGGCCTAAAGATCAAAAGGCCAGCAGGCAGGCAGCCCATGTCAAAGGCAAGAGCCTCAACTGAGAAGCCCACTCCCCAAGAGCCAGTTGCTGTAGAAGGCAAGAAGAGGAAGGAAAGGGTCAAGAAGACCGTAGCCAGAGTGCTAGGAAAGGCTTCCATCATGGAAGAGGAAGAGGAAGAAGAGGTAGCTGCACCAGCACCCAAGGCACCCAAGCTGATGGGTGATGCCATAAGATCAGGGGCTACTGCATCTAAGCCCAAAGCTGCCTCCAAGCCCAAGTCTGCACCCAAGAGGAATACAAGGAGCATTCCTGCAGCTGAGAAGAACAAGGCCCCAGTGCCTGAGACTGTTGCTGAAGAAGAGGAAGAGAATGTTCCGAGAAAGCTCAAGCCCAAGATCCCAGACCACAACGATGCTCATCCTGTGGCTGAGGACATGAAGCTTAGGAGGGATTCAGGGCTGAGGAAGTGGAGAGAAGCAGACCCATATGCTTCAAGGAGAAGGACTGCTGTGGACTACAGATTTCACACCAAGGAGCAGCAAGATTTCTATGAGACTGTGCTGCTAGATAAGAAGCCCATTGTATGTGATATGAGATGGGTCGACTGGGAATATATCAAGGAAAATGAAGAGCACTATCCTGGAGTATATGATAGCTTTAGTGCTTGTGGAGTTGCTGACTTTGTTGGGCAGAAGCTCACAAAGTGGAACGAGGAACTGATCATGCAATTCTACTCCACGGCACACTTTTACCCAGATGGAAAGATCACATGGATGTCTGAGGGTACAAGGTACCAATCTATAGTGGCTGAGTGGGCACAACTCATTAATGCCCCAGAGGAGCATGATGATGACTTGGACATATATGCCAAGAAGAAAATGGACCACAATTCCATGTCCAATATGCATAAGGAAATTCCAAATGAGGCACTTGACACTTTCAAATTTGGCTCAGTGCACTATCTTCTGTCAGGACTGCCAACCATCATTTGGATCTTGAGGCACACCTTGTTGCCCAAGTCAGGTGATCACAAGATGATCAGAGGCCATGCGATCAACTTGCTACATGTATTTGATGTGCCTCAGAAGTTCAAGGTGATGAGCCTCATAGTGGAAACTATCAAAAGGACTGCAGCAGATCAGAAGAGGAGTTGCGGATATGCCCCTCAGATCCAGGAGCTCATCAACTCTAAGATGGGCACGGGCATATATTTATTGGACAAGGAACACCTGCCCATCCGTCCAGATTTTGAGGATAACCAAGTGGTCATGACTGAGAATGAGCCATCATCAGTTCAAGCACAAGCAAAGAAGGAGAAGGCAAGAAAGGAGAAAGCTGCCAAGATGCCAACTCAAGAGGAGGCATCTGAGTATTTCTTGAAGACTAAACAAGAGCAGCTTGGTTACTTGATTGCATGCACGCTGAGGATTGAGCAAAGTCTGGCCACCCTCACTCAGAATCAACAGAGCCTAGAGAGAATCATGGAACAGAAGTTCTATGACTTAGATGTCAAAGTAACGGAACTTCAGTCTGCAGTGGAGCAGCTCCAGGAGGACATGCAGGAGAGGAGAGGCAGGACTACCACTCATGCCTTTGCCAGAGTGCCACGAGGCCCGAGGTCATCTGCCGTGCCAGTTGCTGGCACCAGAGCCACCACTTCAGCACCAGCTACAGCCTCAGTTCCACCAGCTCCAGCATCTACTTCAGCTCCAACTCCAGCGTCTACTTCAGCGTCTACCGAAGCCTTCGTCCTTGGAGTGATCCGGACTCCACCACCACCAGAAGATCAAGCCTGAGCGTCGATCTAGCACTATGAATTTTCTAGGAACTTTTTGGTAACTTGTTGCCAAAGGGGGAGAAGATGTATAGATCATAGGCTTCGAGAGAGAGTGTGTTGCTTTTCTCTCTTGCTTTATTTGGTGGTTTTTTGAACTTGTTTGCTTTTGAGTGCTTGAGATACTACGTCATTATTTGTGAGACATTGATGATCATGTGTTTGATCATAAGCTACACTTAATGTTTGCTTAATGCTATTATCTTATCTATCTTATGTGATCATTCACTATTCTTGGTGATGAGTGCATGTATTTCATTCTTATCATTTTAAGCGCTCCACCAAGATGTATGTGACATGGAAGAGTAAGCCATGACTCTAACTCCTTGTGCATTTGCAGTCCAAAGCAAATTTTAAATATGCACAAATTTAGGGGGAGCTCTTACTTATCACATACTTCTCAAAGCGACGATATATTTCATGCTTATTATCATTTGTCGAAGCTTTGATCTATATGTTGTCATCAATTACCAAAAAGGGGGAGATTGAAAGTGCAACTATCCCTAGGTGGTTTTGGTAATTCATAACAACATATAGCTCATTGAGCTAATGCTATTCCAAGATAATTATTTCAGGAAAGCTCAATGATTGGCATGGCATGGATGTGAAAGTGGAACCCTCAAAATGCTAAGGACAAAGGATTGGCTCAAGCTCAAAAGCTCAAGACTCTTCATTTTATATTTTAGTGATCCAAGATCACATTGAGTATTTAGGAAAAGCCAATACTATCAAGGAGGGATGAGGTGTTGCTTAATGAGCCTCTTGCTTCATGTGCTTAGTGATATGCTCCAAAAACCCTCAACTACTTTCCCATATCCACATTTGACCTAAACCCTAAGCCAAACTCGGTCCTACCGATTCTTCCTATCCGGCGCCACCGAGTTTCACTTGTCATTAGCCACTGCCAAACCCTAGCAATTCGGTCCTACCGATAGGGATCTCGGTCTCACCGAGATGGGGTTGCAAACTCTCGGTTTCCCTTTCGTAACTTTTCGGTCTCACCGAAAGAGCGAATCGGTCCCACCGAGATTGCAATGTAAATTCAGTGTTTCCCCTTTGTAACTTTCGGTCTCACCGAAAGAGCAAATCGGTCCCACCGAGTTTGCCTGACCAACTCTCTGGTTAGCTAATTACCAAATTCGGTCTCACGAGTTTGTGTAATCGTTCTCACCGAGATTACGTTATGCCCAAACACTAACCATATCGGTCCTACCGAGTTGCATGTTAGTCCCACCGAAAATCTCTAACGTCACTAGGTTTACATTTTCGGTCCGACCGAGTTTGTTGATTCGGTCGCACTGAGATTGGAAAACTGTGTAACGGTTGGATTTTGTGTGGAGGCTATATATACCCCTCCACCTCCTCTTCACTCATGGAGAGAGCTATCAGAACACATACACCATTCCAACTCATATGTTCTGAGAGAGAACCACCTACTCATGTGTTGAGACCAAGATATTCCATTCCTACCATATGAATCTTGATCTCTAGCCTTCCCAAGTTGCTTTCCACTCAAATCTTCTTTTCACCAAATCCAAATCCTATGAGAGAGAGTTGAGTGTTGGGGAGACTATCATTTGAAGCACAAGAGCAAGGAGTTCATTACCTACACACCATTTGTTACTTCTTGGAGAGTGGTGTCTCCTAGATTGGCTAGGTGTCACTTGGGAGCCTCCGACAAGATTGTGGAGTTGAACCAAGGAGTTTGTAAGGGCAAGGAGATCGCCTACTTCGTGAAGATCTACCGCTAGTGAGGCAAGTCCTGTGTGGGCGATGGCCATGGTGGGATAGACAAGGTTGCTTCTTCGTGGACCCTTTGTGGGTGGTTGCTTCTTCGTGGACCCTTCGTGGGTGGAGCCCTGTGTGGACTCGCGCAACCGTTACCCTTGGGTGGAGCCCTGTGTGGACTCACGCAACCGTTACCCTTCGTGGGTTGAAGTCTCCATCAACGTGGATGTAGGATAGCACCACCTATCCGAACCACGGGAAAAACATCCGTGTCTCCAATTGCGTTTGAATTCTCCAAACCCTTCCCTTTACATTCTTGCAAGTTGCATGCTTTACTTTCCGCTGCCAATATAGTCTTTGCATGCTTGCTTGAATTATGTGATGATTGCTTGACTTATCTTAAAATAGCTAAAATCTGCCAAGAACTAAAATTGGGAAAAGGTTAAGTTTTTATTTGGTCAAGTAGTCTAATCACCCCCCTCTAGACATACTTTCGATCCTACAATAAAGATCTTCATAGAATATGTAGGAACCAATATGTGCATCCAGGTTCCGCTATTGGTGACCGGAGATGTGTCTCGGTCATATCTACATAGTTCTCAAACCCGTAGGGTCTGCACGCTTAATGTGGATGACGAGATGTATTATGAGTTATGTGATTTGATGTACCAAAGGTTGTTAGGAGTCCTGGATGAGATCACGGACATGACGAGGAGTCTCAAAATGGGCGAGACATAAAGATTCATATATTGGAAGGTTACATTCGGATAAGTTTTGGAGTACCAGGGGTTACCGGAACCCCTCCGGGAAGTTATTGGGCCTTATCGGCCTAGTGGTGGAAGAGAGGAGGCATGCTAAGAGGTGGCACCCCCCCTAGCCCAAACCAAATTGGACTAGGGCTAAGGGGGGCGGCCCCCCTTTCCTTCTCTTCTTCCTCTCCTTCCTTCTTCTCCTAGTTGGACTAGGAAAGGAGGAAACCTACTCCTACTAGGAGTAGGAATCCCCCCCTTGTGCGCGCCCTTTGAGGTCGGCCCTCCTCCTCCACCCCTCCTTTATATACGGGGAAGGGGGCACCCCATAGATACACAACTTGATATTTAGCCGTCTGTGGTACCCCCCTTAGTTTTCCACCTCGGTCATATTGTCGTACTGCTTAGGCGAAGCCCTGCGTCGGTAACTTCATCATCACCGTCAAAACGCCGTCGTGTTGACGCAAATCACCCTCGGCCTCAGCTGGATCAAGAGTATGAGGGACGTCACTGAGCTGAACGTGTGCAGATCGTAGAGGTGCCGTGCGTTTGGTACTTGATCGGTTGGATCGGGAAGACGTTTGACTACATCAACCGTGTTACTTAACACTTCTGCTTTCGGTCTACGAGGGTACGTAGTGTTGGGGAACGCAGTAATTTGAAAAAAAATCCTAGGCACACGCAAGATCCATCTAGGAGATGCGTAGCAACGAGAGGGGAGAGTGTTGTCTACGTACCCTCGTAGACCGTAAGCAGGAGCGTTATGACAACGCGGTTGATGTAGTCGTACGTCTTCACGATCCAACCGAGCCTAGCACCAAAGGTACGGCACCTCCGCGATCTGCACACGTTCAGCTCGGTGACGTCCCACGAACTCTAGATCCAGCTGAGTGTCAGGGAAGAGCTTCGTCAGCACGATGGCGTGATGACGGTGATGATGAAGTTACCGATGCAGGGCTTCGCCTAAGCACTACAACGATATGACCGAGGTGGAAATCTATGGATGTGGGCACCGCACACGGCTAAGAGATCAACTTGTGTCTATGGGGTGCCCCCTCTCCAGTATATAAAGGAGTGGAGGAGGGGAGGGCCGGCCCTCTCTATGGCGCGCCCTAGGGGGAGTCCTACTCCCACCGGGAGTAGGATTCCCCCCTTTCCCTAGTTGGAGTAGGAGAGAAGGAAGGGGGAGAGAGAGGGAAGGAAGGGGGGCCGGGCCCCCACCCAATTCGGATTGGGCTAGGGGGCGCACCATCCACCTTTCCCTTCCTCCTCTTTTGCACTAAGGCCCAATAAGGCTCATATACTACGGGGGGGGGGGGCCCGTTAACCCCCCGGTACTCTGGTAATTGCCCGAACTCACTCGGAACCATTCCGATGTCCAAACATAGGCTTCCAATATATCGATCTTTGTGACTAGACCATTTCGAGACTCCTAGTCATGCCCGTGATCACATCCGGGACTCCAAACAACCTTCGGTACATCAAAACACATAAACTCATAATACTGATCATCACCAAACGTTAAGCGTGCGGACCATACGGGTTCGAGAACTATGTAGACATGAACGAGACTCATTTCCGATCAGTAACCAATAGAGGAACCTAGATGATCATATTGGTTCCTACATATTCTTCGATGATCTTTATCGGTCAAACCGCATAACAACATGTGTTGTTCCCTTTGTCATCGGTATGTTACTTGCCCGAGATTCGATCGTCGGTGTCTCAATACCTAGTTCAATCTCGTTATCGGCAAGTCTCTTTACTCGTTCCGTAATGAAACATCCCATAACTAACTCATTAGTCACATTGCTTGCAAGTCTTATAGTGATGTGCATTACCAAGAGGGCCCAGAGATACCTCTCCGATACACGGAGTGACATATCCTAATCTTGATCTATGCCAACTCAACATACACCATCAGAGACACCTGTAGAGCATATTTATAGTCACCCAGTTGCGTTGTGACGTTTGATAGCACACTAAGTGTTCCTCGGGTATTCGGGAGTTGCATAATCTCATAGCCATAGGAACATGTATAAGTTATGGAGAAAGCAATAGCAGTAAACTAAATGATCATCGTGCTAAGCTAACGAATGGGTCAAGTCAATCACATTATTCTATAATGATGCGATCTCGTTCATCAAATGACAACTCTTTGTCCATGGCTAGGAAACTTAACCATCTTTTATTAGCGAGCTAGTCAAGTAGAGGCATACTAGTGACACTCCTCGATTACTTTGGTACCTCCCTGCCAAACTAATAGCAAGGCACACATCAGGTCTGGTACACAACATTGCATACATGATAGAACCTATGGCTGAAGCATAGGGAATGACTTTCATTTTCTCTCCATCTTCTGCAGTGGTCGGGCATTGAGTCTGACTCAACTTCACGCCTTGTAACACAGGCAAGAACCCTTTCTTTGCTTGATCCATTTTGAACTTATTCAAAACTTTATCAAGGTATGTACTTTGTGAAAGTTCAATTAAGCGTCTTGATCTATCTCTATAGATCTTGATGCCCAATATATAAGCAGCTTCACCAAGGTCTTTCATTGAAAAATTCGTATTCAAGTATCCTTTTATGCTATTCAGAAATTCAGTATCATTTCCGATTAGCAATATGTCATCCACATATAATATCAGAAATGCTATAGAGCTCCCACTCACTTTCTTGTAAATACAGGCTTCTCAAAAAGTCTGTATAAAACCATATGCTTTGATCACACTATCAAAGAGTATATTCTAACTCCGAGAGTCTTGCACCTGTCCATAAATGGATCGCTGGAGCTTGCACACTTTGTTAGCACCTTTTGGATCGACAAAACCTTCTGGTTGCATCATATACAACTCTACTTTAAGATATCCATTAAGGAATGCGGTTTTGACATCCATTTGCCAAATTTCATAATCATAAAATGCGGCAATTGCTAACATGATTCGGACGGACTTAAGCATCGCTACGGGTGAGAAGGTCTCATCATAGTAAACTCCTTGAACTTGTCGAAAACCTTTTAAAACAAGTCGAGCTTTGTAGACAGTAACATTACCGTCAGCGTCAGTCTTCTTCTTGAAGATCCATTTATTCTCTATGGCCTGCCGATCATTGGGCAAGTCAACCAAAGTCCACACTTTGTTCTCATACATGGATCCCATCTCAGATTTCATGGCCTCAAGCCATTTTGCGGAATCAGGACTCATCATCGCTTCCTCATAGTTCATAGGTTCGTCATGGTCAAGTAACATGACCTCCAGAACAGGATTACTGTACCACTCTGGTGCGGATCTTACTCTGGTTGACCTACGAGGTTTAGTAGTAACTTGATCAGAAGTTTCATGATCATCATCATTAGCTTCCTCACTTACTGGTGTAGGAATCACTCGAACTGATTTCTGTGATGAACTACTTTCCAATAAGGGAGTAGGTACAATTACCTTGTCAAGTTCTACTTTCCTCCCACTCACTTCTTTCGATAGAAACTCCTTCTCTAGAAAGGATCCATTTTTAGCAACGAATATCTTCCTTTGGATCTGTGATAAAAGGTGTACCCAACAGTTTCCTTTGGGTATCCTATGAAGACACATTTCTCCGATTTGGGTTCGAGCTTATCAGGTTGAAGCGTTTTCACATAAGCATCGCATCCCCAAACTTTAAGAAACGACAACTTGGGTTTCTTGCCAAACCACAATTCATAAGGTGTCATCTCAAAGGATTTTGATGGTGCCCTATTTAACGTGAATGCAACCGTCTCTAAAGCATAACCCCAAAACGATAGTGATAAATCAGTGAGAGACATCATAGATCGTACCATATCTAACAAAGTGCGGTTACGACATTCGGACACACCATTACGTTGTGGTGCTCCACGTGGTGTGAGTTACGAAACTATTCCGCATTGTTTCAAATGAAGACCAAACTCATAACTCAAATATTCACCTCCATGATCAGATCATAGAAACTTAATTTTCTTGTTATGATGATTTTCCACTTCACTCTGAAATTCTTTGAACTTTTCAAATGTTTCAGACTTATGTTTCATTAAGTAGATATACCCATATCTACTCAAATCATCTATGAAGGTAAGAAAATAACGATACCCACCGTGAGCATCACCACTCATCGGACCGCATACATCAGTATGTATTATTTCCAACAAGTTTGTTTCTCGCTCCATTGTTCTGGAGAAAGGAGTCTTAGTCATCTTGCCCATGAGGCATGGTTCGCAAGCATCAAGTGATACCAAAAGCCCATCAGCATGGAGTTTCTTCATGCGCTTTACACCAATATGACCTAAACGGCAGTGCCACAAATAAGTTACACTATCATTATTAAACTTATATCTTTTGGCTTCAATACTATGAACATGTGTATCACTACTATCAAGATTTATTTAAAATAGACCACTCATCAAGGGTGCATGACCATAAAAGATATTACTCATATAAATAGAACAACCATTATTCTCTGATTTAAATGAATAACCGTCTCGCATCAAACAAGATCCAGATAGAATGCTCATGCTCAACGCTGGCACCAAATAACAATTATTTAGGTCTAATACTAATCCCGAAGGAAGATGTAGAGGTAGCGTGCCGACGGCGATCACATCGACTTTGGAATCATTTCCCACGCGCATTGTCACCTCGTCCTTAGCCAATCTTATCTTAATCCGTAGCCCCTGTTTCGAGTAGCAAATATTAGCAACTGAACTAGTATCAAATACCCAGGCACTACTGCGAGCATTAGTAAGGTACACATCAATAACATGTATATCAAATATACCTTTCACTTTTCCATCCTTCTTCTCCGCCAAATACTTGGGGCAGTTCTGCTTCCAGTGACTAGTCCCTTTGCAGTAGAAGCACTTAGTCTCATGATTAGGTCCAGATGAAGGAAATATGCCCTAGAGGCAATAATAAAGTTATTATTTATTTCCTTATATCATGATAAATGTTTATTATTCATGCTAGAAATGTATTAACCGGAAACATGTTACATGTGTGAATACATAGACAAACAGAGTGTCGCTAGTATGCCTCTACTTGACTGGCTGGTTGATCAAAGATGGTTATGTTTCCTAGCCATAGACATGAGTTATCATTTGATTAATGGGATCACATAATTAGGAGAATGATGTGATTGACTTGACCCATTCCGTTAGCTTAGCACTTGATCGTTTATTATGTTGCTATTGCTTTATTCATGACTTATACATGCTCCTATGACTATGAGATTATGCAACTCCCGTTTACCGGAGGAATACTTTGTGTGCAACCAAATGTCACAACGTAACTGGGTGGTTATAAAGGTGCTCTACAGGTGTCTCCGAAGGTACTTGTTGAGTTGGCGTATTTTGAGATTAGGATTTGTCACTCCGATTGTCGGAGAGGTGTCTCTGGGACCACTCGGTAATGCACATCACTATGAGCCTTGGAAGCATTGTAACTAATGAGTTAGTTGCGGGATGATGTATTACGGAACGAGTAAAGAGACTTGCCGATAACGAGATTGAACTAGGTATTGAGATACCGCCGATCGAGTCTTGGGCAAGTAACATACCGATGACAAAGGGAACAACGTATGTTGTTATGCGGTTTGACCGATAAAGATCTTCATGGAATATGTGGGAAACAATATGACCATCCAGGTTCCACTATTGGTTATTGACCGGAGACATGTCTCGGTCATGTCTACATAGTTCTCGAACCCGTAGGGTCCGCACGCTTAAAGTTCGATGACGATTGGTATTATGAGTTTCTGTGTTTTGATGTACCGAAGGTAGTTCAGAGTCCCGGATATGATCACGGACATGACGAGGAGTCTCAAAATGGTCGAGACGTAAAGATCGATATATTGCTCGACTATGCTCGTGTGACGCCCTCGATTCAGTCGTACACTAATCATACACGCAAATGTGTACGATCAAGATCAAGGACTCACAGGAAGATATCACAACACAACTCTATACACAAATTAAAATAATACAAACTTTATATTACAAGCCAGGGGCCTCGAGGGCTCGAATACACAAGAGTCAGCGGAAGCAACAATATCTGAGTACAGACATGAGTTAAACAAGTTTGCATTAAGAAGGCTAGCACAAAAACAACATCGATCGAAAAGGCAAGGCCTCCTGCCTGGGAGCCTCCTAACTACTCCAAGTCGTCAGCGGCCGTCACGTAGTAGTAGGCACCCTCGGGGTAGCAGTAGTCTTCACTGGTGTCGTCTGGCTCCTGGGATCCGTCATCTGGTCACAACAACGGGTATGGGGAAAAGAGGTAGCAAAGCAGCCATGAGTACTCATCCAAAGTACTCGCAAGACTTACATCAGATCTAAACTAAGTATGCATCTGTATCAAAGGAAATGGGCTGTATCTGTGGACTGAACTGCAGAATGCCAGAAAGAAGGGGAAAGCCTAGCCTATCGAAGACTAGCATCTTCAAGCTTCTTCAAGCATGTTGCAGCATATAGAAGAGTAATGATCAACATAATGTAAAGTAGTAGTGTTATCAACCTCGGCCAGAGATCCTTTCTTGACTCCCTGTGAGAAAGCAATCCCAGAGCCATACTATCCATTTCTCATTTACAATTCATTTCTCATCACAAGTATACAGTTCTAGTTGTATCGATCGGGATACAACTCCAAGTGTCCGTTACCGTAGGACAGGCTATCGATAGATGTTTTGTTCCCTGCAGGGGTGCACCAACTTACCCATCACGCTCGATTAACTCCAGCCGGACACACTTTCCTGGGTCATGCCCGGCCTCGGCCAAACAATACACCGCAACCCGACCTAGGCTTAATAGAGAGGTCAGCACGCCGGACTAAGCCTATGTCCCCAGGGGTCATGGGCCATCTCCCCGGGAACTCCTGCACGTTGCGTATGCGGCCGGTGAGCAGACGAGGCAGGAGCTTACGCAGTCCAACCCGGCGGGCGCCGCTCAATCGCTGACGTCTATTAAGCTTCGGCTGATGCATACGACACAGAACGCCCATACAATGCCCACGTGATGGTTAGTGCTATCAGGCCAGAGGCCTCTCGGATCAAATATCCAAACCGTTAGTGCGTTGCAGTGCGGTCATGAGCAGAGACTCACGAAAGATGTGACCCCGTCGCCCCGTCTCGATTACTTGCGGCAAGGGCTAAGAAATCCCAGCCACGCCTTGTAAGTATCTCGCGGGCACCTTCCAGGTCAACCCGTCTCCACATCACTCGCGGGTACCCTTAGGGTCGACCTGCCTTTCCAAGTAACAGTTGTAAAGTCCAAGTATCTGTGTGTCCAAACATCAACGGGAAAACCTAAGGAGTCACCCCCGGTGAATTCCACTTGATGTAATCATCAAGGTGAACGTAATAGGATCCACCCTCGTGGTTCACACTTGAGGGGTTGCACGACAGGGCCGTATCGGAAGTGGTTAAGGAGGAAATCACCCTCGATGACCACGACCGAATAGCTACACTATAGAGATCTCATCAGGAGTGATGTAAGAGGTTCCACCCTCGGCACTCGATGGTAACTCTGCAGAGCCGTACAACTCGGGGGGGTGATGTGCGGTGTCGGGGCCTAGATGTCGATCACGTTGATCGAGTCCTCGAACATAAAGCGGGGCAGCTGGGACAAGGTGGGGGTCACTGATGGATCACTAACCAACCTATACTAAGCAGTTTAGGATAAGCAGGTATGGTAACAATAAGCAGGTAACAAAAACAGGCTATGCATCAGAGTAGGATCATACAGAGAGCAGTAGCAATTCTAATGCAAGCATGAGAGAATGGAAGGGGCGATATCGGGATGATCAAAGGGGGGCACCTGGGCGATATCGGGATGAGAGAATGGTTACTTTTTTATAAAAATGTGTATTAAACTAATTATCAGAGTGGGGGCCCACATGTCTGTGACAGAAGCCGACCCAGTCAGTGTTGACCTCGGTCAACTGGTCAAAGTGGGGCACCTGGGCCCACCAATCAGTGGCCCAGATGGTGCCACGCAGGTGCCACGTCGGCGACGTCACCGGAATCACGCCGGCGACCATTCCCGCGACGGAAGTTCGCTGGAGTTGCTCGGATTTCCCGCACGGTGCACCATTCCGCGCGTTTTCGGTGGCGTTCGAACGAGTAGATCGTCTCGCGTCGATATAGAGTGATCCCAGGTGCGGGGGTGGCCGGAGTGGAGCTCAACGACGACCGCGGGCGGCGCCGAAATACGGGCATCTCCGAAAATCACGCTACGGGCTGTTTTCTAGCTAACAAACGGCGGTAGCGGGCTCTACGGACCACCAGCAACTCGACGGAGGCCACGTTTTGGCTCGGAGATGGACGGGGTGAGCGCAACAAGCTCGCGGATGAGGCCGCATGCGGCAATGGCGATGGAGGCACCGCAAGCCATCTACGGTGCATGAGGAGGAACCAGAGGAAGGGGGAGGGTGCGGAGGCTTACGGCATAGCACACGGAGGCCCTCGGGTAAATGGGAGCACAGAGGGGAGGCAGAATCGATCGCGGCAGACAGCAGCGACCGAGGTTGGGGTAAAGCTTGACCCGGCCTCTCGGGGACTCGGCGACTCGGCGAACGATGGTCGGGGCCACGCCTACGGCGAGGCTTCGGCGGCGACCTCGCTCGGGCGAGGGGTGAGCAGAGAGAGAGCGGCCAATATGTAGTGGGGAGTGGGTGGAGGTAGGTGGGGTGGATATCTGGGGGGCCTCGGTGGAGGCCTTATCCACCTAGTAGCACTGTCGGCGAGCTAGCTCGGCGGCGATGGTGGGTGCGCCTTGGTCGCTTGAACAGAGAATGGGGGGGAGAAGGAGGAGACCATGGTGGGCTGGGCTCTAGGCACTGTGCACTTAGGCCAGTGCACAGTGGCCTTTTCTATTTTCTTTTTACAAAAAAATGTTGTGCATTATTTGAGCTGCCAAAAGGAGTTCTGTAAAATGTGGGACTTGGCCAAATAAATACATTACAATATTTGGCACCTGCCACAAAAAGTTTGGGAGGAGTTTGAATTGTTTTGGATTTTTCACAAAAGAAAAGGGCATTTTAATAGGCTGTTTTGGCTTTGTTAAAAGCATTAGGCCCATTTAGAGTTGATGATGATGTTGTGTTCCTTAACAACAAATAGTTTTGGATTATTTCCTAAAAGGTGAACATTTTTCCAACAAGTTTTGATCAACTTCATTTTGCACTTTGACTTTGAATGGAATTCAAAGAAGGAATTTTAAAAGAAATATTATCCCAACATGATTATTATTGCAAAACTCAGTAGCTTAGCATCATCATGATGGATTACTGTAGCATGACACTGGGGGTGTTACAAATCTCCTCCACTACAAGAAATCTCATCCCGAGATTTAAGTGAGGAAGCAAAGAGTAACTTCGGGAGAACTGACCCTTATAGGGTTAATTATCTGGTGAACAATTCAGGGAAAAGTGACAGAAGTGTCTCTCGAGTTGAAACTTAAGAAATCATTGAGAGCAAAATAAGAAGGTTCAATAGGAAGTTTCAAGTGAATGGAAAAACGATCGATACCTGAACAGAGTGTGAGAAGGGGGTTCAGAGCATCGGGAATAGATCATCTCTAGGACGGTGGCTCGTGACAACACACAAAGCCAAGAGCAATGATACTTCGTAATAAAGGATATACAAGAGAGTCAGGTTCCGATCCTGTGGAACTGTGGGTTATGGGCCCACCATGTGGGTTAAAAGTAGCAAGGGGGCTGATAGCAAGGCATGACATATAATAGACTGTCAGGTATGTTGCCAACAACGTTGGTACCAAGGGCGAGGGATGAAGAGAACCATTTTCCTACTCGTTGAACGAGGCGGGCCATTAGGCAAAGCTCTCATCCATCGGTGGCTACCGGAATGTCAACAACAATAGTGACAGGGTCTTTACTGACAGAGTTGTACATTGAGGTGTTTACCTAAGCAGGAAATTATCTCCACTGAGATAAGTTAGTTTACCGGAAAGGTTAAACAAAAGAATGGAAAGGAAAATATGGTTAGTATATTAATCAGAACAATGGAAAGGAAAATGTGTTTAAACACATATTTTAGGGGGGTATATCCTTCCCAAGGACAAGCAGAGCATGATATCCATAACAGGATAGAAGTATAAAACCATTTAGGTAAGGGGAAAAATTTCATGACATTACCCATAACAGTGTTTGGATAATTGATAAAGAAAATTTAGTATTGTGCTTCAAATGTTCTTATTGAAGATCGGATTACCACAAACAGGCTTCGATATAGCATTGACATGGTTTTCAAGCAAAGATTAGACTTTGGATACACAAAGGATCCATCGGAAACAACTTAGAAAATAAGTCATACAATTTCAGCAAGGAAAAGATGAGGGTGTGGCCGACGGGCTCAGCCACAATCCATCGACATGCCGAATAGGATGTATTTCCAAAATTATATGAACAAGTTTGTGTTGGGGAAGGCAAGAATGTTGTCGATGATAACATAAATCATTGAGGGGAAGGGTTGTATTTCTCATCATGAATTCGATTGATATCCTGGAATAGCTCAGAATGTTGATGATAATCATGACACATTTGTCGAGAGATTTCATGAAGATGTAATCGATCGGCGATGACATCCAGTCAAAAGAATGATGAAGTGAAAGGTTATTGGAACCACGGGTATGACACAAACTCGAAATCAAGATTGCTGTTCAAGGAGAAATGATATGACGAGGAAGATCGACGTAGGCTTAGCTCATCGTCAAAAATTGTGCTCCGAGAAGAAGGACCAGGTAGCACAGTTAAAATTTACCACGATAATGATATAGACGATCAGGATAGGAATGACTTGAAGGATTATTAAACTCATAAGAAACAAAAATTACTTAGAGTTATAGAATCGGAGTGTGGAATCGATTCACTTATCGGCGTTCTCGAGTGACTAACAACTCAAAACCCGGGGAATCCTGAAATCGACAAGAAGCAATACCAGATGAAGACTCATAGGAAGCAACACGGTTCTTTGTTATTCTCGAGATACCAGAGGGCAATACTCGATGGAAGATCAAAATAGAGGTTGCGGAGATGCATTGATCTGTAGAAGACACGTGCTTTAACTTGTCCGAGAAATGGAATCAAAGAAAAACAATCATGGTCGGAACCATGGTTGCAAAGGACCAAGCATAGATACAAGATGAAGTTATAACAAGGGGAATAATATTATTACAAGAAGCTTCATGATAAGTTCCACATCGGGTCCATGGGCATGAACACAGAGTTCAAGATCGACTCCCACTTCTACAATGCATAACCTTTCATTTTACTTCTCGCTCTTGATGAAGTTGTAGTATTGAAACTTTATCTAACGAAAAGCCAGTAGAGTATAACCCGCATAACTTTTGAGTTCACACCGATTAGGGAAGGCATAGGTTCACCCATCGGGGCATCTTAGGAACATATATCATAAAATTCAAGAATAAATAACACAAGCTCGGTAGTAGAGCATGCTTGATAAAGCAGGGGGTACAATTTACCAAAAGCATTATGTATCCGAGGAAAGGCTCACAAGCCTATTGAATATGAAGGACGTTATCGGATAAAATCCGAAAAAGGGGGGGTCTGGTGGTCCACAAGGGATCTGATGTGAGCATCAGTAGTCAACCAGAAGAGGGAAAGAATGCAAAGGTATTAGATTATAGAAACCGCTGAATAATTCGACGTTCAAGTTGAAGTGAACTAGGTGGACAATCAATTACAACATGATTGACCGAGATCCGGCCATGTCTAGAATGACGTATGAGCAGGAAGGTCGAATTTCAGGGTTCGGCTGATGATTGCGAGCAATCGCAACATAATGAATCAATAGGCTCAGGAAGACAATGACAAAGGATGTTGATGAATACTGCTGGACATATGGATTTAACCATAATGCAGGCAGACAAGACTTTTGGGAGCACTAGGCTGCAAAGGATCTTCAGGAGATCCAATTGCATTCAAAGAATTTTGTGAGACATATGATCAACTGGGGATGAATGAACCCCTGATAAGTGTGAGGAATTATTCGTAGGGTTATTCAGGTGGAAAAGAGCTGCATGGCAGTCGGAAAAAGGATTCTCGAAAGTCGGAGAATACTTTCGGGTATCTTGTAATAACAAGAACAACTAGGGATGAAAGTATGAACGGCGAGGGTACACAGTTATCCATAAGGATTCAACGGTGTTAAGGGATTGCAAAAGAAATCAACACAAGTTCTCGGGAGTAGATCGGAGAATATCTTCAAAGTCTTCTGGTGAAGCAGGAACCATCCGGAATGAAGGGGCTCTCTAGGGAAAGTCGTTACGAGAACCTAATGTAGTTTGTACATTCATTTAACCCAAATAGAAGAGAGAATAGAGTCACAGAGTATAGACGAGCAATAAAAGATCCTAATACCACCTAATGGTGACGTGGGCCCATAAGCCACACAGCCAAGATAGTAAAAAAGTTTTGGATGACTAGACTCAACTTCGGCGAAGGAGTTGGAAAGGGGATCCTACAGGCAGTCGGCTCTGATACCAACTTGTGACACCCACGATTCAATTGTACACTAATCATACATGCAAATGTGTACGATCAAGATCAAGGACTCACAGGAAGATATCACAACACAACTCTAGACAAAAGTTAAAATAATACAAACTTTATATTACAAGCCAGGGGCCTCGAGTGCTCGAATACATAAGCTCGAATACACAAGAGTCAGCGGAAGCAACAATATCTGAGTACAGACATGAATTAAACAAGTTTTCCTCAAGAAGGCTAGCACAAAAACAACATCGATCGAAAAGGCAAGGCCTCCTGCCTGGGAGCCTCCTAACTACTCCAAGTCGTCAACGGCCGTCACGTAGTAGTAGGCACCCTCGGGGTAGTAGTAGTCTTCAGTGGTGTCGTCTGGCTCCTGGGATCCGTCATCTGGTCGCAACAATCACGTATGGGGGAAAGAGGTAGCAAAGCAGCCATGAGTACTCATCCAAAGTACTCGCAAGACTTACATCAGATCTAAACTAAGTATGCATCTTTATAAAAGGAAATGAGTTGTATCTGTGGACTAAACTGCAGAATGCCAGAAAGAAGGGGAAAGCCTAGCCTATCGAAGACTAGCATCTTCAAGCATCTTCAAGCATCTTGCAGCATATAGAAGAGTACAGATCAACATAATGTAAAGTAGTGGTGTTATCAACCTTGGCCAGAGATCCTTTCTCGACTCCTTGTGAGAAAGCAATCCCAGAGCCATACTATCCATTTCTCATTCACAATTCATTTCTCATCACAAGTATACAGTTCTAGTTGTATCGGTCAGGATACAACTCCAAGTGTCCGTGACCGTAGGACATGCTATCGATAGATGTTTTCTTCCCTGCAGGGGTGCACCAACTTACCCATCACACTCGATTAACTCTAGCCGGACACACTTTCTTGGGTCATGCCCGGCCTCGGCCAAACAATACGCCGCAACCCGACCTAGGCTTAATAGAGAGGTTAGCACGCCGGACTAAGCCTATGCCCCCAGGGGTCATGGGCCATCTCCCTGGGAACTCCTGCACATTGCGTACGCGGCCGGTGAGTAGACCTAGCTACCTGCTTCAACAAGGCAGGAGCTTACGCAGTCCAACCCGGCGCGCGCCGCTCAATCACTGACGTTTATTAAGCTCTAGCTGATGCATACGATGCAGAACGCCCATACAATCCCACATGATGGTTAGTGCTATCAGGCTAGAGGCCTCTCGTATCAAATATCCAAACCGTTAGTGCGTTGGCAGTGCGGTCAAGAGCAGAGACTCACGAAAGATGTGACCCCATCGCCCCGTCTCGAGTACTTGTGGCAAGGGCTAAGAATGCACGGCCATGCCTCGTAAGTATCTCGCGGGCACTTTCTAGGTCAACCCGTCTCCACATCACTCGCGGGTACCCTCAGGGTCGACCCGCCTTTCCAAGTAACAGTTGTAAAGTCCAAGTATCCGTGTGTCCAAACATCAACGGGAAAACCCGAGGAATCACCCCCGGTGAATTCCACTCGATGTAATCATCAAGGTGAACGTAATAGGATCCACCCTCGAGGTTCACACTTGAGGGGTTGCACGACAGAGTCGTATCGGAAGTGGTTAAGGAGGAAATCACCCTAGATGACCAAGACCGAATAGCTACACTATAGAGATCTCATCAGGAGTGATGTAAGAGGTTCCACCCTCGGCAATCGATGGTAACTCTGCAGAGCCGTACAACTCGGGGGGGTGATGTGCGGTGTCGGGGCCTGGATGTCGATCACGTTGATCGAGTCCTCGAACATAAAGCGGGGCAGCTGGGACAAGGTGGGGGTCACTGATGGATCACTAACCAACCTATACTAAGCAGTTTAGGATAAGCAGGTATGGTAACAATAAGCAGGTAACAAAAACAGGCTATGCATCAGAGTAGGATCATACAGAGAGTAGTAGCAATTCTAATGCAAGCATGAGAGAATGGAAGGGGCGATATCGGGATGATCAAAGGGGGGCTTGCTTGCCTGGTTGCTCTGGCAAGGAGGGGTCGTCGTCGACGTAGTCGATCACAGGGGCGGCATCGGTCTCAGGGTCTACCGAAGAGAAGAGGGGAATAAACAAGAAATATAAAGCATCGCTCGTCCCCGACCACCACTCATAAGGAAGACAATCAATAAATAAATCATGCTCCGACTTCATCACACAACGGTTCACCATACATGCATGCTACGGGAATCACAAACTTTAACACAAGTATTTCTCAAATTCAAAACTACTCAACTAGCATGAGTCTCAAAACAATTACCAAGTATCAAACTTCTCATAGTATTCAACACACTCATAAGAGAATTTTATTATTAATCTTGTATACCTAGCATATTAGGATTATTTAAGCAATTTACCATGCTATTTAAGACTCTCAAAATAATCTAAGTGAAGCATGAGAGATCAATAGTTTCTATAAAACAAATCTACCACCGTGCTCTAAAAGATATAAGTGAAGCACTAGAGCAAAACTATATAACTCAAAAGATATAAGTGAAGCACATAGAGTATTCTAATAATTTCCGAATCATGTGTGTCTCTCTAATAGGTGTGTACAGCAAAGATGATTGTGGTAAACAAAAAAATGAAGACTCAAATCATACAAGATGCTACAAGCAAAACACATATCATGTGGTGAATAAAAATATAGCTCCAAGTAAAGTTACCGATAGAAGTAGACGAAAGAGGGGATGCCTTCCGGGGCATCCCCAAGATTTGGATTTTAGGTGTACTTAGATTATCTTGGGGGTGCCATGGGCATCCCCAAGCTTAGGCTCTTGCCACTCCTTGTTCCATAATCCATCAAATCTTTACCCAAAACTTGAAATCTTCACAACACAAAACTTAAAGTAGAAAATCTCGTGAGCTCCGTTAGCGAAAGAAAACAAAAGACCACTTCAAGTTACTGTAATGAACTCATTCTTTTTTTATATTGGTGTTAAACCTACTGTATTCCAACTTCTCTATGGTTTATAAACTATTTTTCTAGCCATAGATTCATCAAAATAAGCAAACAACACACGAAAAACAGAATCTGTCAAAAACAGAACAGTATGTAGTAATCTGTAGCTAGAGCAAGATCTGGAACCTGAAAAATTCTAAAATAAATTGCTTGACGTGAGGAATTTACCTATTAATCATCTGCAAAAAGAATTAACTAAATAGCACTTTCCAAATAAAAATAGCAGCAGTTCTCGTGAGTGCTAAAGTTTCTGTTTTTTACAGCAAGATTAACAAGACTTTCCCCAAGTCTTCCCAACGGTTCTACTTGGCACAAACACTAATTAAACACACAAAACACAACCAAAACAGAGGCTGGATAAAATATTTATTACTAAACAGGAGATAAAATCAAGGAATAAAAATAAAATTGGGTTGCATCCCAACAAGCGCTATCGTTTAACGCCCCTAGCTAGGCACAAAAAGCAAGGATCGATCTAGGTATTGCCATCTTTGGTAGGTAATTCTTCAATGAGGCATATACCGTCCTTAGGAATTTCTTTCTTTTTACTGATTATCAAACTTTTAGGCACAAGATAAAAAAATCATTAGCAGCAAATGGTTCCTTAATGATAGCAAAAACATTAGGGTGAACACTTATAGATTTAAGATCCGTAGTTTCTTCGCTAGAGGATTCACCTTTATTTTTAGGAACATACATAATCTTGGCAATTTTAGTTGGAGGACTTGGAGTATTCTTTACGGAAGAAAAAGCGGTTCCCAAGTTGGTAATGATACCCTCAAGTTTATCGATTCTAGTGGAATCATGATTTATTCCTTCATTAACTATAGGTTCCTTCTCTTTAATATTTTTCAAAGTCACTCCTACTTTAGATCCATATTGGGTAATTTGGTTGTGGATCTTTTTATCGAAATTTTCAATTAATTCAACGGTAGCAACTTTATTTTCAATAATTTCAAGTTTTTGCATTACATGCTCCAAAGTTAACATAGTTCCATTAACCAAAAGAGGTGGCGAGCCAAACAAATATATCATAACATTATAAGAATCAAAAGTGTGGCTACCCAAGAAGTTCCCTCCGGTAATGGTATCAAGGATATATCTGTGCCAAGGAGTAATGCCTACATAAAAATTGTGAAGAAGAACTGAAGTAGATTGCTTCCTGGTAGATCTATTTTGAGCATTGCAAATTCTATACCAAGCGTCTTTTAGATATTCTCCCTCCCTTTGCTTAAAATTTAGAACTTCATTCTCGGGAGACAACGGAGAAGATAGCGGACTCGCCATAACGACAAGCAAACGAGGAACGGGCAAAAAGAGGCAAACGGGAAAGAGAGGGAGGATAGAGAGAGAGGGCGAATAAAACGTCAAGGGTGAAGTGGGGGAGAGGAAAACGAGAGGCAAATGGCAAATAATGTAATGCGGGAGATAAGGGTTTGTGATGGGAACTTGGTATGTTGACTTTTGCGTAGACCTCCTCAGCAACGGCGCCAGAAATCCTTCTTGCTACCTCTTGAGCACTGTGTTGGTTTTCCCTTGAAGAGGAAAGGGTGATGCAGCAAAGTAGCATAAGTATTTCCCTCAGTTTTTGAGAACCAAGGTATCAATCCAGTAGGAGGCTACACGCGAGTCCCTCGCACCTACACAAAACAAATAAATCCTCGCAGCCAACGCAATAAGGGGTTGTCAATCCCTACACGGTCACTTACGAGAGTGAGATTTGATAGATATGATAAGATAATATTTTTGGTATTTTTATGATAAAGATGCAAAGTAAAATAAAAGCAATGAAAATAACTAAGTATTGGAAGATTTAATATGATGAAGATAGACCCGAGGGCCATAGGTTTCACTAGTGGCTTCTCTCAAGAGCATAAGTATTTTATGGTGGGTGAACAAATTACTGTTGAGCAATTGACAGAATTGAGCATAGTTATGAGAATATCTAGGTATGATCATGTATATAGGCATCACGTCCGAGACAAGTAGACCGACTCCTGCCTGCATCTACTACTATTACTCCACACATCAACCGCTATCCAGCATGCATCTAGAGTATTAAGTTCAAGAGAACAGAGTAACGCTTTAAGCAAGATGACATGATGCAGAGGGATAAACTCATGCAATATGATGAAAACCCCATCTTGTTATCCTTGATGGCAACAATACAATACGTGTCTTGCTGCCCCTACTGTCACTGGGAAAGGACACTGCAAGATTGAACCCAGAGCTAAGCACTTATCCCATTGTGAGGGAGTCCTGGATTAGGGGGTCTCTGGACAGCCGGACTATATCCTTTGGCCGGACTGTTGGACTATGAAGATACAAGATTGAAGACTTCGTCCCGTGTCCGGATGGGACTCTACTTGGCATGGAAGGCAAGCTAGGCAATACGGATATATATATATATCTCCTCTTTTGTAACCGACCTTGTGTAACCTAGCCCCCGGTGTCTATATAAACCGAAGGGTTTTAGTCCGTAGGACAACATACAATCATACCATAGGCTAGCTTCTAGGGTTTAGCCTCTCCGATCTCGTGGTAGATCAACTCTTGTACTACCTATATTATCAAGAATAATCAAGCAGGATGTAGGGTTTTACCTCCATCAAGAGGGCCCGAACCTGGGTACAATATCGTGTCCCCTGCCTCCTGTTACCATCCGCCTTAGACGCACAGTTCGGGACCCCCTACCCGAGATCCGCCGGTTTTGACACCGACATTGGTGCTTTCATTGAGAGTTCCTCTGTGTTGTCGCCGCTAGGCTTGATGGCTCCTACGATCATCGATAGCGATGCAGTCCAGGGCGAGACTTTTCTCCCCGGATAGATCTTTGTATTCGGCGGCTCCGCACTGCGGGCCAACTCGCTTGGCCATCTAGAGCAGATCGAGAGTTACGCCCCTGGCCGTCAGGTCAGGTTTGGAAGCTTAAACTACACGGCAGATATCCGCGGAGACTTGATCTCCGACGGATTCGAGCCTTTGCCTAGTGCGCCACATGGTCACAATGGGCGTGATTTAGCTCTGCCATCACACAGTGCCCAGGAGATCGCGTCGGCAACCGCTCCGACCCTCAATTCGGATCCAGCTGTGCCATCCATGGGCGGGTGCATAGACCCCGCCACGGAGACCGTATCCTCAGCGGCGATCGAGCCGAATATCGACCTTACCCTTCACGAGAGCCGTGATGCCGAACTACCAGATTCTTCCCCGGCCACGGACTCCGAACCGCCTGCGCCCGTGCCTATCAAATCCGATTGGGCGCCGATCATGGAGTTCACCTCCGCGGATATCTTTCAGCACTCGCCCTTCCGCGACATACTGAAATCATTAAGGTCTCTCTCCTTGTCAGGAGAGTCCTGGCCGAACCATGTCCGGCGGGATTGGGGTACGGATGACGACGAAATTCGCCGCCCACCCACCACCCACTTAGTAGCCACTGTCGATGATTTGACCGACATGCTCGACCTGGACTCCGAAGACATCAACGGTATGGACGACGATGCAGGAAACGAACAGGAACCACCGCCCACAGGGCACTTGACACCCACCTCATCATATGATGTATACATGGTGGACACACCCAAAGAAAACGACGACGAGGAATGGAAGGACGCAACGAAGGGTTGTTCCCTCGAGAAGCAGTCAAAGCGGCGACGTAAGCGCCGCTCCAAATCCCGCCTCGCCAGAAACAACGGTCACATAGACCCAGCGATAGAGCAGGGTGAACCATCGCCCGACCAGGGCAACACGGAGAATCAAACCGAACAACCCGACTCCGTCGAAGATAACAGTCCAAACGATATCACACCGGACAGGCTCCTGGAGCAACAAAATGCCCATCAAAGGCTTGTTGCCACTGCGAGGATTTTGAAAAAGTAGAAGCAAAGGCTCGGTACTGCGCAAGACACACTCAGAATCAGATGGAGTGAAGTACTCAACACTGCAGCGAAGTATGGCGGTAATCACCACACCAAGAGCTACCTGAAGCGAAAGTTGCTACCTGAATTCGACGAGGAGGCCTTAGATCCCCCGCAATTAGAAAATAAAACGGCCATCCGGTCGGATAGACGACCTCGCGGCCAATATAGAGCCGCAAACGCCGCCGCACATAAGCCAGTACGCGATCCACGTTAGGGCTCGCATCAAAAGGATGGCGCAACCAGATCCATATATGGGCCACGCAAGCGCGCTCTAGTATGCAATACAACACAACAAACATCCGAACACCACAGTACACCCAAATACAGGGGTGCCGCACACCCCCTATGTTTCACCAATGAGGTGCTGGACCATGAATTTCTAGAGGGATTCAAACCCGTAAACATAGAGGCGTACGACGGAACAACAGACCCTGGGGTCTGGATTGAGGACTATATCCTCCATATCCATATGGCTCGAGGAGACGATCTCCATGCCATCAAGTACTTACCCCTCAAGCTCAAAGGGCCATCTTGGCACTGGCTTAAAAGCCTCCCCGAAAACTCCATAGGAAGCTGGGAAGAGCTCGAAGATGCCTTTCGGGCAAATTTTCAAGGGACCTATGTCCGACCACCGGATGCAGACGATTTAAGTCATATAACTCAACAACCCGGAGAGTCGGCCCGAAAGCTTTGGAACAGGTTCCTCACTAAGAAGAACCAAATAGTAGACTGTCCGGACGTCGAAGCCTAAGCAGCTTTCAAGCACAGCGTTCGAGACGAATGGCTCGCCAGACACCTCGGCCAAGAAAATCCAAGAACAATGGCAGCATTAACAAGCCTCATGACCCGCTTTTGCATGGGTGAGGACAGCTGGTTAGCCCGATGCAGCACCAGCGACCCAAGTACATCCGAAGTCAGGGACGGAAATGGGAAATCACGACGCAGCAAAAACAAGCGCCGGAATAAAGAAGACAGCCCGAAGAGCATGGCGGTAAACGCCGGATTCAGAAGCTCTCGGCCAGGTCAGCAAAAGCCGCCCCCCAAAGGCAACAGAGACGAACTGTCCAGCCTAAACAAAATTCTAGACCAAATATGTCAGATCCATAGTACCCCCGGCAAACCTGCAAATCATACCCATAGAGAATGTTGGGTCTTCAAGCAGTCCGGCAAGCTCAACGCCGAACATAAGGGGCAGGATACACCAAGCGAAGACGAGGACGAGCCTCGCAAGCAAAGCACTGGGGAACAGAAGAAATTCCCACCAGAAGTCAAAACAGTCAACGTGTTATACGTGATAAAGGGGAAAAACAAAGCGGCACTCCCAGAGACACATGCCCCAGGGCCTATCACCGCGGAGTTCTGCCACTGGTCATTCCAACCGATAACTTTTGACCATCAGGATTACTCAGCAAGTGTCCGGCGTGCAAGATGGGCTGCCTTGGTATTAGACCCAATAATTGACGGATACCACTTCACACGAGTCCTGATGGATGGCGGCAGCAGTTTAAACCTGATATATCAGGACACAATCCGCAACATGGGGATGGACCCAGCAAAAATCAGCCATAGCGACAGTACCTTTAAAGGAGTAACGCCAGGCCCAGAAGCCCATTGCACGGGCTCCCTGCTACTAGAGGTTATATTCGGCTTCCCTGATAACTTCCGCAGTGAAAAATTAACCATCCACATCGCTCCGTTCCAAAGCGGCTATCAAGCACTACTCGGACGCAAAGCTTTCGCTCGCTTTAACGCAATACCGCATTACGCATACCTCATGCTTAAGATGCCCGGTCCACACGGCATCATTATAGTAAATGGAAATATTGAGCGCTCCTTGCGCGTGGAAGACCGTGCGACTGCCTCGGCAACCGCACACTAAACGGCCTCACTAACTAAAGCACCTGACAGGTCGTTAAGACCACGGACACGGTTGGACGAGTCCGGCGCAGTTACATGTAATTGCTTAGGTTTGATGGCTATACCCCTATTACAATACAAGGGGCTCAACGCGCGCAAACAAGTGGCAAATAGGCTCAACTTCACTCATCTTGAACCCTACATATTTTCTTTAGTACAACCTACCTTTTTGCACGACAACTTTTCAACTAAAGTTCCTCTGTTTTACAGATGACCATCGTGCTACGCCCGTCCAGGATACGGCACAACAGAGACACAGGCGCAGACGTGCAGCAAGGACCCGTTCCACGGATTCTTTTTAGATTAAGACCCTGCGTAAACCTTTTTTACTGTCTCTTGTTGATACACATCCCCCGGATTCTTAGTACAATGGAGAAGGATGCTGACGTATTCGCATGTGGCCACGTCAGAATATTGCACGTACCTGGACACCGGGGGCTTATTACAAAGGGCACTGTCTAGGCCCGGTTCACACCATAAAGACCGAATACCTTAGGGAGTGTTCGGCGTCGCGAGTTTGGCCTTATATGCATCAGCTCCGAATCATGTCTTTGGTCAAATGTTGGGTTTGCCCGGCTCCTGTGTTTTGCTGCCTTATGTTCCGCTCTATCGGCTAAGGTGGCACCAGGAGAACTACTGTGATTGTGCCCTAGTTCCGGACGAGCACCTCGGTAGAGAAAGCCGAAAACTGATTGTCATGATATAGCGTGAGACTGGTCAACCACTCGATGACCTACCGTAATCTTCGGGATTCCTCCGCCTTAACAAAGGGTCGTTTCCTGGCCAGGCATGTATGCACCCCGAATTCAGATAAGTGCGGAGCCACCAGGGGCTATATAGTAGCCCCACTATCAAACTCCTCTGGCTAAGTGAAAGTGTTAAAGCATTGTAGTCCGGTTGCCTAGTTCGCTGCGCTATCACCTCCTTAATGGACCAAGACGTTGGATCAAGTGTGAACATGCGTCTTCTGCGAACACCCCCACATTATATGCGTGGGGGATGAAGCCGACGACTGCAATCTTTCAGGTTATATACATATATACATAAACGGCCGCACAGGAGGCATCATAATACTTTTGGGCAAAAGTATAAATACAGCCTTGATAAACTTAATAAAACATTGTTTTTACAATGGGAATACATGTCATTCAAACATAATATTCTTTGAGCACTGGGCCTCTATCGAACGAGCGCCTTCAAGAACTTCTTCAAAATAGTGCTCGGCAGTCACTCGGCCTATGGCCGAACCCTGTGCCGCAACTGTGGTGGCGTCCATCTCCGCCCAGTATGTTTTGACACGGGCAAGGGCCATCCGCGAGCCTTCTATGCACGCCAACCTCTTCATCGCATTAATGCGCGACACCGCATCAAGGAACTGCTGCACCAAACTAAAATAGTTGTTCGGCTTTGGCCTTTTCGGCCACAAATGATCCACAACAGACCTCATGGCGAGTCCGGACAATCTGTTCATCTCGGCCCATTCGGCAAGCCGATCAGTCAATGGAAGCGGACGCTCTGGAACGTTAAATTGTGACCAGAATAGCTTGTCCACTTCACGATATGTTTGACCTCGAAAGTATTCAGCCGCATCAACAGCACTCACCGCCAAATCCAGATATGCGTCTGCCGAACTCCACAACCGATCCAGAGGGGCATACTGAGGATCTCCAAACTTCCTCCGCAGCATGAAGGGTTTCCCAGCCGCGATATCCCCGGCTTGACGCAGCTCCTCCTTCTTCGCTCTCATCGCAGAGCGGGTGTCTTTGGTCGCTATCGTGACCTTTTCCAGGTCCGTCGCCTTCACTCGGTTTTCTTCTTCAAGAAGCTGGCAATGGTAGGCAGTGTCTTTTAACTTTACGGCCATCTTGGCCATTTTCTCCTTGCTCTCGCAATGCGCGGCCTTTTCGGCCCTTAACTCTTCGGCCGCCTTTAAAGCGGCCGCATTACTACTCCTTGCTTGCTCCTTGGCTCGGGCAAGCTCCGCCCGAAGGGTCTCCACGCTGGCCGCGCCATCTGCAGTCACAACATATTAAAGATACCGGCATCATGCTGCTCTTATTATGTGACACTCACTAGAAAGGCCACTTACCCTATGCCTCGTCAAGCCGCTCGTTGACAAGCACGATGTCGGCATCTGCCGCATCCAGCTGCCGCTTTATTTCGCATACCCAATAGTCCAGCTAGCCACCGGAGCCTCCATTACCTGCACATAAAGGCATTTTGGTTATTACCTGGGACTACGATCCTCTGTTTGCCGCCGTTTTCGACGACAGCCAGAGTCTCAGGGGCTACTATCTACACAGGGCACATCTAAAAATGTGTGGTACTTTTCAAAAATATACATCATTTCACGTACCTCAAAACCTGTCAGTAGACTCATAAAGGCTTCATGCAGCCCGCTTTCGGCGGACGAAATCCTTTCAATCACCGTACCCATCAATGAGCGATGCTCTTCTGAGATAACCGCCTTCTCCAGCAGATCCCTCCGTACATCCGACCGTGCACCAGACGGTGTCGGACTCTTTTGGTTGCTCTCTTCAAGAGCCGGATACTGGGGACTTCGGGTGGCCATAGGATTATCTTCTGGCCTCGCCGGATCAGGAGAGACCCTCCGCGATGACACTTCAAGGTCGTCCGCTTCTTGAGCCAGGGAGTCCGGGGGAGCGTTTCGCTCTCCATCATCTCCGAAAGAAGATCCCCCAAAGACGAGCTCAGCTGAGAAGGGCTAAGATCTAAACTACAAGATAAATACTTCGGTTATTTTCCTCAGAAGTAAGGTAGGATATCTTCATTATTAAATACCTTCTGATTACTTACAACTCGTTAGAGGCTGATCCCTGCGTGGACATTGTGCGGCAAGAACTCCCGCCGAGGCAGGACCCTCTGGCGGAGATTTCTTCACCCATTTGGAAACCTTGATTTCTGGATCTTCGGAGGTGGTCCTTTTCCTTCCCCGAGGAGAAAGAGTGTCAGACTCTTCCTCTCGGTTATCCTCCCTCATGGAGGCGCTCATTCCCTTGGTTGGAACAGGTAGCGATGGAGGCCCGCTTTCGCCCTCTTTATTCCCCCCTTCATCTTCCTTCGAGGGCACTGGACAAGGCGCTGGCTCGAGCATCTTTTCCAGCACCGGAATGTCCAAGCCTTCAGGAAGGGGGGCCGAACACCGGATCATCTTCGCCGTTGTTATCCAGTCCTGGTCAAAGAGCAATTTTTCAGGATGACGTCATGATAAATAAAAGGACAGTGTGTTCGGACATGGGATTACTTACTTGGGCAGTGGTGCGGTTGCTGCTTAGGCCTACGTCCTTGGTGGTGTCCGGACACTCTATTTGGGGTCCGAAGAACGATTTGTACATCTCCTCATGCGTCAGGCCGAGGAAATTCTAAATAGTGCACGGTCCTTCCGGGTTCAATTCCCACATACGGAGGGGCCGGCGTTTCCAAGGCAGGACTCGACAGACCAGCATGACTTTCATTACCATAACCAAACTGAAATCTCCCTCAAAGAGATCTCGTATGCGGCTCTGCAGTATGGGCACGTCCTTGGCTGGGCCCCAGCTCAGCCCCTGCTGATCCATAACATCAGTTGTGGTGGAGGGCCTGAGCGAAAGGTGGGGGCAGCTACCCACTTGGCACTTCGGGGAGCTATGACGTAAAACCACTCCCGTTGCCACAATCCGGACACCTCTGGAAAGGAACCCTTTGGCCATGGAGCATTGGCAATTTTGCTTATTAAAGCACCTCCGCACGCTGCGTACTGTCCCTCGACCGTCTTCGGCTTCACATCGAAGGTCTTGAGCCACAAGCCGAAGTGAGGGGTAATGCGGAGGAAGGCCTCATAGACGAAAATAAATGACGAGATGTGGAGAAGGGAGTCCGGGGCCAGATCGTGAAAATCCAGCCTATAATAGAACATGAGACCCCTGACAAAGGGATCCAGAGCGAGGCCTAGTCCTCGGAGGAAGTGGGAGACGAACACAACACTCTCGTTGGGTTCGGGAGTAGGGATGACCTGCCCTCTGGCGGGCAGCCTATGCGAAATTTTGGCGGTCATGTATCTGGCCTCCCTCAACTTCTTGATATCCTCCTCCGTGACGGAGGAAGGCATCCACCGGCCTTGAAGGCTGGATCCGGACATGATTGAAGGTCCGAAGCACCTGACCTGGGCTTTGGGTGTTAGAACTCGAGGCAGGGGAAGGATTCGATTGAGCATGGGAGGGAAGAAGTAAAGGCCTTGTCCCTTTATAAAGAGGGTGAATATCAAGCGTCCTCCTCGTGGCTGTTTGGGACTTGCCTAAAATCTAGGAGTCCTAGGCGCGGTTGGGTTACCCACGTCTGTATTGATGAGAATCCCGTAATAAGGGAAACACGATCTCTGCTTTGACAAGACGTGTCAAGAAACCGCCTCACATTATGTGCGGGGGCTGGTTGAAGAAAAACGGTTCACATAATTACCGGGCTGTGGCGTGATGTCATGCTGCCAAAACGTGTCAGCAGATTGGATTTGTGGAAATATTACTCTCTCTCTCTCTACAGTGGTATGTGGAACTTATTTTGCAGGGTCGGACACTATCCTTGTATTCAAACTCTTTTGTGGTGTATTCGGAGGAGGAACCCGCCTTGCAATGCCGAGGAAAACACTGCGCGATGGACTCTCGTCATTGAAGCCTGGTTCAGGGGCTACTGAGGGAGTCCTGGATTAGGGGGTCTCCGGACAGCCGGACTATATCCTTTGGCCGGACTGTTGGACTATGAAGATACAAGATTGAAGACTTCGTCCCGTGTCTGGATGGGACTCTACTTGGCGTGGAAGGCAAGCTAGGCAATACAGATATGTATATCTCCTCTTTTGTAACCAACCTTGTGTAACCCTAGCCCCCGGTGTCTATATAAACCGGAGGGTTTTAGTCCGTAGGACAACATACAATCATACCATAGGCTAGATTATAGGGTTTAGCCTCTCCGATCTCGTGGTAGATCAACTCTTGTACTACCCATATTATCAAGAATAATCAAGCAGGACGTAGGGTTTTACCTCCATCAAGAGGGCCCGAACCTGGGTAAAACATCATGTCCCCTGCCTCCTATTACCATCCGCCTTAGACGCACAGTTCGGGACCCCCTACCCAAGATCCGTCGGTTTTGACACGACACATTGCAAGAAAGATCAATCTAGTAGGCCAAACCAAACTGATAATTCGAAGAGACTTGCAAAGATAACCAATCATACATAAAAGAGTTCGGAGAAGATTCAAATATTATTCATAGATAAACTTCATCATAAACCCACAATTCATCGGTCTCAACAAACACACCGCAAAAGAAGATTACATCAAATAGATATCCACAAGAGAGGGGGAGAACTTTGTATTGAGATCCAAAAAGAGAGAAGAAGACATCTAGCTAATAACTATGGACCCGAAGGTCTGAGGTAAACTACTCACACTTCATCGAAGAGGCTATGGTGTTGATGTAGAAGCCCTCCGTGATCGACGCCCCCTCCGGCGGAGCTCCGGAACATGCCCCAAGATGGGATCGCGTGGATACAGAAAGTTACGGCAGTGGAATTAGGGTTTTGGCTCCGTATCTGATCGTTTGGGGGTACATAGGTGAGGGAGTCCTAGATTAGGGGGTCTCCGGACAGCCGGACTATATCCTTTGGCCGGACTGTTGAACTATGAAGATACAAGATTGAAGACTTCGTCCCATGTCCGGATGGGACTCTCCTTGGCTTGGAAGGCAAGCTAGGCAATACAGATATGTAGATCTCCTCCCTTGTAACCGACTCTGTGTAACCTTAGCCCCCTCCGGTGTCTATATAAACCGGAGGGTTTAGTCCGTAGGACAATATACAATCATACCATAGGCTAGCTTCTAGGGTTTAGCCTCTACGATCTCATGGTAGATCAACTCTTGTAATACTCATATCATCAAGAACAATCAAGAAGGACGTAGGATATTACCTCCATCAAGAGGGCCCGAACCTGGGTAAACATCGTGTCCCCTGCCTCCTGTTACCATCCGCCTTAGACGCATAGTTCAGGACCCCCTACCCGAGATCCGCCGGTTTTAACACCGACATTGGTGCTTTCATTGAGAGTTCCACTGTGTCGTCACCATAAGGCTTGATGGCTCCTTCGATCATCGGTAGCGATGTGGTCCAGGGTGAGGTTTTCCTCCCCGGACAAATCTTTGTATTCGGCGGCTTCGCACTACGGGCCAATTCGCTTGGCCATCTGGAGCAGATCGAGAGCTACGCCCCTGGCCATCAGGTCAGATTCAGAAATTAAAACTACACTGCCGACATCCGCGGAGACTTGATCTTTGACGGATTCGAGCCCGTGTCAGGTGCGCTGCACAATCACGACGAGCATGACGTAACTCTACCGTTAGACAATGTTCGAGAGATCGCATCTACAACTACTCCGGCTGTCAATCCGGAGCAAATCACGCCATACGAGAGCGGAGGGACAGACCCCGCCATGGAGGCCACACTCTCAGTGGCGATAGAGCCGAATACTGACTTCACCTCTTATGAGAGCCGTGTCGCCGAACCACTGGATTCACCTCCGGCCATGGACTCCGAGCAGCTTACATCCATGCCCATCGAATCTGACTGGGCGCCGATCATGGAGTTCACCTCTGCGGATATCTTTCAGCACTCGCCCTTCGGTGATGTGCTAAATTCATTGAGGTCCCTCTCCCTGTCAGGAGAACCATGGCCGAACTATGTCCGGCTAGAATGGGATGCGGACGATGAAGAAATTCGCGCCCACCCACCACCCACTTAGTAGCCACACTCGACGATTTAACCGACATGCTCGACTTCGACTCCGAAGACATCGGCGGTATGGACAACGATGCAGGAGACGAGCAGGAACCACCGCCCACAGGGCGCTGGACCGCTACCTCATCATACGACATATATATGGTAGACATCCCTAACGAAGGCAATGGCGACGAGACAGCGAAGGATGACCCCTTCAAGAAGCAACCCAAGAGCTGACGTCAGCGGCGCCACTCTAAGTCCCGCCACAGCAAAAGTAGTGATACCGGCACAGGAGACAATAATACTCCGGATAGTGCCAAAGACAACCACAATCCCCCCAGCACGATATAGAGCCGGAGGATGAACAAGCCAGCCCTCCAGAGCAGGCATCTGATGGAGAACCAGAGGAGGACAATTACATGCCTCTCTCCAAAGACGAGGTGAGCCTCGGCGACAAAGAATTTATCATGCCTGAGGACCCCGTCGAACAGGAGCGCTTCAAGCGCCGGCTTATGGCCACAGCAAATAGCCTGAAGAAAAAGCAACAACGGCTTCAAGCAGACCAAGACTTGCTAGCAGACAGATGGACCGAAGTCCTTGCGGCCGAGGAATACGAACTCGAGCGCCCCTCTAAGAGTTACCCAAAATGCAGGTTGCTACCTCACCTCGAGGAGGAAGCATTAAAACCTCATGCACCAGTGTACGATGCGGCTGACCGGCCACTGCGTGGCCGAGCTAAAGAGGCGTTCCAACCTGAAGTTCAGCCTGCACTCCGCCGCCACTCAATCCAAAATACCAAGGCTCGGGGCAGCACATGGGACCTGCGAGATGTATTGGACAGTAAGGCAAAACTTGCAAGGTCAATATACAGGTCACGGGCACGCGCGCCAACATGGGACGATGATCGTCGCGCCGGATATGCCAAAAGGAAATCTGGCAGAGCCGAATACAGCAGACAAGACTCATATGAACTGCGTCGGGATATAGCTTGGCACAGAGGCACCGCACACCCCCTATGCTTCACTGATGAAGTTATGGATCACGAATTCCCGGAGGGTTTCAAACCCATAAATATCGAATCATATGATGGTACAACAGATCCCGCGGTATGGATTGAGGATTTCCTCCTTCACAACCACATGGCTCGCGGTGATGATCTACACGCCATCAAGTACCTCACACTAAAACTCAAAGGACCATCTCGGCATTGGCTGAATAGCTTGCCAGCAGACTCTGTCGGCAGTTGGGAGGATCTGGAAGATGCATTCCTTGATAACTTCCAGGGCACTTATGTGCGACCACCGGATGCTGATGACTTGAGCCATATAACTTAGCAGCCAGGGGAATCGGCCAGACAATTCTGGACTCGGTTCCTGACCAAGAAAAACCAAATTGTCGACTGTCCGGATGCAGAGGCCTTAGCGGCATTCAAGCATAACATCCGCGACGAGTGGCTTGCCTGACACCTCGGCCAGGAGAAGCCGAAGTCCATGGCAGCCCTCACGACACTCATGGCCCGCTTTTGTGCGGGCGAAGATAGCTGGCTGGCTCGCAGCAACAACACATCCAGGAATCCGGGCACTCCGGATAACAAAGATGCCAATGGCAAATCACGACGCAACAAACACAAGTGCCGCAAATATGGTGATAAAACCAATAATACGACAGTTAATGCCGGGTTCAGGGTCTCAAAGCCCGGTCAGCGGAAAGGGCCCCACAATAATACAAATCCGGGTCCATCCAGTCTGGACCGCATACTCGCTCGCCAATGCCAAATTCATGGCACCCCAGAAACGCCAGCCACCCATACCAACAGAGAATGATGGGTCTTCAAACAAGCCGGCAAGGCAGGTGCCAAACACGAAGAGGGGTCTCAAAGTGACGATAGCAATGAAGAGCCCAGTTTCCGAACACAGGAGGGCAAAAGAAATCCCCCCCCCCATACTCAATCGGTGAATGTGGTAAATACCACCCAACCGGCCCACTTGATGTAAGCTAGGGCCGGTCACCTTCAACCGCACGAATCGTCCGGTTAAAGCCAATTGGGGCAATCCAGCCGCACTAATCCTCGACCCAATAGTAGACGGGTTCCACCTCACTCGAGTCCTTATGGACGAAGGTAGCAGCTTAAACCTGCTTTACCAGGATACAGTGCGCAAGATGGGCATCGATCAGTCAGCGATCAAGGCCACTAAAGCCACTTTTAGAGACATCATACCAGATATGGAGTAACTATCAAGCACTGCTTGGGCGACTGCTTTCGCTCGATTCAACGCGGTACCACATGGTGCCTATCGTAAGCTCACAATGCCCGGCCCACGCGGCGTCATCACGGATCATGGCAAGGCCGGATTTTCTTTCGACGCCAACAAATACATCACTGCCTTAGCAGCAGGAACACCGGGCAGCACCTTGCAGATGAACCTCAAATCGACACCTAGGCTCCCGGACACCGTCAAGGGGCTCCGAACTACTTCACGGAAGGATACTCTGGCTCGTCCAGGGTTCAACTAAACACTCCAGCGAAGGCCACGACAGGCCGAACTCAGCGGCTCAACCGCCCTCTGGCACGCAAACATTTCTTATATTTCCTTCGCAGGTCCACCTTCGCACCGACCAGGACGGACTCCACAGAGGTAGCTCGAACACGCCTGGGGATCCTTAGACATTCCCGCAGCGGCCGTCCGGGCACAATACAAACCCGCACTCAACCTTTTCCCCTGGTCACAGCAGGTTCTGCTATCACAACTCCTTTTTTATCACATTACTTGTACCATACGCATAGACGTATTATTCATACAACATGTGGATTCATATGATGTTTACCTGCTAGTCATTTCTTATCGAAATCATTCCGTCAAATGGCATCCGTACATAGCGGTATGCCCTATATATGCGAGGGGCTTCGTCTTCCTCGTAACACGGCAATAAAAGTCCGAACACCTTCACGGAAGTTCGACACCCGAACTTATAGCATTATATGCATCAGCTCTGAATCATGTCTTGGGTCAATAGTTGGGTTTGCCCGGCTCCTATGTTTTGGTACCTTACGCTCCGCTATATCGGCTAAGGTAGCACTGGGAGAACTACGACGATTGTGTCCCGGTTCTTCCGGACGAGCACCTCAGTAGAGAAAGCCAAAAACTGACTGTCATGATATGGCGAGAGCTGGTCAGCTGTTCGAGCGGTCACAAAATCTTTAAGGATTTCTCCCGCACAATGCCATAAGCAATGCAGCGTGAGAAGGATCGGATTTTTTTCCGATCAGGCGCTTATAGAGCCCCTAGTACGGTCTTCCAAACACAAGGGGTTGCACCGACCATACTAAAGCTCCTATGGCTAAGTGAGAGTGATAAAGCCCTATAGTCCGATTGCTTGGTTCGTTGTGCTGAGCACCTCCCTTGGAGGACCCAAAACTGGGATAAAGAGTGCTCAGGTTTATCCCGAACACCCCCGTACTCCTTACGTGGGGGCAGAAGTCGACGACTGGCCAACTCTCAACCTTAATATACAAACGGCCGCACAAGAGGGTAAACTTTTATATAACAGTCGACATATCAACGACCTTGTTTAAAAATTACAACGGACAATATGATCCGCATTCAGGGAAATACAATGTCCTTGGTACATAGCTCCGCCGCAAGGTAGGATCCTTTCAGGACACTCTTATAATATGATTCGGGCTTGCAGTGCTCCTTCCCCTCCGGCGGTCCTTCGGTCACCAGCTTTTTGGCATCCATCTTCCCCAGTGCACCTTTGCAAGGGCAAAGGCCATTCGCGCTCCTTCTATACAGACCGACCGCTTGATGACGTCAAGTCGAGGGCAAGCGCTTATAACCCGCCTTACGAGCCCAAAGTAGCTGCTTGGAATCGGTACGGCAGGCCATAGCCGGATAAACACATCTTTCATGGCTAGTTCCGCCACCTTATGCAGTTCGATCAGCTATTTCAGTTGATCAGCAAAAGGCACCGGATAATTCGGTGCCAAATACTGACACCAAAAAAGCTTGTCGGCGGTGCTCCTTCCTTCAACTCGGTAGAAGTGAGTGGCATCTGATATACTGTGCGGCAGCTCGGCAAATACACCTGAGAAGTCCAGATTCGCAATCAGTAATATAGTTTTCCCTTCAAATATTTTCTTTACATGGGAAAAACTTACCTGCCGTGATCTGCCTCGCCTCTTGGATCCCCTGCAGCGCGCTTTGGGTTTCCCCCTGGGCGTCGCTCGTGGCTTGGCGCGCCATGGTGAGTTCGGACTCTTTCTCCGTTAAACTCTGCTCCAAGGCCTCGCATTTACTTACGGCCTCTTGCAGCTCCTGCTTGGCTTTAATAACTCTGGCCTCGTGTTTCTCATGAAGAGTCCGCTCCGTGGCCGCCTTTTTCTCGGCCTCGGCAACGGCCCATTTAAGGGCCTCGACTTCGGTCATAACTCCTAGCACAAATTATGCGGCTCACTTCATACCAAACATTTATCTCACAATAAATACACATAATACTAGTGCATACCTTGCTTATCCCTCAACTGCATTTGCAATTGGCCAATTTCTTCTTTGGCCCGCTCCAGACTTTGATTCAGTCCGGCGATCTCCGCAGTATGAGAGGCAGCAGCCGCTACAGGTATCTGCTCAAAGCAGGAGAGAAATCAATGTCATTTAGTAAGTCTTCCGGAGATCATGAATTCGATCCCCTGTCTGGTTCTTTCTTTCACCGAACAGTGTATCAGGGGCTACTATCTATACAATGACACTCTTCGATAACTCATATAACATACCTCGAAGCCTTTTATAAGGCTGATACAAGCTTCGTTCAGTCCATTCTCGGTCGACTGAATTTTCTTAATCACCGCGCCCATCAGGGCACGGTGTTCACCAATAATGGAGGCATCTCGTAGCGCCACCAGCAAAGCATCCAACACTTCTAGATGGACAGAGGGCGCCGACTGAATCTTTTTCCCCACGTCTCCGGCCCCTGCGGTTCGACCTCCAGGCGCCGACTTCACAGTTTTTTCCTTTTCTCCTTGGCCGGGGTCCTGTCAGGACAAGGCCTCGGTGTTTGGCACCTGTTTGGAGGAAGGGTCCTTCGGGGGTGTCCCGCTCTCCACAGCGTTTGAGCTTAGCAAGTCCTCTGATGAGGATTGTTCGGTACGGGACCTCGTCGGACTACAAGAAATATATGGCTTAGGTTAAAATACTAAGCCACGATGAGTCCGGACGTTTAAACATATTCGGATACTCACGAGTTCACCAGGGGCTGGGCCCTGGGATCCCATGCCGTGCCGCTGTCAGCGGCGGCAGGAGACTCCTCTTGACGAGGAATATTTCCTCTTTTGGGTAGTTCGGCCTCCAAGGATGTGGAGGCCGTCCTCTTCCTTCTTCCCTCCGCAAGGGATTCATCTCCCTCCTCCTTTTTGTCCTCTTCGAAGGCGGAATGGGCTTCAGAGCCTTCGGGTATTGTGCCCGAAGTGCCGCAACAATGAAGGCCGCCCCGAGTCTTTTTACCCCCTTCTCGGTCGTCTTCTTCGGCACCTTGTAGGGCTCCGGGACCAGCATCTTCGTCAAAAGTGGGATGGCCGGGTCTTCGGGCAGCGGGGCCGGACAATGGATCTGCTCCGCCTTCTTCGTCCAGCTCTGGGAAAGTTGAATAAACACGCGTTGCTACCTCTTGAGCACTGCGTTGGGTTTCCCTGAAGACGAGAGGATGATGTAGCAAAGTAGCATAAGTATTTCCCTCAGATTTTGAGAACCAAGGTATCAATCCAGTGGGAGGCTACGCGCGAGTCCCTCGTACCTACACAAAAACAATAGCTCAACGCAACCAACGTGCTTAGGGGTTGTCAATCCCTTCACGGTCACTTACGAAAGTGAGATCTGGTAGAGATGATAAATAATATTTGTGGTATTTTTGGTATAGAGATGCAAAGTGAAAAGTAAAAGGCAAAGTAAAAAAAGCAAAGCAATAATAAAGTGATGGAGATTGATATGATGAGAAAGAGACCTGGGGGCCATAGGTTTCACTAGTGGCTTCTCTCAAGAGCATAAGTATTCTACGGTGGGTGAAAAAATTATTGTTGAGAAATTGACGGAATTGAGCATAGTTATGAGAATATCTAGGTATGATCATGTATATAGGCATCACGTCCGAGACAAGTAGACCGACTCCTACCTGCATCTACTACTATTACTCCACTCATCGACCGCTATCCAACATGCATCTAGAGTATTAAGTTAAAAACAGAGTAACGCCTTAAGCAAGATGACATGATGTAGAGGGATAGTTTCATGCAATATGATAAAAAACCATCTTGTTATCCTCGATGGCAACAATACAATACGTGCCTTGCTGCCCCTTCTGTCACTGGGAAAGGACACCGCAAGATCAAACCCAAAGCTAAGCACTTCTCCCATGGCAAGAAAAACCAATCTAGTAGGCCAAACCAAACTGATAATTCGATGAGACTTGCAAAGATAACCAATCATACATAAAAGAATTCAGAGAAGATTCAAATGTTATTCATAGATAGACTAGATCATAAACCCACAATTCATCGGTCTCAACAAACACACCACAAAAAGAAGATTACATCGAATAGATCTCCACGAGAGAGGGGGAGAACATTGTATTGAGATCCAAAAAGAGAGAAGAAGCCATCTAGCTACTAACTATGGACCCGTAGGTCTGAAGTAAACTACTCACACTTCATCGTAGGGGCTTGGATGATGATGTAGAAGCCCTTCGTGATCGATGCCCCTCCGACGGAGCTCCGGAACAGGCCCCAAGATGGGATCTCGTGGATACAGAAAGTTGTGGCGGTGGAATAAGGTTTTTGGCTCCGTATCTGATCGTTTGGGGGTACGTGGGTATATATAGGAGGAAGAAGTATGTCGGTGGAGCAACAAGGGGCCCACGAGGGTGGAGGGCGCGCCTGGGGGGGGGGGGCAGGCGCGCCCCCTACCTTGTGGCCTCCTGTTAATTGGCTTGACCTAGGGTCCAAGTCTCCTGAGTTGTATTCAGTGAGAAAATCACGTTCCCGAAGGTTTCATTCCGTTTGGACTCCATTTGATATTCCTTTTCTTCGAAACCCTAAAACAAGCAAAAAAACAGCAATTCTGGGCTGGGCCTCCGGTTAATAGGTTAGTCCTAAAAATAATATAAAAGTGGATAATAAAGCCAAATAATGTCCAAAACAGTAGATAATATAGCATGGAGCAATCAAAAATTATAGATACGTTGGAGACGTATCAAGCATCCCCAAGCTTAATTCCTGCTCGTCCTCGAGTAGGTAAATGATAAAAACAGAATTTTTGATGTGGAGTGCTACTTGGCGTAATTTTAATGTAATTCTTCTTAATTGTGGTATGAATATTCAGATCCGAGAGATTCAAGACAAAAGTTCATATTGACATAAAAATGATAATACTTCCAACATACTAACTAAGCAATTATGTCTTCTCAAAATAACATGGCCAAAGAAAGTTCATCCCTACAAAATCATATGGTTTAGTCATGTTTCATTTTCGTCACACAAGAATGCTATCATCATGCACAACCCCGATGACAAGCCAAGCAATTGTTTCATACTTTAGTAATCTCAAACCTATAAACTTTCACGCAATATATGAGCGCGAGCCATGGACATAGCACTATAAGTGGAATAGAATATAATGAGGGAGTTATGTGTAGAAGACAAAAAAAGAGGAGGTCTCACATCAACGAGGCTAATCAGTGGGCTATGGGGATGCCCACCGATTGATGTTAATGCAAGGAGTAGGGATTGCCATGCAACGGATGCACTAGAGCTATAAATGTATGAATGCTCAACAAAAGAAACTAGTGGGTGTGCATCCAACTTACTTGTTCACGAAGACCTAGGGCACTTGAGGAGGCCCATTGTTGGAATATACAAGCCAAGTTCTATAATGAAAAATTCCCACTAGTATATGAAAGTGATAACATGAGAGACTCTCTACTATGAAGATCATGGTGCTACCTTGAAGCACAAGTGTGGCAAAGGATAGTAACATTGTCCCTTCTCTCTTTTTCTCTCATTTTTTGGGGCCTTTTCTCTTTCTTTTATGGCCTTTCTCTTTTTTTGGGCCTTCTCCTTTTTTATGGCATTTCCTCTTTTTTTATATATATTCCTCACTTGGGACAATGCTCTATAAAATGATGATCATCACACTTCAATTTATTTACAACTCAATGATTACAACTCGATACTAGAACAAAGATGATTGTATATGAATGCCTCCGGCGGTGTACCGGGATATGCAATGAACCAAGAGTGACATGTATGAAAGAATTATGAACGGTGGCTTTGCCACAAATACTATGTCAACTACATGATCATGCTAAGCAATATGACAATGATGAATGTGTCATGATGAACGGAATGATGGAAAGTTGCATGGCAATAGATCTCGGGATGGCTATGGAAATGCCATAATAGGTAGGTATGGTGGCTGTTTTGAGGAAGATACAAGGAGGTTTATGTGTGAAAGAGCGTATCATATCACGGGGTTTGGATGCACCGGTGAAGTTTGCCCCAACTCTCAATGTGAGAAAGGGCAATGCACGGTACCGAAGAGTCTAGCAAGGATGGAAGGGTGAGAGTGTGTATAATCCATGGACTCAACATTAGTCATAAAGAACTCACATACTTATTACAAAAATCTACAAGTCATCAAAAACCTCGGTACTACGCGCATGCTCCTAGGGGGATAGATTGGTAGGAAAAGACCATCGCTCGTCCCCGACCGCCACTCATAAGGAAGACAATCAAATAACACCTCATGTTTCAAATTTGTTGCATAACGTTTACCTTACGTGCATGCTACGGGACTTGCAAACCTCAACACACAAGTATTTCTAAATTTCACAACTACTCAACTAGCACAAATTTGATATTATTACCTCCATGTCTCAAAACAATCATCAAGCATCAAACTTCTCTTAGTATTCAACACACTCATAAGAAAGTTTTATTATTAATCTTGCATACCAAGCATATTAGCATTTTAAGCAAATTTACCATGCTATTAAGACTCTCAAAATAATCTAAGTGAAGCATGAGAGATCAATAGTTTCTATAAAACAAATCCACCACCGTGCTCTAAAAGATATAAGTGAAGCACTAGAGAAAAATTATAAAACTCAAAAGATATAAGTGAAGCACTAGAGTAAAACTATAGAGCTCAAAAGATATAAGTGAAGCACATAGAGTATTCTATCAAATTCCAAATTATGTATGGCTCTCTCAAAAGGTGTGTACAGCAAGGATGATTGTGTTAGACTAACAAGCAAAGACTCAAATCATAAAAGACGCTCCAAGAAAAACACATATCATGTGGTGAATAAAAATATAGCTCCAAGTAAAGTTACCGATAGAAGTAGACGAAAGAGGGGATGCCTTCCGGGGCATCCCCAAGCTTTGGCTTTCAGGTGTCCTTAGATTATATTGGGGGTGCCATGGGCATCCCCAAGCTTAGTCTCTTGCCACTCCATGTTCCATAATCCATTAAATCTTTACCCAAACTTGAAAACTTCACAACACAAAACTTAAAGTAGAAAATCTCGTGAGCTCCGTTAGCGAAAGAAAACAAAATATCACTTCAAGGTACTGTAATGAACTCATTCTTTATTTATATGGGTGTTATACCTACTGTATTCCAACTTCTCTATGGTTCATAAATTATTTTACTAGCCATAGATTCATCAAAATAAGCAAACAACACACGAAAAACAGAATCTGTCAAAAACAGAACAGTCTGTAGTAATCTGTAGCTAGCGCAAGATCTGGAACCCCAAAAATTCTAAAATAAATTGCTGGACGTGAGGAATTTATCTGTAATAATCTTAAAAAATAATTAACTAAATATCACTCTCCAAATAAAAATTACAGCAGTTCTCGTGAGCGCTAAAGTTTCTGTTTTTTACAGCAAGTTCAACAAGACTTTCCCCAAGTCTTCCCAACGGTTCTACTTGGCACAAACACTAATTAAACACAAAAAACACAAGAAAAACAGAGGCTAAATAATTTATTTATTACTAACATCAAGGATAAATATTGGGTTGTCTCCCAACAAGCGCTTTTCTTTAAGGCCTTATAGCTAGGCATAATATTTCAATGATGCTCACATGAAAGACAAGAATTGAAGCACAAAGAGAGCATCATAAAACACGTGACAAACACATCTAAGTCTAACATGCTTCCTATGCATAGGCATATTATAGGCAAACAAATTATCAAGGCAAGCAAAAACTAGCATATGCGAGGAAGCGGAAAGAAACAATGGCAATCTCAACATAACGAGAGGTAATTTAGTAACATGAAAATTTCTACCACCATATTTTCCTCTCTCGTAATAATTATATGTAGGATCATAAGAAAATTCAACAAAATAGCTATCACATAAAATATTTTCAACATGATCCACATGCATGCAAAGTTGACACTCTTCCAAAATAGTGGGATTAACATTAACTAAAGTCATGACCTTTCCAGACCCACTTTTATCAAAAATTTCATAAGATTGATCATTCTTCAAATATGTGGGATCTAAAGTTGACACTCTTCCAAACCCACTTTCAATAATATTGCAAACACTATTATCAATCTCATATTCATCATGGGGCTTAAATAAATTTTCAATATCATAAGAAGAATCATCCCAATCATGATCATTGCAACAAGTAGAGGACATAGCAAAACTAACATCCCCAAGCTTAGGGTTTTGCATATTTTTAGCACAATTGACATCAAGAGAGTTTATAGTGAAATCATTGCAATCATGCTTCTTATTCAAAGATCTATCATGAATCGCTTCATAAAGTAATTCATCACACTTTTCAGATTCACGAATTTCAAGCAAAACCTCATAAAGATAATCTAGTGCACAAAACTTACTAGCAACTGGTTCATCATAATTGGATCTCTTAAAAAGATTATAAAGCGGATGAGGATCCATAGATCTTAGTTTCTCTGTTTAGTAATAAATAAATAACTATTCCAACCATATGAGCAAACAAGAGGCAAACAGGCAAAAAGAGGCAAATAGAGAAAGAGAGGGAGGATAGAGAGAGAGAGGGCGAATAAAATGGCAAGGGTGAAGTGGGGAAGAGGAAAACGAGAGGCAAATGGCAAATAATGTAATGCGGGAGATAGGGATTGTGATGGGTACTTGGTATGTTGAATTTTGCACAGACTCCCCAGCAACGGCGCCAGAAATTCTTCTTGCTACCTCTTGAGCACTGCGTTGGGTTTCCCCGAAGAGGAGAGGATGATGCAGCAAAGTAGCGTAAGTATTTCACTCAGTTTTTGAGAACCAAGGTATCAATCCAGTAGGAGGCTACGCGTGAGTCCCTCGTACCTGTTGGGGAACGTACCAGAAATTCAAAATTTTCTACGCATCACCAAGATCAATCTATGGAGTAATCTAGCAATGAGGGGAAGGAGAGTGCCTCTACATACCCTTGTAGATCGCTATGCGGAAGCACTCAAGTGAACGGGGTTGATGGAGTCGTACTCATCGTGATTCAAATCACCGGAGATCCTAGTGCCGAACGGACAGCACCTCCGCGTTCAACACACGTGCAGCTCGGTGACGTCTCCTATGCCTTGATCCAGCAAGGGGAGAAGGAGAGGTTGGGGAAGACTCCATCCAGCAGCAGCACAACGGCGTGGTGGTGGTGGAGGAGCGTGGCAATCCTGCAGGGCTTCGCCAAGCACCGCGGGAGAGGAGTAGGGAGAGAGGCAGGGCTGCGCCATGGAGAGGTCAAAACTCATTTGTTGGCAGCCCCAAAGTCCTCAAGTATATATAGGGGAGAGGGAGGGGGGTGCGCCCCCTTTAGGGTTTCCACCCCAAGGGGTGCGGCAGCCCCAAACCCATCTAGGGTGGCGGCCAAGGGGGGGAGAGGGGAAACTTTCCCCCCAAGCTAGGTGGAGGCGCCCCCTCCCCAAACCCTAGGCGCCTTGGGCCCTTGTGGGGGGGCACACTAGCCCACCTGGGGCTGGTCCCCTCCCACACTTGGCCCATGCAGCCCTCCGGGGCTGGTGGCCCCACTTGGTGGACCACCGGGACCCTCCCGGTGGTCCTGGTACATTACCGATAAAACCCGAAACTTTTTCGGCGACCAAAACAGGACTTCCCATATATAAATCTTTACCTCCAGACCATTCCGGAACTCCTCGTGACGTCCGGGATCTTATCCGGGACTCCGAACAACATTCAGTAACCACGTATATCTATTCCCTATAACCCTAGCGTCATCGAACCTTAAGTGTGTAGACCCTACGGGTTCGGGAACCATGCAGACATGACCGAGACAACTCTCTGGCCAATAACCAACAGCGGGATCTGGATACCCATGTTGGCTCCCACATGTTCCACGATGATCTCATCGGATGAACCACGATGTCAAGGATTCAATCAATCCCGTATTCAATTCCCTTTGTCTAGCGGTACGATACTTGCCCGAGATTCGATCGTCGGTATCCCGATACCTTGTTCAATCTCGTTACCGGCAAGTCTCTTTACTCGTTCCGTAACACATCATCCCATGATCAACTCCTTGATCACATTGTGCACATTATGATGATGTCCTACCGAGTGGGCCCAGAGATACCTCTCCGTTTACACGGAGTGACAAATCCCAGTCTCGATTCGTGCCAACCCAACAGACACTTTCAGAGATACATGTAGTGAACCTTTATAGCCACCCAGTTACGTTGTGAAATTTGGCACACCCAAAGCACTTCTACGGTATCCGGGAGTTGCACAATCTCATGGTCTAAGGAAATGATACTTGACATTAGAAAAGCTTTAGCATACGAACTACATGATCTTTGTGCTAGGCTTAGGATTGGGTCTTGTCCATCACATCATTCTCCTAATGATGTGGTCCCGTTATCAACGACATCCAATGTCCATGGTCAGGAAACCGTAACCATCTATTGATCAACGAGCTAGTCAACTAGAGGCTTACTAGGGACATGGTGTTGTCTATGTATCCATACATGTATCTGAGTTTCCTATCAATACAATTCTAGCATGGATAATAAAAGATTATCATGAACAATGAAATATATAATAATAACTAATTTATTATTGCCTCTAGGGCATATTTCCAACAGTCTCCCACTTGCACTAGAGTCAATAATCTAGTTCACATCGCCATGTGATTAACACTCACAGGTCACATCGCCATGTGACCAACATCCAAAGAGTTTACTAGAGTCACTAATCTAGTTCACATCACTATGTGATTAATACTCAATGAGTTCTGGGTTTGATCATGTTATGCTTGTGAGAGAGGTTGTAGTCAACGGGTCTTGCCATATTCAGATCCCTATGTACTTCGCAAAACTTTATGTCATATCATAGATGCTGCTACCACGTTCCACTTGGAGCTATTCCAAATTGTTCCTCCATTATATGTATCCGGTATCTCTACTCAGAGCTATCCGGATAGGTGTTAAGCTTGCATCGACGTAACTCTTTATGTCGAACTCTTTATCACCTCCATAACTGAGAAACATTTCCTTATTCCTCTATGGATAATTTTGACCGCTATCTGGTGATCTACTCCTAGATCACCTTTGTACCCTCTTGCCAGACATGTGGCAAGGCACACATCAGGTGCGGTACTCAGCATGGCATACCATATAGAGCCTATGATAAGAGCATAGGGACGACCTTCGTCCTTCCTCTTTCTTCTGCCGTGGTCAATCTTTGAGTCTTACTCAACTTCAGACCTTACAACTCAGGTAAGAACCCCTTCTTTGAATGATCTATTTTGAACTCTTTCAAAAACATGTCAAGGTGTGCGTTCTTTGAAAGTATCATCAGGCATCCTGATCTATTTCTATAGATCTTGATGCCCAATATGTAAGCAGCTTTATCCAGGTCTTCCTTTGAAAATCACTCTTCAAACAACCGTTTATGCTTTCCAGAAATTCTACATTATTTCAGATCAACAATATGTCATCCACACATACTTATCAGAAATATTGTAGTGCTCCCACTCACTTTCTTGTAAATACAAGTTTCTAACAAACATTGTATAAACCTAAAAGCTTTGATTACTCCATCAAAGTATATATTCCGATTCCGAGATGCTTGCTCTAGTCCATAGAAGGATCGCTGGAGCCAGCATACCTTTTAGCATCCTTAGGATCGACAAAACCTTTTATCGTATCACATACAACTTTTTCTTACAAAAACTGGTAAGAAAACTTGTTTTGACATCCATCTGTCAGATTTCATAATTGAAAAACACAGCTAATGCTAACATGATTCTGACGGATTTAAGCATCGCTACGGGTGAGAAATTCTCATCGTAGTCAACTCCTTGAACTTGTGAAAAGACTCTTTCCCACAAGTCGAGCTTCATAGAAGGTAACATTACCGCACACGTCCGTCTTCTTCTCAAAGATCCATTTATCTCGATGGCTTGCCGATCAATGGGCAAGTCCACCAAAGTCCATACATGGATCCTATCTCGGATTTCATGGCTTCTAACCATTTGTCGGAATACGGGCCCACCATCGCTTCTCCATAGCTCGTAGGTTCATTGTTGTCTAACAACATGATATCTAAGACATGATTACCGTACCACTTAGGAGTAGTACATATCCTTGTCGACCTACGAGGTTCGATAGCAACTTGATCAGAAGCTTCATGATCACTATCATTAACCTCCTATTCAACAGACGTAGGCTCCACAGAAAACATCTTTCTGTGTTGCATCACTCTCTGGTTGAAATAAAGGTTCGACAACCTCATCAAGTTCTATATTCCTCCCACTCAATTCTTTCGAGAGAAACTCCTTCTCGAGAAAGGACCCGTTCTTAGCGACAAACAATTTGCCCTCAGATCTGAGATAGAAGGTATACCCAACTGTCACCTTTGGGTATCCTATGAAGATGTGTTTGTCCGGTTTGGGTTCAAGCTTCTCTGGTTGAAGCCTTAAGCATCGCAGCCCCAAACATTAAGAAACGACAACTTTGGTTTCTTGCCAAACCAATATTCATACGACGCCGTCTCAACGGACTTAGATGGTGTCCTATCTAAAGTGAATGTACCTGTCTCTAACGCATAACCTCAAAATGAAAACGGTAGATTGGTAAGAGACATCATAGATCGCACCATATCTCATAGGGTTCGATTACGACTTCTAGACACACCATTACAACTGCGGTGTTCCAGGTGGCTTCAATTGTGAAACAATTCCACAATGTCTTAAGTGATTTGCCAAACTCATAACTCAGAAAATCCCCTTTTGATCAGATCATAGGAACATGATCTCATTGTTATGATGATTCTTAACTTCACTCTGAAATCACTTGAACTTTTCAAGCGTTTCAGACTTGTGCTTCATTAAGTAAATATACCTATATCTACTCAAATCATCAGTGAAGATGAGAAAATAGCAATATCCACCGCACGCTTCAATCCTCATTGGATCACACGCATCATCATGTATGATTTCCAACAAGTCACTTGCCCGTTTCATTGTACCTGAAAACGGGGTCTTAGTCATCCTGCCCATGAGGCATGGCTCGCATGTGTCAAGCGATTCAAAATCAAGTGACTCCAAACATCCATCGATATGGAGTTTCTTCATGCATCTTACGCCAATATGACCTAAGCGGCAGTGCCACAAGAAAGTGGTACTATCATTATTAACTCTACATCTTTTGGCGTGAACATGTGTATTACCACGACCTAGATTCAATGAACCATTCACATAGGGTGCATGACCATGAAAGGTATCATTCATGTAAACAGAATAACCATTATTCTCTAACTTGAATGAATGACCGTATTGCAATGAACATGATCTAATCATATTCATGCTCAACGTAGACACTTGATAACATTTATCTAGGTTCAATACTAATCCCGAAGGCAGATGGAGCGTGCAATGGTGATCTCATCAACTTTGGAAACACTTCCAACACACATCGTCACCTCGCTCTTAGCCAGTCTCCGTTTAGTCCGTAGCTTTTGCTTCAAGTCACCAGTAATAGCAACTGAACCGGTATCCAATACCCAAGTGCTACTAGGAGTACTAGCGAGGTACACATTAATAACACATATATACTTTGTTGAAGTTGCCAGCCTTCTTATCTACCATGCATTTGGGGTAATTCCGCTACCAGTGACCGTTCCCCTTACAATAGAAGCACTTAGTCTCGGGTTTGGGTTCAACCTTGGGTTCCTTCACTGGAGCGGCAACTGATTTGCCATCCATGAAGTTTCCCTTCTAGCCCTTGTCCTTCTTGAAACCAGTGGTCTTATTAAACCATCAACACTTAATGCTCCTTCTTGATTTCTACCTTTTGCGGTCTTAAGCACCGCGAACAGCTCCGAGATCAACTCCATCCCTTGCATGTCATAGTTCATCACAAAGATCTAGTAGCTTAGTGATAGTGGCTAGAGAACTCTATCAATCACTATCTTATCTGGAAGTTTAACTCCCACTTGATTTAAGTGATTGTAGCACCCAGACATTCTGAGCACATGCTCACTAGTTGAGCTATTCTCCTCCATCTTGTTGGCAAAAGAACTTGTCAGAGGTCTCACACCTCTCAACACGGGCATGAGCCTGAAATCTCAATTTCATCTCTTGGAACATCTCATATGTTCTATGGCATTCAAAACGTCATTGGAATCCCGATTCTAAGCCGTAAAGTATGGTGCACTAAACTATCAAGTAGTCATCAGGATGTGTCTGTCAGGTGTTCACAACATCAACAGATGATGTTGTAGGGGTTTGCACATCGAGCGGTGCATCAAAGACGTAAGCCTTCTATGTAGCAGTGAGGACACTCCTCGGACTACGGACCTAGTCCGCATCAGTGCTTACAATATCTTTCAACTTGGTCTTTCTCTAGGAACGTATTGAAACAGGGAGCTACAACACGAGCTATTTATCTACAACATATTTGCAAAGAAAATTTAGACTATGTTCATGATAATTGAGTTCATTTAATGAACTCCCACTTAGATAGACATCCCTCTAGTCATCTAAGTGAAACATGATCCGAGTCAACTAGGTCGTGTCCGATCATCACGTGAGACGGACTAGTCAACATCGGTGAACATCTTCATGTTGATCGTATCTTCTATATGACTCATGCTCGACCTTTCGGTCTTCCGTGTTCCGAGGCCATGTCTGTAGATGCTAGGCTCGTCAAGTCAACCTAAGTGTTTTTGCTGTGTAAATCTGGCTTACACCCGTTGTATTCGAACGTTAGAATCTATCACACCCGATCATCACGTGGTGCTTTGAAACAACAAACCTTCGCAACGGTGCACAGTTAGGGGGAACACTTTTCTTGAAATTTTCGTGAGGGATCATCTTATTTAAGCTACCGTCGTTCTAAGCAAATAAGGTGTAAAACATGATAAACATCACATGCAAACAAATAGTGACATGATATGGCCAATATCATTTTGCTCCTCTCGATCTCCATCTTCGGGGCTCCATGATCATCGTTGTCATCGGCATGACACCATGATCTCCATCATCGTGTCTTCTTGAAGTTGTCTCGTCATCTATTACTTCTACTACTATGGCTAACGCTTTAGCAATAAAGTAAAGTAATTACATGACGTTTATGTTGACACGCAGGTCATAAATAAATTAAGACAACTCCTATGGCTCCTGCCGGTTGTCATACTCATCGACATGCAAGTCGTGATTCCTATTACAAGAACATGATCAATCTCATACATCACATCCTTTTGGCCATATCACATCACAAGGCATATGCTGCAAAAACAAGTTAGACGTCCTCTAATTGTTGTTGCAGGTTTTTACGTGGCTGCTATAGGTTTCTAGCAAGAACGTTTCTTACCTACGCCAAAACCACAACGTGATATGCCAATTTCTATTTACCCTTCATAAGGACCCTTTTCATCGAATCCGATCCGACTAAAGTGGGAGAGACAGACACCCGCTAGCCACCTTATGCAACTAGTGCATGTCAGTCGGTGGAACCAGTCTCACGTAAGAGTACGTGTAAGGTCGGTCCGGGCCGCTTCATCCCACGATGCCGCCGAATCAAGATAAGACTAGTAACGGCAAGCAAATTGACAAAATCAATGCCCACAACTGCTTTGTGTTCTACTCATGCATAGAAACTACGCATAGACCTAGCTCATGATGCCACTGTCGGGGAACGTAGCAGAAATTCAAAATTTTCTATGCATCACCAAGATCAATCTATGGAGTAATCTAGCAACGAGGGGAAGGAGAGTGCATCTACATACCCTTGTAGATCGCTAAGCGGAAGCATTCAAGTGAACGGGGTTGATGGAGTCGTACTCATCGTGATTCAAATCACCAGAGATCCTAGTGCCGAACGGACGGCACCTCCGCGTTCAACACACGTGCAGCCCGGTGACGTCTCCTATGCCTTGATCCAGCAAGGGGAGAAGGAGAGGTTGGGGAAGACTCCATCCAGCAGCAGCACGACGGCGTGGTGGTGGTGGAGGAGCGTGGCAATCCTGCAGGGCTTCGCCAAGCACCGCGGGAGAGGAGTAGGGAGAGAGGCAGGGCTGCGCCATGGAGAGGTCAAAACTCATATGTTGGCAGCCCCAAAGTCCTCAAGTATATATAGGGGAGAGGGAGGGGGTGCGCCCCCTTTAGGGTTTCCACCCCAAGGGGTGCGGCAGCCCCAAACCCATCTAGGGTGGCGGCCAAGGGGGGGAGAGAGGAAACTTGCCCCCCAAGCTAGGTGGAGGCGCCCCCTCCCCAGACCCTAGGCGCCTTGGGCCCTCGTGGGGGGGCGCACCAGCCCACCTGGGGCTGGTCCCCTCCCACACTTGGCCCATGCAGCCCTCCGGGGCTGGTGGCCCCACTTGGTGGACCACCGGGACCCTCCCGGTGGTCCCGGTACATTATCGATAAAACCCGAAACTTTTCCATATATAAACAGGACTTCCCATATATAAATCTTTACCTCCGGACCATTCCGGAACTCCTCGTGACGTTCGGGATCTTATCCGGGACTCCGAACAACATTTGGTAACCATGTATATCTATCCCCTATAACCCTAGCGTCATCGAACCTTAAGTGTGTAGACCCTACGGGTTCGGGAACCATGCAGACATGACCGAGACAACTCTCCGGCCAATAACCAACAGCGGGATCTGGATACCCATGTTGGCTCCCACATGTTCCACGATGATCTCATCAGATGAACCACGATGTCAAGGATTCAATCAATCCCGTATTCAATTCCCTTTGTCTAGCGGTACGATACTTGCCCGAGATTCGATCGTCGGTATCCCAATACCTTGTTCAATCTCGTTACCGGCAAGTCTATTTACTCGTTCCGTAACACATCATCCCATGATCAACTCCTTGATCACATTGTGCACATTATGATGATGTCCTACCGAGTGGGCCCAGAGATACCTCTCCGTTTACACGGAGTGACAAATCCCAGTCTCGATTCGTGCCAACCCAACAGACACTTTCGGAGATACCTGTAGTGAACCTTTATAGCCACCCAGTTACGTTGTGATGTTTGGCACACCCAAAGCACTCCTACGGTATCCGGGAGTTGCACAATCTCATGGTCTAAGGAAATGATACTTGACATTAGAAAAGCTTTAGCATACGAACTACACGATCTTTGTGCTAGGCTTAGGATTGGGTCTTGTCCATCACATCATTCTCCTAATGATGTGATCCCGTTATCAACGACATCCAATGTCCATGGTCAGGAAACCGTAACCATCTATTGATCAACGAGCTAGTCAACTATAGGCTTACTAGGGACATGGTGTTGTCTATGTATCCACACATGTATCTGAGTTTCCTATCAATACAATTCTAGCATGGATAATAAACGATTATCATGAACAATGAAATATATAATAATAACTAATTTATTATTGCCTCTAGGGCATATTTCCAACAGTACCTACACAAAAACAATAGCTCAACGCAACCAACGTGCTTAGGGGTTGTCAATCCCTTCACGGTCACTTACGAAAGTGAGATCTGATAGAGATGATAAATAATATTTTTGGTATAGAGATGCAAAGTGAAAAGTAAAAGGCAAAGTAAAAAAGCAAAGCAATAATAAAGTGATGGAGATTGATATGATGAGAAAGAGACCCGGGGGCCATAAGTTTCACTAGTGGCTTCTCTCAAGAGCATAAGTATTCTACGGTGGGTGAACAAATTACTATTGAGTAATTGACAAAATTGAGCATATTTATGAGAATATCTAGGTATGATCATGTATATAGGCATCACGTCTGAGACAAGAAGACCAACTCCTTCCTGCATGTACTACTATTACTCCACTCATCGACCGCTATCCAGCATGCATCTAGAGTATTAAGTTAAAAACAGAGTAACGCCTTAAGAAAGATGACATGATGTAGAGGGATAGTTTCATGCAATATGATAAAAACCCCATCTTGTTATCCTCGATGGCAACAATACAATACGTGCCTTGCTGCCCCTTCTGTCACTGGGAAAGGACACCGCAAGATCGAACCCAAAGCTAAGCACTTCTCCCATGGCAAGAAAAACCAATCTAGTAGGCCAAACCAAACTGATAATTCGAAGAGACTTGCAAAGATAACCAATCATACATAAAAGAATTCAGAGAAGATTCAAATATTATTCATAGATAGACTAGATCATAAACCCACAATTCATCGGTCTCAACAAACACACCACAAAAAGAAGATTACATCAAATAGATCTCCACGAGAGAGGGGGAGAAAATTGTATTAAGATCCAAAAAGAGAGAAGAAGCCATCTAGCTACTAACTATGGACTCATAGGTCTGAAGTAAACTACTCACACTTCATCGGAGGGGCTTGGATGATGATGTAGAAGCCCTCCGTGATCAATGCCCCCTCCAGCGGAGCTCCGGAACAGGCCCTAAGATGGGATCTCGTGGATACAGAAAGTTGTGGCAGTGGAATTAGGTTTTTGGCTCCGTATATGATCGTTTGGGGGTACGTGGGTATATATAGGAGGAAGAAGTACGTCAGTGGAGCAACATGGGGCCCACGAGGGTGGAGGGCGCGCCGGGGGGGCAGGTGCGCCCCCCTACCTCGTGGCCTCCTGTTAATGGCTTAACGTAGGGTCCAAGTCTCCTGAGTTGTATTCGGTGAGAAAATCATGTTCCCGAAGGTTTCATTCCGTTTGGACTCCGTTTGATATTCCTTTTCTTCGAAACCCTAAAACAAGCAAAAAAACAGCAATTCTGGGCTGGGCCTTCGGTTAATAGGTTAGTCCCAAAAATAATATAAAAGTGGATAATAAAGCCCAATAATGTCCAAAACAGTAGATAATATAGCATGGAGCAATCAAAAATTATAGATACGTTGGAGACGTATCACGCGTCAAGCCGTCCATTGGGTCATGCGGATGGAAAAGTTTGATAAACTCACCGAACTTGTAGGGCGGGACAGTTGGTACCCACGGTCTTCGGTGGAGTCCGGCCACGATTTGCTGGACTTAAAAAGCACCTTCCAAATATCCTCGTGTGATGAGCCGAAGAGCCTTCTCAAGGTTTGGTGCCTGGCCGGATCAAACTCCCATAGATTGCGAGTCCGGTGTTGACAAGGCAGTATCCGGCGGACTAACATCACGTGGACTACGTCGATGAGTTCAATGTTCTTATCCCCCATATCCTTAACGCGCGTCTGGAGCACCGACGGTTTGTCAGACGAGGACCAATCCAGTCCTTTCTTGACCCAGGACGTAAGCCACAGAGGGGCGCCAGATCGAAACTCGGGAGAAGCGGCCCACTCCTTGCTGCTCGGCTCAGTGATGTAAAACCACTGTTGTTGCCACTCCTTGACAGAATCATTAAAGGTTCCTATCGGCCATATGACGTTGGGCATCTTGCTCACCATAGCGCCCCCACACTCGGCGTGCTCGCCGCCCACCACCTTGGGCTTCACATTAAAGACCTTCAGCCATAGACCGAAGTGTGGCGAAACACGGAGAAAAGCCTTCGCACACGACAATGAATGTCGAGATGTTGAGGAAGGAATTAGGGGACAGATCGTGAAAATCAACCCCATAATAGTACATGATACCGTGAACGAATGGGTGAAGGGAAAATCCCAGCCCATGGACGAAGTGAGGGAGGAATACAACCCTCTCGTGGGGTTCCGGAGTGGGGACGATCTGTCCCGCCGTCGGGAGACGGTGGCTGATTTTCTTGGCCATATACCCGGCCTCCCGAAGCTTTTTGATATCCTTCTCTCGGACAGTAGAGGCCATCCATTTGCCTCCTGCTCCGGATCCAGACATCTTTGGAAGACCTCTTGTGGGTAGAGGAGGAGAACGCTCGCGCGTTGGAGCCTAAGTAGAATGGAATGAGTTGGGAAGAAGGTATGGGTGAAGAGGGTGAATTCTTGTCCCTTTATAAGGGCGGAAGAGGCGATGCGCCCCCCCCCCCCTCGCTTGGTAAAACCTCTTATTCCCCAAGCGCCGTAAGTAATGGCACGGTTGGGTTACCCGCGTCCGTATTAATGAGAATCCCGTAATAAGGGGAACACGATCTCTGCTTTGATAGGACGTGTCAAGGAAACCGCCCCATGTTATGTGCGGTGCTGGTTGAGAAAAATGGTTCGAATAATGACCAGGCCAGGACGTAACGTTGTGCTATCTAAACATGTCAGCAGATTAGATTTGTGGAAATATTATTCTCTCTGTGGTGGTATGTGGAAATTATTTTGCAGAGTCAGACACTATTCTTGTGTTCAAAAACTTCTATGGAGTATTTAGAGGAAGAACCCGCCTTGCAATGCCGAAGACAATACTGTGCGCTGGACTCATCATCATTGAAGCCTGGTTCAGGGGCTACTGAGGGAGTCCTGTATTAGGGGGTCTCCGAACAGCCGTACTGTTGGACTATGAAGATACAAGATTGAAGACTTCATCCCGTGTCCGTATGGGACTCTCCTTGGCGTGGAAGGCAAGCTAGGCAATACGGATATGTAGATCTCCTCCCTTGTAACCGACTCTGTGTAACCCTAGCCCCCTCCGATGTCTATATAAACCGGAGGGTTTAGTCCGTAGGACAATATACAATCATACCATAGGCTAGCTTCTAGGGTTTAGCCTCTACGATCTCGTGGTAGATCAACTCTTGTAATACTCATATCATCAAGAACAATCAAGCAGGACGTAGGGTATTACCTCCATCAAGAGGGCCCGAACCTGGGTAAACATCGTGTCCCCTGCCTCCTGTTACCATCCGCCTTAGACGCACAGTTAGGGACCCCCTATCCGAGATCTGCCGGTTTTGACACCGACATTAGGTATATATATATAGGAGGAAGAAGTACATCGGTGGAGCAACAGGGGGCCCACGAGGGTGGATGGCGCGTCTGGGGGGTAGGTGCGCCCCCTACCTCGTGGCCTCCCTGTTGGTTGCTTGACGTAGGGTCCAAGTCTCCTGGGTCTTATTCATTCTAAAAATCACGTTCCCGAAGGTTTCATTCCGTTTGGACTCCGTTTGATATTCCTTTTCTTCGAAACCCTAAAATAGGCAAAAAACATCAATTCTGGGTTGGGCCTCCGGTTAATAGGTTAGTCCCAAAAATAATATAAAAGTGGATAATACCCAATAATGTCCAAAACAGAAGATAATATAGCATGGAGCAATCAAAAATTATAGATATGTTGGAGACGTATCAATGCCCGATCACTACAGAAGATAGAGGGAAAATAAAAGATGTTCCCTATGCTTCAGCCATAGGCTCTATCATGTATGCAATGTTGTGTACCAGACCTGATGTGTGCCTTGCTATTAGTTTAGCAGGGAGGTACCAAAGTAATCCAGGATTGGATCACTGGACAATGGTCAAGAACATCCTAAAGTACCTAAAAAGTACTAAGGATATGTTTCTCGTTTATGGAGGTGACAAAGAGCTCATAGTAAATGGTTACATTGATGCAAGCTTTGACACTGACCCGGACGATTCTAAATCGCAAATCGGATACATGTTTATATTGAACGGTGGAGCTGTTAGTTGGTGTAGTTCCAAGCAAACGTCGTGGCAGGATCTATGTGTGAAGAGGAGTACATAGCTGCTTCGGAAGCAACAAATGAAGGAGTCTGGACGAAGGAGTTCATATCCGATCTAGTTGTCATACCTAGTGCATCGGGTCTAATGAAAATCTTTTGTGACAACACTAGTGCAATTGCCTTGGCAAAGGAATGCAAATTTCACAAAAGAACCAAGAACATCAAGAGACGCTTCAATTCCATCTGTGATCAAGTCAAGGAGGGAGACATAGAGATTTGCAAGATACATACGGATCTGAATGTCGCAGACCCGTTGACTAAGCCTCTCTCACGAGCAAAACATGATCAGCACCAAGGCTCCATGGGTGTTAGAATCATTACTCTGTAATCTACATTATTGACTCTAGTGCAAGTGGGAGACTGAAGGAAATATGCCCTAGAGGCAATAATAAAGTTATTATTTATTTCCTTATATCATGATAAATGTTTAGTATTCATGCTAGAATTGTATTAACCGGGATACATGTGTGAATACATAGACAAACAGAGTGTCACTAGTATGCCTCTACTTGACTAGCTCGTTGAAAGATGGTTATGTTTCCTAGCCATAGACATGAGTTGTCATTTGATTAACGGGATCACATCATTAGGAGAATGATGTGATTGACTTGACCCATTCCATTATCTTAGCACTTGATCATTTAGTATGTTGCTATTGCTTTCTTCATGACTTATACATGTTCCAGTGACTATGAGATTATGCAACTCCCATTTACCGGAGGAACACTTTGTGTGCTACCAAACGTCACAACATAACTGGGTGATTATAAAGGTGCTCTACAGGTGTCTCCAAAGGTACTTGTTGAGTTGGCGTATTTCGAGATTAGGATTAGTCACTCCGATTGTCGGAGAGGTATCTCTGGGCCCACTTGGTAATGCACATCACTATAAGCCTTGCAAGCATTATAACTAATGAGTTAGTTGCGGGATGATGTATTACGAAACGAGTAACGAGACTTGCCGGTAATGAGATTGAACTGGGTATTGAGATACCGACAATCGAATCTCGGGCAAGTAACATACCGATGACAAAGGGAACAACGTATGTTGTTATGCGATTTGACTGATAAAGATCTTCGTAGAATATGTGGGAACCAATATGAGCATCTAGGTTCAACTATTGGTTATTGACCGGAGACATGTCTCGGTCATGTCTACATAGTTCTCGAACCCGTAGGGTCTGCACGCTTAAAGTTCGATGATGATCGGTATTATGAGTTTTTGTGTTTTAATGTACTGAAGGTAGTTCGGAGTCCCGGATATGACCGGACATGAAGAGGAGTCTCGAAATGGTCGAGATGTAAAGATCGATATATTGGATGACTATGTTCAGACACCGGAAAAGGTTCCGGAAGGTTTCGGACATATACCGGAGTACCGGGGGGTTACCGGAACCCCCCGGGGGCTTAATGGGCCTACATGGGCCTTAGTGGAAATAGAGGGCAGCAAGGAGAGTGTGGGCCCCCCCCCAAGGCCCAAACCGAATTGGTTTAGGACAAGGGGGGGTCGGCCCCCTCTTTCCTTCTCCTCCTCTCACTTTACTTCCCCCTCTCCTACTCCTACTAGGAATAGGAGGAGTCCTACTCCTAATGGGAGTAGGACACCCCCTTGGCGCGCTTCTCCCTGGCTGGCCACATCCTCCCCCTTGATCCTTTATATACGAGGGTAGGGGGCACCCCATAGACACAACAATTGATCATTGATCTCTTAGCCGTGTGCGGTGCCCCCTCCACCATAATCCACCTCGATCATATCATAGCGGTGCTTAGGCGAAGCCTTGCATCGGTAACATCATCATCACCGTCACCACGCCATCGTGCTGACGAAATTCTCCTATGAAACTTTGCTGGATCGGAGCTCGTGGGACGTCATCGAGTTGAACGTGTGCAGAACTCGGAGGTGTCGTACGTTCGGTACTTGGATCGCTCAGATCTTGAAGACGTACGACTACATCAACCGCGTTGTGCATATGAGGATTCTTCCGGACTTGTTGCTTGTTGTTCCGGCCTCATTTAAACTTGCCTAGATAGGTAGTTTTCATTTGATTCACCTCTTACCATGCTAACCAACATTTAATATTGTTGAGTACCTAAACGAGAGAGAACAAAATAAGTCATGTGGTGTTTTCTTCAATATGCAACTCCGCGGCATATTGAGCTCCACTTAATTTGTAGGGTTGCTTGTGCACTTTGCCATGCCATGCTTCATTAAACCGGACATGCATCATACTTGGTTGTGCATCATGCCATGATTATGTGGTGGTTGTTTACTATGTTGTTTGCTTATTTCCGGTGTTGCTTCTTCGGGTTGGTTCCGATAACGTCGTGTTGTGAGGATTCGTCGACTACATCCGTTTATCTTCTTCATGGACTCGTTCTTCTTCCTTGCGGGATTTCAGGCAAGATGACCATACCCTCAAAATCACTTCTATCTTTGCTTGCTAGATGCTCGCTCTTTTGCTATGCCTATGCTACGATACCTACCACTTGCTTATCATGCCTCCCATATTACCATGTCAAACCTCTAACCCACCTTGTCCTAGCAAACCGTTGATTGGCTATGTTACCACGTTGCTCAGCCCCTCTTATAGCGTTGTTAGTTGCAGGTGAAGATTGGAGTTTGTTCCTTGTTGGAACATGGATATTTGTTGGGATATCACAATATCTCTTATTTAATTAATGCATCTATATACTTGGTAAAGGGTGGAAGGCTCGGCCTTATGCCTGGTGTTTTGTTCCACTCTTGCCGCCCTAGTTTCCATCATACCGGTGTTATGTTCCTTGATTTTGCGTTCCTTACACGGTTGGGTTATAATGGGAACCCCTTGACAGTTCGCCTTGAATAAAACTCCTCCAGCAAGGCCCAACATTGGTTTTACCATTTGCCACCTAGCCTTTTCTTTCCCTTGGGTAGGCCTGCCCAAGGGTCATCTTTATTTAACCCCCCCCCCCCCCCCGGGGGGGGCCAGTGCTCCTCTGAGTGTTGGTCCGAACTGAGCTGCCTGCGGGGCCACCTTGGGGAAACTTGAGGGTTGGTTTTACTCATAGCTAGTCTCATCTGAGTGTGCCCTGAGAATGAGATATGTGCAGCTCCTATCGGGATTTGTCGCCACATTCGGGTGGCTTTGCTGGTCTTGTTTTACCATTGTCGAGGATGTCTTGTAACCGGGATGCCGAGTCTGATCGGATTGTCTTGGGAGAAGGAATATCCTTTGTTGACCGTGAGAGCTTGTGATGGGCTAAGTTGGGACACCCCTGGAGGGATCTGAACTTTCGAAAGTCGTGCCCGCGGTTATGGGCAGATGGGAATTTGTTAATGTCCGGTTGTAGAAAACCTGAAGTTGATCTTAATTAAAATACATCAACCGCGTGTGTAACCGTGATGGTCTCTTCTCGGCGGAGTCCGGGAAGTGAACACGGTGTTGGAGTAATGCTTGACGTAGGTTGTTCTAGGATCACTTCTTGATCATAGTTGTTCGACCGTGCTTTTGCCTTCTCTTCTCGCTCTCATTTGCGTATGTTTGCCACCATATATGCTAGTCGCTTGCTGTAGCTCGACCTCATACTTTTACCCTACCTATAAGCTTAAATAGTCTTGATCGTGAGGGTGTGAGATTGTTGAGTCCCCGTGACTCATAGATACTTCCAAAACCAGTTTGCAGGTGCCGATGAAACCGTACATGTGACGCAACCGAGCTCAGGGAGGAGCTCAATGAAGATCTTGTTCCTTGTGTCGTTTCGTTTCAGTTGATCAGTAGTGGAGCCCAGTTGGGACGATCGGGGATCTGTGTAGCATTTGGGGTAGTCTTCTTTTTATTTTGGTTCCGTAGTCGGACCTTGATTGTATCTAGGTGATGTAATGCTTTATTCATGTATTGTGTGAAGTGGCGATTGTAAGCCAACTATGTATCTCTTTCCCTTATGTATTACATGGGTTGTGTGAAGATTACCTCACTTGCGACATTGCTTACAATGTGGTTATGCCTCTAAGTCGTGCTTCGACACATGGGAGATATAGCCACATCGTGGGCGTTACAAGTTGGTATCAGAGCCTTCCCCGACTTTAGGAGCCCCCTTCTTGATCGAATCGCTGGCGTTGTTGAGTCTAGAAAAATGTTTTGAGTCATTTAGGAACTATATATATGGAGAGTAGGATTCTTTTTACTCCTCGGTCCCTTCGTCGCTCTGGTGAGGCATCCTGACGTTGAGTTTTGACTCTTCTCAAATTTCACTAAAAAAAATTTAGGATCACGCGGGTATCTTGGAATCGTTCTGATGGTTTTGTGACGAGAACATTGTTCTTGGTGCCTCCTGACATTTAGGGGTTGTGGCAGTGTCCCGGGAGTTGAGCTCCAAGGTGTTGTCATCACAATTTTATCGTTGCAGTTCTGGAATACCTGAGTTTCACCGACATCGAAAATCTCTTTTATGCAGTTGTTGGTGAGATAACCTCGACGCCACCCAGTACTGGGGCGGGAGTTCGGGAGTATTGCCATAACTCATATAACGGATGCTTTTCGAAGGTTGAGGTAAACGATTTCCGAAGGTTTATCGGTTATGTGTTGAAGGATGGATACAGCTGGATGTAGGATTTGCTAGTTTTGGGTGAGATATTATGCTTCCCCTGTATCCCCAACACCTGATTGCATAACCGGAAAGTTTCGGGAGTTTATAAGTGGGAATTCAAGTAGCTCTTAGGATATCTTTCCGACAGATGTATGATATGAAATTGGGGTTCGACGTCTAGTGGTCCGCCTTTCCACGGTTGGTTTTACAGTGGTCTCGTTGTGTCTTAAAGAGTCCTTGGCTATGCTGACTCGGGGACGCTTCGTATGTCATGTGCACTGCCTTGTACATGATGGTGCTGTACGATCGAGCCCGTGTAGGCCCCACCATGAAAACTTCAGACGAAATCTCTATCATATGTTTGTTCCGGCTCATTTTGCAAGCCAATCCTTTGTTTTTCTTTTGAGTTGTGGTATTCGAGTTGCTTCGAAGTCAAATGTTGATTCCATACCTTTCCCAAATGGTGTTCTCATACTCCGATGTGAATATTAATCCTTCATGATAATCGAGATTGCCATGTCAATCCTTTTTCAACCAGCGTGTCTCTCTTCAAGTGGATCCGATCATTTCAACATTCGCAAGATCCAATCTCAGTTTTTCATCAACGTTGTTCGTTTCATCCGTCTTCAAGTTGTCTTAGTTTTCCCCCCCCCCCCCCCTTGTTTCTTCAAGGACTCAGATTTCTTAATCAAGTATCCATCTTATTGATGTTAAGTCTCTCCATTCCTTTCCATCAATGTTCTTACCCGGTGATGCTCATGAAGATTCTAACGGAGCCTCAAGTTTATCATTCTTTGTTCTTTTATCTTCCCCGATGTGTTCATTGCAATCTTTGTATGGTGATCACATCCTTTTCCTTGTTTCAAATGTGTTCTTATGCCGGTGCACCTCATAATCATTCCTCGCTTGCTATTCAATTGTTCCGGAGTGCTAAAGAAATCTCAGAAGGCTCGTTTTGTCATTCAAGATCCGTTCAACTTATTTCGAGGTTGTTATCTCATTCAAGCCGTTAAATTCAACCGATGCATTCTCTCTTTTAAATCGTTCTACGGTGTTTCTTTTGAGTGGGCCATAACCCAAAGGTCTTTGCTCAGGATCACTCTTCTAATTTTACCGGAGCTATTCTCAAATCTTTTAAAGTTTGACGTAAGAATGATTCATCATCAGTCATATGTATTTCTCCAAGATCTTTCAAATTCTTTTCATCGTTAACTCAACCTTTTCGTTCTTCATTCCGGAGTGCCTCAATAATTCTTGGTGGTGTTTCTCGTCGTCATTCTCAACACTTGAAGATCGAAGAGGAAATTTTCCTCCATATCTTACTCCATTCTCTTCAAGATTCGTGGCTCTAGTTTGTTGCCATCCTCTCATAATTATTTTTGATCGTGAGAATTCTTTTCACCCATCCGAAGCAATTCAAGAGTCTTCTCAGTTTGTTATCCGGAGTCCATCAATTCAGGTTTATTCATTCTCAGCTTTCAGTTATCATTCTCCAATCTTACCGGCGCATCATTCAAATTTCTCTAATCAGCTCGGGATCTGTTCATTCACTTGTATCTAAATTCTCTCAAGTATCCTCGTTCATTTCACAATTCTTACCGGTGATTCATCCCTTTACTTCGCTCATTTTCAATTCTTACAGGTGGTTCGTTCAAGATTTCGCTTCCTTTATTTTTGTATCAATTCATTCGTTATTTCATCCTACCGGTGGATCATCGAAAACCTTCCCAAGTTTGCGCTATATCTCTCTTAATCCTTTTCTACGAGAATAAGTAGTATGCCAAATCTGTTGCTTGTCATCAATCTAAATTGGTGAAGGATGCGCACAACGTAATTCTTATTATTGTTTCATACAAGTGTTCTAATTTCTACTTTCCGGAGTGGTTCATCATATCACATTCTCGGTTTGAGATGCTTTATCTTTTCTTTCCGGAGTTCAAAGTTATTTCAATTATATCATTTCAAAGCTTCACCAAATCACTGCAAGGATTTTCCCGGAGTTCCAAGATCTCTCAATTATATCACCATAGAGATTCATCTAAATCATTGCAAGGCTTCAACCTTACTCTTTTCACCCTTCTTTTCGTTTGATCATTCTTTTGTTTACCAGAGTTCTTCATGAAGGTTCTACATGATGGTTCATCAAGGATTTAATTACTTCTCTAAGTGCTCATCATCATTCTTTTCAGAGGAGCTCAAGTATTCTTCATCTTGCAATCCGGAGTGCAATTCTTTCACGCTTGTCTTTTGAGGTGGTGTTATGTCATTTTTGATAATTTTCCTTCGTGTTTCATGATTCACAAGTTATCAAGAATGAGATATTTTAAATCCATCAATCTCGTCATTGGAGTTATGTTGGGTTATATTTCACCTTAAGCCTTCCCTAAGGATTGTTGCTATTATGGTGCTTATAAATGACCCATGTTCTTCACTTATCCTCCCGGTGAACTAAGCTTCTCGTCTCCTTGTTCATATCAATCCAATTCTTCTTCCCATGAGTGGCAGGTTGTCACCTCATAATTTGAGATGTATTCCATAAGACCATATCAAGATTATTATTTTTGTTGTTGGTTTTTCCAACAACTCCGTTCTAGCATTTGTTGTAAGCGTGCTCTCTCAAGATCGTGTTTCCCTTCGTTCATTCCATTCCATTCTTACTTTTGTTCCGGAGGCATTGTGATGTTGCGCTCTTCAACCCATCATCTCGGATTGTCAGGACCATGTTCTGTTCGTGCTTATCCTTTTAACCGGAGTGTCGTATCCTCTGCTCAAGTGCTTTTCGCCGTATCAAGTCTTGCATCACTTTTCAACCGGAGTGCTACCCGAATCGGTTCTTTCTTTTCCTCTGTCTTAACGGAGTGTTTTCTACTTCGTTCATCTCTGTTGTATTCTTTCTTTCAAGCTGTTCAACATCTCAAGGTTCTTTGGTTTCACTCCTTTGTCAAAGAAGCAACTTAGTTTTACCTCTTCTCTTTCCCTTCTGTTTTTCCCTCCGGTGCCATTCTAGATCTCGGGACGAGATCCTCTCGTAGTGGTGGAGTGTTGTAACGCCCCGAGACCGACGCGCCAGGTGTCTCCCAGTTATTCTCTGTTGTTGCCATGTCATTTGCTTGCATGTTGCATCTTGCCATGTCATCATGTGCATTGCATCATCTTATTTTCAAAACTTGCATCCGTCTGGGTTTTCCCCAGTTCCGTCCGTTGTCCGTTCTAAGCCCAGACACACTTGCACGCGCCCGCGGCACGTCCGAAATATTATTTTATAAATGGCTGGAAAATGTTCTCGGATTGGGATGAAAGTTGGCATGCGGTCTTATTTTAGTGTAGGAAGACCGCCTGTCAAATTTCATCGCGTCCGGAGTCCGTTTGACGCCCCAACGGATAACTATAGCGGCAGTATAGCCGGTCTATCGTCGGACGTTTTCGGTCTCTAGAATCTGCCGTCGGGCCCTCTCTCTCTCTCTTCTCTCCTCTCAGCCTCGCCACACTCCACCTAGACCCATGCCTACCCCTCTTTGCACAGTGCATCATTCCCTCACGCGCGTCCGAAAGTTGTCCAGAACCCGACCCGGACTGTCGCTACCGTTGTGTCTGGATCATCCCCAAACATCTACAAAACATCACCGTTTTCTTATTTCGACTCCCTAGCTATTTTATTTGCGACCGTCCGATTAAGATCGGAGGGACCAGATGCCCCTAACTCAAACCCACCTACCATATATATCTAGACTACCCACCTAATTTCTAGGGATCCTACCTCGCGCCACCACCACACTCTTTCTCGGGATCCCTCCCGATCCAAAACCACCAATCACCAGACCTCTCTCGATCCCCTCTGCCCGAGCTCCTCCCGCAGCTCCCCATCGCCCTCGACCCTGCCTCGTCGTCCGGCCGACACCGGCGACCGAAACCTCGCCGGAGATGAGTGCCCCGACAGCCCCGCTCCTTTTTCCCTCCTGCTTCTCAACCTCTCCTTCTCACGATCTTCCCCTTCCTTTATCTATTTTCTCTCACAGGGATCCATGGCACTGCCGCTTGGAGCTCTGCCTCCTTCGGCCACCTCCTCGCCTCGTCACCGTCGACCTACAGAGAGACCCGCCATGGCCACCCTCGTCTTCAAGTCGCGTCGCCCGCGCCCGGATTCGACGCCCTCAGCATGCCCATGCACGGATTCCGCGCATCCTCGACCTCTCCTGCAACCCTTTCTCGAACTACATGGGCAGCCTCCCCTGTTCGACTCTTTATGCCACCCCGTTTGACCTCCAGCTCTAGTCCCTCGTTACCACCGCTTCGCCAGGCGCCTCGTCATCGGGGAGCACCCCAGCACTGCTGTTGTACTCCTCTTCTTTCTTCTATCTCCCGCCCTTTTCCTTTCCCGTCGCTCTCCAAGCTCTCTGAACTCTCTGTCTTTCTTCAGGAGTTGCAGCAACCTTCGAGGTCGAGCAGCCGCCTCCTGCATGGATCGAAGGCCTCCTGTTGCTCGGATCTGGATGCCGCTGAGCTCCCGCGTCGAATCAGACTCCTCCGCGCATCCCCGACCTCTGGCCTCGCTGTGCCGTCCCCGGTGCAGGTTCCTGCCTCTGCCTCGTCCTCGTCCGAGCAGAGGACGACTGCTTCCTCATCGCGCGCAAGGGCTACAGCCGCGGCAAGGCCCAGCCAGCGTCTCTGCCAGCAGCCTTGCGTCCCACCAACTGGACCTCAGCCCACTAGGTGAAGCCACACCCCCAGCGCCCCACCTTCCTTTCCTGCTGTTGGGCCAGATTTTTGTTTCGGCCCGTAATGTTTTTTTCCAGATCTGGTGATTTTGTCATTTTTTCTAGAGGCTTCCAGTTCTACAGAAAGGCCCCTGGAGTTCATGCATATAATAACTCATTAACCGTGCATCGGTTTAAAACAAACTTTATATGTAAAATCTCTAGAATTTTGTCTAGTTTAAAAATATCCAATTTTCATCTATGTTTAAAATGCTTAAAATGTTGTTTGTTTAAATTTTGCCCTTGCCATGCTAAAATGCTTTATTTCATAACTAAATAACCGTAGCTCGGAATTTAATAAACTTTATATGTAAATGGGGTGTAAAAATGCCTAGTTTAACATGGTGGCATCACTTTGCATGTTTAACAACTCTAAAATATGGTTTAGGGAAGAACAGTACCAAACCAAAAATTATGCATATGAGGATTCTTCCGGACTTGTTGCTTGTTGTTCCGGCCTCATTTAAACTTGCCTAGATAGGTAGTTTTCATTTGCTTCACTTCTTGCCATGCTAACCAACATTTAATATTGTTGAGTACCTAAATAAGAGAGAACTAAATAAGTCATGTGGTGTTTTCTTCAATATGCAACTCCGCGGCATATTGAGCTCCACTTAATTTGTAGGATTGCTTCTGCACTTTGCCATGCCATGCTTCATTAAACCGGACATGCATCATACTTGGTTGTGCATCATGCCATGATTATGTGGTGGTTGTTTACTATGTTGTTTGCTTATTTCCGGTGTTGCTTCTTCGGGTTGGTTCCGATAACGTTGTGTTGTGAGGATTCGTCGACTACGTCCGTTTATCTTCTTCATGGACTCGTTCTTCTTCCTTGCGGGATTTCAGGCAAGATGACCATACCCTCGAAATCACTTCTATCTTTGCTTGCTAGATGCTCGCTCTTTTTCTATGCCTATGCTACGATACCTACCACTTGCTTATCATGCCTCCCATATTTCCATGTCAAACATCTAACCCACCTTGTCCCAGCAAACCGTTGTTTGGCTATGTTACCACGTTTCTCAGCCCCTCTTATAGCGTTGTTAGTTGCAGGTGAAGATTGGAGTTTGTTCCTTGTTGGAACATGGATATTTGTTGGGATATCACAATATCTCTTATTTAATTAATGCATCTATATACTTGGTAAAGGGTGGAAGGCTCGGCCTTATGCCTGGTGTTTTGTTCCACTCTTGCCGCCCTAGTTTCCGTCATACCGGTGTTACGTTCCTTGATTTTGCGTTCCTTACACGGTTGGGTTATAATGGGAACCCCTTGATAGTTCGCCTTGAATAAAACTCCTCCAGCAAGGCCCAACATTGGTTTTACCATTTGCCACCTAGCCTTTTCTTTCCCTTGGGTAGGCCTGCCCAAGGGTAATCTTTATTTAACCCCCCCCCGGGCCAGTGCTCCTCTGAGTGTTGGTCCTAACTGAGCTGCCTACGGGGCCACCTTGGGGAAACTTGAGGGTTGGTTTTACTCATAGCTAGTCTCATCTGAGTGTGCCCTGAGAACGAGATATGTGCAGCTCCTATCGGGATTTGTCGGCACATTCGGGTGGCTTTGCTGGTCTTGTTTTACCATTGTCGAGGATGTCTTGTAACCGGGATGCCAAGTCTGGTCGGATTGTCTTGGGAGAAGGAATATCCTTCGTTGACCGTGAGAGCTTGTGATGGGCTAAGTTGGGACACCCCTGCAGGGATTTGACTTTCGAAAGCTATGCCCGCGGTTATGGGCAGATGGGAATTTGTTAATGTTCGGTTGTAGAAAACATGAAGTTGATCTTAATTAAAATACATCAACCGTGTGTGTAACCGTGATGGTATCTTCTCGGCGGAGTCCGGGAAGTGAACACGGTGTTGGAGTAATGCTTGACGTAGGTTATTCTAGGATCACTTCTTGATCATAGTTGTTCGACCGTGCTTTTGCCTTCTCTTCTCACTCTCATTTGTGTATGTTAGCCACCATATATGCTAGTCGCTTGCTGCAGCTCCACCTCATACTTTTACCCTACCTATAAGCTTAAATAGTCTTGATCGCGAGGGTGTGAGATTGTTGAGTCCCCGTGACTCACAGATACTTCCAAAACCAGATTGCAGGTGCCGATGAAACCGTACATGTGACGCAACCGAGCTCAAGGAGGAGCTCAATGAAGATCTCGTTCCTTGTGTGGTTTTGTTTCAGTTGATCAGTAGTGGAGCCCAGTTGGGACGATCGGGGATCTGTGTAGCATTTGGGGTAGTCTTCTTTTTATTTTGGTTTCATAGTCGGACCTTGATTGTATCTGGATGATGTAATGCTTTATTCATGTATTGTGTGAAGTGGCGATTGTAAGCCAACTATGTATCTCTTTTCCTTATGTATTACATGGGTTGTGTGATGATTACCTCACTTGCGACATTGCTTACAATGCGGTTATGCCTCTAAGTCGTGCTTCGACACGTGGGAGATATGGCCGCATCGTGGGCATTACAATAGGTTAGTACCAAAATGATATAAAATTACTATAAAATGATTATAAAACATCCAAGAATGATAATGTAACAGCATGGAACAATAAAAAAAATTATAGATACGCTGGATACGTATCACATCCACAAGTGAAATGCATCAAGACGAAGGAAACGAGGAAGTACATCAATATGATCCACCTCGACCTTGTCACGACCCACATTTGGTAGAATCCAAGTCTCTGTGCTTACTGTGCTATCCCTGGATCATAGCTAGCACACACAGTAGCAAGAATGAATATCAGAAAAACATACATCATTTTACTACAACGGTATATCCAGAAATACATACCATTGGCACGGCTCAAGGCTGGCACATAATACAGTGGAATTATATGTAGTCGCTAAGTTAGGGCTCCATCAACGCCACTGGGCTCGTTGAGTGTAGACCATAACCCTATCTTCTCTTAATCTGTCGAGATCTGCACATGACAGGTGCAGATCAGTACGTGGAATGTACTCGCAAGTGCAAAGGAAAGTTTAACAGAATATATATGCAGGGTAAGTATTGGTGGAGGTTTCCTTTGCATAAAGCCAATTTTCTCCTATACTAAATTTTGTAAACTTCTTTTGAAATAAAAATATATTTTAGTATAAAAGGTAGGAGTGAGACACCTGGATATACGCACCAGTGCTCATTCTCCAAAATTAGTTTAAAACATACATAAGGTTGAAGTGAAACACATTCACTATGCTCATTCCTCAACTTTAACCCTTAAAACAGACTTAGAAAAGAGAGGGGAGATTCTTCTTCAGTCCAAGTCTTCACTTGCTCAAATTTGCCCATAACCGGGGGCACGGCTAATCGATTAGGTTTAAACCTCTCCATAGGTCGTACACGCTCCCCACATGACACAATCAACCCTTTGTGTCGTGACACTACTTTGGGTGTGTGACCGGGATGAGATTGTGATGAAGCCTTTCCAAACGGCCCCCTTTACTTAGTTCTAGCACGGCCTGCTCCTTTGGCTATTAAGACCCATATTCGATGACCGTACCTGAATAAAGGGTTTCCCGATAAGGAAAAGCTAAACCAGAGCCATAATAGCATGTGGTTGTGCTGGAAGCTACATCAAACTGTACTTGGAAGATCTCGGTCCCCTGGACGACGGTCCCCACCAAAACCTGTGTGCAAGTCCCCAGTCGGGCGCATTCACTGCAAGACCCCGATGGGCGCAATCACTTATAGACGCTCCCGTCATAGCTTTCCTCCCAGGGAGTAGAAGTAAAATAGTATTTAGTTTTATTTTTCAAAAGTTTTCACAAAATGTTGCACCAAAAGAGGGCAAGTTTAATCATTTAAAACTTGTTTGATTCCCAACCCTTTTCTTTATAAGCATGGCTAAGCATATCTAGTTTCTAAGGCTTTAGCTAGCAATAGTTGTTTGCAAATTGTTTTAGTAAAACATGCATAGTAATAAAAGATTTCATGCAAATTACGAAAACATAGGACATGGAATGATCAAGTCGCAACTTGCCTTCGGTTTCGTAGTCACAAGGTTCTACCTCCTCGTAGAATTCACCTTCGCACTCGTCGCAATCTAACGCTATAAATAACTCAAGTAAGACACTCGGCATATCTACATTCACATAACAATGGTTCAAGCAAGCATTCAACACACAACAAACATCCAAATAATGATCCAAATAACAACACAAATTATTCGATTGCCACTATCATAATTTTTAGGGCATGGTTAGGGTTGATATAGGATCAGGTGCGGTCTTTGAAGAAAATATGACATACTCATATTCTTGGGTTGGATAATATTGATACTAAGTGAGGATTATGGTTTGAAGGGCTGTGAGACAAAGTTCTATGACAAAGTCTATAATGGGTTTGATCGAAATATTTGACATGGGTTAAATGAAAATGAGTATGCCATAGGTTTCAAGACAAAGAATTAAATTCTTAATCTTGTAACTCCAAATTTTTGTGGTGGTTCAAATGACCAGAGAGGGTTTCTAGGGATCCATCTAAGAGATTTATTCTAGGATTAAATTCTATTTGAATGAAGTTATTAAACGATGATCAAGAAGTCAAAATTAGGGTATTGGACTAAAATAGTAACTAAAACTTGCTAAAAATTTATACTATGAGTTCTAACATATTGGTATGGTTCCAAAGGCCAATTTTCATATATAAAATGTTTTCGTATGATTTGCAGAATAAAATATATAGGAAAATACTCAATTTACCATTTAAATAAAAACTAATTTTTAAATTGCGCAAAAGTAAGATTTCAAAATTTTAGGACGCCGATAACTGCCACACGTGTGGGCGTTAAGGGGTCTGCCCACACGTTTTGTGTGGAGTCTAAGAGGATCAGCCCACACACCTACGTGTGGGCAAAACAAGTAATGCCCACACGCCTATTTTTTTCTCACGGTCCCTCTCACATGCCTACGTGTGGGCGAAATAGATAACGCCGACACGCTCGTATGTCAGGCCTCCTGCCTCATGGTCCCGCACGCCCCGACTGACAGTCACCACGTGCCCTGTAGTTGCCATGCTCCGGACCTCTCTTTCATGTTCGTTTAACTGCAGTTGCCATGTCGTTGAACTACAGTTGCCATGTCGGACAACTACATTGCCATGGTTGCTCAACTGCAGTTGCCATCTCAGGTCAAGTGCCAGATGCCATTTTTGGGCAACTGCAGCTGTTGCCATGTAAGGTCTGGTTTACTATAGTTGCCATGATTTGAAAACTTTAGGAGTTGCCACCTACTAACACTAGGAAGTTGCCGTGTAGTGCTACAAAGAGACATGGCAAAATAACATGTTTGGGTAAAAAGAGAGAGTTGCCATCTACTTACAAGCACACTAGGGCAGTTGCCATGTACCCTACAAAACACATGGCAACTGACATGTTCGGGTAAAAAAGAGAGTTGCCATCTACCTACAAGCACACTAGGGCAGTTGCCATGTACCCTGCAAAACACATGGCAACTGGCAGCTTTGAGTGTGGGAGAGGAGACGGGCGTGTGGGCGAACTGCTAAAGGCCCACACACCGGTCCCTCCGTGTGGTGAAAACGGACGTGTGGGCGACCGGATGAATGCCAACACACCAGCCCAGTCCTACGTGGCACCACAAACATACCAAGATTCGTGCAACCACAAACGGGCGTGGATCCACGCATGTGGGCGAGATGCAAATGCCCACATGTGTGGGCGTTAGTGTTTCCAAAATTTTATAATAAACTAGATGTTCTCAGCAATCCGAGGATATATTATTTGTCAAAAACGGACATACGGTTTAGGAGATACGATTTTTTGAAATTTGGATAATTTTCTAAAAATATATACGGGATTTACAGAGACCTCATCGGAGTTGGTCGCCGGAGTTGGGGAAGAAGGTCCCCGGTGTCAAGTAGCAGCAGAATGGCGAAGAGGTCGACAAGGGAAGTCTGTTGGATAAGGTCACATGCTCAGACTTGTCCCGTGGAGGCGTGCGGTGGCCGCCGGAGTTGCCAAACTCCGACGAGCAATTGCTCGCAGAGGAGGACAAGAAGAGAGGGGTTTTCTCGGGAGGGGGTGAGCTATGTGAGGTGCACCTTTGGGTACTATTTATAGGGGAGGGGAGGTCAGAATCCGAGCAGATTGTGGTGTTTAATGGTGGTTGTTCCTCTGCCTTGTAATGGCCACTACGGAAGTCTTCCAGGCGCACTAAGGAGGGCAAAGGGTCGAGGGAGGCGAGGGGGTTCCGTTCATAGGAGTTTGGGGGCGAGGGAGAGGAGGGGAGGGGATGGGGCGTTGGGTGGGAGTGCTGCGTGCGCGCTTCTTACTCTCGTATAGGAGGCACAGGTTGAAGATGACCCAGGTTGGGTAGTGAGGAAGGTTGGGCCTTAGGCCTGGCCTAGCCTGGGCATGTAGCAGTTTTTTTAACAAATATGAAAAAATTCATAAACATGAGAATATTATTTTACTCTGGTAAAATAGTTTCAGCACCAAATAAATTTGTATTGTGCACATATATCTATTAAATGCTTTATGGACTTAATTAAATTACTCGCAAAAATTAAATTTATGGTTTTACAGTTTCAAAAAATGATAATTGTGCCATGTTAAATATTTCCAAAGTATTTTTGGAGAAGTCACATTATCTCCTCTCATTTATTTTATTTGAGTAATTTGGAAATATTTAAATGGCATTAAAGCTCCAAATAAGACCCAATTCAAATGGAACTCCCAAATTTCAAACAACTTCAAATGAAATATTCGTCCACCACATTTGAGAAAGTCATTTTATTCTCACTCCATAAATTTGAAGGTGGTTCAAAATATATCATAGGAGTCAAAAAGTAAAGGAATCTATTGCTGAAAATTTTCAAATAAGACTCAAAAGGATTTAAATTTCTCCTAAAAATCATAAAAATTCACTCAATGACATATTATTATTAACATTCCAAAATTTGGAATTTTTGGGATGTTACATACCTCCTTCTCGACCTCCACAAGCGAACGACAGCGGCAACAACAATGAAGAAGAAGATGGTGATGAGGATGTTCCACCTCGGCCCAAGCAAAAGCTTCCACCGGTTAGAACAAGAATCTCAAGAGATCATCCCGTCAAAGAAATATTCGATGACATTCAAACCGGGATAATCACTCGCTCTAAAACTCGTTTGGCTAACTTTTGTGAACATTACTCATTAATTTTTAGCATTGAGCCTATGAAGGTTGTGTTGGGGAACATAGTTGTAACACCCACGATGCGGCTATATCTCCCACGTGTCGGAGCACGACTTAGAGGCATAACCGCATAGTAGGCATGTCGCAAGAGGGGTAATCTTTACACATCCCATGTACTAAAATCAAAGGGATAAAGAGTTGGCTTACAATCTCCACTTCACACAATACATAAATATAACATTACATCATCCAGAATACAATCAATGTCTGACTATGGAACCAAAATAAAAGAAGACCACCCCTAATGCTAGATCCCCGATCGCCCCAACTGGGCTCCACTACTGATCAACTAGAAACGAAACAACACAACAAACACGATCTTCATTGAGCTCCTCCTTGAGCTTGGTTGCGTCACCTGCACCGTTATCATCAGCACCTGCAACTGTTTGAAGTAATCTGTGAGTCACGGGGACTCAGCAATCTCACACCTCGCAATCAAGACTATTTAAGCTTATGGGAAGGAAAAGGGATTGAGGTGGAGCTGCAGCAAGCGCTAAGCATATATGGTGGCTACCTTACGCAAATGAGAGCGAGAAGAGAAGCAAAGCACGGTCATGAACTAGAAGTGATCAAGAAGTGATCCTGAAACTACTTACGTTCAAGCATAACACAAGAACCATGTTCACTTCCCCGACTCCGTCGGAAAGAGACCATCATGGCTACACATGCGGTTGATGCATTTTAATTAAGTTAAGTGTCAAGTTCTCTACAACCGGACATTAACAAATTCCCATCTACCCATAACCGCGGGCACGGCTTTCGAAAGTTCAAAACCCTGCAGGGGTGTCCCAACTTAGCCCATCACAAGCTCTCACGGTCAACGAAGGATATTCCTTCTCCCAGGACGACCCGATCAGACTCGGAATCCCGGTTACAAGACATCTCGACAATGGTAAAACAAAACCAGCAAAGCCGCCCGATGCGCCGACATCCCGATAGGAGCTGCACATATCTCGTTCTCAGGGCAACACCGGATGAGCAATCCGTACAACTAAGATCAGCCCTCAAGTTTCCCCGAGGTGGCGCTGCAAGGGGCTCTAGTTCAGACCAACACTTAGAGAAGCACTGTCCCGTGGGGGTTAAAATAAAGATGACCCTTGAGTCTGCAGAACCCAAGGGAAGGCGATAGGTTGTTAGTGCAAATGTAAAACCAAGGTTGGGCCTTGATGGAGGAGTTTTATTCAAAGCGAACTGTCAAGGGGTTCCCATTATAACCCGACCGCGTAAGGAACACAAAATCAAGGAATATAACACCGGTATGACGGAAACTAGGGCGGCAAGAGTGGAACAAAACACCAGGCATAAGGCTGAGCCTTCCACCCTTTACCAAGTACATAGATGCATTAATTAAATAAGAGATATTGTGATATCCCAACAATAATCATGTTCCAACAAGGAACAAACTCCATCTTCACCTGCAACTAGCAACGCTATAAGAGGGGCTGAGCAAAGCGATAACATAGCCAAACAACGGTTTCCTAGGTAAGGTGGGTTAGAGGCTTGTCATGGCAATATGGGAGGCATGATATAGCAAGTGGTAGGTATCGCGGCATAGCAATAGAGCGAGCAACTAGCAACCAAAGATAGAAGTGATTTCGAGGGTATGGTCATCTTGCCTGCAAAGTTCTCCGAGTTGGCGTAAGCTTGATCCTCGTAAGCGTAATCAACGGGTTCCTCGATCACGTACTCGTCTCTCAGCTCTACCCAAAGCAAGAACACAAGCAATGGAAAACAGAATTAACCACGGTGCAATGCGCAAGCAACATGATGCAAAACATGGCATGATATGCGGGATGTGCTATGCAATGCATATGCGAGCTCTGGAAGGAAAAGATTGAACAAGGCATCAACTTGGCAAACCAAGTGCGCCGCTGGAAAGATGAGTTCATTTCGGTCGAAATCGATATAAAGATCACCGGAAACAGATGCACGGTTTGCAAATGACAAGCAAAACAAGAATGGCACAATTCTGCGATTAACAGCACGATGCCATCTAGAATGCAACAAGAAACTAAGCTACTGCACTCTAACAAAGCAACAAAGCACATGGCAGTGATCTACTCAAGATGCATGACAAAAGATGAACAGTGAGCTATGGCTAAATCACACAATAGCAGGCCCAAACAAGCATGGCAAAAGTGCAAAAGATAACAGCATCACAGACTTAGTGAAAATAACACATGCCAGGAATTAACATCAGGAAGCATGTTTAGAGCAAGATAACAACATGCTACAGGAACTTAACATAGCAAAGAAAAGCATGGCATGAATCTACTCAAAGCATATAACAAAAGTCCCTTACTGACCATAAGACAAAAAGGATCATAAGATATGATGTCACCCATGTAAACATAGCAAGTTTCGTTAACAGATTCAGACTTAGCAGAAAACTGGACATGGCATAAACAGAATTGCGTAGGCATGTTTGCGAGCTCGATGCACTCAACACAAGGCATTGCATGACAAACTAACCATACTACCAGCAAGAAGACATGTTCAAGAAGCTAACCATGGCAAGAACCAGTTCATAGCATGCATGGATCAACTACAACAACCTTGGCAAAATTGATTAACACGTAACCAATCTGCCAGGAACATTTTATAGCAAAAGTAGAGCAAGATTGAGTCATGCTAGGGTACTCCATAATTGCAAACAAAGACATGGATGGATAGAATGTAACAATATCTCAAAACCATCCTTACTGAACATGCTCAAAAGAGGCATGGATCACTCTGTAGCAACATGAATACATGGCATAAAAATAACCTCAGGCCAATGACTTAGAAGAATTCTAAGTCCCTGAAATCAGCAACATCACGATAGCTACTTTGCATGCTTGTGCTAGTCACCACATTGATCACAAAAATACATGGCATACACCCCTGTAAAGATGGCATGGAATATAACAAAACACATGTAGAGCTCATGCTCATATGAAGCACACAACAATCATGGCAAAAATGACAAATGCTCAAGATCTGATAAGAATCAGCACCTAACATTATGAAGCACTCTTGCAACAGTAATTAGGGCATCAAGATGGACTCAAACAAGCATGGCATAATGGAATGAAATGAAGAGCATATCATGATGAGCATTTTGATATATCATATGCATGAATCGGAGCACCGAGCACGGAGTTATGGCGGGTCAAAGAATGCAACATGCAATAGTTTTTCAGGGACTTAACCAAAATACTGCGAGCGCTGAAAAACTAAACGACGCCCGCAGATAGCACAGACGGCGACTGCTCACCTAAGCGGGCCTGGCCCAGGTCGGACAGGAGGAGTCCTGGCTTAGTGGTGTTGGGCCGGCAGCAGGGCCTCGCGGGGAGGGGCCCACGCGCGAAGCATGGCTGCGCGTGCGCCCACACGCATGCACAGTCGAGGAAGGTCGCGCCGGTGGCGGTTGGCGGCGGCTCGACGGGAGGACGACGACGAGGGGCGGCGCCAGCAGGTCGACGAGGCTGGGAACGGACGGATCCGAGGGCACGGGTCCCAGATCCGACAGCGAATGGCGGCGTGAAGAGCTTCCAGGGCAGAGGCGGCTCCCGAGCTCGGGCGGTGGCGGCCATGGCAGAGCTCCTGCGGGAGAGAGAGTGAGAGAGAGAAAGTAGAAGGTAGGGGAAGGAGGAGCAGGGGAGGTGAGGTCCGGCCTGGTGATGGTCGCCGACGGCGGCTCCGGCGAGCCGGACGAGGTGGCGGTGGCGCTTGTCGCTGGCGTGGGGAGGAGATCGGGATCGGGCTCCACCCAATCCTGGTCGAGCGAGGGGAAGCAGGGAGCTCAGGGCTGCGGGCTTCGATGGGCTTCCCAGGGCCCGGTCTGGGTCCTGGCGGGCCCGCGGCGGTGGGAGGAGGGAGGCGCCGGCAGGGGGCACATGGCACGCTGTCACTGGCCCTAGGTGGCGGCGACGGCGGTTTCAGGCGGCGGCTCACCCGCTGGGGCAGGGCCAAGTGGCGGCGGCGGGTTAGGCCGGCACGGAAATTGAGGAGGGGAGGTTGGTGGCGCGGATCCCGAGGGGGGGTAGGTGGAGGCCAAAAATGACATGAGGGGTTCTATAAATAGCAGTTTTTGGCTAGGGTTTGGTCTAGGGGGGTCTTCGGACCCTCCGATCGCGATCGGGCGGTTCCGTATGCGAGGAGAGGTAGGCTCGGTCTAGGTGGGCTGTGGGAAGAGAAGAGAGGGCAGCCCGGCACGGGTTTCCGGAGACCGAAAACGTCCGACGAATAAACTGACAACGGTGCCGCTACGGATGGCGGTTGTGCAGTCAAACGGACTCTGAATGCAACGAAAATTAACAGGCGGTCTACCTACTCTAAAACAACACCGCATGCCAAGTTTCATCCCGTTCCAAGAACATTTTTAAGGCCACTCACGAAACAAGGTCAGAGGGGTGCCACGGGCGCGTGTGGGAGTGTCGGAACGCGAAACGGACAACGGGGAAAAAGACCGGATGCAAGTTTGAAAAATATGAGGATGCAATGCATGTGATGACACGGAAAAATGCAACACGCAAGCAGCTGACATGGAAATGAAGGCGAATAACTGGAAGACACCTGGCGCAACGGTCTCGGGGTGTTACAGTAGTAATTTCAAAATTTTCCTACGCACATGCAAGATCTATCATGGTGATGCATAACAACGAGAGGGGAAGAGTGTTGTCCACGTACCCTCGTAGACCGTAAGCGGAAGCATTATGACAATCCGGTTGATGTAGTCATATGTCTTCACGATCCGACCGATCCTAGTACCGAAAGTACGGCACCTCCGTGATCTGCACATGTTCGGTTCGGTGACGTCCCACGAACTCTTGATCCAGCTGAGTGTCGAGGGAGAGCGCCGTCAGCACGACGGTGTGATGACGGTGATGATGAAGCTACCGGGACAGGGCTTCACCTAAGCACTACGACGATATGACCGAGGTGGATTCTGTTGGAGGGGGCACCGCACACGGCTAAGGGATCAATGATCAACGTGTGTGTCCTAGGGTGCCCCCTGCCCCTGTATATAAAGGAGCAAGGGGGTAGGCCAACCGGCCCTTGGGGGCACGCCAGGAGAGGAGGAGTCCTCCTCCTAGTAGGAGTAGGACTCCCCTTTCCTAGTCCTACTAGGAGGAGGAAGGGGGGAAGGAAGGAGAGGGGGAGAAGAGAAGGAAAGGGGGTGCCCCCCTTCCCTAGTCCAATTCGGACTAGAGGGGGAGGGGCGCGCGGCCCTGCCCTGGCCGGCCCTCTCTCTCTCTCCACTAAGTCCCATGTTGGCCCATTAGTCCCCTGGGGGTTCAGATAACCCCCCGGCACTCCGATAATTATCCGGCGACCTCCGGAACTCATCCGGTGTCCGAATATAGCCATCCAATATATCAATCTTTATGTCTCTACCATTTAGAGACCCCTCGTCATGTCCATGATCATATCCAGGACTCCGAACTATCTTCGGTACATCAAAACACATAAACTCATAATATCGATTGTCACCAAACGTTAAGCGTGCGGACCCTATGGGTTCGAGAATTATGTAGACATGACCGAGACACGTCTCCAGTCAATAACCAATAGAGGAACCTGGATGTTCATATTGGCTCCCACATATTCTACGAACATCTTTATCGGTCAAACCGCATAACGATATATGTTGTTCCCTTTGTCATCGGTATGTTACTTGCCCGAGATTCGGCCGTCGGTATCTCAATACCTAGTTCAATCTCATTACCAACAAGTCTCTTTACTCGTTTTGTAATGCATCATCCCGTAACTAACTCATTAGTCACGTTGCTTGCCAGGCTTATAGTGATGTGCATTACCGAGAGAGCCCGGAGATACATCTCCGATACTCGGAGTGACAAATCCTAATCTCGATCTTTGCCAACTCACCAAACACCATCGGAGACACCTATGGAGCATCTTTATAGTCACCCAATTACGTTGTGACGTTTGATAGCACACTAAGTGTTCTTCCTCCGGTATTCGGGAGTTGCATGATCATGACTCATAGGAACATGTATAAGTTATGGAGAAAGCAATAGCAACAAACTAAACGATCATCGTGATAAGCTAACGGATGAGTCAAGTAAATCACATCATTCTCTAATGATGTGATCCCACTAATCAAATGACAACTCATGTCTATGGTTAGGAAATATAACCATCATTGGTTCAACGAGCTAGTCAAGTAGAGGCATACTAGTGACACTATGTTGGTCTATGTATTCACACATGTACTAAGTTTCTGGTTAATACAATTCTAGCATGAATAATAAACATTTATCATGATATAAGGAAATATAAATAACAACTTTATTATTGCCTCTAGGGCATATTTCCTTCAGTCTCCCACTTGCACTAGAGTCAACAATCTAGATTACATTGTAATGATTCTAACACCCATGGAGTCTTGGTGCTGATCATTTTTTGCTCATGAGAGAGGCTTAGTCAATAGGTCTGCGACATTCAGATCCGTATGTATCTTGAAAATCTCTATGTCTCCCTCCTTGACTTGATCGTGGATGGAATTGAAGCGTCTCTTGATGTTCTTGGTTCTTTTGTGAAATTTGCATTCCTTTGCCAAGGCAATTGCACTAGTGTTGTCACAAAAGATTTTCATTAGACCCGATGCACTAGGTATGACAACTAGATCGGATATGAACTCCTTCGTCCAGACTCCTTCATTTGTTGCTTCCGAAGCAGCTATGTACTCCTCTTCACACATAGATCCTGCCACGAGGTTTGGTTGGAACTACACCAACTAACAGCTCCACCATTAATAAAAACACGTATCCGGTTTGTGACTTAGAGTCATCCGGATCAGTGTCAAAACTTGCATCGACGTAACCGTTTACGACGAGCTCTTTGTCACCTCCATATACGAGAAACATATCCTTAGTCCTTTTCAGGTATTTCATGATGTTCTTGACCGCCGTCTAGTGATCCACTCCTGGATTACTTTGGTACCTCCCTGCTAAACTAATAGCAAGGCACACATTAGGTCTGGTACACAGCATTGCATACATGATAGAACCTATGGCTGAAGCATAGGGAATGACTTTCATTTTCACTCTATCTTATGAAGTGGTCGGGCATTGAGTCTGACTCAACTTCACACCTTGTAACACAGGCAAGAACCCTTTCTTTGCCTGATCCATTTTGAACTTCTTCAAAACTTTATCAAGGTATGTGCTTTGTGAAAGTCCAATTAAGCGTCTTGATCTATCTCTATGGATCTTGATGCCCAATATATAAGACGCTTCACCGAGGTCTTTCATTGAAAAATTCTTATTCAAGTATCCTTTTATGCTATTCAGAAATTCAGTATCATTTCCGATCAACAATATGTCATCTACATATAATATCAGAAATGCTACAGAGCTCCCACTCACTTTCTTGTAAATACAGGCTTCTCCAAAAGTCTGTATAAAACCATATGCTTTGATCAAAGTATCAAAGTGTATATTCCAACTCCGAGAGGCTTGCACCAGTCCATAAATGGATCATTGGAGCTTGCACACTTTGTTCGTACCTTTTGGATCGACAAAACCTTCTGGTTGCATCATATACAACTCTTCTTTAAGATATCCATTAAGGAATGCAGTTTTAACATCCATTTGCCAAATTTCATAATCATAAAACGCGGCAATTGCTAACATGATTCGGACGGACTTAAGCATCGCTACGGGTGAGAAGGTCTTATCATAGTCAACTCCTTGAACTTGTCAAAAACCTTTTGCAACAAGTCGAGCTTTGTAGACAGTAACATTACCGTCAGTGTCAGTCTTCTTCTTGAAGATCCATTTATTCTCTATGGCTTGCCGATCATCGGGCAAGTCAACCAAAGTCCACACTTTGTTCTAATACATGGATCCCATCTCAGATTTCATGGCCTCAAGCCATTTTGTGGAATCTAGGCATGTCATCGCTTCCTCATAGTTTGTAGGCTCATCATGGTCAAGTAACATGACCTCCAGAACAGGATTACTGTCGGTGTCAAAACCGGCGGATCTCGGGTAGGGGGTCCCGAACTGTGCGTCTAGGCCGGATGGTAACAGGAGGCAAGGGACACGAAGTTTTACCCAGGTTCGGGCCCTCTCGATGGAGGTAAAACCCTACGTCCTGCTCGATTAATATTGATGATATGGGTAGTACAAGAGTAGATGTACCACGAGATCGGAGAGGCTAAACCCTAGAAGCTAGCATATGGTATGATTGTTGTTGTTGTGTATGTTGTCCTACGGACTAAAACCCTTCGGTTTATATAGACACCAGAGAGGGTTAGGGTTACAAAGTCGGTTACAATGGTAGGAGATCTACATATCCGTATCGCCAAGCTTGCCTTCCACGCCAAGGAAAGTCCCTTTCGGACACGGGACGAAGTCTTCAATCTCGTATCTTCATAGTCCAGGAGTCCGGCTGAAGGTATAGTCCGACTATCCGAACACCCCCTAATCCAGGACTCCCTTAGTAGCCCCTGAACTAGGCTTCAATGACGACGAGTCCAGCGCGTAGATTGTCTTCGGCATTGCAAGGCGGGTTCCTCCTCCAAGTACTTCATAGAAGATTTTGAACACAAAGATAGTGTCTGGCTTTGCAAAATAAGTTTCCACATATTGCCATAGAGAGAATAATATTTACACAAATCTAATCTACTGACGTATTCCGTAGTGTGACACACCACGACCAAGCCTTTATCCGAGTCATTTTATTATCCCACCTCAGCGCGTCATGCGAGGCGGTTTCCTTGGCACGTCTTGTTAAAGCAGAGATCGTGTCCCCTTATTCCGGGATTCTCATCAATACGGGCGTGGGTAACCCAACCGCGCCATTGATTACGGCGCTTGGAGATAAGCGAGTTTTACCAGTCTGGTGGGGACATGTAGTTGCGTCCACCCATATAAGGGGATAAGGATCCACCTTTTCACCTACGCCTTCTTCCTCCTTCGCCTATCCATTCTTGCACACTCGAGCTCCAGCGCCCAAGTCCGCACTCCCCACCTCAACCTTCTCCAGCCATGTCTGGAGCGGGAGGCAAGTGGATGGTCTCCTCCGTCACGGAGGGACACATCAAAAAGCTGAGGAAGGCCGGATACCTGTCTAACGACATCGCGTATCGGCTTCCTGAAAAGGGGCAGCTCATCCCCACCCCTAGGCCCCATGAGAGGGTGGTGTTCCTCCCCCATTTCCTCCGCGGACTAGGCTTCCCTCTCCACCCATTTGTCCGGGGGCTCATGTTCTACTACGGCCTGGATTTCCACGATCTGGCCCCGAACTTTGTCCTCAACATTTCGGCATTTATCGTCGTGTGCGAGGCTTTCCTCCGCATCCGCCCCCATTTCGGCCTATGGCTCAAGACTTTCAATGTCAAGCCGAAGGTGGTGCGCGGCAATGTAGCGCCCCGAGACCGATGTGCCAGGTGTCCTCCAGTTATTCGCTGTTGTTGCCATGTCATTTGCTTGGGTGTTGCATCTTATCATGTCATCATGTGCATTGCATCATCATGTTTTCAAAACTTGCATCCGTCCAGGTTCTCCCCGTTCCTTTCGTTGTCCGTTCTGAGTCTAGACACACTTGCACGCGCCCGCGGCACCTCCGAAATATTATTTTATAAGTGGCCGGAAAATGTTCTCGGAATGGGATGAAAGTTGGCGTGTGGTCTTATTATAGTGTAGATAGACCGCCTGTCAAGTTTCATCACATTCGGAGGTCGTTTGACGCCCCAACGTTTAACTATAGCGACAATATAGTTGGTCTAACATCGGACGTTTTCGGTCTCCGGAAACAGTCGCTGGGCCTCCCTCTCTTCTCTTCTCTCAGCTCGAGACCGTCTACATAGCCCACTACCTACCGCCAGGTCCAACCTAACCTCTCTCATCAGCCCGCGGCCCTCCTCGCGCGCGCGTCCGAAAATTGTCCCGGACCCGACCCGAGCAGTCGTCACCGTCGTGTCCAGATCATCCCCAAACATCTACAAAATGTCAATGTTTTCTTATTTGGACTCCCTACCTATATTTTTCTCGACCGCCTGATCGCTATCGGAGGATCCAAATCATCCCCCTTTTGTGTATATATATATATATATATATATATATATATATAAACTCTAGTCCAACCCTAAAAACTAGGGATCTTGTCCCATCCTCCGCCGCCGCCAGCCCACTGTCTCCTCCTCCTTGGGATCCCCTCCCGATCCAAAAGACCACCATCGCCACTGCTCCTCCTCAGATTTCCACGCCCAACCAATCGCCGCTACCCTCTCCCTTGTTTTTCCTCACCAGCAACAGCATGAGGCAGCGCTTCCCCTCGTCTCTCTCCACGCCCGTGGCCGAGCAGGAGCGCTCGGCCTCATCTCGTCGCCCCGGGCCAGTGCTCCAAGGCCGGCTTTGTGCAGCTCCTCGTCGCCGTCTTAACCAGCGCCGCCGCTAGCGACCTCAACCACCACCGCCGAAGCCACCAGGACCAGCCTCGTCTCTCTCCCTCCCTTCGTTCTCCTCCTCCGGTCGTCTCTCTCTCTCTAAGTGCTCTCTCTCTCTCAGGTGCCCGCTGTCGCCGCCCAGGGAGTTCGCCATTGACCCCGCCTTCGCCAGATCCGGCCGGGATCCACCGGATCCAGGGCCCTGCGAACCGTTCCCGGCCTCACCAGCGTCACCGGACCCCGTCGTCACCGGACCTCGTCGTCGCCGGAGCTTCGTCGCGCCACTGCCTCCCCTGCGTCCAGTCGAGGACGAACACACACCCCTCCCGTTGACCGTGACGCACAGGTCCAGCGCTCCCCTGCTTCCGTTGGACAGGCCCATGGCCACCTCTTCCCGTAGCCCACAGAGCAGGCCCAGCTTGCTTCCCCTCCAGATCCGACCTGGGCTTGGCCCAAAGTGAGCAACCCTCACCCAGCCAGTTTGGGGCCCATGTTGTATTTTTTTCCCTGAACGATTTCCCATTTACCCAGTGAATTACTGTTTTACAGAAAAGTCCCTGCTGTTCATGCATATAATAACTTAATAACCGTGCGTCATATTAAAATGATTTATATATGAAACTTGCTCAGAATTTTGTGTAGGTTAATAATATGCCATTTTCATCTATGTTCAAAATGTTTAAAATGCTATTTGTTTAAATTTGCTTAATAACTTGCTAAAATGATTTATTTCATAACTAAATAACCGTAACTCGGAATTTAATAAACTTTATATGTAAATGGGGTAGAATTTTGTCTAGTTTAACTTGGTGGCATCGCTTTGCATGTTTAACAACTATAAAATTTGGTTTAGGGCAGAACAGTACCAAACCTAATATATGCATATGAGGAGTTTCCGGACTTGTTGTTTTGTTGTTTCGGCCTCATTTAAACTTGCCTAGATTAGATAGTTTCATCATGTTTCACCTCTTGCCATGCTAACAACATTTAATCTTGTTGGGTACATAAACGAGAGAGAACTAAATAATTGATGTGGTGTTCCGTCAATATGCAACTCGTTGCATATTGAGCTCCACTTAACTTGTAGTGTTGTTTGTGCACTTTGCCATGCCATGCATATTTAAACCGTACATGCATCATACTTGGTTGTGCATCATGCCAAGTTGATGTGTTGGTTGTTTACTATGTTGTTTGCTTATTTCCGGTGTTGCTTCTTCGGTTCGGTTCCGATAACGTCGTGTTTGTGAGGACCCGTTCGACTACGTCCGTTTGTCTTCTTCGTGGACTCGTTCTTCTTCCTTGCGGGATTTCAGGCAAGATGATCATACCCTCGAAATCACTTCTATCTTTGCTTGCTTAGTTGCTCGCTCTTTTGCTATGCCTATGCTACGATGCCTACCACTTGCTTGTCATGCCTCCCATATTGTTGAACCAAGCCTCTAACCCACCTTGTCCTAGCAAACCGTTGATTGGCTATGTTACCGCTTTGCTCAGCCCCTCTTATAGCGTTGTTAGTTGCAGGTGAAGATTGAAGTTTGTTCCTTGTTGGAACATGGAGATGTTGTTCCTTGTTGGAACATGTTTACTTGTTGGGATATCACAATATATCTTATTTAATTAATGCATCTATATACTTGGTAAAGGGTGGAAGGCTCGGCCTTATGCCTGGTGTTTTGTTCCACTCTTGCCGCCCTAGTTTCCGTCATATCGGTGTTATGTTCCCGGATTTTGCGTTCCTTACGCGATTGGGTAATAATGGTAACCCCTTGACAGTTCGCCTTGAATAAAACTCCTCCAGCATGGCCCAACCTTGGTTTTACCATTTGCCACCTAGCCTTTTCTTTCCCTTGGGTTCTGCAGACTCAAGGGTCATCTTTATTTAAACCCCCGGGCCAGTGCTCCTCTGAGTGTTGGTCCAAACTAGAGCACCGTGCAAGGCCATCCCTTGGCAACTTGGGTTACGTCGGCTCCTGTACGCTTAGCTTATCCGGTGTGCCCTGAGAACGAGATATGTGCAGCTCCTATCGGGATTTGTCGGCACAGCGGGTGGTCTTGCTGGTCTTGTTTTACCATTGTCGAAATGTCTTGTAACCGGGATTCCGAGTCTGATCGGGTCTTCCCGCTAGAAGGAATATCCTTCGTTGACCGTGAGAGCTTGTTATGGGCTAAGTTGGGACACCCCTGCAGGGATTTGAACTTTCGAAAGCCGTGCCCGCGGTTATGGGTAGATGGGAATTTGTTAATGTCTGGTTGTAGAAAACCTGAAGTTGACCTTAATTAAAATGCATCAACCGCGTGTGTAACCGTGATGGTCTCTTCTCGGCGGAGTCCGGGAAGTGAACACGGTGTTGGAGTTATGCTTGACGTAGGTTGTTCTAGGATCACTTCTTGATCATAGTTTCACGACCGTGCATTGCCTTATCTTCTCGCTCTCATTTGCGTATGTTAGCCACCATATATGCTAGTCGCTTGCTGCAGCTCCACCTCATACTTTTTACCCTTCCTATAAGCTTAAATAGTCTTGATCCTGCGGGTGTGAGATTGCTGAGTCCCCGTGGCTCACAGATTACTTCCAAAACCAGTTTGCAGGTGCCGATGTTACCGAGCAGGTGACGCAACCAAGCTCAAGGAGGAGCTCGATGAAGATCTTGTCCGTTGTGTTATTTCGCTCTAGTTGATCAGTAGTGGAGCCCAGTTGGGGTCGATCGGGGACCTTGTCACATTTGGGGTTCTTCTTTTATTTTGGTTCCGTAGTCGGACCTTGATTGTATTTGGATGTTGTAATGCTTTATTCATGTATTTGTGTGAAGTGGCGATTGTAAGCCAACTATGTATCTCTTTCCCTTATTTATTACATGGGTTGTGTGAAGATTACCTCACTTGCGACATTGCTTTCAATGCGGTTATGCCTCTAAGTCGTGCTTCGACACGTGGGAGATATAGCCGCATCGAGGGCGTTACAGGCAACTAGGCGGAGTGCGGAGGCCCCATGGTGGGCAAGATGGCCAACGTCCTATGGCTCGAGGGTTCCTTTGTGGAGACCCTGAAGGGGTGGCAATCGGGGTGGTTTTACATCACCGAGCCGCGCGACGCCGAATGGGTCGCACCCCCTGAGTTTCGATCCGGACCCCCTACGCGGCTCACCTCCTGGAAGGAGACGGGCCTGTCGTGGGGTAAGAAAGGAGAGCTGACCGGACTCCGAACATGCATCCAAACCCTGGTGGACAAGAAGCTCAAACTTGTCAACGTAGTCCAGGTTATGCTCATCCGCCTGATCCTCCTGTGTCAACAACGGGCTTTCAACCTGTGGGAGTTCGACCCGGCGCGGCACCAAACTCTGAGCAGGCTCTTCGACACGACGTACGAAGATGCCTAGAAGGTGCTTTTCAAGGGAGCCGAGGCCCCCGCATCCGCTACTGAGGATCGCGGATTCAGTATGCAGCGTCATGCTCATGCGGTAAGCTATTTTTTTCCTTTTACAGGGTATCAGTTTTTCATAGTTTGACTCCATGCGGGATCTAAGCTCCCTTACCTTTGACAGGATTGGCAGGTGACATCCGGACAGATCAACTGTCCGGCTCCTTTCCCCGAAGGCCCAGCGGACGCTCGCTTGGCAAAGCTGCTGGTTCCGGCACCCTATGTGGTGCCGGAGAAGAAGGCCGCGAAAAAGGCCACGGGGACTCGAAAGAGTGCCCGGCGCCAGGAGGTGTCGGATCCATCATCCGACGGTTCCGAGGCGCATTCCTCCCGTGAAGACGAGGAGAAAGAAGAAGAGACCTCTCCCCCTCCAGCGGGAGGAGAGAAGAAAAGGAAGGCCGCCCTCTCTGGGGAGGCCGGAGGGTCCAAGAAGGGGAAAACCCTTCCTCCGGACTACTCCACCGATGCCGATGACGGCGGAGAGGAGTGGCAGCCCAGGGCCAAGCCCCTGGAAAAATCGTAAGTATCCGGATACCAGAGTAATTCATAGTATTCGTTTATTGCACGGCTTTCCCTTACGTCGAATATGTTTATGCAGCCCACCCAAAGACCGGCTCGACGCGTCGTCGAGCGGCTCACTGGACTCGTCGGATGTGAACTCGCTTCCGACGGCTTCCTCCCCCCGCCCTACGGATGACACCAAAGTGTTGTCCCAACAGGTTCCAAGCCGGGAGGAGGTGGTCCTAGAGGCGCCGCAAGGCGACCTCCCGGACTCCAGGAGTAAAGGGGATGAAACCCCCCAGGGATCCAAGTCCGGCTCTAGGCCGGACACCACTCCGGAACCTTCAAAGGTTCCAGAGTCCGGCGGGGGACCTCCTTCCAAGAGGAGCAAGCCCATCGTGCCGGTGGCCCCCGTCCAACCAGAGGCGCCGGACAATATGTTGGAGGCGCTCCGAGGCGCCTCCATCGATGAGGAGCACCGCACTATTATGAGTGCGGTGGTCCAGAAGGTTCAGTCCGCCAAGAGCGGACTGACTGAAGCTTGTACTAGCCTTTTAACAGGCTTTGAGGTAAGTAAAGAATGTGTAAATAATATTACCGCATAGACAGTAGCCCCTGATGCTCTGTTTGGCGTTCGGGAAGAAAAGCCGAATAGAGGATCAAATAAAATTCGCATGAGTCTAACAAAAATGAGTCAATATGCGTATGCAGGATTCTCTGCTTGCGTCCGCCGCACTGACTGCGGAAGTAGACACGCTAAAGCAGAACCTCGAGCGGTCCGAGCAAGAGCTCGGGCGTGCCAAGAAGCAGCTCGAGGACAATGAAGGTAAGAAATACCTTGTTTTTAAATATATATAAAAAGGTGAGATTGCAAAGAATGACAGGATTATCGTGGCTATTGTAGGGGCCACGTCTGAGGTGGCGACCCTTAAGCAAGCGCTGGTCGAGGCCGAGAAGAGGGCGGCCTCGGAGCGCACCGAGCGGGAGAAGTATGAGGCCGAGGTTGGCAAGGTACGGCAAGAGCTCCAGGCTCTCATGGAAAAACATGAGAGTTTGGAGCTTGACTCAAAGACGCGAGCGTCCGAGCTCGCGGTGGCTATTGAAAATGCCAAGTCTGCTAAGGCCGAATCCCAGAAGACCCTCCAGGAGTTGGATGAGGTGAAGAAGATAGCGACGGGTAAGGCATTCTTTATGCAAAGCAAACACATAAACGTGAGTTACTTGTTACTTACCCGAATCCGGAGCTCTCCAGGAGCGTTCGCAGATCTTCCCCGGAGTGTGTCCGATGCCGCCGCTTTCTATCGAGCCGAGGAGGGCAGCTCGATAGAGAAGGTGTTCTGGTCTCAATATGCTGAGGCCGGACACCCCGTGCCCCTGAGCGACCAGCTGAAGCAACTGGTGGAGCTCCACAAGGTGGCCGAACAGGCCATGAAGGGCCTCATTGTTCGGTTGTGGCCTGGAGGGGCTCTGCCTGGGAGCTATTTCGGGCTAGTGCAGTGGCTGGTGGAGGCCTGTCCAAGGCTCGAAGTCATCAAGCGCTCCGTCTGCATTGAAGGTGCCCGTAGGGCCCTTGCCCGTGCTAACGTGCACTGGGGCAAGCTGGATGCTGAGAAGCTTGTGAAGGACGGGCCACCGCCGGGGAAAGAGCATCGCAAGCCCGAGAATTACTATAAGGATGTTCTGAAGGGTGCCTGCCTTGTGGCTGAGAAACTTGCTCGTTTTGTCCTGTGCGCTGAAAACTTGTTCATATGCGCTAAGCAATGCTGTTGGAATTTAAAATATTACCTTCTGTGCGGCTGTTTATCAATTCTGAGAGATGGCGAGTCGTCGGCTTCTGCCCCCGTGCCGCTAGTGCTGGGGTGTTCGGGGATAAACCTGAGCGCTCTCTTTCCCATGTTTGGGTCCTTCGAGGGAGGCGCTCAGCCCAACAAACAAGGCAATCGGACTATAATGCGTGAACACTCTCACTTAGCCATAGAATTCTATAATTTTAAATTTCAGCGAAGCCCCTGGTATTCGGAAGACCGAGTTTGGGGCGCTATCCACGCCTTGGCCGGACAGAGCCGACTCCTCGCCCTAAGAGGCATAAGTCTTTAGGGACTCGAAAAACCTCTCGAACAGCGACCAGCTCTCGCTTCATCATGACAGTTAGTTTTAGCTTTCTCCACTGAGGTGCTCGACCCAGCTCAACTGGGGCACAATCGCAGTGGTTCTCCTAGTGCTACCTTAGCCGATATAGCGGAACGTAAGGCACCAAAACATAGGAGCCGGGCAAACCCAACTATTGACCCAAGACATGATTCGGAGCCGATGCATATAATGCTATGAGTTTGGGGTGCCACACTTGTTAAAGTGTTCGGACTTCTCACACCATATTGAGGGGTACTAAAGCCCCTGGCGTATTTTGGCCGTACCAACGTGTACGGGTGCACCATGTCGTTAAGGAACATATATAAAGAAAAAAGGTAATGCAAAAATAGACGAAAGCTATGCATTGTTTATTAAAAAGGGCTGCGATCAAAGCAGAACGATACAAATAATACGATAAGTGAAAGGTTGGACTAGTTAACATGTTCGTTCTAGGGGCAAGCTGCGGAATAGTATGCGGAACAGGTATACTACTCGTGATAGAGACCACCTGGGAGTTCCGTAATGCGGCGTGGCTTGTCTGCTTCCCTGGTTCTTGCATCGTTTGTGCGGCAATTGAACTGCCGAACAGGCCTTCCGAAGGATGGAGTCCTGAAAGTAAGAAAAAGTTAAAAAAATCAGCAGCCCTTGGTACGGTTTAAGCCGTGTTTCGGGCGTGCCGTGATGGTGCCCCTCCCCCTGTACCCATGGTATCTCTAGAGCGTAGTTATGTATGCGAAGTACTGGCGTCACCTTTTTGCGAGGGTTGGGGTTGGGGCCGCATTGCTACGCCTGCTCAGATCGTGCCAGGCGGTCTTGTTGTAGGTTACTCCGGGCGCGCTTGACGGTGTCCGGTCATTTAGTGGCCGGACTGGAGAACTGCCTGGAGAGGCTGCTTTGTACTTCCGCTGCAAGGGCCGCCGTGTGCTCCTCCGTTCGGAGGGAGCGTTCGATGCTTCCATTGACCGTAATTACTCCTCAAGGGCCTGGCATCTTGAGCTTAAGGTATGCATAGTGCGGTACCGTATTGAACTTGGCAAATGCGGTTCGCCCGAGCAGTGCGTGATAACCACTGCGGAACGGGACTATGTCGAAGATTAACTCCTCGCTTCGGAAATTATCCGGAGATCCGAAGACCACTTCAAGTGTGACTGAGCCTGTACAGTTGGCCTCTACACCTGGTATTACGCCTTTAAAGGTCGTTTTGGTGGGCTTAATCCTTGAGGGATCTATGCCCATTTTCTGCACTGTATCCTGGTAAAGCAGGTTCAGGCTGCTGCCGCCGTCCATAAGGACTCTAGTGAGATGAAATCCGTCAATAATTGGGTCTAGAACCAATGTGGCGAATCCGCCATGACGGATGCTAGTGGGATGGTCCCTTCGATCAAAGGTGATCGGGCAGGAGGACCATGGGTTGAACTTTGGGGCGACTGGCTCTATCGCGTATACATCCCTTAACGCGCGCTTCCGCTCCCTTTTGGGGACGTGGGTTGCGTATATCATGTTCACCGTCCGCACTTGTGGGGGCAAACCCTTCTGTCCACTGTTGTTCGGCGGCCGGGGCTCCTCGTCGTCATCGCTATGCAGCCCCTTGTCTTCATTTTCGGCGTTTAACTTGCCTGCCTGCTTGAACACCCAACAATCCCTGTTGGTGTGATTGGCCGGCTTTTCAGGGGTGCCATGTATCTGGCACAAGCGGTCGAGTATTCGGTCCAAACTGGACGGGCCCCTAGGATTCCTTTTGAATGGCTTTTTCCGCTGACCGGATTTAGAGCCTCTGAATCCGGCATTAACTGCCGTATCCTCAGCATTATCGCTGTTAATGCGGCGCTTCTGCTTGTTGCGACGCGACCTGCCACTACTGTCCCTAGTGTCCGAATTACCAGGGTTCTTGGTCATATTGTTGCTATGAGCAAGCCAGCTGTCTTCTCCCGCGCAAAAGCAAGTCATGAGTGTCGTGAGTGCTGCCATAGATTTCGGCTTTTCCTGTCCAAGGTGCCGGGCCAGCCACTCATCACGGATATTGTGCTTGAAGGCTGCTAGGGCCTCAGCGTCCGGACAGTCGACTATTTGATTTTTCTTTGTTAGGAACCGTGTCCAGAATTGCCTGGCCGATTCCTCTGGATGCTGAATTACGTGACTTAGGTCATCGGCGTCTGGGGGTCGCACATAAGTGCCCTGGAAATTGTCGAGGAATGCGGCTTCCAGGTCCTCCCAACAACTGATTGATCCCATTGGCAAGCTGTTGAGCCAATGTCGAGCTGGTCCTTTAAGCTTGAGTGGGAGGTATTTGATGGCGTGGAAATCATCACCGCGGGCCATGTGGATATGAAGGAGATAATCCTCGATCCATACCGCCGGATCTGTTGTGCCATCATATGATTCGATGTTTATGGGTTTGAAACCCTCGGGGATTTGATGATCCATTATTTCGTCTGTGAAGCATAGTGGGTGTGCGGCGCCTCTGTACTGGGCTATATCATGACGTAGCTCCAATGAGCTTTGTCTACTGTGTTCGGCCCTGCCGAATTTGTGGCCGGCATGACGAAAACCGTCTCGAGCCGTGGGGGGCCCCCGCGATCCGTAGATCGATCTTGTTTGCCTTGCCTTGTCCTCCAACATATCTTGTAAGTCCGGCGCATATTCCCGTGCCTTGGTACGGGCTGCGGCTTGAGTGGAGGGCCGAGAGGCCTCTCTGTCACGGCCACAAGGTGGCCGGTCGGCCGCATCAAGTGCTTCCTCCTATAATCGGGGTAGCAACCTGCACTTTGGGTAGCTCTTGGAGGAGCGTTCGAGTTTATGCTCTTCGGCCGCAAGGACTTCAGTCCATCTGTCGACTAGAAAATCTTGATCAGCTCTAAGCTGTTGCTGTTTTTCTTGAGGCTTCTTGCCGTGGCCATAAGCCTGCGTTGAAAACGCTCTTGCTCGACGGGATCCTCTGGCACGACGAATTCGTCGTCGTCCAGGTTGCCTCGTCTTCGGAGGGAGGCATATAATTATCGTCCTCGACCTCTCTGTCTGCCGCTCTCACATGAGGGCTGGTTTCTCCATCCTCCTGTGCTAAATCTTGCTGGAGGGGGTTTTCTTCAGCACTTTCCGGAGTATTATTATCTCCCGTGCTGGAATCACCATATTTGTTTTGGCGGGATTTTGAGCGGCGCCGCTGACGCCGGCGCTTAGGCTGTTTCTTGGAGGGGTCGTCCTCCGCTGTTCCATTGCCATCTCCTTCTTTTGGGGTGTCCACCATGTATATGTCATATGACGAGGTGGCTTGCCAGGGCCTAGTAGGCACTGGTTCTTCATCATCTCCTTCATCGGCGTCCATACCGTCGATATCTTCGGAGTCGAAGTCGAGCATGTCGGCTAAGTCGTCGACAATGGCTACAAAGTGGGTGGTGGGTGGGCTTTGAATTTCTTCATCGTCCGTACCCCAACCTTGCTGACCATAGTCCGGCCAGGGCTCTCCTGATAAAGAGAGAGACTTCAGTGTCTTCATGATATCGCCGAAAGGCGAGTGCTGAAAGATGTCCGCGGCAGTAAACTCCATGATCGGCGCCCAATCGGATTCGATCGGCAGGGGCGCGGAGGGTTTGGAGTCCGGAGAGGAGTCCGGCTCCTTGGATTCACGAGTCTCGCAGAGTACGGGGCTGGTGTTCAGCTCAATCGCCGTTGGGATCGCAGCCCCCGAGGTGGCGTCTAACTGCCCATCCTCGATCGGCGCAGTTGGCTCCGGATTAAGGATCGAAGCTGATGCGGATGCGGCCTCCAGGGCACTGTTCGGCGACAGACCTAGATCATGCTCGTCAGGACAGTGCGGCGCGCTCGGCAGTGGCTTGAATCTGTCGTAGATCAAGTCCCCGTGGATGTCAGCCGTGTAGTTTAAACTTCCAAATATGACCTGACGGCCAGGGCGTAGCTTTCGATCTGCTCCAGACGGCCAAGTGAATTGGCCCGCAGTGTGAAGCTGCCGAAGACGAAGATCTATCCGGGGAGGAAGGTCTCACCCTGGACTGCATCGCTATTGATGATCGTAGGAGCAATCAAGCCTGACGGCGACGACACATAGGAACTCTCAATGAAAGCACCAATGTCGGTGTCAAAACCGGCGGATCTCGGGTAGGGGGTCCCGAACTGTGCGTCTAGGCCGGATGGTAATAGGAGGCAAGTGACACGAAGTTTTACCCAGGTTCGGGCCCTCTCGATGGAGGTAAAACCCTACGTCCTGCTCGATTAATATTGATGATATGGGTAGTACAAGAGTAGATCTACCACGAGATCGGAGAGGCTAAACCCTAGAAGCTAGCCTATGGTATGATTGTTGTTGTTGTGTATGTTGTCCTACGGACTAAAACCCTCCGGTTTATATAGACACCAGAGAGGGTTAGGGTTACAAAGTCGGTTACAATGGTAGGAGATCTACATATCCGTATCGCCAAGCTTGCCTTCCACACCAAGGAAAGTCCCTTCCGGACACGGGACGAAGTCTTCAATCTGGTATCTTCATAGTCCAGGAGTCCGGCTGAAGGTATAGTCCGGCTATCCGAACACCCCCTAATCCAGGACTCCCTCAATTACCGTACCACTCTCGTGTGGATATTACTCTGGTTAACCTATGCGGTTCGGTAGTAACTTAATCAGAAGTTTCATGATCATCATCATTAGCATCATCACTTACTGGTGTAGGAATCACTGGTACTGTTTTCAGTGATGAACTACTTTCCAATAAGGGGGCAGGTACAATTACCTCATCAAGTTCTACTTTCCTCCCACTCACTTCTTTCGAGAGAAACTCCTTCTCTAGAAAGGATACATTCTTCGCAACGAATATCTTGCCTTCGGATCTGTGATAGAAGGTGTACCCAATGGTCTCCTTAGGGTATCCTATGAAGACACATTTCTTAGATTTGGGTTCTTCTTATCAGGTTGATGCTTTTTCACATAAGCATCGCAGCCCCAAACTTTAAGAAACGACAACTTGGGTTTCTTGCCAAACCATAGTTCATAAGGTGTCGTCTCAACGGATTTAGATGGTGCCCTATTTAACGTGAATGCAGCTGTCTCTAAACATAGCCCCAAAACGATAGCGGTAAATCAGTAAGAGACATCATAGATCGAACCATATCCAGTAAAGTACGATTACGACGTTCTGACACACCATTACGCTGTGGTGTTCCGGGTGGCGTGAGTTGCGAAACTATTCCGCATTGTTTCAAATGAAGACCAAACTCGTAACTCAAATATTCTCCTCCACGATCAGATCGTAGAAACTTTAATTTCTTGTTACGATGATTTTCCACTTCACTCTGAAATTCTTTGAACTTTTCAAATGTTTCAGACTTATGTTTCATCAAGTAGATATACCCATACCTGCTCAAATCATCTGTGAAGGTGAGAAAATGACGATATCCGCCGCGAGCCTCAATGTTCATTGGACCACATACATTAGTATGTATGATTTCCAATAACTCTGTTGCTCACTCCATTGTTCTAGAGAACGGAGTTTTAGTCATCTTGCCCATGAGGCATGGTTCGCAAGTACCAAGTGATTCATAATCAAGTGAGTCCAGAAGTCCATTAGAATGGAGTTTCTTCATGCGCTTTACACCAATATGACCCAAACGGCAGTGCCACAAATAAGTTGCATTATCATTAGCGACTCTGCATCTTTTGGCTTCAATACTATGAACATGTGTATCACTACTATCAAGATTTAGTAAAAATAGACCACTCATCAAGGGTGCATGACCATAAAAGATATTACTCATATAAATAGAACAACCATTATTCTCTGATTTAAATGAATAACCGTCTCGCATAAAATAAGATCCAGATATAATGTTCATGCTCAATGCTCGCACCAAATAACAATTATTTAGGTCTAAAACTAATCCCAAAGGTAGATGTAGAGGTAGCGTGCCGACGGCGGTCACATCAACTTTGGAACCATTTCCCACGTCCATCATCACCTCGTCCTTAGCCAATCTTCGCTTAATCCGTAGCCCCTATTTCGAGTTGCAAATGTTAGCAACTGAATCAGTATCAAATACCCAGGCACTACTGCGAGCATTAGTAAGGTACACATCAATAACATGTATATCAAATATACCTTTCACTTTGCCATCCTTCTTCTCCGCCAAATACTTGGGGCAGTTCCGCTTCTAGTGACCAGTCCCTTTGCAGTAGAAGGACTCAGTCTCAGGCTTTGGTCTAGACTTGGGTTTCTTCACTTGAGCAGCAACTGGCTTGCTGTTCTTCTTGAAGTTCCCCTTCTTCCCTTTACCCTTTTTCTTGCAACTGGTGGTCTTGTTGACCATCAAAACTTGATGCTCCTTCTTGATTTCTACCTCCGCAACCTTTAGCATTGCGAAGAGCTCAGGAATCGTCTTATCCATCCCTTGCATATTATAGTTCATCACGAAGCTCTTGTAGCTTGGTGGCAGTGATTGAAGAACTCTGTCAATGACACTATCATCAGGAAGATTAACTCCGAGCTGAGTCAAATGGTTGTGGTACCCAGACATTCTGAGTATATGTTCACTAACAGAACTATTCTCCTCCATTTTGCAGCCGTAGAACTTATCGAAGACTTCATATATCTCAATCCGGGCATTTGCTTGAAATATTAACTTCAACTCCTGGAACATCTCATATGCTCCATGACGTTCTAAACATCGTTGAAGTCTCAGTTCTAAGCCGTAAAGCATGGCACATTGAACTATCGAGTAGTCATCAGCTTTGCTCTACCAGGTGTTCACAACATCTGGCGTTGCTCCTGCAGCGGGTTTGTCACCTAGCGATGCTTCCAGGACGTAATTCTTATGTGCAGCAATGAGGATAATCCTCAAGTTACGGACCTAGTCTGTTTAGTTGCTACCATCATCTTTCAACTTAGCTTTCTCTAGGAACGCATTAAAATTCAACGAAACAGCAGCACGGGCCATCTATCTACAACAACATAGACATGCAAAATACTATCAGGTACTAAGTTCATGATAAATTAAAGTTCAATTAATCAAATTACTTAAGAACTCCCACTTAGATAGACATCTCTCTAATCATCTAAGCGATCACGTGATCCATATCAACTAAACCATGTCCGATCATCACGTGAGATGGAGTAGTTTTCAATGGTGAACATCACTATGTTGATCATATCTACTATATGATTCACGCTCGACCTTTCGGTCTCGGTGTTCCGAGGCCATATCTGCATATGCTAGGCTCGTCAAGTTTAACCCAAGTATTCTGCGTGTGCAAAACTGGCTTGCACCCGTTGTATATGAACGTAGAGCTTATCACACCCGATCATCACTTGGTATCTCGGCACGACGAACTGTAGCAACGGTGCATACTCAGGGAGAACACTTATACCTTGAAATTTAGTGAGAAATCATCTTATAATGCTACCGCCGAACTAAGCAAAATAAGAAGCATAAAGGATAAACATCACATGCAATCAATATAAGCAATATGATATGGCCATCATCATCTTGTGCCTTTGATCTCCATCTCCAAAGCACCGTCATGATCACCATCGTGACCGGCTTGACACCTTGATCTCCATCGAAGCATCGTTGTCGTCTCACCAACTATTGCTACTACGACTATCGCTACCGCTTAGTGATAAAGTGAAGCAATTACATGGCGATTGCATTTCATACAATAAAGTGACAACCATATGGCTCCTGCCAGTTGTCGATAACTGTGTTACAAAACATGATCATCTCATACAATAAAATTTAGCATCATGTCTTGACCATATCACATCACAACATACCCTACAAAAACAAGTTAGACGTCCTCTACTTTGTTGTTGCAAGTTTTACGTGGCTGCTACGGGCTGAGCAAGAACCGTTCTTACCTACGCATCAAACCACAACGCAGTATAGTGATTGCTTTTTGATCTTCAGAAAGAACCATGTTCATTGAATCTGATTCAACTAAAGTTGGAAAAACTGACACCCACCAACCACCTATGTGCGAAGCACGTCGGTAGAACCAGTCTCGCGTAAGCGTACGCGTAATGTCGGTCTGGGCCACTTCATCCAACAATACCGCCGAATCGAGATTCAACTAGTGAGGGCAAGCAATATGTATATACCCACGCCCACAACTCCTTTGTGTTCTAATCATGCATATAACATCTATGCATAGACCTGGCTCGGATGCCACTATTGGGGAATGCAGTAATTTCAAAAAAATTCCTACGCACATGCAAGATCTGTCATGGTGATGCATAGCAATGAGAGGGAAGAGTGTTGTCCGGGGACCCTCGTAGACCGTAAGCGGAAGCGTTATGACAACACGGTTGATGTAGTCGTACGTCTTCACGGTCCGACCGTTCCTAGTACCGAAAGTACGGCACCTCCGTGATCTGCACACGTTCGGCTCGGTAACGTCCCACGAACTCTTGATCCAACTGAGTTTCGAGGGAGAGCTTCGTCAGCACGACGGCGTGATGACGGTGATGATGAAGCTACCGGCGTAGGGCTTTGTCTAAGCACTACGACGATATGACTGAGGTGGATTATGGTGGATGGGGGCACCGCACACGGCTAAGGGATCAATGATCAACTTGTGTGTCCTAGGGTGCCCCTGCCCCCGTATATAAAGGAGCAAGTGGGGAGGCCAGCCGGCCCTTGGGAGCGCACCAGGAGAGGAGTCCTCCTCCTAGTAGGAGTAGGACTCCCCTTTCCTAGTCCTACTAGGAGGAGGAAGGGGGAAGGAAGGAGAGGGAGAGAAGAGAAGGAAAGGGGGCGCCGCCCCCCCCCCTTCCCTAGTCCAATTCGGACTAGAGGGGGAGGGGCGCGCGGCCCTGCGTTGGCCGGCCCTCTCTCTCTCCACTAAGGCCCATATTGTCCCATTAGTCCCCCCCCCCCCGGGGGTTCCGATAACCCCCCGGCACTCCCATAATTATCCGGTGACCTCCGGAACTCATCTGGTGTCCGAATATAGTCATCCAATATATCATTCTTTATGTCTCGACCATTTCGAGACTCCTCGTCATTTCCGTGATCACATCCGATACTCCGAACTATTTTCGGTACATCAAAACACATAAACTCATAATACCAATTGTCACCAAATGTTAAGCATGCGGACCCTACGGGTTCGAGAACTATGTAGACATGACCGAGACACGTCTCCAGTCAATAACCAATAGCGGAACCTGGATGTTCATATTGGCTCCGTCATATTCTACAAAGATCTTTATCGGTCAAACCGCATAACGATATACGTTGTTCCCTTTGTCATTGGTATGTTGCTTGCCCGAGATTCGATCGTCGGTATCTCAATACCTAGTTCAATCTCATTACCAGCAAGTCTCTTTACTCGTTCCGTAATACATCATCCCGTAACTAACTCATTAGTCACATTGCTTGCAAGTCTTATAGTGATGTGCATTACCGAGAGGGCCCAAAGATACCTCTCCGATACTCAAAGTGACAAATCATAATCTCGATCTATGCCAACTCAACAAACACCATCAGAGACACCTGTAGAGCATCTTTATAGTCACCCAGTTACGTTGTGACATTTGATATCACACTAAGTGTTCCTCCGGTATTCGGGAGTTGCATGATCTCATAGTCATAGGAACATGTATAAGTTATGGAGAAAGCAATAGCAACAAACTAAACGGTCATCGTGCTAAGCTAACGGATGGGTCAAGTCAATCACATCATTCTCTAATGATGTGATCTTGTTAATCAAATGACAACTCATATCTATGGTTAGGAAACATAACCATCATTGATTCAACGAGCTAGTCAAGTAGAGGCATACTAGTGACACTCTATTTGTCTATGTATTCACACATGTACTAAGTTTCTGGTTAATACAATTCTAGCATGAATAATAAACATTTATCATTATATAAGGAAACATAAATAACAACTTTATTATTGCCTCTAGGGCATATTTCCTTCAGGTTGAAGAATCCCTCAAGGATCCGGATTGGATAAGCGCTATGCACGAAGGGCTACACAACTTCGAGAGGAATCAAGTGTGGACATTGGTTGAAAAGCCCAATGATGATCATAATGTCATTGGAACCAAATGGGTGTTTCGGAATAAGCAAGATGAAGATGGACAAGTTGTATGCAATAAGGTTCGTCTCATCGCTCAAGGCTACACTCAAGTCGAAGGTATGGACTATGGTGAGACATATGCCCCTGTTGCTAGACTTGAGTCCATTCGCATTTTACTTGCTTATGCCAATCACCATGATATCACTTTATGTCAAATGGACATTAAAAGTTCTTTTCTAAATGGAGAAATTGAGGATGAAGTTTATGTTAAACAACCTCCCAGCTTTGTTAATCCCTAGAAACCTAATCATGTTTACAAGCTTCATAAAGCTCTTTATGGTCTTAAACAAGCTCCTAGAGCTTGGTATAAATGCTTGTCTAAGTTTCTTATCGATAAAGGCTTTGAAATTGGGAAAATTGATTATACACTTTTTACTAAAAGAGTTAATGGTGAATTATTTGTGTGCCAAATTTATGTGGATGATATCATATTCGGTTCTACTAACCCCCACTTTAGTGAAAAGTTTGGAAGGCTATTGTCCGAGAAGTTTGAGATGTCTATGATGACTGAACTCAAACTTTTCCTTGGATTGCAAATCAAGCAAACTAAGGAAGGTACCTTTGTCTCACAAACAAAGTATACCAAGGATCTTTTCAAGAAGTTCAACATTCAATAAAGCAAAGGTATGAAAACACCCATGCCTACTAGTGGACATCTTGACTTGACTAAGGATGGCAATATGGTTGACCAAAAGGTTTACCATTCTATGATTGGTTCATTGTTATATCTATGTGCCTCCCGTCTTGATATTATGCTAAGTGTGTGCATGTGTGCATGATATCAAGCGGCTCCTAAAGAATGTCATCTTAAGGCCATGAAAAGGGTAGTGAGATACTTAATGCATACACCAAACTTTGGCATTTGGTATCCTAAGAGGTCATCCTTTGATATTGTTGGCTACTCCGATTCGGACTATGCCGGTAACAAGGTTGATAGGAAGTCCACTTCAGGTACTTGTTAATTTCTTGGTAGATCCCTTATGTCTTGGTCCTCCAAGAAACAAAACTCAGTAACCTTATCTATCGCCGAAGCGGGATACATTGCCGCCAGATCATGTTGTGCTCAATTACATTGGATGACCCAAACTCTTAAATATTATGGGATACATGTGAAACATGTTCCATTGCTTTGTGACAATGAGAGTGCTATTAAGATTGCTCATAATCTTGTGCAACATTCTTGAACTAAGCATATTGAAGTTCATCATCATTTCATTCGCGATCATGTTGCAAAAGGAGACATCAATATTAAGCGTGTTCCTACCGATAAGCAATTGGCGGATATATTCACCAAACCGCTTGATGAAAAGATATTTTGCCATTTGAGAGGTGAATTGAATATCATTGATGCCTCAAACTTGGAATAGAGATTCCATTTGGATACATGCAAGGCATGAGCCTTTGTGACTAATCCTTGATATTTATCTTATGATGATGATCGTTTGTCTTGGATGCATATTTGCACCCTTGCATGTTATCTAACCCATGCAGGTACTTGGATGAGCCTAAATCTATGAGATTGCAAGTCACTTGAATTTTGAGCAATTTCTACATCACCAAGTTCCTATGGTTTGGTTGTTGAATTCGAGGAAGCATGAACTCACTCAACAATCCTTTAACTATTTCAATATATCAAATTTCATTGGTATCAAGTTTCATGATTATCAATTTGGATACACAAGTGCTCTTCGTTGCAAAACTAACCCATGTAGGAAGATGAACTTCAAATCCAAAGGGTGCACCCAACTACATCAACCTTGAGCATCCAATATAAGTTCAACTACATGATCAAGATCAACACCACAACCCAAGGTATGCCATTCCGTCTTAGAGAGGCTTTACTCCAAGTCATGAGTTAAAGCAACTCAACAAGGTGTGAATACATCAAAATGCTTAAATTAAAATGGTAATCCCATTTTGAGCTTAAACGATGAGTATGACCTATGATCAAGTGATCTCACTTGACTCCTAAGCCAATATACTCTAACATAGGTGACATTGTCGCGGAACCATCTCTAGATGAAGTTCTCTAGTGTTACTTTTGTACTTTGTATTTCCATTGCATGTCTTCTTACTACAATGTTTTCCTTCTTTTCTTAAAAAACTTCATCTAGATCTCTTTTGATTTCTGTCATTTGTCTGAGTTTCTATAGTTAATTCATCGCAATCATTATGTTAATTCCTTGCAAATCCTTGTGACATTTCATTTGCCAAGTGAGCTGAGTTGGCAAAAATTTCCTCTGCATTGAACTCGATCTATCCAAGCCCATCGGCTAGACCGAAATGCAAGGTTTCCTTGTACATAGTTCATCGGTACAACCGACATGGACTAACTCGGTCTCACGATGAGCATCTTCGGTGGCTCCACTATCTCAGAATCACCGATTGAAACAGATCGGTGTCACCGATTTCACTACTGAGAAAGCATTTTGCCATTTTAATTTGCCTATTTATTCAGCTCCACTCAATGATCCCTTCCCTCTATATGCATATTAAGCTACATGCTGCTTTGTAGTGACTCTCAAGGACCATATCTACCTGACTCATATTCCTGAAGTTGCCCTTCTTGGAAATTGATGTCAAAGGTGGAGAGAGAGCACATCAAAACTTATCAAAAGAAAGAGAGAGCACATCTAAGCTCTTCTAGAGATGCATGTTAACAAGAGGAGAGAAGTCACATGTCTTTAAGAGGGGAAAGACATGTTAGTATAATTGATTTTTTTGCTCTGTTTGACTTGATTTATTTCTTATCTGATCTTATCTCACCCTGCCTTCTCCCATTATCCAATATTAGATTCAGGAGGAGAAAGATCTATGCCTAAGGGGATAAAAATCATTGGAACTTATTGCAAATCCTTAAATCTTTGGGGAATTGTCAATGTCTGAATGAAGTACTCACTCAGTGGTACTCACCTATTACATGTCATCCCAGTCTTGGTATTCTTGTGGGTCTTGAATTCTTCTTGTTTGGAGTGTCTTGTGTTATCTAACCCTCTTTTCTCAAGTCTACTCCTTCACAAGTCATCTCATGAACCACAAGGTAAGTATATGCATCACATTCATGTGCATGATGATCTCTTGCTATCGCTCATATTGTTTGCAAGAGAAATTCATAAACATGAAGGTACATTTCTCAACCACATTGTTTGTTCTGACGCATATAACCAAGATACAAGTAACTTATTGCTTATCTATCATAATATGCATTCACATGTTCTTCTATCTTATCTTCACATGGTTACATACATGTAGGGGAGCTTATGCATGTTACATGTTTCCTCCAAAGCTTTGCTTACTACTCTTCCACTACGGGAATCCAGTACTTTGCCGTCTGCCACGGCGGACGGCAAAGGCACGGACGGCTGACGGCAAAGAGCTTTGCCGTCAGCGGCGGACGGCAAACAGTGACGGTAAAGACAGGGTCGGTAAACAGGTCCTTTGCCGTCTGCTTGTTATGGCGGACAGCAAAGAGCCCTTTGCCTACAGCGGCGGACGGCAAAGAGGAGGGACGGCAAAATACTGCACGTTAGTCCATTAGGCGGCTAACAGCGGCCTTTGCTGTCCGCCAGTGGACGGCAAATTTGAGCGCCTCTTTGCCGTCCGCCAGTTGATGTCAGCAATACGTCAGCGCCCGCTGTGTTTTGCCATCTGCCCGGCGGACGGCAAAGGCAAAGTCTTTGCCATCAGCTTAGCTTTGTCGTCCGCCACGGTAGGCAAATTTGCCAAATGGCCCATCCCTCAGGAAGCACAGGTGGGCGCCACGTGCCCCCTTTGCCGTCTGCCACCGACGGCAAAGGGGTCTTTGCCGTCTGCCGCGGACGGCAAAGAGCCTGCACTGCCTCTTTTTTATTCTGTTTTTCTTATATCCAACAATTATCCAACAAATATATCACAGCACATATATATCCATCACACAAATATCCAGCACATATATATCCAACATAATAAATATCCATCCATACATACATAGTAGGTTGCACATAGTTCCATCGATCCATACATATTACAATATGCAAAGTTTCATCATAGCAATCTAGTTTCATCATAGCAAGCGAGCAGAATACAAGAAGTGCATCAAAGGAAAAAACAAGCAATCCATCATAGGAAGCTGGCTTCCGTGAAGTGAATGAAACCTGCAAAATGACAAATAAGAAAGTTAGAAAAAGAATACTAGAAGAAGAATTAGACTAGAAGAAAAAGAATAGAAGAAGAAGAATAGAAGAAGAAGAAGAAGAAGAAGAAGACTAGAAGAAGAAGTATATGCCATTTATTAGCTAACTTAGGTGAAATGTATCGTTTATGAGCTAACTAGGTGAAATGGGTAGTTTATGAGCTATCCTAGGTGAAATGGATCATTTTGGAGCTAAGTTAGGTGAAATGGGTCGTTTATGAGCTAACCTAGGTGAAATTGATCATTTTGGAGCTAACCTAGGTGAAATTGATCATTTTGGAGCTAACTTAGTTGAAATGGGTCGTTTATGAGCTAACTAAGGTGAAATGCCATGTTTTTGAGCTAACTAAGGTAAAATGGATCGTTTTGAGCTAACTTAGGTAAAATGGGTCATTTTGGAGCTAACCTAGGTGAAATTGGTCATTTTGGAGCTAACCTAGGTGAAATGGGTCATTTTAAAGCTAACGTAGGTAAAATGGATCATTTAGGAGCTAATCTACGTAAAATGGGTCATTTTAGAGCTAACTTGGATAAATTGGATCACTTGTAAGCTAACTAAGGTAAAATGAGTCATTTTAGAGCTAACTTAGGTAAAATGGATCGTTTATGAGCTAACTAAGCTAATTATGCAATTTTTGACATAAGTAAGCTAAGTACATATCGTTTTAGAGCTAACGTAGGTAAAATGGATGGTTTATGAGGTCAGTAAGCTTATTAAGTCATTTTGGAGGAAAAGAAGCTAACTCTAGGTCATTATGGTAAGCATATTGGAGGAAATAAAGCTAAGTCTAGGTCTTTATGCATTTGTTAAGCAAAACACTAGGGAAACTTACCGTGATCACAGAGGTGTAGGAGCGGGCTGGCTCGCGCCGGTAGCTGGAGAAGGATCGTGTGATGCGTTTCTGGAGTTAAGCTGCACCAAAGATCATTTCCAATGTCTCGTTAGCATTATGACACTCAAATGTTAAGACTAGCAAGTAATGTCCATTCAAATTAAACTCACCGTGCTCCCAGGAGCAATCACTGGCATCGGCAGAGCGGTCTGACCGGACTTCTCGCACACAGACTGCACATTTGGTTTTCACAACAGAGTCATACTAGTTAGTAATGAGACTCAAATGTTAAGACTAGCAAGTAATCTGCAGAAGAAACTTACCACAAGGAGCTCGTACATGGCCCTTGCCTGCATGTCATTCCGTGCCCTCTCCTCCTCCAACATATTTGTCATCCTCTCCTCCAACTCCCGTTGCCTCTCCGCCGCCTCTGCCAGAAGTTTCTCCGTTCTATCTCTCTCACTCTGTATAGCAGCCTGCAACACCACTCACATGACCATTTGTAATCATTGATGGAAGCGCACAGAATGTAATGGAGAAAGATAGCTGAGTACGTATAACTAACCTTGAAGGCAAGTTGGACTGGCCGTTCACGAGGCCTTATCTCAGGAGCGGAGCTTGACTGGTGCGCCTTGATCTCCGGGAGAGTGCTAGGACAACGGATAAGTCCATCTCCCATGGCTATGGAGCCATGGGACCTCCCGCCACCAGATATCATCAGCAGCTCTGTATTAATGGGACCCTGGCTCGGGTTAAAGTCCTCCCCTTTCCTCGCCTTCCCCTGATCTCTATATTGCACGAGCTTGTCATGGGCGGAGATGTTGGTGAAGTTCTTTGGATCATCGAGGTTAAACGCAGAGAATGCCTTGACTTTCTTGTAAGGGCCAGTGTGGGCCATGGCATACAGGTCGTACACCTCTGGCACTTTATCCGCCTTATTGTAGCGTGCCTGAAAGAGAGAAACAAAGTAAATTAGTAATTAAAGGGCTAAAGCTAGCATGATGAATGAATTGCATGAATCATGAAGCAAACCACATACCCAGTTCTGCCCGTACTGAAATAAGTTGGAGCTGCCTTGGTGGTGTGGCACACCTTCCATTTGGGCACGTTTGTCCTTGGCCTCTTTGTGGGTGGCCAACCATTCTTTTGAGCACCACGCATTGACCAACACCTCCCAACAATCCATCCGATCCGCACACCATCTCGGAGGGGCCTAAGTTAGCAAATAGAAACTTGAGCGCTACGGCTATGAATTACTAAATGAAGGGAGTAAGTACAAGGCCTTAAGAATTACCTTCATGTACTGCTCCTTACTCAAGAACTTATCGTGGCACTCCTGCTTGGGCTTCTTGATACCACGCCCGACGTAGTAGTCTCGAACAGCCTACACCCGAACCTCATGCCTTAAGTTCTGAAGTAGGCGCTTGCACTCCTTGTGGATAACATCTGCCGCCTCCTCCTCGTATCCCTCCTCACACCTGTAGAATGTCTGCAATCAAATGAGACAATATTGATTAGTACAATTAATAACTAGCTAGCTGAAGATTTTTAATTGTGTAAAGGAGAAATTACCTAGAACTTTTTGATCACCACGTCTGCCCTCGTCTCGCACAAGACACCGTCGATAATCTCACCTGGCGGGGCTGGGGCAGCCAAGTAGTGCTCCCAAGTCAATCCAACCTCTGGAAGCCGACCCTCACCAGGCAACATGACAAACCCCGGGAAGTTTTGCCGAATCAGAACTCCAAGGACGGAGTTGGGCCGGCGGACACTTGCATGGTGGTCCCAACCCCTGCAGCATGACAAGGCCAACAGATCAGTTATTTGAAGAAACGTGAATGCAGAAGGTACAAAAAGATTAAATGCACTTACCTCTCCCCATCAGGGAAAATCAACCACCTCTGCTCGCGGGTCGCCGGCACGGACGGGAACCGTGTAGCACCATGCTGGTAGACGTTGCCCCCCTCCTCCCCCTCCTCCTCAAAATCAGTCGGCTCCCCGCCATCATCAGCATGGCCACTCGGCTCCTAAGGCTAACCCGACCAGTTACCCCATCCAGACGTGTGCTCCTCCGGGGTCTCGTGGGCCGAAGGCCCGTCGACCCGAGGCTCGTGGGCCGAAGACCCATGGACCAGAGGCTCGTGGACCGGAGTCCGTGCAGCCTCCTCCTCAGACGAGTCCACCCTAGCAGTCACGTGCTCAGGTGAAACAGCTGGGGGCGGCGGCGAGGAAGGTGCCGTAAGAGTCACCCTACCTCCTCTCCTGCGACCACGTGCTCCACCTCCTCTCTTCTTCTTACCTCGTCCCCTGCTGGGCACCATGGTCGACGAAGAAGGGCCCGGCGGTGTCGCCATACTGTCCACCAACGCTCGGCGGAGAGGTGCGTGTGGAATGGAAGACCTCGCACCACGCGCCGACGAAGAAGGGGCCTCGGCGCGCTCCCGACCAGCGCCCACCATCTTTCAACACCTGCCATGACAAAGAATAAACGAAATTAGTACAACATAAAAAAAAGTACCGACATGAATAATAATATGTATATCACTTAAGTGTATCATCATCAAGTACAACATAAAAAAAATTGAATACCTGACACTACTAATAATCTCGATCAGTATCATCAATAAATGCATAATCATCATCATCACTATAATCAATGATGGGCTCATAGGGTTCATTGGCATCAACATGTGCAAGGCCACCTTGACGTAATCGGTCAAGCATTGACAGGTCATCCGCAGCAGTAACCTCTTCTTGTTCCGGCTCTTCTTGTTCCTCCTCTGGGGTGATGTCGGATTCATTGTCGCTGTCTACTTCAATGTTTTGGGGTGAAGTATAGCGGTTCTTGAAACGGTTTTTGGAAAGACGTGTCTCTTGGAAGAATTCTCCTTCATATGTGCCTGGGTTAATGTGAGGTTCATAATCCTCTTCCTTTGGGGAAGAAAGTCTAGCACGTGGCGGCACTTCATAAACGACATCCCAACCTTTCAGATTTGGATTAGTTTGGCTGGCCCACAGTAGATAGAATACTTGGGTCGCCTGTGGAGCCGCAATATAGACATCAGGAACATCTAAATGGGTGCTTTGGTTGATTTCAACTAGCCCTATATGTTCATGAGTCCTTCTAGTCTCCTTCGGCTGAAACCAATAACATTTGAAGACTACGACATTCGGTGGGTTTTCACCATAGAACAGAAGTTCATAAATTGCTTCAACTCTCCCATAATACTCGGTACCTCCTTCACCGATAGCAGATACACAACAATTTGTAGACTTTCGGTCGGCCATAGATAGCTCTTTCCCATAGGTATGAAAGCGATACCCGTTGATGTCGTACTTGTCAAATGAACGGACCTTATAGTCAAAACCATTAGCAACTTGTCTCAATTCGGCGTCCATAGACTCTGAATTAGCCTACAAGTTTAATATGAAAGGATTGTTGCATTAGGCACGAATTAGCGAATGAAATGAAATTGTCTAATAAAAATTACCGTTTGTTTGAACCAAGAGATGAAACCGGGATAGCCGCCTCCTTGCTTTGCGAGAAGCTCATACTCTTCGACGGAATCCTTTTGGATCTCCACTCCATACGAGAATATGGCGACGTATCGACTGTATGACATATCCAGGAATAAGAGCAGTTCAAAGGAAATAGAAGTTGCAAAACAATGTACCGAGAACTTACTCGATGTACGGCCGCACTTCTATCAGGTTGTTGAAGATATACAATGAAATGGTCCGCCATTCTTCGTTATCCAAAGATACTGGATGTGAAACACTAGCTGGTGCGAGATTCCCTTTGAATAGGCTGAGGTTGGATCCACCCTTTTTAGGGTCGTCAGCATTGTACCGAGGCTTCGGATTATGCAAATGACGATTTTTGGCTTCATAGTGTGCTGTTACGAAGTTTGCCGCCTCCTCTGTGATGAATGCCTCAGCCATCGATGCTTCAATTCTACGTTTATTTTTACATTTTTCTCAAAGCGTCTTCTGCATCCTCTCAGTTGGGTAGCACCAACGATTTTGCACGGGCCCCCCCAATCTTGCCTCGGTCGGGAGATGCAAAATCAAATGCTGCATTGGATTAAAGAAGCCTGGTGGAAAGATCTTCTCTAACTTGCAGATCAACTCCGGCGCCAACTCTTCCATTTCTTCTAGCACGCCAGGCGATAGTTCTTTCGCACAAAGAACATGGAAGAAATAGCTGAGTTCTGCCAGTACTAAGCCACGCAACATCACCGACATTACCCGCTCAATCCATATGTGCCAATCATGACTCTTGAGACCAAATATCTTCAGTTTATCAAGATTCGCTCCCCTCTTTAGATTCGCTGCATACCCATCGGGGAACATCAACTGCTGTTGCACCCACAAGATAATTTCCCTCATAGCTGGCCTTCCAAGATTGAACCATGCCTTTGGCTTCGTCCAGTTCTGCTTTCCTTTCGGTTCTTTCATGTTTTGTAACGGCCTATCACATAGCGCCTCCAGATCGACTCTAGCCTTAGTATTATCCTTTGACTTCCCATCTATGCCGAACAATGTACCAAAAATTGCCTCGACGATATTCTTCTCAGTGTGCATCACGTCGATGTTGTGTGGGCAAAGGAGGTCTTTGAAGTAAGGCAGATCCCATAAGCATGTTTTGTGAGTCCACGCGTGCTTAGTATTATACCCCTTGAAGTACCCTGGACGTTGTGGATCTGGCTCGAGAGCGTTTAACTGATCCAGGGTCTGTTGGCCTGTCAATGCAGGTGGTGCAGAGTTTTTGACAACTCTACCCCTGATGAAGTTCTTCTTGTCTTTCCTGAACTTATGGCGAGGATCCAGGAACTGTCTATGCATGTCGAAGCAAGAAAACTTGCGACCGGCCTGAAGCCAACGAAACTCAAGAGCTCCCTTGCATGTGGGGCATGGGAACCTTCCATGCACACACCAGCCAACGAATAGCGCATACGCCGGCAAGTCATGCGTCGAGTACATGTACCAGACACGCATTATGAAGTTTTGTTTGCTATAGGCGTCGTATGTCTTGAACCCATTATCCCAGGCTTCTTGCAATTCGTCCTTAAGCGGCTGCATGTACACATTCATATTTTTCCCCGGATAGTTGGGCCCTGGAATTATCAACGTCGGGAAAATGTTCTTTCTTTGCATAATCTGTCCGGGGGGAGATTCAGTGGAAAGACAAATACGGGCCAACAACTGTATTGGGTTGCCGTCATACCAAACACACTGAACCCATCTGTGCTGATGCCGACTCGAGGATGCCTCGGATCTGCCGCTTTGTCAGCATGTAATTCATCAAACTTTTTCCATGCAACACCATCCGATGTGTGTACCATCATCAGATTCCCATCTGCATCTAGTTCGGTTCTTTTGCCTGTTTTGTGCCATGTCATCTGTCTGGACGTCTCTTCAACCATGAAAAGATGTTGAAGTCTTGGTACGATTGGCATATATGGCATATACCGAAGAACACTAACGGGGATTTTGGTCTGTGTCTTCTCACCCATACCGTTGTCTACCATAATATAACTGGAAGACTTGCAAATGGGACAATAGTTCAAGTTCGCATAGTCAAGCCTAAATAAGGCACATCCTTTCTCACAGGCATGTATCTTCTCATAGGGCATCTTCAGTGCACGGAGGATTTTGTCCGACTGGTACAGGTTTGCATGCATTACATGGCCTTTGGGTAGAAAGCATCCAAATACTGTCATAATTGTGTCATAGCATTCTCTGCCCAAGTTGAACTGAGCCTTCAGAGCCATTACTTGTGAGATGGCATCCAACTGACAAAGCTCAGTGTGCTCGTGGAGCAGACCTTTTGAAGACTCCAACATTTCATTGAAGGCCTTTGCAGATTCCTCCATCTCCTCGTCCGAATCCCGAGCATCATCATAGTCTTGCACCATGTTTTCCATCCCGATACCATGCTCGTCGGTGCGACGACAATCCACCTCAGCTCGGTCACGTTGGGCAGACTCACCATGAAATGTCCACATCGTATAATCGGGCGTAAAACCACTCTTCTGCAGGTGTTTGCCCATTTCAGCATCTGTCCTCTTTTCCCAATTGCCACACCGGAAACAGGGGCACCAGGTTTTCTTCTGGCCATTTGCAAATGCGGCTTGCACAAACCCCTTGGTTTTTGTGAACCATCCAGCGCTCCATTTGTTCTGACCAGTGTGACCGGTATACATCCATGCACGATCACTCATCTTGACTTTCAGAGCTACTGGACACACAACAATTATATATGTAATTCACCATGTATATACTGATCAGTTGATCTACTTTGTCAATTTTATTACGTCCATGCAACCTACACTCTAATAGGTAATGATAGGTCCTAATCCCACCCGTGTATGTGTAGATTGGGTTCATTTTCCCATGCTATGCTCCGGATCCGACGCAAAATTTTGGCAGCACCTCCCCGCTGTTCTCCTGATACACGTCTCTGCAATAAACAGAGAGGATGTGTACCCGGAGAACAACAGGGGAGGCACTGACGAAATTTATGCGTCGGATCCGGAGCAAAGCATATGGGAAAACGAACCCAATCTACACATACTCGGGCTGTCCATGGATAGTGTTGGACAATTCAAAAGAATCAAGGTTATAAATATGCAAATGCATGCATATTTATAACTATGGCGCTTTTGAATGGGAGACACATATTGGTTACGCATACTGATGATTCAAGACACATATATAGCTAGCTATCAAGTTTCTTCAGAATAGATCAAATAATTAATGGGGGAGGAGGACATGTCATTTGTGCTCACCCATGAACGAAGGGGTAGAGCTCGTCAAACGCACAGCGAGGTCGTCGAACACCAAACCTCGCAGCGATGAAACAACTGCACATTTAAAACTACCCGATCAACACAATTATATATGATGTTTTTCATAACAAAATCGAAAAATATATGACCTAACTAATAATTCACAAATATATGACCCCGTCGGCCTCTGGAAGGCCAAAGAACACCTTTTCGGGAGGTGTCGGGGGTCGGGGTGTCGTGTCGGTGTCAGGGTGCCGTGTCGGGGTCAGGGTGCTGTTTCGGGGTCGGGGTGTCGTGTCGGTGTCGGGGTGCCGTGTCGGGGTCGGGGTGCTATTTCGGGGTCGGGGTGTCGTGTCGGGGTCGGGTTGTCAGGGTCAGGGGGTCGGTTGTCGGGGTCGGGGTGTCGGGTCAGGCTCGGTGTCGGGGTGTTGGGTTAGGCTCGGGGTCGGGGTGTCGAGGTCGGGGTCGATCGGGGTCTCGGGGTCGGGGTGCCGGGTCGGGGTCGGGGTGTCGTGTTGGTGTCGGGGTCGGGGTGTCGGGTCAGGCTCGGGGTCGGGGTGTCGGGGTCGGGGTCGATCGGGGTGTCGGGGTCGGGGTCTCGGGGTCGGGGTGTCGTGTCGGGGTGCCGGGTCGGGTCGGGTTTTTTTCCTCTTTTTTCCTTTTCTTCTTCTTCCTCTTCTTCCTTTTCTTCCTTTTCTTCCTTTTCTTCTTCCTTCTTCTTCTTCTTCTTCTTCTTCCTCCTTTCCTTTTTCCTCTTCTTCTTCTCCTCCTCTCCTCTTTTTTCTTCTTCTTCTTCCTCTTCTTCTTTTTTCTTCTCCTCCTCTTCTTCTTCTTCCTTTCCTTTTTCCTCTTCTTCTTCTCCTCCTCTCCTCTTTTTTTCTTCTTCTTCTTTCCTAAAACTAAACTAAACCTAAACCTAAATCTAAAACTAAAACTAAAACTAAAACTAAATCTAAACTAAACATAAACCTAAAACTAAAAAAACAGAAAAAAAAGGAAAAACCTAAATCTAAACCTAATACTAAACTAAACCTAAACCTAAAACTAAACCTAAACCTAAAACTAAAACTAAATCTAAACTAAACATAAACCTAAAGCTAAAAACGGGGAAAAAAAAGAAAAAAAGAGGAGGAGAGCTCACCTGGGGCAGGGCCGGTGGAGGAGGTGGCCGGTGGAGGAGGGGGCGGGGCGGCCTGGGGCGGCGGCGCCGGGCGGAAGTGGCGACGGGGCCGGGCCCGGCCGGGCGGTGGGGCGCGGGCATAAGGAGTCGCTCCATGGCTACGCACGAATCACCGCGCTACCAGAGGCCAGACGGTCAGGCGGCACTGGGGCGACAGTAGCGGGGGGCACGAAGACCCGTGCGTGATAGCAGGCGCCGCGAGTGGTTTGGTGTGCGCACGATAGCGGCACGGGCCTAACATAGGTAGGATGGCCGACAGGGCGAGGCGGGAGACCGGTGGGGCGCCGAGTGGTGGGACGATAGCGACGGGCGGTAGTGGCGACGGGGCGGGGGGCCGGTGGGCGGCGGGGTGGTGGGGCGACGGGGCGGCGGCGAGTGGTGGGGGCGGCGGCGCGCGTGTGAGGGAGAGAAACAGAGAGAGAGAGGGGGGCGGGGTGGGGCGCGGCCGTTAACGTTATGTTAAATATTTGTCGTCCGGCCCCCTTTGCCGTCCGCTTATTTGCTCTTTGCCGTCTGCTAGCAGACGGCAAAGAGGAGGCCCGTTAAGTTTTTTTTAAGCAGCTCGTCAGTGGGGCCCCCTCCCTCTTTGTCGTCTGCTAGCCGACGGCAAAGAATCTTTGCCGTCAGCTAGCCGACGGCAAAGAACTGGCTGATGGCAAAGAAGGTCTTTGCCATCAGCCAGTTCTTTGCCGTCTGCTTTTGGGTAGCTGATGGCAAAGAGCTTCTTTGCCGTCTGCTAGCAGACGGCAAAGAGCTAGCAGATGGCAAAGTCGCTGATTCCAGTAGTGTTCATATCATTTACTTAAAGCTCTGATGTATGTTGTCATCAATTACCAAAAAGGGGAAGATTGAAAGCACAAGTGCTCCCTGGGTGATTTGGGTAATTAATGTCCACATATTTCTTGTTGGACTAATTGCTCTATCTAGTGTATTTCAGACAGGATCAACAATGGCGTGGCATGGACAAGAGGATGTAGAACCCCTTCAAAATGCTAATGACAAATATTGGCAAAAGCTCAAGACTCTTGATCTTTATTTTAGTGATCCAGGATCAAATTGAGTCCATAGGAAAGCCAATACTATTAAAAGGGGATAAGGTGTTGTTTAATGGCTTGCTTGTTCAAATACTAGTGATACGTCTCCAACGTATCTATAATTTTTTATTATTCCATGCTATTATATTATCTATTTTGGGTGTTTAATAGGCTTTATTATACACTTTTGTATTATTTTTGGGACTAACCTACTAACCCAAGGCCCAGTGCAAATTGCTGTTTTTTTGCCTATTTCAGTGTTTCGCAGAAAAGGAATATCAAACGGAATCCAAATGGAATGAAACCTTTGGGAGAGTTATTTTTGTAACAAACGTGATCAAGGGGACTTGGAGTGGACATCAGAAAGAAGCAAGGCGGCCACGAGGCAGGGAGGCGCGCCTGCCCCCCTAGGCACGGCCCCACCCTCGTGGGCCCCTCGCAGCTCCACCGACCTACTTATTCCTCCTATATCCATATACCCCGAAAACATCCAGGAGCACCACGAAACCCTATTTCCACCGCCACAACCTTCTGTACCCAAGAGATCCCATCTTGGGGCCTTTTCCGGAGCTTCGTCGAAGGGGGAATCGATCATGGAGGGCTTCTACATCAACACCATAGCCTCTCCGATGATGTGTGAGTAGTTTACCACAGACCTTCGGGTCCATAGTTATTAGCTAGATGGCTTCATCTCTCTCTTTGGATCTCAATACAAAGTTCTCCTCGATCTTCTTGGAGATCTATTTGATGTAATTCTTTTTGCGGTGTGTTTGTCGAGATCCTACGAATTGTGGGTTTATTATCAAGTTTATCTATGAACACTATTTGATTCTTCTCTGAAATCTTTTATGTATGATTGGTTATCTTTGCAAGTCTCTTCGAATTATCAGTTTGGTTTGGCCTACTAGATTGATCTTTCTTGCAATGGGAGAAGTGCTTAGCTTTGGGTTCAATCTTGCGGTGTCCTTTCCCAGTGGCAGCAGGGGCAGCCAGACACGTATTGTATTGTTGCCATCGAGGATAAAAAGATGGGGTTTATATCATATTGCTTGATTTTATCCCTCTACATCATGTCATCTTGCCTAATGCATTACTCTGTTCTATGAACTTAATACTCTAGATGCATGCTAGATAGCGGTCGATGTGTGGAGTAATAGTAGTAGATGCAGAATCATTTCGGTCTACTTGTCGCGGACGTGATGCCAATATACATGATCATGCCTAGATATTCTCATAACTATGCACTTTTCTATCAATTGCTCGACAGTAATTTGTTCACCCACCGTAATACTTATGCTATATTGAGAGAAGCCACTAGTGAAACCTATGGCCCCCGGGTCTATCTTTTATCGTATAAGTTTCCAATCTATTTTATTTTGCAATCTTTACTTTCAATCTATATCATAAAAATACCATAAATATTTATCTTATTATCTCTATCAGATCTCACTCTCGTAAGTGTCCGTGAAGGGATTGACAACCCCTTTATCGTGTTGGTTGCGAGGTTCTTATTTGTTTGTGTAGGTACGAGGGACTTGCGTGTAGTCTCCTACTTGATTGATACCTTGGTTCTCAAAAACTGAGGGAAATACTTACGCTACTTTGCTGCATCACCCTTTCCTCTTCAAGGGAAAACCAACGCAGTGCTCAAGAGGTAGCAAGAAGGATTTCTAGCGCCGTTGCCAGGGATATCTACATGCAAGTCAAGACATACCAAGTACCCATCACAAACTCTTATCCCTCGCATTACATTATTTGCCATTTGCCTCTCGTTTTCCTCTCCCCCACTTCACCCTTGTCATTTTATTCGCCCTCTTTTCCGTGCCTCTTTTCCGTTTGCCTCTTTTTGCTTGCTTGTGTGTTGGATAGTTTGTCACGATGGCTCAAGATAATACTAAATTGTGTGATTTTTCCAATACCAACAATAATGATTTTATTAGAACTCCAATTGCACCCCTTACTGATGTTGAATCTTGTGAAATTAATACTGCTTTGCTGAATCTTGTCATGAAAGATCCGTTTTCTGGCCTTCCTAGTGAAGATGCCGCTACCCATCTAAACAGCTTTGTTGATTTGTGTGATATTCAAAAGAAGAAATATGTGGATAATGATATTGTTAAATTGAAGCTATTACCGTTTTCGCTTAGAGATCGTGCTAAAACTTGGTTTTCATCTTTGCCTAATAGTATTGATTCTTGGAACAAGTGCAAAGATGCTTTTATCTCTAAGTATTTTTCTCCTGCTAAGATCATCTCTCTTAGAAACGATATTATGAAGTTTAAGAAACTAGATCATGAGCATGTCGCACAATCTTGGGAGAGGATGAAATTAATGATTCGTAATTGCCCTACACATGGTTTGAATTTATGGATGATCATACAGTTTTTTTATGCTGGATTGAATTTTGCTTCTAGAAATCTTTTAGATTCGGCCGCAGGAGGCACTTTTATGGAAATCACTTTAGGAGAAGCTACCAAACTCCTAGATAATATTATGGTTAATTATTCTCAATGGCACACCGAAAGATTTACTAGTAAAAAGGTTCGTGCTATAGAAGAAATTAATGTTTTGAGTGGAAAGATGGATGAACTTATGAAATTGTTTGCTAATAAGAGTGTTTCTTCCGATCCTAATGATATTCCTTTGTCTAATTTGATTGAGAATAATAATGAATCTATGGATGTGAATTTTGTTGGTAGGAAGAATTTTGGTAACAACACGTATAGATGAAACTTTAATCCTGGGTCGTATCCTAGTAATTCCTCTAACAATTATGGTAATTCCTACAACAATTCTTATGGAAATAATAATAAGATTCCCTATGACTTTGAATCTAGTATTAAAGAATTTATTAGTTCGCAAAAGAGTTTCAATGCTTTGATTGAAGAAAAATTGTCTAAGATTGATGAGTTGGCTAGGAACGTGGATAGAATTTCTCTTGATGTTGATTCTTTGAAACTTAGATCTATTCCACCTAAGCATGATATCAATGAGTCTCTCAAATCCATGAGAATTTCCATTGATGAGTGCAAAGAAAGAACTGCTAGGATGCGTGCTAAAAAAGATTACTTTATAAAAGCGTGTTCTTCCAGTTTTGATGATAATAAGGATGACAATATAAAATGATTGATGTGTCTCCTATTAAATCTTTGTTTTGCAATATGAATCTTGATAATGATGGGACTGGAGATGAATCAACTTTAGTTAAAAGGCGTCCCAATGATTCGGAGTTTTTAGATCTTGATGCAAAAATTGGTAAAAGTGAGATTGGAGAGGTCAAAACTTTACATAGCAATGAACCCACTATTTTGGATTTAAAGGAATTTAATTATGATAATTGCTCTTTGATAGATTGTATTTCCTTGTTACAATCCGTGCTAAATTCTCCGCATGCTTATAGTCAAAATAAAGCTTTTACCAAACATATCGTTGAGGCTTTAATGCAATCTTATGAAGAAAAGCTTGAATTAGAAGTTTCTATCCCTAGAAAACTTCATGATGAGTGGGAACCTACTACTAAAATTAAAATTAGATATCATGAATTCTACGATTTATGTGATTTGGGTGCTAGCGCTTCCATGATTCCAAAAACTTTGTGTGATGTGTTAGGATTCCGTGAATTTGATGATTGTTCTCTAAATTTGCATCTTGCGGATTCCACTATTAAGAAACCTATGGGAAGGATTAATGATGTTATTATTGTTGCAAATAGGAATTATGTGCCCGTAGATTTCATTGTTCTTGATATTGATTGCAATCCTACATGTCCTATTATTCTTGGTAGACCTTTCCTTAGAACGATTGGTGCAATTATTGAGATTCCAATTTCCATTAAGGAAAGGCATGAAACACTTTCCTAGAAATAAAATTAAATTGCCTTATGAATCTATTATGAGAGCCACTTATGGATTGCATACCAAAGATGATAATACCTAGATCTATTCTTGTTTTTATGCCTAGCTAGGGGCGTTAAACGATAGCGCTTGTTGGGAGGCAACCCAATTTTATTTTTGTTTCTTGCTTTTTGGTTCTGTTTAGTAATAAATAACTCATCTAGCCTCTGTTTAGATATGGTTTTATGCTTTTAATTAGTGTTTGTGCCAAGTAGAACCTTTGGGAAGACTTGGGGGAAGTTTTTGCGATCTTGCTGTAAAAAACAGAAACTTTAGCGCTCACGAGTTTTGCTGCCATTTTTCACTGGAGAGTGAGATTAGGTTGATTCTTTTTGCAGACGATTAATACACAAATTCCTCACGTCCACCAATTTATTTCAGAATTTTGGGGGTTACATAAGTATTCGAAACCTACAGATTGTTCTGTTTTTGACAGATTCTGTTTTTCGTGTGTTGTTTGCTTATTTTGATGAATTTATGGCTAGTATCGAGAGTACGAACCATAGAGAACTTGGAATACGGTAGGTTTAACACCTATATAAATAAAGAATGAGTTCATTACAGTACCTTAAGTGATGGTTTGTTTTCTTATACTAATGGAACTCATGAGATTTTCTGTTGAGTTTTGTGTTGTGAAGTTTTCAAGTTTTGGGTAAAGATTTGATGGATTTTGGAATAAGGAGTGGCAAGATCCTAAGCTTGGGGATGCCAAAGGCACACCAAGGTAAAATTAAAGGACAAACAAAATCCTAAGCTTGGGGATGCCCCGGAAGGCATCCCCTCTTTCGTCTTCATCTATCGGTAACTTTACTTGAGGCTATATTTTAATTCACCACATGATATGTGTTTTGCTTGGGGCGCCTTGTATGATTTGAGTCTTTGATTTTGAGTTTACCACAATCATCCCTGTTGTACATACCTTTTGGGAGAGACACACATGAATTGGAATTTATTAGAATATTCTATGTGCTTCACTTATATCTTTTGAGCTAGATAATTTTGCTCTAGTGCTTCACTTATACTCCCTCCGTCCGAAAATACTTGTCTGAGGAATGAATGTATCTAGATGTATTTTAATTCTAGATACATCCATTTGTATCCACTTTGACGACAAGTATTTTCGGTCGGAGGGAGTATCTTTTAGAGCACGATGGTGATTTTATTTTTATATAAATTATTGATCTCTCATGCTTCAGTTATATTATTTTGAGAGTCCTTTAGAAAAGCATGGTAATTTTCTTTGGTTGTAAAATTGGTCCTAATATGATAGGCATCCAAGATTGGTATAATAAAAACTATCATAAAAGGTGCATTGAATACTATGAGAAGTTTGATACTTGATAATTGTTTTGAGATATAAAGATGGTGATATTAGAGTGTGCTAGTTGAGTAGTTGTGAATTTGAGAAATACTTGTGTTGAAGATTGTAAGTCACGTAGCATGCACGTATGGTAACCGTTGTGTAACAAATTTGAAACATGAGGTGTTCTTTGATTGTCTTCCTTATGAGTGGCGGTCGGGGACGAGTGATGGTCTTTTCCTACCAATCTATCCCCCTAGGAGCATGCGCGTAATGCTTGGTTTTTGATGACTTGTAGATTTTTGCAATAAGTATGTGAGTTCTTTATGACTAATGTTGAGTCCATGGATTATACACACACTCACCTTTCCATCATTGCTAGCCTCTTCGGTACCATGCATTGCCCTTTCTCACCTTGAGAGTTGGTGCAAACTTCGTCGGTGCATCCAAACCCGATGATATGATATGCTCTATCACACATAAACCTCCTTATATCTTCCTCAAAACAGCCACCATACCTACCTATTATGGCATTTCCATAGCCATTCCGAGATATATTGTCATGCAAATTTCCACCGTTTCATTTATGATACGCTTCATCATTGTAATATTGCCTTGCATGATCATGTAGTTGACATCATATTTGTGGCAAATCCACCATGCATAATTTATGATACATGTCACTCTTGATTCATTGCCCTTCCCGGTACACCGCCAGAGGCATTCATATAGAGTCATATTTTGTTCTAGTATCGAGTTGTAATCATTGAGTTGTAAATAAATAGAAGTGTGATGATCATCATTAATAGAGCATTGTCCTAAAAAGGCCAAATAAAAAAAGGAAGGCCCAAAAAAGGAAGAAAAAAAGAAATAAAAAGGGACAATGCTACTATCCTTTTTCCACACTTGTGCTTCAAAGTAGCACCATGATTGTTGGGGATATTACTACTGGGCGTAAATCGGCCTATCTGGGCCGGGTTAACTTCATCAGTAGTTAAGTATGTTAAAGCCCATGAAGGTAGATGAGGGCTTAAAGCCCATGATCGGTTTAAGGCCTGTAGCCGTAAACCGGCGTCGGTATGTAAACTTGTATTGTAAGTTAGGAATAAGTAGAGACCAAACCGAACACGTATATGAGCCGGTGTTGGGACTCTATAAACCGACGGGCGTCACCCATGTATATAAGGGGACGACCCGGCAGTGGTTCAAGGACAACAGACAACAACTCGAGACTTAGGCGAAGCTTGTTTGCTCCCTAGTCATAGAAACCCCATCAATTCCATCACAACTAGACGTAGGCTTTTACCTTCATCGAAGGGGCCGAACTAGTATAAACTCTCTTGCGTCCCTGTGTCCGCTTTAACCCCTTCAAGCTAACCCGTTGCGATGGCTCCACGACTAAGTCCTTTCACGAGGACATCTGCCGTGACAAAACCACGACAGTTGGCGCCCACCGTGGGGCTATCGCACGATGCTTTCAAGTTCTTGGAGGGCCGCTTTGAAGGACTCGAGGGCTACGCTGTGGGCCGGATGACTAAGAGTCGTCGCGGCAAGCTCTACATCGATGATGCAAGCTGGGGCCCCGAGGCCGGCTCAGTTGAGTACGGGTACCGGGTCCCCTTTGTGGCATACACGTTTTCATTGGCAAGATCGGTGAACCGGGCCCTGAGCCGGACATCTGCACCGACCCCGTCGAAACGGCTCAGCATGCGCGATCCGCCCGGGTTAAACCGGCCGTGAAGCGTGCCTTCGTGGGAGTTATCCATGGAGGAAGTTATGAGGATGGATCGGAATCTCGCGGCGAGACCGTCGTTTATTCCGGCGACGAGTCATCAACCGGAGAAACCGAATCTCTATATCAGCTACAAGATGGCCGGATTGGGGGCTGTTCCGATGGCGGCAGTATTCCGGACCCCTCTGATCTACCCAACCGAGTTGGAATATTCATGGCCGGCACACAAGCAGCGCTTCATTCTTCGACCGCTGCGCCAATAACCTCCGGTTCAGTAGTGGCGACAGCTGCCGGGGCAGGAAGCTCTGTACGCCCGCCGGCTCAAGTTCTATCAAATCTATTTGATGCATTGGCTGTGCTTATGGCAGAAGCTAACCCGGCGGATCAGGACGTCCACAACGTGGAGATTGCAAAGGTGAAGGAACAGATCACCCAGGCCAAGGCGGGCCTGGCAGCTGAGAATGCCAGGATGACCACAGAGCGGGCCGCTTTAGACGCACAAGCCTACAGGCTCATGTTGGACCAGAACGCATCGCATGAAGTCATGAAGAGGAAGTACCGATCCCGTTTGCCTTTGGTTTTCGAGGCCAGAGACCTTTTCAACACCCCAGGAGCAAGAACCAGTAATCCGCTGGAGGGAAACCGGGCGGAAGCTCCTGGGACCGGCGCGCCGGTTCAGCCCCGTCTGATGGATCTGCCTCGTCAAAACACTGTTATACCTCAGGCTGTTTCAACACCTCCGGGTCACTACTCCAACCCGATGGACAATCTCGTTGCCGTTGCTGCATGGCTGGAGGCCATTCCAATTGAAGGTGACTCGCCGCAGGCGGTAGAGATGTGACGGGTCAAGGAGCTTCTTAGGACAGCTTTGGTCCAACAGGAAGCATACTCGTACAGCCGCGACCGGATCCACTCGACCCCTCGTCCAAGCCGGAGCTATAGCAGGCGTATGGATGAACTGGCAGTGTCAAGTAATGAATGACGTGGAGCACCCCACGGCAACAACCCAGCGGGTGGTGCTGATAACGCTCAGGAAGTGGTGGACCGGGCCCGAGCGCGCAGGGAGGCCGAGTTAGCCGCACAGTATTAGGCTCGGCAGCTTACGCCGGTTCGTCCAACTATCTCGGTTGAACCTGGTGTTACTTCTAGTTCTTTGGGGGTGCCTTGCCTTGTCCCTGCTTTACGCAATGTGCGCCTGCCCAAGGATTTCAAAGGCCCGCGCAAGGTACAAAATTACACGGCGGATCAACCTCCAGAGACATGGGTGGAGAGCTATGAGATGGCCATGGAGATGCTCGATGTGGATGATGCGGCATGTGCGAAATACTTCACCATGATGCTTGAAGGGAAAGCCCGTACTTGGTTAAAAAGCTTACCGGCCAATTCTATCAGTTCATGGGCCCAATTACGAGCCCGGTTTATCAGTAATTTCAAGGATACATGTAAGCAGCCTATGTCGATAGTGGACTTAGCTGCCTGCATCCAGGAGGAAGGATAATCGACGACTCATTGGGTGCGCCGGGTCTCACAAGTGTTGCATTCATCAGACCGCATCAACGATGACACTGCAGTCATAACCCTAGAAGGCAACTGCCGGTTTGGGCCCCTAAAGCTGAAGTTGGGACGGATGGAGCGCCATTGCACTGACATGGGGACCCTCATGGCTGCCCTGGTAAAGTATGTTGATTCTGATAGTACCAAGGATCCCGAGTCTGATGATGACAAGACAGGGAAGGGAAAGAAGAACAGCAATCCCAAAGGTCAGCAGCACCACCCGGCAGGTAACGGTAGCGGAGGCAAGCGTAAAGCGGATGGCAACATGGACTTCGTGGCTAATACCAACGCGCAGGACAAGGGTCAGCGACGCAAGGGTAAACTGCCGAATCGCGGTGGAGCGCCCAACCCTAACCCGGACCGCTTAAATTATCTATTGAACCAGCCCTGTCCAAAGCATGGGACGAAGGAGGTGCCAGCAAACCACCTTTGGAAGAATTGCTTCATTATGCAGGAGTTCAAGAATTCTAATGCTTTCCGGTATGATCACGGCTCCGGCGGTGGCTCAGGATCCGGGCCGGGTTATGGTGGAGGAAATTCCGGTTCAGGATTTAATGGTAATCCGGGCGGGCATAACAATCAAAATAATCAGAACAACCAGGGTGGTTACAACCAGCAGCAACAACAGTCGGGTTACCAGAGCAACCCAAAGCAGTTGAATAGTGGGCAGTACCATGTCTTCACCACTAGCTTGGACAAGCGAGACCGGAAGGTTTAGAAGCAGGCAGTCAACTCTGTTGAACCGGCTGTGCCCAGTTATCTATGCTGGTCTGAACAGCCAATCATATGGAGTAGAGAGGATCACCCTCCCTAGGTTGATAATCCATGTCAGTTGGCTCTAGTGGTGGCGCCTCAGGTGGGAGGTTACAAGTTCACCAAGGTGCTCATGGATGGAGGGAGCAGCATTAATATCTTGTACTATGAGACCTTCCGTCGTATGGGACTAACAGATAAAAATCTCAAACCGTCCAATACGGTGTTCCATGGTGTGGTACCTGGCAAGTCAGCATATCCTGTTGGTAAGATAGCTCTGGAAGTGGCCTTTGGAGATGATTATGATTCCAGGTCAGAAACATTGACGTTTGAAGTGGTGAAAATCCAAAGTCCATATCACGCCCTGTTTGGGCGACCGGCCTATGCCAAGTTTATGGCACAGCCCTGTTATGTGTATTTGCAGCTCAAGATGCCGGGTCACAAGGGGACAATAACGGTTCACGGAAGCCGTAAAATCGCTTTGGAGTGCGAGGAAGGAGATGCGGCCTATGTAGAGTCGGTTTGTGCCACCGAGGAGCTGAAGTATTATAAGGACAATGTTGATCCGGCGGACATGACTCCATTAAAGAAACCAACTACAGAGCATGATCCGGCCCTGAAGTTCAAATCGGCAGCTGAAACTAAGCTTGTTGACTTTGTGCCTGGCGATTCGTCCAAGCAGTTCAGCATCAGTGCCAACTTGGATCCAAAATAGGAAAGCGCGCTCATCGAGTTCATCCCTGAGAATCGGGACATTTTTGCATGGAAGCCCTCTGACATGCCAGGTGTACCGAGGCAACTCGCTGAGCACACCCTTAATGTGGATCCTAAATACAAACCGGTGAAACAGTTCCTCCGCCGGTTTAATGAAGAAAGACGCAAGGCGATTGGAGAAGAGGTAGCCAGGCTCTTAGCAGCTGGCTTTATTATTGAAGTTTTTCACCCTGAGTGGCTTGCCAATCCGGTGCTGGTCCTTAAGAAAAATGGCACCTGGCGCATGTGTGTGGATTACACAGATCTTAATAAGGCTTGTCCAGCAGATCCTTTTGCCCTCCCCCGTATTGATCAAATTATTGACGCTACGGCGGGTTGTGAGCGTTTAAGTTTTTTGGATGCATATTCTGGCTATCATCAGATCAAAATGGCAGTTAAGGACTAGGAGAAGACGGCATTCATAACTCCCTTTGGAGCCTTCTGCTATGTGTCTATGCCCTTTGGGCTCAAGAGTGCCCAGGCAACTTATCAACGGTGTGTACAAAATTGTCTTCACAAGCAGATTGGCTGTAATGTACATGCTTATGTGGATGATATCGTGGTTAAGTCAAGGGAGAAGGAGACTCTGGTTGACGACTTGAAGGAAACCTTTGATAACCTGAGGACGTACAAGATGATGTTTAATCCGGCCAAGTGTGTCTTTGGTGTACCGGCAGGCAAGTTATTGGGTTTTCTGGTGTCCAACAGGGGAATCGAGGCTAATCTGGAGAAGATCACAGCCATCACCTCCCTGGCTAAACTGAAGTGTATCAATGATGTTCAACGCCTGGCAGGCCGGATTGCCGCGTTAAGCCGGTTTATCAGCTGCCTTGGTGAGAAGGCAATCCCTTTGTATCAGATGTTGAAGAAGACGGATCAATTCGTCTGGAGTTCTGCTGCTGATAAAGCATTTGAGGACTTAAAGCGGCAATTGGACAATCTGCCTGTGCTTGCTGCTCCCATTGACAAGGAGCCGTTGCTGCTATATGTGGCTGCTAATGCTCGTGCGATCAGTGTGGCTATTGTGGTGGAGCAAAAAGAGGCAGGTAAGGAGCATCCGGTTCAACGTCCGGTCTATTATATCAGCGAGGTACTCATTGAGTCCAAGCAAAGGTATCCGCATTGCCAGAAGCTGGTATACGGAGTTTTTATGGCAAGTCGGAAGCTTAAGCAATACTTCCAAGGGCACCCCATTACGGTGGTCAGTTCTGCTCCCTTGGGGGATATCATCCAGAACCGGGAAGCGACTGGCCGGATTGCCAAGTGGGCTATAGAGCTTGGGCCACACGGGTTGAAGTATGTGCCTCGGACGGCGGTTAAGTCTCAAGCACTTGTTGATTTCATCAATGATTGGACGGAACTGCAAGCACCTGAAGAAATCCCGGATCACACATATTGGACCATCCATTTTGACGGATCCAGGCAATTGGAAGGCTCGGGGGCTGGAGTCGTATTAACTTCCCCACAAGGTGATAAGTTGTGTTACGTTCTCCGCTTAATGTTCCCTTGTACTAATAATGCAGCTGAGTATGAAGCCTTGCTCCATGGTCTCCGAATGGATAAGGAGATGAATCTAAGTCGAGTTAAGTGCTTCGGTGACTCGGACCTCGTGGCTCAACAAGTATCTGGCACTTGGGATTCCAAGGACCCACTCATGGCAGCATATCGTCATGAGGTGGATATTGTTGCAGGTCACTTTAAAGGCTATCAGGTGGACCACGTGGACCGACGGAAGAATGAAGCGGCGGACGCTTTAAGCCGGCTGGGCTCTCAGCGGAAACCGGTCCCGCCCAATGTTTTTCTGGATGTGCTGCACAACCCATCGGTCAAGCTCCCTGGTGAAGCGGATTTGGCTATTCCTGATCCGGAGGCTCAATTGGTGGCGGCTCTTCATGTCATTCCGGATTGGACGCTTCCTTACCTAGCGTACATGAACCGGGGTGAGTTACCAGAGGATGAGACTCTGGCCCGACAGATAATCTGACGGTCCAAGTCCATGACTATTGTCAATGGCGAGTTGCATCATTGCAGTGTATCAGGGGCGTTTCAACGATGTGTGTCTCCTGAAGAAGGCTGTGAAATTTTGCATGAGATCCACGAAGGAGATTGTGGTCACCACGCCGGTTCAAAATCTTTGGTGGCTAAAGCGTTCCGCCATGGTTTCTATTGGTTAACTGCTCATGCTGATGCGGAGGATCTGGTCAGACGATGTGATGGTTGCCAAAAGTTTTCAAGACGTGCTCATATGCCGACTCAAGAATTGAGAATGATTCCAATTACTTGGCCGTTTGCGACTTGGGGCTGGATATGGTTGGGCCTTTCAAAAGGTCCAAAGATAAGAAGACCCACCTCCTGGTGGCGGTTGACAAGTTTACAAAGTGGGTGGAGGCAGAGCCTGTTAGCAAGTGTGATGCGGCCACGGCGGTTCAGTTCATCAAAAAAGTGATTTTCCGGTTTGGCTTTCCACACAGTATCATCACAGATAATGGTACCAATTTGTCCAAGGGTTCCATGAAGGAGTTCTACGAACGGGAGCACATCCGGCTTGACATTTCATCAGTGGCACACCCACAGTCCAATGGTCAAGCAGAAAGGGCTAATCAAGAGATCTTGAGAGGCATCAAGCCCCGGCTTATGGTTCCTTTGCAGAAAACACCGGGTTGTTGGGTAGAAGAGTTACCATCTGTGTTATGGAGCATTAATACTACACCCAATAGATCAACAGGATATACACCGTTCTTCATGGTCTACGGAGCAGAGGCGGTTCTCCCCAGTGATATCCGTCATGACTCACCTCGTGTGGCGGCTTATGTTGAAGCGGACAACGAGACAGCACGGCAAGACGCTTTGGACCTGTTGGATGAAGAACGTGACATAGCAGCCGCCCGCTCGGCGATTTACCAACAGGATCTTCGTCGTTATCACAGTCGCCGAGTCAGAACCAGAACATTTCAGGAAGGAGATTTGGTGCTTCGGCTCATCCAAGATCAGACTGATATGCATAAGCTATCCCCACCTTGGGAGGGACCTTTCGTGGTCAGCAAGAATCTGCACAACGGGTCATACTATCTGATCGATATTCGAGAGCATAAAGACTCACGTACATCAGAGGAGGAGACCAACAGGCCGTGGAACATAGCTCATCTTCGGCCTTACTATACCTGAGCCATTGGCTCTACTTATGTACATATTACGACAATGTATATATTATGATTAATATAATAAACCGGAACCTCAGCTAAAGCGGGGTATCTGTTCTTTTACATCATGTGTGGTTACACGGAGTTGTTCTAAAGAGGCCTCCGGTTTACCCCTTGAGTTAGCTTTTTAAAGCATCATGTAATATCACTTGGGGGCTTGGTCGTATCCGAACCAATGCAACACCTTTTGATAGGCGAAAGCCACCAGATCACTTGGGGACATGGTCAAGTCTGAACCAGTCACGCCTCTTGATCGGCCTAAGGCCACAGAATCACATGGGGGCTTGGTCGAACCCGAACCATTGCCACGCCTCTTGATCGGCATAAATGCCACGGTTTCATTTGGGGACCTGGCTGACTTGAACCATAGCTACACCTATCGGGAGCTTGGTCGTGTCCGACCATGGTAACGCCATCTGATCGGCTCAAATAAACCTCTTTTTGCAAACGGTTTTATCATTGCCTTTGCTTCACAATTTTCTTTGATAGATATTTCTTTCTTTTTGTTGCGTTTTTTAAACCGACAAAGTTTTAAACCGGTTCAAACTGTCAATTGACGGAACACAATCCATTTTTAATCTGGAGACTATTTGCCCGGTTTGATTTTTTATAAACATCCTATTACGGAGTAACACGGTGTTTTATTATAACCCGGCACGGTTTACATGGTAAACCAGCATTATATATACAGGAGCTACTATCTCCTCTAACAGTGTGGGTTTATAAACCTCCGCTTCAAGATTGGCCAAGCCAACTTCATGCCCAACGATGGCAGGTATTATGTATCCCAAAGATTTGATCATATGCCTAGATTTCAGATATTTTGATTTCACATATGCAGACATCATACTCCGCCTGACGGTACAACCACGGTGGCGCTTTAAGATTTTTTGTATTGCAAAAAATACTTTGGAAAGCTCATCACCCAAAGGAAGAACAAGTTGCAGTAATTATGCACGAAGGCATATCAAAATCAAGAGTATCGGCTAGCCTATTACAAGGCAACACAGTGCCCAAAATAAGATCATTGTTTTTTTCACAAAGGAGAAGCAGTTTAAACCGGCTTCCGGTTCAAGCTTGGTCACCAGCCTGGCCTGATGGTTGTGGGTCATCCCGCGCCGCTTCAACTTCAACTTCTCTACCCAGCGGCAGGAAATCAACAGTTGTCCAGTCGATTCCCATTAATGCTTGAAAGACAGCTTCATCATGGATCAGCAACAACGGTTCAGTATCGGGAGCGTAAGTATGCTTACGGATTGGAGGGATAAGATTTTCCGCTTCAAGAATTGGTGCAACTACTCGCTTGTTTTGGTTGTCATATTGGGCTTGATAATGAGACAAGTCTGCTTCTTCAACCAATTGACAAGCTAGCGGACGCACCTCCCGGTTTATTGCTCGCAGATCCGCTTCACTAAACTCTGACCCATCTTCCTTCAATCTGCATAGCCCTGAGCCGCTTCAACAGGATCAAAATCTGCACCCAAGCTTTTGCCCAGATTAAGGCATTGATCGCACCGGTTCGAGCAGCAGATTTCTTTAGCTCTTCAACCCGGGCAGGAAGCATCAACAGTCTCTTCAGAGTGTCCTGAATCAAAGTAGGCGCCGGATTGTTGTGGGATGCAGCAGAGATGATCCGCTGTGCACCAGTGTACAGTTGTTCGGTCAATGTGTAGGCGGCTTTCAATTTCTTCCGCACATCTGACCCCAAGTGACCAATGCGTGTCCCTGAAATATTACAACGGGTTAACAAACCGGCAGCTCTATAAGACGGCAGAATCAATCCAGAAATCAAACCAGCTTACCAAAGATAGCAACGGTCATGTCATGCACTTGCCGCTTTATGCTGGTCAGTTCGTCCACCACCGGTTTTAGTGCAGCCTCGGCATCTTCTGCTCGTTTGGTTAAAGCGGATTTTTCAGTGGCCCAATCCGCCCGCTTCTTCTTGAAGCCCTCCTTAAGCTGTTCCATGGCGCTTAAAGCGCTGGTTAATTCCTCTTTTGCTTTGGAGGTTTCAGCTTGTTGGCACTTTAGATTTTCTTGCAGATCAGCGATTTGGTTTTCCTTTTTGTTCAGCTCAGCCTGCATATAGACAGTCATACAATTCAGATAACGGTACAAGAATTGAAGTACCAACCACATAACAAGCTATGCCCTTGGTACTTGGGGGCTAATGCATATTTGCTCTTCAATTATTCAGAAAAGTCCCAAGCTCAATGCAAGTATTCAACTTGGCACTTGGGGGCTAATGGCTATTTGTTCAGTTAATATTGCTGCTACAATCTTGATTACCTAAAGTCCTGGTTTAACTACATTAAGTTGAACCGACCCTTGGGGGCTATATCAGCAAATTCAGAAAACATTGAAGTCTGCATTGACAAGTCCCGGTTTGAACGGAGATTCTAAACCAGCCCTTGGGGGCTAGGAGAGTTGACAGATTGAAGTACATACGCAGATAAGCACATGGAAGTTACCTCAAATTTCTCTTTCATCATATTCACCAGACCAGCTTCATAGTCACGGCTGGTGTATAGCCGGTTCAGATAGCCGGAATGGAGATCTTGGGCGTTCAGAGCGGCATAAGTTGTCAGATCGGCATTCCATTTTCCCTTGCCAATGGCAGCAAATTCTTCCTTGGTAGTGTGTCTGGATAAAGCAACGGGATTGCCTGGCTCTGTGCGACCAATGCCAGTAATGACAACCTCATCATCCTTGGCATCGCCGGTTTGCACTGGGGCTGTTGGCTTATCAGTAGGCTTGGATGGACTGGTGGATTTTTCAATCCGGATGGGGCTTGTGGGCTGGTTGACAGGGCCTGAGGTGTCAATAGGCCTTTCTTCAGCAATAAAATCGTCATCCTGCTGTGGTGGATCATTGGGTATATCTTCATGAATAGCCGCTTCAAGATCTGGTGTTTTACCCGGTTCAGGGACGGCGTCCTCCTCGGCCACTTTATCCAGGCGAGCCTTCTTGCTCGGCCTAGGCTTGGCCCTGAAAGGAATAACAAAGTCAAATACAGCATATGTCCCAAGGTGATGTACCAGAAATATTATGATAAATATAGCTTACCCAAGCACCATTTTGAGCGGTGGCAGCTGAGTAGCCGATGACTCGCCAGAGGATGAGTGGGAAGTAACCTGATAATCGGAGTCAGATGGATTAAGAGGTTGACGAAAACAGCCTGCTTTAGGACAAGCACTGACAAGCAAATTAGAGACCTCTGAACGGCGTTTCCGAACCGGACTGTTCGGTAAACCGGCGGAGGTAACTACCTGGCCGCTGTGCCGGGTTGTGCGGCGAGCTTCGTGCTGTTGGGTCTTCATAAGAAATTTGGGATCCAAGTAAGCAAGAGGAAGAGAAAATTTAACCTTCCGGTTTGCCTGACGGATTTTTAGTGAAGGCAAAGGGTTTGAATCGGAAGAGAGAGTAATTACCTCTGCAGCATCAGCATGGCTGGCTTCGGCATCATCCTGACAAATATCATCATCAATAAGGCGCATGAAAAATAAGCCAAGTGAGTCAAGCTCTACCTCAAGGTCCTGATTACCCACATCATCATCAGGGGCCGGATCAGAAGATGCAGTGATTTTCTTCTTATGAGCAGGCCGTTTCACGACTTTAGTCTTTGGCCGGGTTGGTCTTTCCGGTTTGTCTGTTCTTTCTGGCTTCTCCTGTGAAAGTTTCTTGCTCCAAAATGGATCATCGCCCTGTTTAAACAGACATTGATATTAAACAATGACCAGATATATCAATAACAGGTTCAGTAAAAAGAAAAATCAAACTCTTATAGCTGGCGTTTGTTGGTGGCACAGAAGGGAAGCAGGCCGGTTCGAGCACAGATGTGTTCCAGTTCATTCAGCATTTTATTCACAGCTTCTGTGATTTCTTCATCGGTGAGCTGGATGTTAGCATGTCGCAGTGGGTCATCAACACTGCCAGTATACTCACACATCAAACCGGAGCGCTGACTAAGGGGCAGTATGCTCCACGATATCCAACAGCGAGCGAGATCAACCCCTGTTAAACCGTTGGCCATGAAGGCTCTGAGCTTGTACAGTTGAGGAGCGTATTTGCTTCTCTCCTTGGCAGTCAACCTTTGCGGAAAGGGGTGTGTATTGCTAAGCCGCTCCGGACGAAAGCCAGGCAAAGGATTTTCACCAGCAGGGGAGGTGTCTTTGCAATAGAACCATGTTTGATTCCACTCTTTGGGGTGGCTGTGCAGTTTGGCATGAGGGTATGTGACCTCTTTCCTTTTCTGAATCGCCACACCACCCAATTCCGTATTGGAACCGTAAGTAAACTCAGTACGACGGTTTAGATGGAAGCAGTCTCTGAACAACTCAACTGTGGGCTCCTCTTGAAAGAACACCTCACAGAGCACTTGGAAGTGACACATGTTTGTAACAGAGTTGGGGCCAGTGTCTTGTGGGCGGAGTTGAAAATTGGCCAAAGCATCCCGGTAGAATTTAGAACCGGGCGGCTTAAAGCCCCGGGCTAAGTGATCTATGAAAACGATGACCTCTCCTTCTTGAGGTGTGGGAGGGCATTCTTTGCCAAGGACCCTCCAATGGATGGTGTTTTTGCTGCCTAAAGCGCCGATCAGGACTAAATTGTTCAGTTGAGTCTCTGTGACGCGAGAAGGAACCTAGTTGCACTCATATACTTGCTTGGCCATGATGAAATCTACAAGATAGGTGATTCCGGTTCAAGAATGCATTGATTAAAGTACACTGGTATGTACAATGTTAAACCGGAGACAGCTCTATCTAAACCGGAGGTTTATGAAGCAACAACATCTGGCGGTTCAACAAGGGGACTAATAGTATATACCGGTTTGGCAATCTTTTCTACAAAGTTAAACCGCCTAGTCTAAACATTGAAACAATCGAGATTGCAGATGAGTAAGTATGCAAAAACAGGTTTCACAAGATTATACTACAGCGTTGGATCTGGAACATGTTCATAAAAGAGATAAAAATTCAAGGCCCAAAAGGAGCAGTGCCGAATCAATGAGCCATCGCTACAGATAAGATCTATGGTCTTAATATGCAAAAGTGAAAACAGAGGGTAAAAACTACTGCTACACAAAAGCAAAGATTCACAGACTCGTCTAAAGATCTAGCATATGAACAAGGAGCAGGCGATGAACACTAGAGATCATGGAAACCCTAGAACAGATCTATAATGAAAAAGATAGAAGACTTACCGGAGCTGAGGAAGACGCGGAAGGTCGCCGCGGTGCTCTGGTACACTCAGGGTGATGCAGCGGCCAAGGTTGGTGCAGTAGTTGGCGGCGGCGGCGGAGCTCCGAAGCTGGGCGACGCGAGGAAGACAAAGCAGAAGGGCATGAAGGGGAAAAAAGAAATGACCCTTTGGTCCTATTTATAAAGAAAGGGACATGTGTCAGACGCGAGAATCAAGGGGCCGCGAATTTGGAAACGGAGTTGTCACCTCGATTATCGCAGATCTATTAAACAAGAAGGTATCATGGATAGTTTCTTTATGGCAGATGACATCACTCCGATTTACAGCAATCAGAGAAGATGACATCACGGCAGTTCACCAAACTACAAGAAGATGTTGAAGATGAAGTTTTTGCTAAAGGATTCACATGAACCTGTTCAAATCAGTCCGGGGCCTAATGTTGGGGATATTACTACTGGGCGTAAACCGGCCTATCTAGGCCGGGTTAACTTCATCAGTAGTTAAGTATGTTAAAGCCCATGAAGGTAGATGGGGGCTTAAAGCCCATGATCGGTTTAAGGCCTGTAGCCGTAAACCGGCGTCGGTATGTAAACTTGTATTGTAAGTTAGGAATAAGTAGAGACCAAACCGAACACGTTTATGAGCCGGTGTTGGGACTCTGTAAACCGACGGGCGTCACCCATGTATATAAGGGGACGACCCGGCGGCGGTTCAAGGACAACAGACAACAACTCGAGACTTAGGCGAAGCTTGTTTGCTCCCTAGTCATCGAAACCCCATCAATTCCATCACAACTATACATAGGCCTTTACCTTCATCGAAGGGGCCGAACTAGTATAAACTCTCTTGCGTCCCTGTGTCCGCTTTAACCCCTTCAAGCTAACCCGTTGCGATGGCTCCACGACTAAGTCCTTTCACGAGGACATCTGCCGTGACAAAACCACGACAATGATCTTTATGATAGAGAGTCTCTTGTTTTGTCACTTTCATATACTAGTGGGAATTTTTCATTATAGAACTTGGCTTGTATATTCCAACAATGGGCTTCCTCAAATTCCCTAGGTCTTCGTGAGCAAGCAAGTTGGATGCACACCCACTTAGTTTCTTTTGTTGAGCCTTCATACATTTATAGCTCTAGTGCATCCGTTGCATGGCAATCCCTACTCCTTGCATTGACATCAATTGATGGGCATCTCCCTAGCCCGTTGATTAGCCGCGTCGATGTGAGACTTTCTCCTTTTTTGTCTTCTCCACAGAATCCCCATCATTATATTCTATTCCACCCATAGTGCTATATCCATGGCTCACGCTCCTCTATTGCGTGAAAATTGAAAAAGTTTGAGATTACTAAAGTATGAAACAATTGCTTGGCTTATCATCGGGGTTGTGCAAGATGAGAGCATTCTTGTGTGACGAAAATGGAGCATGACTAGACTATATGATTTTGTAGGGATAAACTTTCTTTTGCCATGTTATTTTTAGAAGACATGATTGCTTAGTTAGTATGCTTGAAGTATTATTATTTTTATGTCAATATTAAACTTTTGCCTTGAATATTTCGGATCTAAACATTCATGCCACAATAAAGAAAACTACATTGAGAATTATGCTAGGTAGCACTCCACATCAAAAATTCTGTTTTTATCATTTACCTACTCGAGGACGAGCGGGAATTAAGCTTGGGGATGCTTGATACGTCTCCAACGTATCTATAATTTTTTATTGTTCCATGCTATTATATTATCTATTTTGGATGTTTAATGGGATTTATTATACACATTTATATTATTTTTGGGACTAACCTACTAACCCAAGGCCTAGTGCAAATTGCTGTTTTTTTGCCTATTTTAGTGTTTCGCAAAAAAAGAATATCAATCGGAATGAAACCTTCGGGAGAATTATTTTTGGAACTAACGTGATCCGGGGGACTTGGAGTGGACGTCAAGAAAGAAGCTAGGCGGCCACGAGGCAGGGAGGCGTGCCTGCCCCCCGGGCGCGCCCCCACCCTCGTGGGCCCCTCGCAGCTCCACCGACCTACTTCTTCCTCCTATATATATCCATATACCCCGAAACCCTATTTCCACCGCCGCAACCTTCTCTACCCAAGAGATCCCATCTTGGGGCCTTTTCCGGAGCTTCGTCGGAGGGGGAATCGATCACGAAGGGCTTCTACATCAACACCATAGCCTCTCCGACGATGTGTGAGTAGTTTACCTGTAACACCCACAATGCGGCTATATCTCCCACGTGTCGGGGCATGACTTAGAGGCATAGCTGCATGGTAGGTTTGTGGCAAGAGGGGTAATCTTCACACAATCCCATGTACTAAATAGAAAGGGATAAAGAGTTGGCTTACAATCGCCACTTCACACAAATACAGGTTAAACATACATCATCCAGAATACAATCAAGGTCCGACTACGGAACCAAAATAAAAGAAGACAACCCCAAATGCTAGATCCCTGATCGTCCCAACTGGGCTCCACTACTGATCAACAGGACACGAAACAACACAGCAATCAAGATCTTCATCAAGCTCCCACTTGAGCTCGGTTGCGTCACCTGCACCGGTATCATCGGCACCTGCAACTGTTTGTAAGTATCTGTGAGTCACGAGGACTCAGCAATCTCACACCCACGAGATCAAGACTATTTAAGCTTATGGGTAGGGTAAGGTAAGGAGGTGGAGCTGCAGCAAGCACTAAGCATATATGGTGGCTATCATACGCAAATGAGAGCGAGAAAATAAGCAACGCAACGGTCGTGAACTAGAAGTGATCAAGAAGTGATCATGAAACTACTTACGTTCAAGCATAACACAAGAACCGTGTTCACTTCCCGGACTCCGCCGGAAAGAGACAATCACGGCTACACACGCGGTTGATTCATTTTAATTAAGTTAAGTGTCAAGTTCTCTACAACCGGATATTAACAAATTCCCATCTGCCCATAACCGCGGGCACGGCTTTCGAAAGTTCAAAACCCTGCAGGGGTGTCCCAACTTAGCCCATCACAAGCTCTCACGGTCAACGAAGGATATTCCTTCTCCCAGGAAGACTCGATCAGACTCGGAATCCCGGTTACAAGACATTTCGACAATGGTAAAACAAGACCAGCAAAGCCGCCCGGATGTGTCGACAAATCCTGATAGGAGTTGCACATATCTCGTTCTCAGGGCAGACCGGATGAGCCAGACGTCGGGTTAGCATAGACCCTGGTTGCCCAGGGGCGTCGGACATCGCTCAGGTTGGACCAACACTTAGGGAAGCACTGGCCCGGGGGGTTAAAATAAAGATGACCCTTGGGCTCCGGAAACCCAAGGGAAAAAGGCTTAGGTTGTTAGGCAAATGTAAAACCAAGGTTGGGCCTTGCTGGAGAAGTTTTATTCAAATCAAACTGTCAAGGGGTTCCCATAACACCCAACCGCGTAAGGAACGCAAAATCAAGGAACATAACACCGGTATGACGGAAACTAGGGCGGCAAGAGTGGAACAAAACACCAGGCATAAGGTCGAGCCTTCCACCCTTTACCAAGTATATAGGTGCATTAAAGTAAATAAGAGATAATAATGATATCCCAACAATATCCATGTTCCAACAAGGAACAAACTTCAACTTCACCTGCAACTAGCAACACTATAAGAGGGGTTGAGCAAAGCGGTAACATAGCCAAACAATGGTTTGCTAGGAAAGGTGGGTTAGAGGCTTGACATGGCAATATGGGAGGCATGATATAGCAAGTGGTAGGTATCACGACATAGCAATAGAGCGAACAACTAGCAAGCAAAGATAGAAGTGATTTCGAGGGTATGGTCATCTTGCCTGAGATCCCACAAGGAAGGAGAACGAGTCCATGAAGAAGACAAACGGACGAAGTCAAACGAATCCTCACAACTCCAGAACGGAACCGAAGCTAACGAGGGAAGCAACCCGGAAAGAAGCAAACAACATAGTAAACAACCATCACATAAACATGGCATGATGCACAACCAAGTATGATGCATGTCCGGTTTAATGAAGCATGGCATGCAAAGTGCACAAACAATCCTACAAATCAAGTGGAGCTCAATATGCAACTCTGTTGCATATTGACGAAACACCACGTGACTTATTTAGTTCGATCTTGTTTATGTACCAAACAATATTAAATGTTGATTAACATGGCAAGAGGTGAAGCATATGAAATCTACCTATCTAGACAAGTTTAAATGAGGCCGGAACAACAAACAACAATTCCGGAAAATCCCCATGTGCATATTATGAATTTGGTACTGTTCTGCCCTAAAACATATGTTAGAGTTGTTAAACATGCAAATTAAGTACACCATGTTAAACTATGCATTTTTCTACCCCATTTACATATAAAGTTTGTTAAGTTTGGAGCTACGGTTATTTAGTTATGAAATAAATCATTTTAACATGGCATTTGAGCAAATTTAAACAAACAACAATTTAAACATTTTTAACATGGATGAAAGTGGTATATTATGAAACTAGGCAAAATTCTAAGCAAGTTACATATATAAAACATTTTAATATGATGCACGGTTGATAAGTTATTAAATGCATGAACACTAGGGACCTTTATGTAAAAAGGCGTTCTCTGGAATAATTACTAAAGCCGTCCAGACAAAAAAAACATTACAGGAGCTGAATCCGCAATAGGTCAATGGGCTAGCGGGGCTACTGGTTGCTCACCATGGCCGCGACTTGGAGTGGGCGCGGTCACGCGAGCGCTGGGTCAACGCGAGCGCTCGAGTCAGAGCGGCTCGATGCAGAAGAGTCGCCGCTCGTCTCCCTCGCTCGAACAGAGGGAGGCGGCGCTGGGGACTTGCGGAGGGGCCAGCAGGCGCGGGAAGCAACAGGTCGGCGAGGTGGCGAGCGGATCCCGGCGGTGCCGCGCCGAACAGAGGCCGATGGAGGCGGATCCGGTGACGGCTTGAGGTTGGTGCGGCCATGGCAGTAGAGGGAGAGCTTCGTCCGTTTCCTGACAAAGAAGAAAACAAACAGGAAAGGGAGGGAGATTAGAGGAGGAAGGAGGGAGCAATGAGAGAAAAGAAAGAGCAAAGGGAAGGGCAACACTCATCTGTTTGCTCTGGCGAGATGTAGCTTGCTCAGGGTGGAGCAGGGGCGCTTGTGCGACTATGGTTGGAGGGAGATAGAGAAGCCAGGCCTCGGCGGCGCGATGGACAGACGAGGACGGCGGGGTTGAGTGGACGCGCGCACAGGAGGAGAGGAGGAGGGCGACGACGATGTTGCTGTTGTTGTCGCCGGCGGCGGCGAGCTTCGGCTCGAGGAGGCAAATGGGGTCACGGCAACGAGAGGCTGCAGGAGACTGCGAGGACGGTGGGCGTCGGGCAAAGGAGGAAGAGGCGAGGCCTTGGCACGGGCGTGCTAGGCCGCGGGCACAAGGAAGCTTCAGATCGGGAGCTCCTCTCTCGATCGGATTTGGAGGAGGAGGCACTGGCAAGGTGGATCGAGTGCTCGGGGTCGGGGAGAAAGATCTCGGGCTCTTGTTGGTAGGTGGAGGAAAACGAGGAGAAGGGGGTCCCGAGGTGGATCGAGACCGGGCGGCGGCGGCGATGGGGACAAACCTCCTAGAAATTAGGGTTGGGTTGATTTGGTAGGTGGTGGTCTTATATATAGCGAGTGTATTTTTGGATAGGGGCATTTGGTCTTTCCGATCTTAATCTTAAGGTCCTGGATAAATAGGCTAGGGTGTCCAAATAACAAAACGGAGACGTAATGTAGATGTTTGGGGATGATCCGAATCCAACGGTGATGACTGCCCGGGTCGGGTTCGGGGAAGTTTCGGACGCGCACGAGAGGTCTATGCACGGCGCAAAGAGGGGTAGGTTGGGCCTAGGTGGACTGTGGAGAGTGGGTTGTTCTGAGAGAAGAGGGGAGAGATGCATGCCCGGCACTGTTTCCGGAGACCGAAAACGTCCGATGAAAAGACCGGCTATACTGCCGCTATAGTTATCTGTTGGGGCGTCAAACGGACTCCGAATGCGATGAAACTTGGCAGGCGACCTACCTACACTATAATAAGACCGCACGCCAACTTTCAACCCATTACGAGAACATTTTCCGACCACTTATAAAATAATATTCGGACGTGCCGTGGGCGCGTGCGAGTGTGTCTGGGCTCAGAACGGACAACGGAAGGAACTGGGAGACCCGGACAAATGCAAGTTTTGAAAACATGATGATGCATTGCACATGATGACATGACAAGATGCAACACGCAAGAGAATGACATGGCAACTACAGCGAACAACTGGGAGACACCTAGCGCATCGGTCTCGGGGCGTCACATTACCATAGACCTTCGGGTCCATAGTTATTAGCTAGATGGCTTCTTCTCTCTCTTTGGATCTCAATACAAAGTTCTCCTCGATCTTCTTGGAGATCTATTCGATGTAATTCTTTTTGTGGTGTGTTTGTCGAGATCCGATGAATTGTGGGTTTATGATCAAGTTTATCTATGAACAATATTTGATTCTTCTCTGAAATCTTTTATGTGTGATTTGTTATCTTTGCATGTCTCTTTGAATTATCAGTTTGGTTTGGCCTACTAGATTGATTTTTCTTACAATGGGAGAAGTGCTTAGCTTTGGGTTCAATCTTGCGGTGTCCTTTCCCAGTGACAGCAGGGGCAGCAAGGCACGTATTGTATTGTTGCCATCGAGGATAAAAAGATGGGGTTTATATCATATTGCTTGAGTTTATCCCTCTACATCATGTCATCTTGCCTAATGCGTTACTCTGTTCTTATGAACTTAATACTCTAGATGCATGCTGGATAGCGGTCGATGTGTGGAGTAATAGTAGTAGATGCAGAATCGTTTCGGTCTACTTGTCGCGGACGTGATGCCTATATACATGATCATGCCTAGATATTCTCATAACTATGCACTTTTCTATCAATTTCTCGACAGTAATTTGTTCACCCACCGTAATACTTATGCTATCTTGAGAGAAGCCACTAGTGAAACCTATGCCCCCCGGGTCTATCTTTTATCATATAAGTTTCCAAACTATTTTATTTTGCAATATTTACTTTCAATCTATATCATAAAAATACCAAAAATATTTATCTTATTATCTCTATCAGATCTCACTCTCGTAAGTGACCGTGAAGGGATTGACAACCCCTTTATCGTGTTGGTTGCGAGGTTCTTATTTGTTTTTGTAGGTACGAGGGACTTGCGTGTAGTCTCCTACTGGATTGATACCTTGGTTCTCAAAAACTGAGGGAAATACTTACGCTACTTTGCTGCATCTCCCTTTCCTCTTCAAGGGAAAACCAATGCAGTGCTCAAGAGGTAGCACTTAGTGATATTGCTCCAAAACTCTCAGCCACTTTCTCCATCCAAATATGTCAAAATCCTAAACTCCAACTCGGCCCCACTGATTCTTTCTATCCGGTGCCACCGAGTTCATATGACATAGCCACAGCTAGAAACCCTAACAGTTCGGTCTCACCAATACGGATCTCGGTCTACCGAGATGGCCTTGCCAACACTCTGTGTCTTGTTGCATTTATTTCGGTCTCGCCGAGTTATACAATCGGTCTCACCGGGTTGGCTTGACAGATTATCTGTTGTCTTATTGCTTCTCTTCGGTCTCATCAAGTTGATGCAATCGGTGCCATCGAGATGATGTTTGCCCTAAGCCCTAGCACATCGGTCCCACCGAGTTGTTCCAATCGGTCCCACTGAGATTCCTAACGTTCACATTTTTTAACAGATCGGTGCCATCGAGTTTAGCTAGTCGGTCCCACTGAGATGAGTCAAATGTGTGTAACGGTTGGATTTTGTGTGGAGGCTATATATACCCCTCCACCCCCTTCTCCATTTATGAGAGAGCCATCAGAACGTGCCTACACTTCCACCATACATTTTCTGAGAGAGAACCACCTACTCATGTGTTGAGAGCAATATATTCCAATCCTACCACAATAATCTTGATTTCTAGCCTTCCCGAGGTTGTTTTCGACTCAAATCACCTTTCCACCATAGCCAAATCTGAAAGATAGAGAGAGTTGAGTGTTGGGGAGACTATCATTTGAAGCACAAGAGCAAGGAGTTCATCATCAACACATCATCTATTAGCTTTTGGAGAGTGGTGTCTGCTAGATTGGTTAGGTGTCGCTTGGGAGAGCCTCCGTCAAGATGTGGAGTTGAACCAAGAAGTTTGTAAGGGCAAGGAGATCGCCTACTTCGTGAAGATCTACCCGAGTGAGGCAAGTCCTTCGTGGGCGATGGCCATGGTGGGATAGACAAGGTTGCTTCTTCGTGGGCCCTTCATGGGTGGAGCCCTTCATGGACTCGCGCAGCCGTTACCCTTCATGGGTTGAAGTCTCCATCAACGTGGACGTACGATAGCACCACCTATCAAAACCACGCCAAAAATCTACATGTCTCCAGTACGTTTGCAAACTCCAATCCCATCCCTTTAATTTCTTGCAACTTGCATGCTTTACTCTTTCAGCTGCATATACTCTTGTCATGCTTGCTTGAAATGTATTGAGAGTGCTTTAACTTGTGGTAAACTCAACCTTAACTTGAAGAAATTAAAAACTTTCACTTTCACTTGTTAAGGGTCTAATCACCCCCCCCCCCTCTAGACCCTTCTTCTAGATCCTTTCAAAACCTAACCTTTATAAGAAGGGAAGGGGCATGTCATTAAGCCCTAAACCATCTAATCTAACATCTCCTTTACTTGTCATCTCCACCAAAAAGCTTTGTAGTTGCAGAAAACAATCACGGTCGCCGCCATGAACAACAAGAACTCATCCACCTATGCTCGCATCATCCCCTTCCCCAACTTGGATGATGTTGTGCCCTCGGGATGGGAATAGTTGAGGAAGCTAAGCCTCAAGGAAGAACCGTGTCCTAATAAGAAAGACCTTGATGCAAAAGTCGAGGCAGTGGAGATCAAGCAGGAGAAATAAGCAAAAGAAGGGGATGACGACACCACTCCAGATGAGTATCCTCCTAATCCCTACCAATTCAATATCCGTGGATCTATTTCATTATTTCCTTTAGGCCCCCTCAATTTGAGTGGGGAAAGGAACCACCCACCCCCAGAGGATATGAAGGAGAAGATCAGGGAATTGGAGAAGGTTTCGAAGGCTTGTGTGAATGATTGGAGCTGGGATTGACTCTTCCTGGTTGATGAGTAAAGATTTGGAAGCAAGGACCGATGGTCTTCTTCACAAGATCAGGCTTATGATTGACGCTCTTAATCAAAACACTGCACAACTTGAGTTTTTGGCCCAGGTTATAGATGATCAGCAAGCCGTGATCGAGGAGATGAGGAAGCATTTCAGGATCATCTTTGTTGCCTGCCAGGATACCCAGGAGTGAGCATATAACGCATAGTGTCGGGATCTCCCTGGCTTGATTGTAAGCTTGGGGGAGATTCACGTGCACCTTGTATCTTTATCTTTTCTGCATTATTTTTCTGCAAGATTAGGCTAGAAGTTTTTATCTTCAATAAGGTTGGAATACAAATTTTCCTTTTGAATAAGGGATGACCCTATCCGATGATTATATGGATATCATGATGTGTGAGGTCATTACTGCTTACTTGAGAATGTATGTGATGAGTGTTGTGATTTAAATAGTAGCACATAATTACTTGCATGATTATTATAAGTACTCCACATTGCAATTGTTAAATTTTTGAAAAGAGATGAAATAACTATATATGCTAGCTCATTGAAGGTTCAACTTACAAAAGGGAAAGCTGAGAAATTAATCCTCTTAAAGATATAAAATAAGTCTTTTTGAGATTCATGTTCGGCTTGCATGTCATACAAAGAGTGAAATGAGCCTTCAACATGTCGCAATGAAAGGTGACTAAATCACTTAAAGAATATGGAATCTCCAAAAGAAAAAGAGGAAAATAATATCTGCTTGCCCGGTTGAAACAACGATGAACTAGGGTATGAAGTTGTTACCTGTCCACAACAAAATTGAGTGACAAAATGTGGATGCCTGCATGACCATTTTCGTAGTAAGGATGAGCTACCATTTGTCATAAACCTTTTATTCTTAATTGTTCCTTTAAAACAGTGATGGACTCATGTCTTTTTCATATCCGTATCTCATAAAAACAAGGTTGACCTTGTTCTTTACAAGCTACAGTACTTGCCCGGGGATGAGCAAGACTTAAGCGTTGGGGAGTTGTCGAGTCCAATTTATGTGCCTACTTGGTAGGCTTTGTGAAATTTTACCGTGTTCACGCACCTCTTTTTGTTGATAATCCGTCAGGTAACGTCTTTTGGACCAATCATCATTTGATGGAAGAAATTATTGGAAATGTTAGTGGAATCACGTATATAAGGTGATAATATCCTACCATAAAAGAACCAAGCAAGAAGGCCAAAAAAACCATCGCCGCGCTTCCAGGGCAAAAGATGGTGTTCCATATGACTGCGTGCGCCTGTATGAGCGGTCGTATGGTGTGCAACCGCCACCACCAGATCGACTATTTCCACCCCGTCGGATCATGGATCAGACGCCCAGAGACACTAAAAACTCATCCAGAAGGCAGAACCCTAGCCTCCAGAGGAGGGATTGACAAGGAGAATAAGATGATCCTTCCCACCAAGGGGGACAACATCATCACCACTATCATCATCATCATCCACTCCATCATCATCATCGTCCACATCCTTATCATCTGCAACATCAAGAACCCTAGTGGATCCTTTGGTGTATCATTTGAATCATTGCAAGTTCTTGTTTCACGAAGATCCAATCTGGAGGCTTATTCTGGAGCTCTGTCTGAGAGGGAATCCATTGTCGGAGTCTTGTTCATCAACCTTGATGTCTCCATGATGATGTGTGAGTAGTTTCATTAGGACCCGAGGATCCATAGTAGTAGCCAGATGGCTTTCTCCCTCTCTTTTGGATCTTTAATACCATGTTCCCTTGAGCTTCCTCACATGATCGAGATTAATTTGATGTAGTCTATGGTGTGTTTGTTGGGATATGCTGAATTATCACTTTATGATCATATTGTTCATTGAAATCAATTAAATCTTTTGAGGTTTTATTGTTGTATAATTAATTTGATTTGCATGCTCTTCGATCTATTTATCTTCTTTGGCAAGTTCGATGGGTTTTTCTTCAGAGGGAGTGGTACTTTGTAGTAGGTTCAATTTTGCGGTGATCTAACCCAGTGACAATAAGGGCTAAGACACGTGTTGTATTGTTGTCGCAAAGGGTAAAATGATGGGGTTTTGTCATATTTCTACATCATGTCATCTTGCTTATTGTGATACTCTATTTCTTCTTTCTTGCAAACTTAATACCTTGAGATGCATGCTGGATAGCGCTTTTGGTGTGGACTATTAGTAGTAAATGCAGTTGGATTAATGGTCGACTTATCATAGACATAATGCCTATATGAGATTATACCATGAATGATCATAGTCATAAATATAAATATTGCAATTTAATCGCTGCCCAACTATAACTTTTTACCATGCCATTTGCCTGTTTTTCAAAGAGATGTCACTAATGAACCTATGCCCCTTCGATCTATTCTTTATTATTGAATTCTTCTACACAATTGCTACTATGTTATCATGTTACATTGCTATTAACTATCTCTATCACTGGCAGTTTAATCTTACAACTAGCAAGACAAGGGGATTGACAACCCTCTTGCCGTGTTGGGGTTCAAGTGTGTTTGTGTTGTGTGTGTAGGTGCTACTTACTTTTTTAGTTTGAGGGATTCCTACTGGATTGATAACATTGGTTCTCTAACCGAGGGAAATATGTGCTACCGTTCTGTTGTACCTTTACACTTGAGGGAATTCCAACAACTTTTGCAAGAGCAAGCAGGCCGGTCGACCGCCACATTTTAATTGCAATCTAACAACCTAACCCGTCAGTGTTCCACTAAGTTAGGAGAACACTCTGCGCAGCCGAACGAAGGGAGTGATACATTTTGAGCGGACATAGCCGGCATGCCCCAGCGCGGCCGCGACCTGCTCCCCCCTCGTGGACCAACTCTCCGGCCGCGTTCTGCCCTGCATCGCACTCCGGGACCCAGCGGGGGCTGCAGAGGACCCATTGGCGGGGTTCGTGGACCGGATCTCGGGCCGCATCTTCCCCTGCGTTGCTTTGATTGCGGTGGAGGCAGATGCTGCCAACAGGGTAAGAGCTGATCCCCTTCCACCTTCCTCTTCCGGGCGTCTGGCCATCTCGCAGCCGGCGTGCAAAGGCCCCTCCAATTCCTCCTCCTGGGCTGTGGTGGCCGCTCATGGCAGGCCTACTCTACGGTCCATTATTGTCGCCCCTGCCGTGGCGATTCACTCTGTGCCAGCCGCGGATGCTGGCCAGGCACGCGTGCCTGCGGCCCGTCTGTATGGTGATCCTCGTGCTACGGAGGCGGCTGACCGCGCCATTACTCGGGAGGAGGAGGGCGGTCTGGAGTGGGAGGTCGCTGCCTCTCGGCGCGCGCGGCGTCTGGCTCGACGCCAGGCGGCTCGCTTCCCACAATGGACAAAGGATCCGGTGCATCGCCAGGATCACAAGAATCGTGCCCGTACTGTGGCTGCCCAGGCATTCAAGCTTCGTTTCGGCAATTGCTGCTACAGATGCCTTGCTCCTCGCCACAAATCCTTTGAATGTCGTGATCCGCAAATCTGCTACACTTGCAAAAGGCCGGGGCATCTTGAACGCTCTTGTCCAGTTCATCTCGCCAAGAAAAAAGGCATAGCCATCAGCGCCTCCCCCGCTCCAGACTCACCGCCCGCTCGCTTGCTTGCCCCGCAACTCCAGCCACCCGCTGCACATACAGCCGCACTAGTGCCCCAGCCGTGTCCTGCTCCCCGCCATGCTTGGGCTGCGCCTGTGCCCGCGACCACTGCCCCTCCTGCCGCCCCATCGCCCCCTCCGCGCGTTGCTCCCCTTAGGCCTGTGGCGGCGCCCACTATGGACTATGTGCCAGGTGCGGCTGCGAGGCGGCCGGCCATGTCAAGTTGCACGGTGGTCAGCACGCCGGCGATGGAAGATGAGGCGTACCAGCTGAGGACCCTCTCGCTGTTGCTCACTGCTATGAGCGACTGCTCGGGCATCACGCTGGACATGGTGGCGAGGGTGGTGGAGCGGGACCACCGTTTCCGTGATGGAGATGTGGTGGTCGCGCCCTGCTTCCCCGAGGACTTCATCATCACCCTGCCGGAGCGCGTCCAGCGCGATCTGGTATATGAGCGCCGCATCATCGAGGTCGTCGGGGTCAAGTTTCGGCTCCGGCCATGGTTCCCTCCACCAGGGGGCAATAAAGTGTGGCGTTTCTACTGCCGCGTCGCCATTGACCGTCTGCCGCTTAACTCGTGGGATTGGGACAACGTACGGGAGGTGATCGGCAAGGACTGTAGGCTGGACCTCATCGAGCGGCAGTCTACAACCAAGAGGAACATGTCTGCATTGTTTGCTTGGCTCTGGACTTGGAACCCAGACATGATTCCCCGTGCGTCGGACTTCAATGTGCTTCATCGACCTGATATCGTGCGACCGCGAGATTCACTGCTGGAGGGTGTACCGGTAGAGGAGGGGAAGGAAGGACCCCCACTTCCCGGTGCTAATCCACCTCGACATCGTCAAGGACTACACGCCTCTGTCGCCATCCGCAAGCCTGGTGATAGGGGGCATGAATGGCCCCGTACCTACAACTTCAAGGACTGACGGATGGGCGTGAAGGATGGAGAGGGCCAGACAAGAGCGGCATCAACGGCAAGCTCCTACCACAATGGTAGGCCAAGGGACGATGACCAAGATGATGGCTTCGGAGGTGGTCACAGGAAGCGCGGCAAGAGAGGAGGTGTGCACAGGCGGTTCTGGAAGGGAATGCGCGATTAGGCTCATTGCCGGGACACCGCTGCTTATGCGCCGGAGCCGCGGGGAAGTCGCCGCCACGGGGAGGGCCAGAGTAGCGTCGCTGGGGCGCCGCCATCTGCTGGTTTGCGGGCCGAAGATAGGGCAGAAAATTCGGCGACATCTTTGCGGCCACAGAGTGCAGCAGCTCGGGAAAGGGTCTCTGTCACCCCAGCATTGCAGGAGGTACATGGGGAGACTGCTATCAGTTCAAGGGAACAGACCGACCAGTAGCACTTGGTTGATGAGCCGAGTGACACCCAGAGCCTGCTGCGCTGTCGGGTGGACAGTTGATGCCACCTCAGGAGTTGTCGGAGAGTGCAAGAGTGAACTCCATCATTGCGGTAGAGGAGGGTACCAGGGACATGCAAGGTTGGAGCACTGCTACTGACCTTGATGGGCTGATGCAGCTCTACTCGCCACCCCATCTGCAGCAGTCCACCATGCCGCAGCAGTTCATGCAGCAGCAAGAGTGCGGTACATGGACCGGCTATGCTGCTGATGCTCCATACATCATCACAAGCACAAGAGGGACCCCATTCTTTGCCTTCAGCCGCAGCAGCTCGGAGCTGCCCCCTCTGCCTCCTGCTCTGGACACTTATGTCCCAACAGGCTGGGACCTACCATCGATGGAAGCACCCCCGTGAGCTGGGGCCTGCCTATGGGTCTGTGTTGGCTGCCCAGTTGGGCCGCAGCCCAAACATCCATGCCTCGGCTGAACCCAAGTTGGGCCTCTGGCCCGGAGGTGGTGTATGGGCCGGGCGCAGTGTACAGCTCACAGTGCTCACACTTGGAGGCCCAAGACCTGACCTGGCCCAGCTGGGATACAGAGGCCATGGGCCTACAGTCTGTTGAGGAGCAGCGTGTTAGGCGAGCATTGGCGGAAGCGAACCTGTCCGGGCCTGGACTGCTTTCTGCAATCACAGAAAGAGTTGCTGAACTGCATCTGGACGAGCAGCGTCAGTTTATTGGCAAGATTGTAGCCCTTTTGTCCTCTTCAATTTTGGGCGCCCTCCTGCTGCTCCTACACCACCCCACAAGCTGAAGCAACGCCTTCTTGGAGTAGTTAAGGCTTCACGTCAGAGTTCCAGGTTGCAGAGGCTGAAATCCAACTTATCGTCTTCAAGGCGATCACAAGCAACGATCAGTGTCGAGCTGGGTTTCATCAAACGCCCCGAGGATTTCAACAACGACACGTTGTTAGCATACCTTCAGTTCTTCCGTGCGCCTATGCCACCGGAGAACGTGGCCAAGCTGGCAGAAATTGCCGGCCTATCGTCCCCGGCACAGCTGCAGCTACCGGATGCCGAGCTGCAGGCGATTTTGGAGGAACTTGCGGGTCGGACGGCCTGAGCCTCTGCCGATCCTGTCTGCATTGATGCTCTCTAGTTTCCAATGATTTGTCATCCTCTGAACATCATGTCCCGTGTCATTCAGGCGCCATGTGGTTGCCTTGTTTCCTGCTTATTGGCGCCATGTGGCTGCCTTGTATCCTGCTTATTGGCGCCAAATGGCTGCCTTGTATCCTGTTTATTCAGTTTTTTCACACCCAGACCTAGACCTATTCCTGTGGCTGTTTCAGTTTCCTATGAATAGCTCACTTTCCATTGCTAGTTGGAATGTGCGGGGCTTGAACAGTGGAGCAAGGAGGGTTGCAGTTCGCGCCATGCTTGATCAACTTTCGTGCTCTATAATATGTTTGCAGGAGTCCAAGCTTGCTACCGTCGCACATGACGATATTGTAGAAATTCTGGGTCCCGTTTTTGATCAGCACGTTGTGCTTCCTGCAGATGGCACCCGTGGGGGTGTGATACTTGGTTGGCGCACGGATCATTTCTGTGCGTCTGCGATCGTTGTGCGTAGGTTCTCCATTACGGCTACGTTCACTCTATCTGATATATCTGGTCGGACGATGCCCTGGTCGCTTACTACGGTCTATAGGCCGCATGATTATGACCGCAAGCAGGCTTTCTTGAGTGAGCTTGCAGAGATCCACAACTCCATACTTGGGCCATGGCTAGTTATAGGCGATTTTAACCTGATTACTGACCCAAGGGATAAGAACAATGATAGGATCTACCGCCGTTGGATGAACAAGTTCCGCCGCACTCTGAATAGATCGAGTCTCCATGAGTTACCTTTGATCGGCAGGAGGTACACATGGAGCAATGAGCAACACTCCCCAACGCTTATAAGACTGGATCGTGCCTTCTGCAACATTGATTGGGAGCTCATGTTCCCGTCCGCCAAGCTGCTGCCTCAAGCTTCGTCGGTCTCGGATCACTGCCCGCTATTACTACGGAACGATGAGATAGTCAAAACAAACCGACGTTTCAGGTTCGAAGCCTATTGGCAATACATCGAAGGGTTCAATGCAATAGTTCAGCAATCGTGGACTAGACCGGCCAGAAATAGATGTCCACTCACCAGATTCAACCACAAGTTGTGGTGCCTTAGCAAGGACTTGCGTGCCTGGAGCAAGTCCATCATAGGGGACATTCAGATGCAACTTCATGTGGCCAATGAAATTGTCTTGCAATTGGACACAACGCAGGATTTCCGAGCCCTCTCGGCGGACGAGCGTGTGCTGCGTTCCAAGCTCAAATCTAGATCGTTGGGACTAGCCGTTCTGCTCAAGATCAAGCTTAGACAGCGAAGCCGTGTGCTCTGGCTCAAAGCTGGCGATGCTAACACACGGTTATTCCAACGAAAAGCGAATGCCAGGCACAATCGCAACACAATTCACGTCCTGAACGGCCCTTCAGGCCCGGTCTCCAACACGGCGTCTATGACGGAAATGGCACAAGAACACTTCACTAACATTTTTGGCACCAAGGAGCACACTTCCTCTGCCCTAGTCTGGGATGAACTTGGGCTTGAGCAAATTGACCTCTCGGACCTTGAGGGCCTTTTTACTATGGACGAGGTCAAGACAACCATAGACGCCATGCCTTCAGACAAAGCGCCTGGCCCGGATGGATTCTCTAGTGGCTTTTACAAGTGCTGTTGGGAGATAATTAAGGACGATATGCTCGCCGCCCTACACCAACTGCACCAACTGGACAGTAGGGGCCTTGCCCGCATTAACAAGGCATTCATCGTGCTCATCCCAAAGAAGCATGGCCCTGAAACCCTCTCGGATTTTCGGCCGATCTCATTGATACACAGCCTTGTAAATTTTTTCACAAAGCTGCTTGCTACGCGTCTCGCTCCGAAGCTGTCGGAGTTGGTCCATCATTGCCAGAGTGCATTCATAAAAAGACGAAGCATCTAGGAGAATTTTCTTTATGTGCATAACACAGCCCGATACCTCCATAGGACGCGGAAACCGGCCATTCTTCTTAAATTGGACATCGCGAAGGCCTTTGACTCCATCTCTTGGACATATATTCTTGACATGCTGCAAGCTAGAGGTTTTGGCCAACGGTGGTGAGATTGGATCGCTATGCTTCTCCGCACCTCCTCGTCACATATACTTATCAACGGCCAGCAGTCGGAGGATGTGCAGCACCGGCGAGGGCTAAGGCAAGGGGACTCGCTCTCTCCTTTCCTGTTCATCTTAGCTATGGACCCTCTTTAGAGGATCATGAGCCTAGCCACGGAGGAGGGAATGCTCTCAAAATTGCCTGGGCGTAGGAACCTAATGTGATGCTCCTTCTATGCTGATGATGTCGCATTGTTCATGAACCCGACACAGCGTGACGCACAAATGACCGAGCTGCTGCTCAGCTGCTTTGCGGACGTCTCCGGGCTGCACACAAACACCAGCAAGAGTCTGGCACTGCCCATACGCTGCACAGCTCTTGACTTGCCTAGGATCCTTGGCCCTCTTGGCATCCCATCGAAGGTCTTTCCGACCACTTACCTTGGTATGCCTCTCTCGTTGCGCAATCTGACTAAGGTCGACTTGGATCCGCTGCTGTCTAAATTCGGGAAGAGGCTGTCCTTCTGGAAAGGAGGGCTCATGGCCAAGAGCGGTCGTCTTGTGCTGCTCAAGTCAAATCTTACAGCCTTGGCTATTTACATGATGACGGTGCATCGCTTGCCCGACTGGGTGCTCAAGCGCATGATTCAACTATGCCGAGCCTGGCTATGGAATGGAGAAAGTGTCTGCAACGGTGGTCAATGCAGAGTTGCTTGGAGCCTACTTTGTAGGTTGAAACAGTTGGGAGGGTTGGGGGTTTTGGACTTCCGTAAATTTGGCATGGCCTTGCGGCTTAGGTGGATGTGGATGGCCTGGCAAGAACCATCTCGGCCATGGGTGCAAGGACCATTGCCATGCGACGATACCGAGAGAATGCTCTTCTCGATGGCCACCCACATTACTCTAGGGGATGGCGCTTTGACGAGTTTTTGGCACGACCGATGGCTTAACGGTCAGTGCCCCAAGGTGGTTGCCCTGACACTCTATAAAATTTCAGCAAGAAAAAACAGATCGGTCAAGGATGCGATCGCAGGGGAATCATGGCTCTTGGACCTGGCAAAGGGACTATCTGAACATATGAATCATGAACTGATTAAATTGGCAACACTGCTGGATGAGGTTGAATTATGCCAAGGTCAGCAGGACACGATTACATGGCGATTCTCAGCAGATGGCAATTACTCAGCCCGGTCCGCATACGCACTTCAATTTGAGGGGTCGTTATCTCTAGACGGCTTCGAGCTGATCTGGTCTGCCTGGGCCCCTGGGAAGTGCAGGTTTTTCATTTGGACTGCCATCCTAGGTAAAATTTTGACGGCCGATGCGCTTCTCCGTCGCGGCTAGGAGAACAACTACTTTTGCCCACTTTGCGAGCGAAGTCTGGAGACACTATTTCACCTCCTAGTTGAATGCCCATGGGTTAGCGACATTTGGAACTCCATTTCCTTGCTTGCCAGGCTCCCGTCTCTCAATCCGGCCACCTGGAAGAGATGCACTACCATCAAGGAGTGGATGTCCATATGTTATTTTGAAGCACCGACGATGATGAAGAAAGGTGTCGTTGATCCACTTGGTCTCCTGGGAAGTTTGGCGTGAACGGAATCGGCGCTTATTCTAGAATGAGACGATGCCTAAGAGGGCCCTGTGTGCAAGATTTCAGAGGAAATCCGATTGTGGAATGTGGCCGGTGCCGGTATCCCTTTTGATCCGGGCTGAGTAGTTTGTGTACCTTTTTTCCTCTCTTTACTTTTGCACCTAGTTCCCCTGTTTATGGTGCTTGCCCCTCTTGGGTTGTTCCTGTACGACTGTTTTTTTCTCCCCTGATCAATGAATTTGGCAATCTAATGCCAACATTCAAAAAAGTACCTTAATAGATAGACGAGCCATATCCCGAGGAGATTCCCTGAAATTCTCTCACAGAGCTTCCCGTCGACACTCGTTGTGCCAGGTAGCAAGGTAGCGCTCGCCCGACCCCCTGCGTGGGTCAGCCCAGCTATGCGAGTGTGCAGCTAGCTTCTCAAGTGCACGTGTCCGGTCGCTCTTTGTGCTTGACCTAGTCGATTGTTAACCGTTAACCATTGACTTTTGCAAAAAAACATTGATTTGTTTTTGTTAAATTTTTAAAAGGTTCATAGTTTCAAAAGAAGTCATGAATCCAAAAAAAGTTCATTGATTTTGAAAAAATAAGAGGCGTGCTACGCGTCGGCCAGCGGATCTTTTTAAAAGATCTGCCGCCTCGCGAGCCATCCGATTAAGTGACATGAGCCCTCAATCCCTCTTCTCTAATTTCCTGAAACAATGCTTTTGTTGCAAAACTAATACTTGTCTAATTTTTTGCAACAAGACCTTTGTTGCGAAATCCTTCTTTTTCTAATTTCTTGCAACAAGTCCTTTGTTGCAAAACATATTCTTCTCTAGTTTTCTGCAACAAAACTTTTGTTGCAAAAATTGCAGATCTTTGTTATGAAACCTTTTTTTAACTAGAACAATGCCCGTGCGTTGCAACGGGATATAAATATTCTAGTATGCTAGCTTGTGATTTACCTGTCAATAATAATGTGATTGTGTAAATAAATGTTCATCAAATTCTGACCGTGAATTACCTTATATTTTGATTAGAAGTTTGGTAGGTAAATTAAAGTAGAATTGGTTCAGAAGGTAAGTAAATTAAGGTGATTGATTATCATATACATGGAAGGTTGGATGAAGGGATGATGAGAAGAACATATACATGGAAGGTTGGACGAAGGAGTGGTGAGAAGAAAGGTGAAATGGAACCTTACATTTTAAGTAGTAGAGTTTCCTGCAACAAGTCGTTTGTTGCAAAACCCATTCTTCTCTAATTTCCTGTAACAAAACTCTTGTTGCAAAAATTGCAAACACATATTTGTCACAAAAGTTGCAACAACTCTGCGGCCACATCGCGCACTAACACGCGGTCGCTGTTTCGCAACAACGTTGTTCTTGTAGAAACTTGCAATGAACGTGGACGTACATCGTCGTGATGTGGCTGCTGCTAGCTCCAGTGGTGCCAGAACGGCGGTGAGGTTGATGGTACTCCACGCCAGCGTGGCGGATCTCGCCGGATCCATTGATCTGGTCGCTGGGAGGCGTTTGGCGGCAGAGATCCAGCATGGATGCGTTCATGACGATGACCTGCGACGGCGCTCGACGACAACGACCGACAAGCGGCGAAGCTTACCAACAGCGGTGTTCGGCTACGACGACCTCTGTCGGGATGGTGGACGAATCTCGACGAGGGATCCACGACGAGCGGTGGTCGGGCTGCAGAAGTTGGTCCCTCTCACACCAGTGCGCCCGGCGAACGGATCTCGACGAGGGATCCATGAAGACCTGACCTCCAGCTTGCTCGCCGGCGGCAGGGACGCTGGCCTGTCAGGTGTGTGCGGCAGTCGGCGCCTCGGCCTAATCTATAGCGGGGGAAGAAGATAATGCGAGCGAGAGAGAGAGGAAATCATGGCTGGGCGTTGTTTCAGGACCGGGAGACGTGTAAGGGCCCACAAGGCACGTGTCGATCGTGCAAGGCGGTGGACAAAACTGCGGATCCGTCGGGCAATGGCAATCATTTCCCAAAAAATATTGACGAACTAAAAAGTTCATGGATTTGAAAAAAAAACTATCATAGATTTGAATTTTTTTCATCATTTGAAAAAATGATGCGGATTGGAAAATGGTCATGAATTGAAAAAAAGTCTATGGATCTAAAAAAAAGCTCACAAATTTGAAAGAAGTTTACTGATTTGAAAACATGTTCATGGATTTGAGAAAAGTTCACAAACTTGAAAAAATTAACCTATCTGAAAAATGTTTGCGGATTTGAAAAATATTCAGGAATTGAAGATCACATATTTGAATTGAAAGCAATGAGTTTAAAAATATTCATGAATTTTGAAATAAAAATGGAAAAAATAAAATTAGAAAATAAAAACAAAAACAAAGAAGTTGGACTAAAGGTGGGCTAGAAACGGGGGACAGAAAAATATATCCAACCGGAAGCCTGTGGAATCTTCCCAAAACCAGTTGGCAGCTTCACAGGAAATGATCTGTGGATGGGATGACTCACAAAATCTAGCGAAGAGAATAGGGTATGCGCCTTGTATCGTTCTTCCATTAACGACGCTATAGGCGCCAAATAGGAGATGTCATTGTTTCCTAATGAGCGGCCGACGTTGATATACCACCATCTGGGGACCTCCTATGCACCGCTCGCCGCGTCCAACAGCAGTCGGGTGCATAGGTGCGACCCGACTGCGCCGACTGTAGCAACGTACGGTGGAGTCCTGTTATCCCGCTGCAATGCAGCATGTTTCAGATATTTCTTGAAAAAGTTGAACAAAATTTTAAAATTCCAGACATTTTTTAAGAACGTCCTCAATTTGGAAAACATGATGAAATTGAAATTTCAATAAATGTGTTCAAATAGCAAACAAAATTTGAAATTCTAAACATATTTTTGAAGATTTTTGTGACACTTTTGAACAAAAAATATGATTTTGAACATTGATTGGGAAAAGAGAACAAATTCTCAATTTTTGAATTTTAAAATCATCTATTTTGGAAAATAAGAACAAAATTTTGAAAATCCAAAACAGTTTTTGAAAAAAGCAAACAAATGTTGAAATCATGACTTTTTCTGAATATTTTGAAAAACAATGCAAAAAGTGAACAAAATTTTGAAATCCTAATTTTCCAAAAGACGAACATTTTTAGAATAACATGACAAAATTTTGAAATTTCCGGACAATTTTTGAAGATTTTGCACGTTTTTGAGAAAAAGGATGAAGAAAATCAAAAATTCGAAAAAAAATCAGCAAAAAATTGAGAAATTTGTATTTACTTAAAAAATGTGCAATCATTGAAAAAAGAAACAGAAAAACTAAAAAAATAGAAACCAAAAATTTCAGCAAAAACTCAAAAAGAAACCAAACAAAAAAAGACACGGTTTAAGAACCTTCTACAGGGTTACCAAAAATGGTAGAAAGAACGTAAAATGCAGTAAATAGGTTTTGGACGCTGATAACTTCCACATTATGGTGAGAGCAACACCCGCTCACACGTCGTATAACACACATATTGCGCCACGTCACCGTATGCATGCATATGGGAAACTTTTTGGATTTTCATTTTTTAAAATATTTTATCTCTTAAATGAAAATTTTGATTGAAGATCCGTTTTCATCATTAAATTCATCGTGGCGAGATCTTCAAAACTAAATCTCATATCAATATGTTTTGAAAAAAAATTGGTTAAAAGTCGCCATGTTTATTGCACAAGAATTGTCATGGTGTTTGCACTGAAGTTGTCATGATATGTTTCGACTATTTTTTCCTCTATCTTTAAAAGTAAATTTTGACATATTATAAAACGGGAATTAAGAAACTAGACTTCCCATGAATTATAAGCTAAAATTGCCATGGTGAATTACTTAAATTTGCCATGATACATGCACTTAAATTTGTCATGGTTCATACAAAAAATAATTTGTGTTGTCAAAGTACTGGAATTGCCATGATCTATAAACTAAATTTGTCATTATCGATTACTAAAAATTGCCATGATCCATGCATTAAATTTACCATGGTTAATTACTAAAAATTGCCATGGTCAATTAATAAAATTTGCCATAAAAAGTAGTTAAAAATACAATGGTGGCTTTAAATCTACAAGAAAAAAATAGATAAAACATGTCATGGCAACTTTAGTGTAAATACTATGGCAACTACAGTGTAAACATCATGGTAACTTTTGGCCCAATTTTTTTTCGTCAAAACATATTAACATGGGATCTAATTTTGAAGATCTCATCGAGACGAATTCAATGGTGAAAACGGATTTTAATTGTATTTTCTAATTAGAAGATAAAATATTTTTAAGCCGGAACCAAAAAGATTCCTGCTGATGTCATCTGTTTTGACGAAGCTCCTGTTTTGACGTGCCAAAATGGATGATAATGAAAGCGTTTGGGTCATGTTGCTTTGTGCTATACGTGTGGGTGTTAACATATCCGTAGATTTTTCAAGAGCAACTACGCCACCTCGTCACTTTATGAATACATACTTCATGTTATATATTTGTATGTATAGGAAATGCCCTGTATGTTTTCCATGTTTTTTAATTTTCATTTTTTCGTTTCATGTTTCTTCTTTCTTTTCTTAAATTCGTGATCTTTTCTCCAATAAATAGTTTTTTAATTGATGAAAAATTTCCAATTTGAATGAACACTTTTCAAATTTGATTAACTTTTTTCAAAATCAACGAACATTTTTAACTTTTTGGCAAACGTTTTTTGGAAAATTGATATTTTTTTCAAATTTGATGATTTTTTTAAATTGAACTTTTTTCAAATCTTATTAGCCTTTCTCAAATCTTATTAGCCTTTCTCAAAATTAATGAACTTTTTTCTAGATTTGTGAACTTTTTTTCAAATCCTATGAACTTTTTGTAATATTGATGAGTTTTTTTAAAATGAATGAACTTTTTTTAGAATCGATGATTTTTTACAAAACTGATGAACTCCTTTTTAAGTTCGATGAACTTTTTTCAGAATTGAGGAGTTTTTTTCAAATTCAATAAACCTTTTCTAGAATCAAGGCGTTTCTTTTTCCAAATTCGATGAACCTTTTCAAAATTATAAACATTTTTTATTTGTCAAATTTTTCAATTTTGCAATTTTTTACATTTATATTTTTCATTTTTTAAAATTCAATGGAGGTGAAACAACACTCTTTTTTTCTAGCAACAGGTGAAAACAACGCTCGAGCAAGCGACCAGGCGTGGCGATCGATAAAGCGATCAAGCGCTCGCCACATGGGCCGGCCCACGAGCAGACGGTTGTGAGCGCCAGCTAGAGGAGCTGGCGCGTGCAGCGCTGCATAGGATCTCCCCTTGCGGGAGCCCCACAGGGGTCACTTCGGTGGGTTGAGAGCGCGTCAAGTGACGCGCCTAGCCTCTGTCACATATTGCATGCTGGGCGCCTCCTCGGGATATTTTTTAAACGTTTTCGGCTTTTAGATGATTTTTTCGTCTGTTTTTTTCTAAGTTTTGGGGATTTTTGCGTGATTTCCACGAGAAACACAAATGTGTCTCGCAGAAATGAAAAAATGTTGGGTTTTTTTTCTTTCGTGAAAAATACATATTTGCTTCTCATGAAGGTATAGATTTTCCTATGTGAGAAGCACAGCTGTGCCTCTCGGCAAAGAAAAAAAATGCTTTTATAACATATGTGTCTTTTGTGGAGGCACAAATTTTGCTTCCGCGGGGAGCACTATTGTGTCTATCCAAAAAAACAAGTTTTTTTCTTTCACAAGTCGCAAATTTGTGCTTCTGATGGAGGCACAGATTTGCTTCCGCTAGAAGCAGAGTTATGTCTCTGAAAAAGGGAAGAAATACGTTTTTTTTACATCAGAAGCACATATTTACTTCTTCTGTAGGTACGGATTTACTTTCACGAGAAAATATATAGTGCTTTCTACTCGGAATTTTACTTCCGGTTGCCCTCACCACACTCATGGCCTTGTGCTAAGCGAGCACATCATGAAGTGAGAAACTAACCTCACCAAACCCTTTTGTTACACCTCAAAAAGAAACCTTTTATTTTTTCTACTCGCTTTTCTGTTATTTTGCAATATATTTTTGTTTTGAAAATAATAATCCTGTAATTTAGTAACCATGTTGTGATACTTCTAAATTCCACGCATGTTTTAGAAAAAGTTCGCATATTTGAAAAAATATTCATGAATTTAACAATATGTTCATGTAATTTGAAAATGTGTTCATATATTTTAAAATTCTTCACATGTTTTTAGAAACATTCAATCATTTTTAGAAATTATTCATATAATTTATAAAAATGTTCACACACTTTCTAGAAATTATCATATCATTTCATGATAAATCATGCATTTTTTTACAATGCTCACGCAAATTTAATAAATGATATTTTACTTATTTTTAAAATCACACATTTTAAGTAAAAATGTAACTTAGAAAATCTTCACATATTTCCAATAGGTGTTCGTGCATTTTGTAAAAAAAACATACATTCTTAAAAAATCGTGTACTTTTTGGAAAATGTTCATGCATATTTGAAAAGTTTTGCTATTTTTAAATGTTCATGCAAATTTTATTAAATACTATAATCTATAAAAGGAAAAGAAAAGGTAAAAGTAAAAGTAAAAATGTTTAAAAAAACTTGGAAACCCATGTAAAGAACCGTGTTACGCGTTAAAAACCATACATGTGTTAAGATTGTTTTTTTAGAAGATCATGTGTTAAGATTGCTAGACCACGGACCATGCCACGTGTGACGCGAGCAAGTGTGCGCTATTTGCCGTTGTGAAAAAATGCAGCAAATGAAAATTGTGATTAGCCACGAATAACTGGTTATGAGTTGGAAGGACACAACTTCCTTGACACATCGCAAGGTGCCATTGGGCCACTGGCATGTGTGACGCAAAAGTGGTACGTCAGGGAATCCTTTTCAAGTTGGAAGCACTCTGCCAATGTTTGTCGACCATGAAACTTAGGGTTCTGCCAAATTGCTTGTAGCTTCAACGATTCTCATGTCATGACCTTCTTTTTTATATTGCGAGAATGCAAGCCTTGGCCGTTTTCGCTAGTTGAAGTTGCTTTGATCACTTGACACCTCTATCACCATACATGGAAAAACGTCCTGAAGACCATTTTTTGACCAATTGACACGTTTGAAATCTCTTGTTGATACGGGGCAAGAAGCTTCCCAAAACAATGGATTTCAAAAACTAATCATCACTTGATAGCAAAAAAGAAAAGTAATCATCTACTACCACGGGTAGAAGCGACTCTAGCATAGTCGTCATATTTGTGCCCTGTGAGGATATGAAGACTGCGAAGGAAACATACAGACATAGATAGATAAAAAAGGCCGTCTTCATATTTTTGTTATATAGGTTTTGCTTGTCATTGACTACAACGATCCTTTCACTGTAATAGAAAATTCACGATATATTTGATTCAATTCAACTTCATCTCTAATGATTTGGCTGAAAAATTAGTTGCATTGCGACTTGGATCGGCAAAGCATCTAATACTTTGCTATACTATCAACTAATTAGCTAATAATTACGGCGATGGTTGGATTCGCCAGCGGGGCCTAGTTGCACGACAGGGTAAGCGGGGATGCGGCAATGCGGGACTGAACGCTCCGAATATGGTTCGACCCGATCGTCCCAGAACAGCCATGCTTCCGTGGCGGCGGCATTACATGCCTCAATCCCCCGAAAGATGGCCTCCACGCGGTCGCCCCATGTCGGCCATGCTTCTTCACTGGCAAGGGCGAGCGCACGGTCCTAAGTTTGCCGCTAAGTTTCCACCTCGACCCTCACGAGCTTGACAAGGCCCACTTGCATATGCCCCCAGAAGGGGTCCAAGGCATCGGCGTGACGTTTTTAGAAATATGTTTGAAGAGGAAGAGATGAAATGGATGTGGGTTGAAGGGATTTTTGGAGACACTAAAGAGGGCGATGGGAGAGAGAGAGGAGGCAGCGACAACCTAACCTTTTATAGGCTGATGGGGCCGTCAACCCTCCATTAAGAAAGCAGTTAAGGAGGCCATTGACGGCAAACGACCATCAAGTGGCGCGCTTCCTGGTGGAAAACACGGCTGCACTCACACGCTTAGACACAAGTCGTGAGATGATGTCGCGTTAGGGTTATCTGACAGGCCGGCCATGGGAATCCGATGAAGCAAACATGACAACAATGGCCAGGTGCCCGTCGGTGATGGTGTGTGAGAGGCCGGGTAGATTCAAATCTCTCGCGTGAAGGAAGAAGGACAAAGCTAAAACTTGCTTCCCTTGTAGACGATTGGGTATAGAACGAGCTTCATATAAACCTCCCAGCCATCAAGTATGAAGACTACAAGGTCGTTTACGGTGCGAGCTCCATAAATTATGACGGTCCACATCCATATAGCGACTCTGCCAAAATATCATAGTATTCACCAAAAATCATCATATTAACACGATCGAGGCCGAGCTTTTCTCGACCCACAAGGTTCACCCATAGCCATGAGGTTGGGTCCATCGGGACGGAGTGGCATGTCACAAACTCACATGGTTGTCCGCACGCATTGTAGTGTTGATCCAGCGCGCGGCAGCTCTCCGTGGACACGTGCCGGGCGGGGCTGGCCGGACCGCACCTCCCCTCTATCGGATGGGTGCCGAGCGTGCGGTTCCCCCCCCCCCCCCCCCCCCCCCCCCCCCCCCCCCCCCCCCCCCCCCCCCCCCACCGTGCCTCCGTTCCCCACCCCAGCTTGCCCTCTCCTCCGCCGTCTCTTCCTCCTCCCCTCCTCTCCTCTCCTCTTCACTCTGTGGAGCCTAGGCTCTTCGCACGGCGCACGCATACGCACCTCACACCAAAACCACCGCTAATTCTCACCCTCCCCATCTCCTCGATTCGATCCGCCCCTCCAAAACCCCAAATTCAGCCGCACAGCACAAATCAATTCCCCATCGCCCCCGTGCCGCGAGCAAACCCTCGAAATTTTGCTGCCTCCGATCGATCCCGTGGCCGGGTAGGGTTTGGGCGGTGGCGGCGGGCTGGGCCGGTGCTGCGCGTGCTCGTGAGGATCGGTACGGGTGTTTGCGAGCTTGGTCTCCACCGCATGCGGCGGATTGGAGGCGGGGCGGCCAGTTAGGGTTAGAACCATGGGGAGCACCGGCGAACCCGATCGGAAGCGGCGGCTCTCTGGCTCCTTTGCGCAGGGTGTTGATGCGGTGCCTCCTGCCAAGCGCCCAGCGCTTCCGCCTTCCTCCGACGACAAGAAGGTATACGCCTCACTCCAAGCCTCTCTAGTAGTCCTCTATTGTCAAGGTATAGGCTACTGTGTGGAGACTTGTTACTCAATTGTATTTCGATCGTGTATCAGGTAGCCCAGGTCCACGAATTTGCTAGGGTAATACATGAATCGATAGGAGATTCTGAAATCTCACTAGCAGCCATTTTACCTCGCAAAAAGACTCATTTTACGTGGGGCTACATCTCCGTTGAAGCCGGCTTTGGCAACCCAGTTACGCCTTGCATGCGCGTCGTACTATAACGGTTGGCATGCCCAAACTTTTTCCGCCGTGATTTTACCTCACTGCAAAGTTTGGTGCACAACATCTCTTCTTACCTTAGCTAGACCCAAATGGTCTTGCTGAAATTGTTCACAATATTGGTCGAATGCCCGTGCATTGCCATGGTACAACAAATTTAGACACAGAAATATTGATTACAATATCATGGATTATAACTGTGTTGTGATCCATATCATCCTGTTCTTGCAAGGTGAACATATATATCATCATGATTTATCTAAAAAGGGTATCCGGTGCTTTCGGCCAAATCTCGCATGACTCGAGGGACATTGACGTCACATTCGTTGTTCCTCTTCATCAGCGTACCAACACACACTTCCCTTGGTCTTAGCCCTCATGTGCGTGCATTGTACACTATTTTTTTTGAAGAGCTCACATCTATGGTAAGCGTGTATGCCCATCGCAACGAGCTCTTGCCCAGCAAGGCAAAATCAGTCACTTTGCTCAAAGTTGATCTTTGGTGACACACTTTCTGCAACGGTCTCTGTAGTATGAGAAACTTGCTTGAAAGTAAAATATGACAAAAAAGAGCTTCTCTGATGAAAATGAACCGCCAGTATCACAGTTCATTTCTTGTAATAAAGGCTACAGTCGTGGAAGGTTCATCGTGTGGCCGTGTGGGTGTTGTGCCCAGTCTTGCCATAGCCTCTACCAAAATATAAGACGTTTTTTATATTTTGATACGGAGGGAGTAGTTGTAGATAGAAATCATTTTTCTTACACTACTTGTTAGTAAATCCTATGATTTGGGATAAGCTCAGGCTAGTATAAGCCTTGACGAATATTGTTGGAACAGCAATTGTTTACACATCGCGCATATATGTTTTGAGTACACAACTGTAGGTACAAAACATGTTATTCTTCCATATATTTAAAAAGAAGTAAAATATAGTTCCCTTCCACGTAGTTCTTCAGGAAGCTAGAGTCCACTCCACCATGGATTATGAATCCAAGGACTAGTCAAGACTAGTCTATAGACTAGTCTAGGAGTCTCAACTCCACGGCCGACTACACTTCAGTGTCGACTAGTCTATGAGTTGCAACTTCAGTGTCGACTAGTGTCAATTAGTCACGCTTAGTCTATGAGTCTCAACCTCGGAACGACTCGTCGACTCGTAAACCCTGCACTCCACGCACTAACAATGTAAAAGCAAAACATGGATCGTAACAGAATGAGCCGTCTTGATCCATGTTTTGCTATCTTGGGCTATGTTTTTAAAGCGTCCCTAAGGCGACGCCTAGGCGTCGAAGCGCTCCCCCTCCGCTTTGGAAAATCGACCGCTTTGGGCGCCTAGGCGTCCAAAGCGCCCGCCTAGGCGCCAAAGCGCCCCCCCCTCCCTAAGGCGGTAAGGCGTCGCCTTAAAAACATAGATCTTGGGCAAGGTCAGCATTAGCCCATCATTGAGATATTTGGCCAACCAAAAGAGAGGACTAGCCAGGTGGTGATTTCACTATTTTATCCAGATTGATTGTGGCAATTGAATAGGTTCTGAGCTTGGTCGTTGGCCATGGCATTAGTACGAGCTGGCTCGATCGATCGGTTTCTGGCTGCTGGAGCCGAGGGAAGGAGCGCTGGAGCGGGTGAGAGCGGAGGTGTGCGATCCCAAGGTTGGACACGTGGCGCCATCTCGCATTGGGTATGCAGGGCACGAGTCGTGGAGACGGTCTCTGCCGAATTTCCGTTCCAAACCAGTGCGTTTCAGCGGAGAGGTGGAAAGCGAAAAGGACAGAGAGTGGGTTGTGGATGGACAGCACGGTGATGGGACAATTGCAGCCAAAGCGGTACGGTAATTTTAATTTTCAGAACGCCGAGGGACGGTGATTGGCGAGAAGCGGCTGGATTGGTGAGCGGTAGGGAGATTGGGCAACAAAAGGAAGTCGACGGGATACCTTGCGAGTGAGTTTTAAATATTTTATTCGCACTATGTGCTGATGGCAAGGAGAGGACATAAGGGGAGGCTGTGTCGTAAGGTCCCCATTTTTTTTGTTATGAATGCAGTTTTCTATTTTAGGTTCAATAGGTCCCACATGTAAGGGCGCATGAGGGTGGGTGAACTCATCAACTTAAAACTTTAGAAGTAGAATAGATGGAGAATGTTAGATATACACCTCGTTTGAAGTCTCTAGGTAGGCCGCTATAGTTCACGGCAGGAAGGTACACGCCGCATTTCAAGCTGTTAAGTAGTTCACTCTTGCTGGCTGGTTTGTAAAGGCTTGCTACTTTAAGCTTATTTGGATCCTGTATTAGGTAGCTGGGGTCAACGACATTACTAGGTTACTTTGTGAATCGCAGGAGCTTCTCAGATCGCAACATAAATTATTTTACCTTGGGCATATCCGGTTTTACCGGATTCGCCAGCCTGCTTGCATTATGGGTTTACCTTGGGCATTGCATGGGAAACCTACTGACATATGCATGAACGGTTGGCAAATCTGCATTTGTCCACCACTGCGAAGTGTACCGTACAACTTTACTTGTTGACTCCTTTAGTTAGGCCTAAAAAGCCTTGCTGAAATTGTCCATGACATGGTTGGTGTTAGATAGGAAAAGCTGTCTCACTATGAGAGCAAATATAGTATCCATTTAGAGAGATGATTAAGGATACAATAATCGATACTTCTGCAAAACAATTGTCGGATTTTTAATATAGCCTCATTTGGTATGTTGTGGAATGATGTTTAGGCCACTGTGCATATAGATGTAGAAACGGATATACATCATTGATACACTTGTATTATTTGCCATACTGCTCTCTTCTGGATTTTGTTCTTGCACTGTTCATTACAGCAGTATTGTCAAGCCATGATCATAAATTGGATTTTGTTCCTTGTATTTAAACAAAGAAATCCATGCTGCTTTCATCTCGAATGTTCCTTCTTTTGGCTTTTCTACACTGTAATTTCCATTACTTATTTTCTATATATAGTGTTAATTATAACTTCGTTCTTGGTTGGCAGCTTGATTTTGCTGTAATTAAATACAGAAACCAAAAGCTTTCAGAACAGCTAGAAGTCCATAAGTCTGAGTACCATGCCCTCGAGGGTAAATTTGATGATCTCAAACAGAAACAGAAGTCTCACCATGAGATCCAAGATCTTGTTAACAAGTCATGGCAGCATGTAAGCTAAAACCTTACCTTGTTGTAACTGCAAAAACTACAAGTCTTCCTTTTGTTTACTGTAAATGTTATACTTGAACAGCTTGTGAGAGATTTGAAGGCTATCTCTGTTTGCAAAAGTGGATCCCAAAATTCTTCCTGCAGTGCAGTTCCTAGCAACGAGTCTACGGGTATGTCTTTGTTCTTGCCTGAATTAATTTGATTGTCGGCTAATAATAATTTGTTTCCTCATGCATAAAAATTTGTAATGGAAGCAGTACATGCATCTAACCCTTCCTTCTTAGGATTTGCAAGTTTTTCTTGGGAGGGGAATTTGTAATGGAAGCATTTCATCGTATTTGATTTATGTCGATTGTTGTGGAATATTCTAAACTTGGATGTCCCAAAAATTACAGATTTAGTTTCTAACTTTCTATTCAGATGGTGCATGCATCCGGAAAGACAAGGACTTCCTTAGCAGGCTCGTTGAGACAGGTGCCACAGAAAGTTCTGGTTGCCATTTGGAAAACCACGTACACTCGTCAACTACTGATGTGCTGCAGAATATCTTGTTCTCATCAAATGATTCATGGCATGCAAACGAGAAGTTACCGTTAGATCACTTTACTGCATTACCCGAAGATGGTTTGTTCTTCACATTTCCTTGGTAATAATTTATTATTAATTACAGCTGAAGGACTGCCAAATTTCTTACCCCTTTGGTAACATTTCCTTGTTTTGCTTCACTGCAGAGCGCATTAAGGAACTGCAAAGTACTGCTAGTGAGATATCACTAGAGCTTAATGATGCTGTACGAGCACTTGGTGATCTCCACTTGAAGCACAGACAGCTGACAGAGAAGCACCATGAAGAGAGATATTTAAATGCTCGAAGCAAAGCTGAACAGAAACGCCTTAAAGGTATCTTGCTTAAACACGAGATGATTTACATACGTGGATACATACGACAGTTTGTTAGTGTCTTACTATATCTATATTATTTTGACACCTTCGATACCTGCCAATATACCCTTCTGATATGCATGACACACGCCTTGTAGTTGAGGGTATCTTCTTGCTTAAACATGAGATGCTTTACATACATGGATGCACATGACACTTAAATCACATTGGATATGTCACCACATCACCCTTTCCCCCAAATCTACCATTGCCTAGCCGTCTACTCTCCCAAAATCCATTCCCACTGCCTTCCCTCTGTGTGTTGCAACCACCATAACCTTCTTCGCCCATCTGCTGCTCTTGCCTCACGTAGTTGCTACTGCTTCCTACCTCTGGTCAGACATTGACAATAGCGAGGTTGATAGAGGATGAGGATAGATAATAGACTGAAGAGAGTTGGAGAGAGATCAGGAGGAATGGAGAGAGGCCAGTGCTGGATTGGGACAAGAAAGGCAACTGGAAAACAGATCTGGATATGTGTGAGAGGCAAAGCCGGGGGTTCCCTCACAACACTGCATGTTGTACTCGGCCAGGATGAGATATGCTGGCTAGGTAGGAATGTTTCTTCTCCTCCACTAACCTGTCTGTACTTACTCCCTCCGGTTGGGTTTATAAGTCGGGCATGGGTTTTTAGGTCTTCAGTTTAACTAGCAAAATGTGTATTATATAAAATATCGATTTAGATTCGTCGTTAGATGAAGTTTCTTACTTATAATTTTTGTGGCATATTAGACATGTTTTATTAGTCAAATCGAACACCTAAAAACCCATGTCTGACTTATAAACCCAACCAGAGGGAGTACGCACAATAATATATCGGTGATCCTTGTTTTTGTGGATTACTGGATCACCTAGCCACACAATGTCCCTTCCACTGATTAGACGAGATTTAACTATTTAGGCAATGTTTGCACAGTATATATGTGCCTATGATGCTGTGTGCAACTAATATTAAGGATCACCATGTTAACTTTACTGAGATGTTTGTTAACTTTTCAAGTGGAGTTGGCAAGTGCTGCTGCTGAGTTGGAAGAAAGCAACCACAAATTGGCAGTTCTCAAAGCACAGGGAGACACGACACATGGAACTCCAATCTTATTTCCAACTTTAGGAAATAAAAGCTTCCCTCAGGATAATGTCAGAGACAAACAAAAGGAATTGCAGGATCTAGGGGCTTCTCACAAGGAGTTTACGGTAAAATATTAAATACTTGTTTTAAACTTCCAGTGTTGCCTATGTTTGCTCTTACCCTAAAGTTGTTGCTTGCTCTATTGTTTGGATCAGGGTCTGATTTCACAACGCCTGGCGGAAATAAGGAGACTTCATGAAGAGAGAATTGAAATTTTGAACAAGTTGGCTACTTTTCAGGTTTGCACACTGATTGTTTAGGTGCCATACAAGTGAAGTAATGCTGTTCTACATTTTTTGAGTGTCTTTCCAGAGTTGATTCATAATAGTATTTTCCACCCGTGCTTCGCTGCAGCTTTTTTGGATGATGTTTGCTTTCCTATCAAGTACCAACATTAGCGAAAGTAATCCTAGATTATTTCTAGTCTCCAGAGGGTGACATACAGATGTGCCGTTCAAAAATAGATGTTTTTTTTGCATAACATGTATGGTTTTGAAATTCCATCCTCTCAACTAAAAGATGTCTGATCAAAGCACCTTTTAATTGTTTAAGAATCTGAGGTTAGCATTTTGGCTACAATTTCGATGTTGACATGGCTTATTTGAGATTCCACCTTGGAGTCAATCTTAGAGTAAAGGAAGATGTGTTCAATAAAATATTCTTGCATATCTTACATTTGCAATTTATGGACAGAACATTTTGACGGATTTGAAGAGCATTTCTTCTTCAAAAGCTTTCCAAGTTCTGAAGGATCAACTCCAGAAGTCACAAGCAGAGTTGGACCACTGCCGGACACTATTAGAGAAATTACAGGTGGTTACTGCTCGTATAATTTACTTTTCATGTATCAAAGAGCCTCAGCTATTTATTTTATGTTTGACTCGGCTTCTACTTGCCTTTTCAGGTTAATAAGGATAAATTGATATGGCAAGAAAGGGAAATTAATGTAAAAGTTGATCTGTCTGGAATTCCTCATAGGGTATCTCTCAATTGTGAGTCAACCCTTGCAGTTTTAGATCAGAATCTACGGAAAGTAGTTGATGAAAAGAATATGCTTGCACTGAAACTTGAAGAATCTTCGAGAGAACCTGGTATGATGATTCTTGTTTGACTTTGCTAATAGTGTTGAGTTATTCTCTTCTGGCCATATTGGAATCTAAATAAGTAAAAACTTACTATTTTCAGGTCGGAACCAAACCATATCAGAATTTAAAGCGCTGGTGTCATCACTGCCAGAAGAAATGGGCGCTATGCAAACTGAACTATCTAAGTACAAGGATGATGCTTCAGAATTGCATTCTTTACGAGCTGAAGTTCGCTCCATTTCTGATATTCTGGCTAGAAATGTAAATTTCTTGATATGAGCTTGTTGAAGAAGTTAATGAGTGTTTTGTGACTATTTCAATTACGTTTAAGCTATTCGTTTTGTGCTTTACAGGAGCATGCCATCAACGAATCATTATGTAAATCCACTCGTGCTGGACCTGAAGCAAGGGATCTACGGTCCAGGGTACTCAATTAAAAAATTGCTGATTTAACTAGCTGCATTGTCTTAGCAGGCATCAGGAAATGGCTTGTTTTAGCTAGATTCTTTGATTTCCATTCATATTGTTTTTATGAATTCTTAAGCCACTGGATTCACATGATTTGTAGGTTCGTGAACTAAGGCAAACGAATTGCGAGTTAAAGCTCTTTGTGGAAATGTATAAGCGCGAATCTACTGATTCAAGGTAGTTTTATTACAGCAGAAACCTTTCATGAAACTACCTCTACAATTTATTGTGTTCCACTCTGCTTGTTCTCCTATTGCCCATTGATCAGATCATCCGAAATAATCTGTTGAGCTTTTAAACATTGTTTACTACCAAATTCATAAGTTCTACTATAACAAACTTTACCATTCTGATGTCCATACCTTATTGTTTTGTGACAGAGATGTGCTGGAGTCGAAAGATAGAGAATACTGTGAATGGGCTCGTGCCCATAGCCTCAAATCTTCTCTTGATGATAGTAGGCTAGAACAGCGTGTTAAGGCAGCCATCGAAGCTGAAGCAACGTCTCAGCAGAGACTAGCAAGTGGTGAAGCTCAGATTGCTGAATTAAGGGGGAAGATGGAGAGTGCCAGAAGGTAAGCCATCACATGTGTTGAAGTAGGCAGAAGCTGGAAACATTATCTATTTTTACTGGTCAAAGTGGTGCTAACTCGTGAACTTTTCTGTGCATTACAGAGATATTGGTAGTTTATCTGAATTATTGAAATCAAAGCATGAAGAAGGTGAAGCGTACCTGTCAGAGATTGAGGTCTGTTTCATCTCTACATCTCTGTAAAATACAGATTATCAGTATTCTACAAATACTTATTTTTGACATTTCAGAGTATTGGGCAAGCATATGAAGATATACAAACACAAAATCAACAATTGCTACAGCAAATTATCGAGAGAGATGACCACAATACAAAGGTAATTCTATGGACTCATTTGCTATTCTTTGTTTGTGCTGATGTATCCTTGTTTTCAACATTAGTGTAACCTTAAAATCACCCACTTCTGTTCACAATAACTCTGATTTCACTTAAAGCTTGTTTGACTTCAGTTCCCATAACCTGCGGACATGCCAATAATAATTTAAATGTGCAACTAGAAGGTTTAGGTTACCACCATGATTTTATCCAGGTTTTCATGTTAGTAACGGTAGTTACGCCATGAGACCGTCCAGATCATTATAATCTCCTGGTAGCCTATTAACAAATAAGTGAGCTTGAGCATCATATTTTTATTTTGAGCATGGAGGACTGTTTATTTGTTGAAAGTTGAAACCAAAGACATTAGTATGAGACGTCATCAGATTTCTGTTTTCAGCATGGAGAATTAATCTCCCACTTAATTTGTTGAAACCAAAGACAGTAGACATTTACAGGAGTTCAACGTAGAAACACCAACACAAACAACTTCTGCTCTACGTGCCAGGTGATTTGCAACACAAATTAGCAGACTGCTAGCCCATGCTTATACGATCGCATATTTCGTTACATTGCAGTCTTTCAGGACACATAACCAAATATCAGCTTCAAGTTCCCTTGTGCCACTATCAACATAGGCTTGATTCATGAGCACATGCTACCCTTTACAAGCTGAATTTTCATTCTTTGCCATAGGAAAAAGAATTCATACTATCTGGGCACATGGAGCCATTCTCGTTGGGCTTATGCCCTTCGCCCTGATCGGCATCATGTTGTGTTTGGTACGCAGTGCCATTTGCTCTGCCACCATGCTCGATTGAGCTTTGTTATGACCCACATGGCCACATTGTGCTCCACTACTGTGGGATAAAAATGAGTTTTTGCAAGTTAATTTGGTTGCTGTCAAACAGCAGGCCACTGAGCCAGGCACGGTTCACTGATAATCTTGCTTTTCATCTTCATTCCAGCTTAGGGTGTGCATCCGGTAAATCTTTTTTTTTTTTTGGGTAAAAAATGGTTTAGTGTGGTACTCCCTCCGTCCCAAAATAAGTGACTCGACTTTGTACTAACTTTGTACTAAAGCTAGTACAAAGTTGAGTCATTTATTTTGGGACGGAGGGAGTAGTTAATATGGTATTTATTAGGAATATGGATTTACTTTTGTATGCCTAAAAAACAAGTATCTGTTAGTAGATATTACCTCCGTCCCAAATTATTGTCTTAGATTTGTCTAGATACGGATGTATCTAACACTAAACATGTCTAGATACATCCATATCTAGACAAATCTAAGACAAGTAATTCGGGACATGGCCATTGCACTGAGCCGAGCACCACCTGTGAATCCAACGAGATGTCCACAGTGTCAAAGAGATGGTGCTTCTTGTTTGCTGGTGGGGAATAAGATGATTTTGTCACCTGCTGCTACAAGGAAGGCATGGACGAGGCATCCAAGACAGCACTACCGTGCATGGAGGAAACTGACTGGGAGTGCTTTGCTTCTGTTCCTAAGATGAGGCAAGCACTTGTGTTGCGCAATGCAGCAGTTTTCGATTCCATGCACGCCCAAGGTGACCAGATTGGTATCCTCAAAGTGCATTTGGATGTCATCCTCATTATGCCTTGGTCCTCTAGTGAGTGCCCCAAAGCTGGTGCCACATGCATGTGCGAGTGCCATGCACATAAAGTGGAAGCCACAACATGGATTTACACCCTCAATTCACATTTTTAGGGCAAAAAAAGGAGACCTTTGACCTCACATCGAGGAGGGGAGGTCATGGGACAAATGTTAGGAAGACAACAAACCGCTGGACTCGTTTCAATCTGCAGCAGCTGTGAGGGAGAAGATGTGCTAGGACGGCATCCAGAGCATTGCCATACTACTTGGCTCCGTTTTCTCCAGATCTGAACGTGTGTGTGTTGGGGGGAAGGCAGACAAGAAAGAGAAGGGGATAGAGGAAGAAGATGGGAGAAAAGAGGAGATGCAAAAAACTTACTAGTATATTGAATTATTCTTTGAGCCAATTCGGTGGCACCTAGACGATTCTAGGCCACTTTAGTGTCTCAGGGACACCTCACGGAAAAATGGAACCAAACTGTGGAAGTGGGTTTTGGCTAGACTGAGATAAATCTAGGTGGCTGGAGAAGTAAAAGGCGAGTTGTGGTGGTTGAATGAGATAAAGGCCGCAACTACAATGCATTTTGCTATTTCCTAATCTACGATGCTACATACTGAAGTTGTGTAGAAAACCTCAAATTAGTAATTTGTGTGCATATTTGGTTGATTAATCAGATTAGCATAACTGCACAAGAAAAATCAACCATGGTCATTCAAGAGTCATGTTTGTCTTTATTCGTTGGGGATGAAATTATAAGAATCTTTTTAAACAGCGACTATTGAAGCCTCTACATGTTACTGCAGATCTTTATGGAAGGCGTTAAGGTGAAACAGGCACAGGATACTTTGCATTTAGAGTTATGCAATCTGAACAGGAATTTACGGCAGGCAAAGGGTTTGATGGATCTGTACAAAGATAAAATCGCCCAGTTAGACGACAAGGTAAATTTAAACGCATAAATGTAGGGAGAACATTCTGTTTTAGCGAGTGCTTGACACACATGTTTTTCCTTGCCCATTTGCAGTTAAAAGTTTGGTCAGAGCAGACAGCGAGACTTTCGGAGGATGGACGGCGACATTCTGTTTCTTCAGGCAATGCTCAAAGAAAGCTGGCGGATGTATTGGGAGAGGCTCAACAATTGAGACAGTCCATGGATCAAGTACAATCCAATGTTGGGAGGAGTCGACTAGGAGTTGCTGGGCTTCTTGTAGAACTAGAGAAGGATAGGTAATTGTTTGCAGAGATTTATTTTTCCACACTCCATGTGATCTTCAGGTTTCTTGACGTCACAAGTGTAATGATGTTTTTCCAGGTTTAGTAAGAGGAGAACTGAGGATGATTTGGAATCGTTATCAAGGAAAGCTAGTTCTCTTAGAGCAAAGACAGAGGGATCGTCGGTGTTGGAAAAGGTTCATCAGGAGGTGAATGAGTACAGGGGAATATTGAAATGTGGTGTCTGTCGCGACCGACAGAAAGAGGTGAATACCGTTGCCTTCATTTCCTACAACCTTGGTCACCATATCGAATCTGAACTTGTTCTCCCATGTCGTTTAGGTCGTGATTACCAAGTGCTACCATCTTTTCTGCAACGACTGTATACAGAAGTTGCTCAGAAACCGCCAGCGAAGGTGCCCTTCCTGTGCATTAAGCTTTGGGGCTAATGATGTGAAGCCGATTTATATATGATGCAGCGGTGGCAGCTGTCGTGGGTCATCTAGGACAAGTGACTGAACGCCCCATGTTTGGGGTTCTTGGTGGCATGATCCTTCAGTTGGAAATTGTAGCTTAAATTTCTGCAAGGCGGACCCATAGCATACGTTAGGCTGCCGGCACAATGCCTGTGGCTTATGCTATGCAAGTGTGGCTTCCCGCTCCTTTGTAAAGTGTGGAATTTTCTTGTTGAAATAGCTGCTAGTCTTAGCTTGCATATACAATGTGTTATTTTGCTTGACATATCCAAGGATGAGGAGTTTGTGACTCCGAAAACATACCATAGGTTGTATTGACATATATGGATGGATTGTAGTTCCTTTTGTTGTAGGTGATGTTGAGTATGTAGCTTTTGGCCGTTCGTTTCAGCTTGTACTTTGTACATTTATTATCCTAGTGGGCTCTTTGCTGATAGTGATAGATATCTGCGGTGAAATGCTGTTTCTTAGTACTTCCTCTGTAAAGAAATATAAGAGCGTTTAGATATAAACGCTCTTATATTTCTTTACAGAGGGAGTACCAAGAATTGACAAGGATCCAGGTTTGCTGTAGCAGGCTTAGATGGGCATGTTGCATGACTATAATTCTGGTTTTTACTTTCTTAACATGCATGCTCCGTTTTCCTTTTTCTTTTTTCTGCAAGAAAACACTCTGGTTGTGTGCAAGAGGAGAGGGCATCGATGTTGGTACATCCATAGTGTGGAGACAGGTTGGTAAAGATGGCAGGGGCATCAACCTTTCTCCCTGTCTCTCATTTGTCATACGGGTACACTGGTAAGTTATGTCGCATTGATTGCAAGGATTGAAGGCTTGATATGCTCTGCTACATCATCTCACGGGACTCGGTTCTGTCGTGTGGTGTAGCTGGTCATGACTATGCACTTTGAAAGCATAACACTGCCTCATCTGTGTCGCTGCAGATTCCCAACAGTGCTTAAGCTCCTCGAGGCCACTGGATGCTGACCAATGGGCAACTTTAGATTCAGAGTAGACAGACCCCCCGTTCCTGCTCCGGACGGCCCACCGTACTCCCCCCGCGGTTTTCAAAGCCCTTGTCCACTGGTTTTACCACGGAAGAGCCGCCCCGCCGGCTCGCTTCAGTCGCCTGCGGCTGCATCACCCGGCCGGCCCATCGAGCTCAGGGCCAGTTCTTCTCGCAGCTTAAAAAATAAGCTGTCTTCTCTTCAGCTTTTTTTCATAAGCCGTCTTTCTGATACATTAAGACTTTTAAACTAGTAATGAAATAACTAATACCGATAGGAGCAATCTATCTATATCCTAATTAAAAGCTTAACTATGAGCGCACGGTTGGCGGTAGTCTAGCCAAACCATACCGTGGCGCCACGGGCGACCGCAGCGGTGCACGCATTGAGCACCGATCCGCCGGACGCCAAGGTTAGTTGGTAAACCATGCGAGTCGTACGTGACAAACTCGTTTCACTTAACAGTGACGCGGACAGTACATTGCCTTCCTTTCGGAGAATAATAATGCGGGCCACGCCGCTGCCGCTGCCGCCGGGCTCAACGAACGGGCGCACGAAATCTTTGGCCCCTCGAGACGGGACGACGGGGCCGGCCAGTGCGTCGGCACTCGATCGGGTCGCACTGTTGCTTTCGATCGTAATAAATACGAGCGCTACCGCCACGATTATTTGCCGGGTGGGCCATAGCCAGAGCCATTCCTGCGTGTATCCCGATAGATCTCACCTACGTGGAAGTGCACCGTACAACTTTTATTCAATTTGGCAGGCAGGGCGGCGAGTGAGGAGCCGGGTGACGTAGGCAATGAATGAGTGCTGGTGGTAATTGTTAGAATAAATCCGAAGCATATCGTTGATCATCCGAGGACTAAGCAATCACACGAGCACAACATCGAGATTTGTTAACGAGGTTCACCGACATAGCTACATCCCTGAGGCTTGACTACGGGCGTTCCTCTCCGTGACACCGTCACAATACCGCATACCGGCCACCCGGGCGTCGGCACACGCCGCCAGCTCCCCCTTGCACGCCTGAGTTTGGGTTTAGGGTTGCGTGAGGTCTAGCCTCTGCATATCTCGTATATATATAAGACCAACAATACAGAGTTATGTTACAATATGACAGGTACAATACCGTTTCCAACACACCCCCTCAATCTGAACCACTACTACATACAAGGTTCAGATTGGACCGGAAACGTTCTAACATCTGTCGTGTGGCCGGTTTAGTAAATACATCAGCCAGTTGGTCATTAGTCGAGATAAACCTGACATCTAAAACACCAGAAGCAACGCGCTCACGCACAAAATGAAAATCTATCTCTATGTGCTTGGTTCTTGCGTGAAAGACTGGATTTGCCGTCAGGTATGTAGCCCCAAGATTATCACACCATAGAATGGCGGTACGCTGCTTGAAGACCCCAAGCTCCTTGAGTAAGATCTCCACCCAGATTGCTTCAGCTGCTCCATTAGCTAAAGCTTTATACTCTGCCTCCGTACTCGATCTAGAGACAGCTGGCTGTTTCTTGGAACTCCATGAAACAAGATTCGATCCCACGAATACAGCAAAGCCACTAGTGGAACGGCGGTCATCAATGCATCCAGCCCAATCAACATCCGTGAAAATACTGACACCAGTGGAAGGAGATTTACGAATCCTCAATCCCGTACTCAAAGTCCCTTTGACATAACGCAAGATACACTTGACAGCTTCCCAATGCTCATTAGTCGGCTGAGATAAATACTGGCAAACCTTGTTGACTGCAAAGGACAAGTCAGGGCGAGTGAGCGTTAAATACTGAAGTCCTCCAACAATGCTGCGATATCGAGTGGCATCCTCAACACCCAAGGGGGTGCCGACCTCACGATCCAGATGCTCAGTGGCAGATAATGGTGTAGAGGTAGGCCTACAATTCTCCATACTCACACGATGAAGGAGATCAAGTGCATACTTTCTTTGAGTCAGTGTCATGCCCCCTGAATTGTAGGAAACTTCAAGCCCCAAGAAATACTGGAGAGGACCAAGATCCTTGATGGGAAAACTGTCGGAGAGGGATCTCACCAGACGATCAACTACAGCCGGAGTGGAGCCAGCAATGACAATATCATCAACGTACACAAGCATGTATATCTGGACGCCATGTGCAGCAAAGATGAATAGAGATGCGTCCGCCTTGGAAGGAACAAAACCAAGCTGAAGAAGTCGAGCACTGAGGCGAGCATACCACGCACGTGGCGACTGTTTGAGACCATAAAGAGCCCGTTGCAACTTGCACACATGTGAAGGAAACCGAGCATCTTCAAAACTTGGTGGTTGTTGCATATAAACAGTCTCGGAAAGAAAGCCATGAAGAAATGCATTGCTGACATCAACTTGCCTCAAACTCCATCCTCATGAAACAGCAAGCGAAAGAACCAGACGAATAGTAGTCGGTTTTACCACGGGACTGAAAGTATCACCATAGTCAAGACCTTGCTGTTGAGTAAAACCACGAGCAACGAGGCGAGCCTTGTGCTTGTCAACAGACCCATCAGCGTGTTGCTTCGTCTTGAACACCCATTTACTGCCAACAATGTTAACGCCAGGGGGTCGAGGAACCAAGACCCATGTGCCATTTTGACGAAGCGCGGCAAACTCAGCAGCCATAGCATCACGCCATGCCGGCTCACGGAGGGCATCACGATGGGACACCGGTGTCGCAAAGAAGGCACGGCGAAGGGGATTATACCGCACCGTCCCATCGGTAAACTCCTTCTCACGACGAGTAGCATCACGGGTACGAGTCACCATTGGATGAGGAGGGTCGACAGCCGGAGGCGGAGGCGAGGATGGCGATGGTGCTGAACTTGGCGACGGTGCACACGGGGAACTGGCCGCCACTCCAGGCGCTGGCGAGGCCGACTCGCGGGCTGGCGAGGATGGCTCATGGGCCGGCTCATGGGCCGACGAGGCACACGGGGAACTGGCCTCCGCTCCAGGCGCTGGCGAGGCCGACTCGCGGGCTGGCGAGGCTGACGCGCGGGCTGGCGAGGCGCAGATGGAGTCAGCCGCACGCGCCTGAGAAGCCAGGCCGCCATGCACGTCGATCTGCATGGCGTGTACGTCGACCGTGGCCGGGCGCTGGGCATCACTGGAGGGCGAATCCTGCACAGAAGAAACGCTGGCTAGGCCAGAAGGATTAGTAGCCAAGTAGGTTAAGTCATAATTACGCACATGTGCACTCGTAGCCGGTTCTGTGGATGGAAAAGAAATAGCCTCGTCAAGTGTAGACACATCGACAGTGACACCGGGAGTAGCAAACGGAAAAACAGACTCGTCAAAGATAACGTCACGCGAGATGTATATACGACCCGTAGAGCGATCAAGACACTTGTACCCCTTATGCATAGGACTATAGCCCAGAAAAACACACATCTTGGATCGAAATTCTAGTTTGTGTGAGTTATACTTCCGCAAACTAGGCCCACAAGCACACCCAAAAGTACGAAGAAAAGAATAGTTGGGTGGAATTTTCAGAAGACGATGAATAGGAGTATCTTGTGCAAGCACGGGGGTGGGCATGCGGTTAATGAGGTAACACGCAGTCAGAAAAGCTTCATCCCAATAATGTAAAGGGAGAGACGAGTGAGCCAACAAAGTAAGACCAGTTTCAACCAAGTGTCGGTGTTTGCGCTCGGCAATGCTGTTCTGTTGGGAGGTGTGAGGGCAAGAGACTCGGTGAGAGATGTCCGTACGAAGAAAATAACGGTGCAACTTATGGTATTCACCCCCCAATCAGACTGGACAGCTTTAAGCTTAGCATCCAAAAGACGCTCAACATGTGCTTGAAAAGCATAGAACACCTGTTCAACATCAAACTTATGTTTTAGTAGATAGATTCAGCAGAAACGGGAGTAGTCGTCAATAAAACTCACATAATACTTGTACCCCCCAGAGGAAGCACGAGCAGGGCCCCAAACATCAGTATAAACTAATTCAAGAGGCATAGTAGACACACGAGCAGAAGCAGTATAAGATAATTGACGACTTTTACCACATTGCGGAGGAGGAACCGGAAGCCATCACGGAGGAGCGGTGGCGACGCGAGACCGAGGCGGCTGCGGCGACGCGAAGTCGAGGGAGGGCGACGGCGCGATGGAAAGAGGCTCTGATACCAAGTTTGGGTTTAGGGTTGCGTGAGGTCTAGCCTCCGCATATCTCGTATATATATAAGACCAACAATACAGAGTTATGTTACAATACGACAGGTACAATACCGTTTCCAACAGCCTGTGCTATTATGTTGGTATAGGTTACATCGTGTGTCTAGCCCCGCTATATATGAGAGGCCTAGGATACAAGTGTCCTACTTGGACACGACTCCATATCCTATCTAAACACAATACAAATACAAGTCCAACTGTAATCTACCTTGTACACAATATTCGACACAACTCTAACAAACTCCACCTGGCGAATATTCTCCACCACCTTGAATTCGTTAATGCGTCAAGCTTCCATGTACATTGGACTTGAGCTTATCCCATGAGTACCGCTGCTACTCCAAAGACTCCATATGACTTCACCCGCAACTTGTAGTCCCTTCTTTTCTTGACCGCAGTCAACACTCGAGCAAAATTAAGTTCCTTGTTACTCTAGTTTGTGCTCTCAACTTCCAGAGCATCAGTCTAACGCCATCACACACTGATCACTGACCTGCGTGAAAGTGAACAACTCACATATTGGGTGTCACACATAAGAGTTACCTGAACTCAACATCACCGCTTCTTTCTTGACCGCCTGTCTGAAACTTGAAGGAATTTCACCATTGCTTGTAGTCACCCCGAGTCAAATTCACAGTTGTCTCACCACATGTATGACCACCAGAGCCCTGGCCCATCTCCATGTCCCATGCGTACCGCACACCTCGCCGCTATTACCGCGTCGAGCCTCCGCTGTCCTGGTCGAGTCTCAAGGGTCGCAAACCACACCACTCAACCCCCACTGCAGAGTACCACCGATCATCACCGACCGATGACGAGTTTCACACTTCCATCAGACCCTTGGGCTCCAGTCTGAATTGTGTGTCACTCGCTTTTCCCCCTTGCTGAATAGGCTTCGATTTCCTGGATCCTTACACCGTAGCCTCTCAATCCAGCTCCACCTTCAACATGACTCCATGGTAGATGATCAGTCCACCCTCACGCCCCGTCGACTTCAAGCTCCGTGTGTACATCACCTTGAATCAACCCCGCGTCATAGTCTTGTCGAAGCCACACAAGTCCTCGGACCTGCGCCACGTGTTTCCACGCCCAGAAGTCGGTCACCATCAGCATCACGCTCCTATGTCGTCGTCGTTGATCCAACCACCGTCTTCTGTACCAACCGACCTGCGTCGATCCGTCAAACTGACAAGTCTGACCCAGCCGAAGTTGTCCGACTGTAACCATACTCCACCTCACGCCGTGTTAGCCCAACACACCACGCGCATTGCTCGACGCCCTGTAGAACATGATCCTGACACACACACACTTCAGACTCCTTCGAGACTTATGTGCATGTTTCCAACCTGCCCACCTCCCAGTAAAACACCGTGTGCAATTAGCAATCCATCAAAGAAAAAAAATCGCTTCCATGGTAGCTCCTGTAGCCGCACCAAGTGCATGACTCCACAACTCCCAATGCTTCCTTTTTTCTTATCCAATTGCTGTCCTTGCCACGTCAATTACCATAGTGCTACAGATCTCTTATTTTTTTTCTCAAACCAATCCCGTGTCCAGCTCCTGCCGCTCATGAACCTCTCCAACACATGCAACGCGCACGCTAGTCTCCTGTGCCTTGGGCCGCCTGTCACGCGCCGTTGCCTCTGAAGAATCCTGTCGCCGCACACTGCATGACGCCGTTGTCTTTGTGTTCCCCTGATCGCCACGTCTCCTGCCCACTCACCGAGACCGATTCGATCTAGGACGTCGATGCTTACGGCCGCCTGCTGCTCCGATTGCTATTACGCCGTCTGAATAGATCTCGTTGCCACCGTTCCGATCCGTTCATCGGTTTCAACTCCACAACCGTGATCTTTCGACTTCGCTTCCTCTAGATCAACCACCACTGCCTCTTTCGAACCTTGCTCATGATACCACTTGTTAGAATAAATCCGAGGCATATTGTTGATCATCCGAGAACTAAGCAATCACACGAGCACGACACCGAGATTTGTTAACGAGGTTCACCGATATGGCTACATCCCGGGGCTTGACTACGGGCGCTCCTCCCCGTGACACCGTCACAATACCGCACACCGGCCACCCGGGCGCCGGCACATGCCGCCGGCTCCCCCTTGCGCGCCTGTGCTATTATGTTGGCATAGGTTACATCGTGTGTCTAGCCCCACTATATATGAGAAGCCTAGGATACAAGTGTCTTACTTGGACACGACTCCATATCCTATCTAAACACAATACAACTACAAGTCCAACTGTAACCTATCTTGTACACAATATTTGACATAACTCTAACAGTAATATACGAGCAAATGAACAACAGTGACCACTTGACGTAGGAAATCACTGTTCATTTTCTTCGGCCCCGGGCGGTGCACCGTGGACCTTGCCCTTGGGCAGGCAGCCACATGATCGAAATCGAACTACCGCGGCGCAGAGCCACCGATGCTTTTAGTACATGGATGTCGATTGACGTATAAGTAGATCACTTTTGTTCGTCGTCCATTTTATTTTCAATCGTCCACGAGCGACTGCATGGCGGCAGCTAGCTAGCTAGCTATCGGGTGGGGGAGAAGGCGAGCCAGTGTCAGCGTCAGCTGCCCTGGGCACACGCACGCAGCTGCAGCTGTAAAAGGGAGGAGCTTTGGCACGTACCACATCAATGAATGCGCTCCTTCCGTGGTCCCAGCCGGGACCATAGATTTTTTATTTTTTGCCATACTTGTGGCTCTTGAGATGCCGCACAGAGCAACCCATTTATGCGCACACTCCCTCCGTGCATGGTAACAATGCCGCCTCCCTACCACACCACTAGCGCTCGATCGCACACCACACCATGCAACGCATGCATGAATGCCATGTAATGTTGACCCCAGCACAAGCCGCCACTGTGCGCCCTCCTCCCATCCACCAGGAAAATGGGGAAGCTGCACTGTGCGAGCCCGGGGCCGGGCGGGGAGGGAGGGGTCGACGTGGTGGGGGAGAGGAACAGCCAGCGGCGCCAGCCGAATCGGATGGATGGCTCCTCCAATGCGGGGGGCGCACGGCGGATTCCCTCGGCTCGTGGCCACGGGATCGTGGACGATTCCGTCCATCAGGTGACGACGCAGACCCGCGCGTACAGTGGCACGGGGGTCGGGGGCCTTGGCGTCCCGCGTGACAGCACACGAGCCCCGGCGCGGAAAAAATGCTACTAGGAGCGAAAACGATGGCGAGCCGTACGTGCGGTGCTGTGCATGCCCACGTTGTAATCGGGTCCATTTCGTGGCGCTGTACGCGTACGCATACGCCGCGGGGTGTGCGTACGTACATTTTTGTGCATACTCGCCTTTTCCTCTTTTGGTGATGATTACGTCTACGATCGACGATACTATCTGCGTACACGCAAGCAAAAAAATTCTTACCAGTTCAATATCGTGAGGGCTGTTTGTGTATAGCTTGGTCTCAAAAATGAAAAGAATAGACCTAATGGGATATAGGGGCATCTTCCTTTCCACCTATCGGTTGTCTATCTTCATGATGAGCAGAGATAGGCCGGGGCGAGACGTGTACCCAAGTATCCAATCTGCTGCTGAGGATGGACTAAAGACTAAAGACGTCCCTAGACTCTTTTTTCTTTGCCCCACGTAAGCTTCAGCCCACTATTTCTCTGTTGCCTCTTCACCCGCACAACGCAAACATAAGGAATCCATCTAATCTCTCGGCGCCTTTGATCCACGTCATTATGCGCGATCCCTTTATTCACCTTGTCTCTATGTATAGGCGCTCCCATCAACACTGGACTTTAGCGGGGGTGGTGGGTAGGGCGTTCTTTTCTTATAGTACAGTATACACTAGTACGCACGCCTGGTCTACTCCGCTACACAATAGTAGTAGTGTACTACTACTATATAGTAGTCACACAAACGTGCACGAGCTAGGCAGGTCTCATCGTCCTCCCTCAAATGTACCATGCCGACTAGATTCGGAACCGATGGTGCAAAAGAAGGAAGGACGAAATTTACCGTACATTTAGGTAGGAGTAGGTCTCTCTGTCAACAAGTTAGTTTCATTTGCGAAGCTGCAAAGATAGATACTAGTAGTATTATATGTATATGCATGCAGTTTTCACCTGTGCTACGAAACTGACCGGTTGTTTTACCCATAGCACGACACGACTGTACTTTTCGTCGACCTAGCAACTGACCAACGAACGAGTGCATGCAGTAAATTGCATGGTGGTGAGCTGGGCACATACGGTATGGGCGCGTGGACAGCTCGATCGCTAGCTATTTGCCCTGGACGTATGCGTTGCGTACTTGCATTGGATACCCGGGCCGGTACGTACGAATTTGGCGTATTGCGTATCGCCCAGCTAGCGTACGCCCACATGTCGTGCGTGCTAGTCATGTCATCCCATGATCACCTCCTGATCTGCCTGTTTCTGCTTGGGCACCCCAACTCTCAACTCTCATAGTCGACATAGAGTATACCCTCACAGGTACTCGATCGCCATCAGCGGGGCACTGAATTTTAGGCGCGAATATTCACTCGAGTCATGGCACAGTGCCCGCGTCAGTGTCGATCGATCGGGACGGCCCCAAAGCACGCATGCACGCACGCACGCACGCACGCACGCTGGCGACCGGCGGTATTGATTATTTGTTGAAGAGGAAGAGGAGGAGGAAGACGACGGAGGAATGTGAGCCTAGTGTTTTCGCAGGGTAGTTCGCGGATGGCTGTCTGGTGGCGACCGCCTCTAAATGCACCACCTACGTGGGAGACAAAGGAGGCTATTCAGGTGGCCGCCCGGGCATTACCTACGTGGACACGCGTACGGCGAACAAGGCAAGCCGCTGTCTGCTACTCACTCGAGCCTTCCCTTTTTCTCCTTTCTCCCCTTCACAAATGAAACGTGCGCAGCGCGCGGGAGACGACGAGCGAGGAAATGCTTGTGCATGCACACATCAAGAAGCTAGCCGCAGAAGCAGATCGCACGGAGGAGTACGTGCAGCGCGCAGAGACCGACCACGGTGCAGGATTCATATTTCATGACGCCGCGCGGCGGTACCGGTAAATGAACGGCAGCAGTGGCGGTGCCGCGTCCGTACCGGCGCATGCACGGCCTGCTTTCTCGCCGGCGACGGCGCACCTGGTCCGCCCGGGCCGTCCACACCGAATCCATGGACTTTTCTCCCCGGCTGTGAGTCACGAGTCACACCAGCTTGCACTGCCTGCCTGCTCTGCTCTCTCGGCAGGGAAGGACCATGGATCTTCACCTCGCATGATTACAAGTGACGGTACGGCCGGCGGTGGTGTAGGTACACACAACCAGCAGCAAACATTCAAACCCACCCGCTGCGAGTCCCCGACTCATCATAAATGGCGGGGTACGGGGCGTCTTATCATGGGCACTTTTGGCCATTCCCGGCTGGTGTGTGCAGCGGATGCGTCCAAGCAACCCTATGCCATGCTTGCAAATTTCGCCTCGCTTGGTTTGTTTAGGCTTATTTAGATCTCGTGAAAGATATGGAAGTGACTAGCTTTGTGCGTAGTTATGGTACCCCACGGCCACGGGAAACAAAACAACCACCAAACAACCACTGCCGGCAGTGAAGCCCCAAGAGAGAGATACCATGTCTCTGTGGCCCCGGCGCAAGGACCCATTTTTTTGGGCACACTCATGCATCTCTGTCGCTCATGGGCTGTACGATTGTTCCAGGGGCCCATCAGGCCCACAAGGTACGTGGGGCTACGTAGAGCAGGCGTCATCTTTCTTGGACACCACGTAGGAAATATTTTGCCCATGAAAATCTTGTTTCCTTGTCCTCTAAAAAATCTTGTTTCCAAAGAAAAGAATCATTTAGGTATGCTAACTAAAATATCACTTTTATTTTTATGAAAAAAAAGAACACCACTCTCTAAAAGAACATAAAAGAGTACCACTTTTCTGAGAAGCGTCACTCGAAGTTTTTTTTTCCGGGTAGAAGTCTAGCTTGTTTTGCTTGTCAATTGGAGAAAAGGCCATACTCAGTTATTACTTTTGCCACATTCAATTCATGATTCATATTGCTTCACTCCTCGTCGAGACACATTGTATAGTGCGATCTTAGTAGTGCAACATATAATGACCGTAGAGTTCAGACATACACACACGTGCGCACACGCACACGCGCATGTGCACGCACATACACAGTAATAATTTGAATCAGTGTGATCTCTATCCGTGATTTGATGTGGATGCTTTGGCTTGCCTGCTTTTTGCCGATCACTTTGCAAATTGTTTGTTTGAGGAGTTCTTTACACTACATTCCCTTAGTTAGAGAATTTGCCCACTACTTTGGTCTCACAAAATGGGCACCCGTCAGTCTCTCTTTTTATTATGACAACGAATAGATCCTCGGTGAATAAATCCTGGAAAAATCTTAATTCAAATATGAGAGACATTAATTCTACTAATAAATGGTTGGCCCTTTCAACTAGAATTGAAGAATCAACCTTCTCAGTCACCCGTCTTCAAGAAACTAAAAGGGAAAATTTTGACAGTGCTTACCTAAAGAACTTCTGTCCTAAGAGAATAAAAAAATTTGAATTTATGCCTTCTGTGGGAGCCTCAAGGGGCCTTTTGATGCTTGGAGTGACAGTGTTTTTCAAGGAGAATGCCTATTTCAAAAAAGGTTCTCAATCTCTGTCAGGTTTACATTTGTCCACTCTGGCAGCTCACGGATCCTAACAAATATTTATGGCCCTTGTAACACTGAAGTCAAAATTGATTCATTGTCTGGTTTCAAAACATCCAAATACCTAGGGCACTGACTGGATTGTTATGGGTGATTTCAAGTATATCAGGTACCCACACACCAAAAATTTGGGTTCTGGTGACCTCTCTAGCATGCTGCAATTTAATTATGCTATTAGTGCACTTGCCCTAATTGAGATTCCTCTGAAAGTTAGAACCTTCACCTGGAGCAATATGTAGGATGCTCCGCAGTTGAAGCAGCTAGATTGGGTCTTTACTTTTGTAAATTGGACCAGCAACTATCCCAACACCCAAGCCTTGCCATTATCCAAACCTATGTTTGATCATACCCCTTGTGATATTTCTATTGGAACTGACATTCCCAAATCCAAGCTCTTTAGGTTTGAGAACTTTTGGCTGGAGCATCAAGATTTCAAAGCAGTTGTGGAAAGAATTTGGAACCAGCATGTGTCTGAGCAAGATAGTGCCAAGATAATTATTATGAGATACTATGAACCCTAGGAGCTGACCCGCGGGAACCTGGGGAACATACTTTTTGAGATTCAATTTCATGCTGACGTTGCGTAGGTTGTTAAATGTCTGCTGGAGGTTAGGAAGGATGCTGGAGCCCTGGTGAGACTTGGCCACTATGTCATCAACGTAAGCTTCAACATTGATTCTGATCTAGTCACGGAGGCACTTCTGCTTGGTTCATTAGTACATTGCACCCGCGTTTTTAAGACCAAAGGGCATGGTGTTGTAGCAGAAAGGTCTGAAAGGTGTGATGAAAGAAGTTTTTCCTAGTCGGACTCCTTCATCCATATTTGGTGGTAGCCTAAACTGGCGTCCAAAAAACATAACCTCTCGCAACCCACGGTTGAGTAAATGACTTGATCGATGCGTGGCAGAGGGAACGAGTCCTTGGGGCATGCCTTGTTGAGGTCCTTATAGTCGACACATATGCGCCAGAACATCTTCTTCTTGTGGACCATGATAGGATTGGCAAGCCATTCAGGGTGCATGACCTTCTTGATGAACCCAACAACTAGGAGCCGAGTGATCTCCGCCCTGATGGCTTGCCGCTTTTCGGTGGCGAAACGATAAAGGGTTTGCTTAACCAGCCTCACGTCCTTGTAGACATTGAGGCTATGTTGTGCTTGTTGGAAATATGCCATGGAGGCAATACTATTTGTATTATTATATTTCCATATTCATAATTATAGAGTTTATAGTCTATGCTATAACTGCTATAATCCTAGAATATGAGATTTAGTGGAAAACTCATATACACATATGGAATAATAAACAGTTAAATAAAAGGTTCATAGTCTTTCCTCTGGGACTAGCTCAATTGTTGTTGGTGATCATGTTTTCTGGATCTTAGGATATCGTTAAGTGTAACGATGATCCTAAAACAATATTGAGATTATGGCGTTGGCAGAATGATCATATTGAATTGACCTAATCTTCTTTGCTATGAATTGAGTTAATATCGTTTGTAATCAATTATAATAACACATAAAGTTGACATGTGACTTTGTTCCTTAGACCATGAGAGTATCGTAGCCACTTCTTACCGTACGGTGGGCTTTGGGGTTGCTCAAACATCACCTATAACATGGTGATCATAACGATAACTTATAGGCTCATCGGAAAGTTTGACAAGGGACTAGATAGCTCAAGAGTGGGATTTTGCTCCTCCGACGATGGAGAGATATTATTAGGCCCCTCTCAGTAAGATGACATCAATCATCGTCTGGCTAGACACATGTGACTTCGTCACAGGGATGCTGAAACACAATAACGAGAAAGAAGAACGAAACTGGTAACGAGGATTTCGGTATAGTGAGCATGGTGATGACTCAGGAGGATACCGATGCATCTCGGGTTTTCTGAAGTATCGCAAAGCAAAGGGAACATCACATGATAACCTAGGGATCGATATGGATGTCCACGGTCCCGCTGTCGATCATTGAATGACCGGTTTCGTTCATGTCTATGAGTTACCGAACCTACGAGGTCACAAGCTTAAGGCCATCATGATCTACTGAGTGTTAGTAGGACGGGAGTCATGAGACTATATTTGCAGAATTATTTCATGAATATTTTAAATTCTTCTGAGAGGATCTAGAAGCGTTTCGGGGTCACCGGAAAGGTTTGGTGAATATCGGCTAATACCTGGTGTTACCGATTAATTATATATAGGTGTAAAATGTTTCCAGGATGTTAATATATATATATATATACATAAACACTATTCTGATCACGGGATCAGAATAGTATTCTGATCACAACCTGAACTGCCTGAGTAACGCGCCTGAACTTCCCTGTGTACTAACCTGACCTTCTGGTTATCTTCGCAACCATGGCTTTCCCCGCGAGTTTTTCTGATCATTCGTGTTGTTTGTGATGTAAGTGTAATGTGGACACGTTTTTTGGAGTCTAAATGATTGTTTTGATTCGGATTCTAGCACGTTGGCGGATTTGCTCTCGGGGTCGTGATGAACTTGTTTCTGTTACAAGTTTAATGCATGTTTTGGATGTTGTCGAAGTTCTGGAACGATGGGGATTAGGTTTTAGTATAAGTTTGGAGCACAAATTCTTCGTTATTTCAAACAAATTTGAAATCGCCCGTGTTCTTCATCCGCCCGAGATGCAACCCGCGCTTCTATTGATTTCTCGTTTTCTTTAAAGTTTGCTGCCTGATTTGCGTACTTTAGTGAAATTCGAGGCTTACTAATCCGTAAATTTTAATCGGGAGGGTCCTTACGGTTTGATTTCTAGCGATTTGATGTTGGCACTCCTGCGGGTTTCTACACATGTTATTTTAGCGGTTTTGAAATTTACCGTCTGGTCCTTTCAGTTGTCGAAAGGTAGTTGCCAGATCATTTCCAAGGGGGTGCGGACGTGTTGCAATCTTGTGGAGATGATTTTATGCTTCGGACGAATTCGTTTGTTCATTATTTCTAGATCTTCTAATGGTCGTTGTACAAGCTGGACTTCTGCGTTTTCATACCTGAACTTCTTCTTTTCCTTCGTTGGATCCTGTCGGGGCTGGGGCGGCTCGGGATCGGGATCGGGGGAGGATCAGGTTGATCCTGTTGGGTCTGTCCGGGATTCTGTGCTGGACTTCTGCGTCGTCATACCTGAACTTCTTTTTTCTTTTCGCTGCAAGATAATGCAGCAAGTCCTTTGTATCAGAAACCCTTACTAGATTTTCTTCTGCAATTTTTGTTGTAGCTAGTGTGTAAGCGTGGAGCTGGACCACAGGAACATGCACCCTATTTTTCCCTTAGTCTATGTTTTGGTATAGTTTTTTGATCATCCACTTATCTTTGGTAAGATCTGGACTTCTCTTTTTTTATTAATGGTTGAACTTCTGGTTTTCCAGATTACATTCCACATTTGCAAGGCGAAGGCGCATCGTGCTCTATATTTTTCTTTGTTTGGTTTCCTTTCGTATTTTTTAATTCTTTAGATGTTCCTTTTTATACTTTTGTCTCGTGAGCAATCATGGGATTAGCCCAAGTATGCATGCACTTTTTCCAGATCATGTAAGGGTCATTTGTAGAAGCTGGACTTCTATGTTCTTTATACGTGAACTTCTGGTTTTTCCTTCTTTGCAAAGTAATAAAGCAATTCCTCTGTATTTCCTTCTTTTTATGTTACTTTTTCATTCTTTGCATTTGTTTGGATTTTTTTGACTTAGTCCCGTGAACAGCCATGTAATTGGGCGATGGATATGCGTATTTTTTATTTTTTCTAGTATGTTATTTGTACTTATAATAGTTGTTGTTCTTCACTGAATAACTATCCTGAACTTCAGTGTGATAATCATTTTTAACATGTTAAATTTGAGGTTGTTATTTTTTGGATTTAAATATTTTGTAGATATTGAAATCGGCATTGCGCGTATTGACCAATGCGGTAGCGCGAGGCCGGGGGGGGGGGGGGGGGGGGGGTCGGCCCCCCCTCCCCTCCCCCTGCGAGGCCGAGACAGGAACGAGCCGGAGCAGGCGACGATGCGGTGTGCCGCGTCATCGCATGCGGAGGCGAGTCCGTCACATGCGTGACCCCACTATCTATCTTAGGGTTTTTAGGGTTTAGGGTTATTATGGTTTAGTGTTAGATATGAACTTCATCTGTTTTTGTACTTGAACTTCTTCATTTTGTTTCTTAGGGTTTATTTATTCTTATGCCATTACTTCTTTTATTAGAGTACTTGAACTTCTGTTCTTTATTTTTTGAACTTCTTTCTGTTGCTGTTTAGGTGCATATTTATGTATGTATTTTTGTTCCTTTGGTAGTGCATTTGCCATCTATTTTTGGTTTTAAGGATATCAGCAGTGCTATCGTGTGAAGTTATCTAATTATAATAGATGCATTCAAATGGTGCATTCATTTATCTATAGATGTATTTACTTTTTTAGCTATTGGGGGGGGGAGGGGGGGGGTAAAACTGTAAATTTAGTGGTGCTGCAATTCCCACAACAGATAGGCATTAAGCGAGCATCTCCCTCGTCACCACCTGTCAGAAAACCCCTATCCCCCTGTTGCTCGCTCTCTTCCCCCTCTCCGTCGCTCCGCTGCCTTCCTCGCCTCCAACTCCCCCCGATTTCTCTACCCCTGTCCCCTGCCCTCGTGCTGGAGTAACCGGCGCACGCCCCCGCTCATATTTCTCCCCCACGCCCCGCTCTCCCTCGCCCAACCCGCTCTATTCTGCTCTGAAGCGAGGGCGGCAACTGTCTGCACGGTTGCAAGGTGCGCGTGGCATCGTGGGGAGTGGAAGAACCACCGCGGGATTCGTGTGTGCGGGGGTTGTTTTGAGAGGTGCAAATGCTGCCCCCGCCCCCCTAATGCTTTCTTTTAGTTTCACCAGATCTGTCGAGTCCGCCTCCTGTGTGCTCTCGCGTCCGCCTCCTACCCCCTTCTTCTGATGGTTTGATGGGAGATTAGGTAGGGTTCTTGTGCGTGGTTTGGGTGGATTCCATTCCCCCGTGGTCAGATTTTGTCTATGAGATGCTTGTGTGTGCTATTTCTCCATTCAGAGTTGATTGGATTTCATTTCCCCTTTGGTGATTTCAGCATTTAGATGCATGTGAGAGAGGGTGTGGTGTGATGGTTAATGCTGAATCTGATGTATCTAATTGTCTTAGTATTGTTGATTTCAAAGTCTAGATTGTGTCTGTCACATGCTAGTTAGTTTCTGAATTCTTTTTTTGTTTGTGCTTGCCTATATGTGCTACCGTTCATGTTTTCATACTTGTTGATATTATCTAGTTGTTTCATCCTAGGGTTTCATTTAGTTGTTTTTTGTATTTGTTGTATGATTTTCTACCTTCTAACTATATGCATTCTATCCCCTGTTTTTAGTAGGTTGTTCTAGGGTTTGGAGTTTCATTCGTCAAGGGCGTTGTGTTGTCATGGCTTCCAAACCTTCTCCAGGTATCTTAATGTAGTTGGATCTTGTATTTTTAAAGCAGTATTTCTTATATATGTCTGCCCATATCTTCATTTAGTTTTCTTGTTGGACTGCCATTCTTATTAGTGTGAACTTCTAAGAAAGGTTATGTGTATGCTTTTTACCCTTAGCTTGAGTTAGTAGAGTGTTGCTTACTTTTTAGTTGATAATTTGCAGGTGAAACTATGTCACCAAGTGTTGTTGGACTTCCCAAATGATTCATATTTAGTGTATATCTTTGTTTTTTTATTTGTTATCATGTTCATGGTATTGATATTTAGTTTGGCTGTGAAATACTATTTGTGGTCATGCTACATATTTTTTATGTGCTATCTTGCTTGGGTCACATAGTTGAACTTCTGGTGTTATTTATTGTTTGCTCATAATGAAATTTGGTTGAACTTCTGTTATGCACATTTTGTGTTTACTACTTTGTTATATATCGTTGAACTTCTGGACATTCATGTTATATGTAGTAGCCCCTCTGAGTGTAGATTGTTTTTATAGTTAGTGTGTAGATTTTAGTTTGTTTGTTGTGTTTACTGCTTTGTTAGGTATTGTTGAACTTCTTGTTATTGGACATTGTTGTCAAAGTAGAAGTCCCTTTGGTGTAGGATTGTGCATTAGAACTCAGCTGGCTTTTTACTTGCATTTTTTGTAGTTGGTGATGAGTTGAATAGTTCTGAAAAAAATGCTTGCGATCAAGATGGAGCTTCAGAGGTTAATATTGATGCTCGAATATCTGATGCGGCTAAATCACCCATTATCCCTTTGACTTTGATTGCCGAGGTTGCTTCGAGCCTTGAGAATGTTTCAAGCCTCGAGGATCTTGCTTCTGCAGCTCTTGCTTCACCTAGTATGTGAAACTCCTTTTATTTTCATTTTAAAGTTTTCAACCATGTTTTTTTAGCTTGTTCATGTCGTTTGTTTTTGTTCCTGACTTTTTTTTATTTTTTGCTTCGATTTTTTGTGTTCTTTGCAGATGTGTCCACAGAGGAGGAAGCTGTGAACACCATCAACAATGTTTTATCTGAGTTGGGTTTATCAGAAAACCCTGCTGCAGCTGAGGAGGGGGCTCCCCCAGTCAAAGGTTGTGATTCCGTTCCGGATCCTTTGTGCTCTCTTCAGATATCAGAGACGCAGTCGCAGTCTGTTGATGGCACTGAACCTGTCACGCAACCCAAGGATGTGCCTTTTCAGCTTCTCTTGGAGGACCAACGTAAGAGGAAGAAGCAAGAAAATTTTGACAAGAAGAGGGCGGCCTGCCTTGAGAAAGGTTCTGATGTTCCTGGATCTGTTCATGCGGCTGAGCTCACTGTTGAGGAAGATGTGCCGTGTGGTAGTGATGGCACGGTTGTCCCTGTTAAGAAGAAAATCAAGAAGACTACTGCGAGGAAGCTAGTAGTTGGTGAAGTTACTCCTCGGAGGAGCCCACGTGTTTCAAGGCCTGCAGAAGTAGATGCCCGGGTTTCTGATCCACGGGCACCTATGGGACCGGCGGACCGGGTCCCTTTTGGTTCGGCGGGGGGCGGAGGTTGCGCAAAGAGCAGATCGAGGCGAAGCGCGCGGGCGGTTGGTTGTGCGAGGAGTAAACCGAAGCGAAGCACGCGAACGATTTACCCAGGTTCGGGCCACAAGGATGCGTAAAACCCTACTCCTGCTTTGTGGATTGGTATTGATTTCTAGCTCGGGAGCGAGACCGAGCGTGGGTGTGTGGAATTGCTCCCCGAGGCTCTCAAAATGGCCGACCCCCTCTACGTTGCACACGGGCCTCCTTTTATACTCAAGGGTTTACCGACATAGAGCAACGGGGGCCAAGGGCAAAGATGGAAAGGGTGCCGTGGATAGGCACAGCTAGGTGCTGTAGTAGGCACAGCTAGCTGCTACAGTGTTATCATACCTAACCCTGACGGCAGGGGACAAGGGCATTAAATGTCCATCTGTGTCGCCTAGACAGCACCGAAAGGGACCGCTAGGGACGCCACCGTCTTGCCACGATGGTTGTCTTGTCAGCGCCTGCGTGCCACCGCACGCCCCTAGCTGCACAGCCTCCTGCCACGTGCGCTCGGGAGGGGCCCCGGAGCGACACGTGGGTGGATGTGCTGGAGCGCGGGCGTGGAGTGGGGGCTTGCCGCGGCCGTCGACTTGTCACTTCCGGGAGCTTGTCGCTCACCGGGCCTTGTTGGGGCGCGTAGCGCGCCGCGGCAAGTTCCTTGGAATGCCTTGGACGGCCTTCCCGGCAAGCGCCTCTTGCCGGGGTCTTGCCTTCTTCCCGGCAAGCTCCTCTTGCCGGGGTCTTGTCTTGAGTACTTTGTTCTTGAATGGTCTTCAAAGGGACCACGGAGGGTCCTGGCGGTCACCCGGCAAGCCTTGCCGCGGGGATGCTGCGACTGCCCGTGCACGAGTTCGGGGTACTAGGGTACCCCTACTCTAGTACACCGACAGGAGCCCCCGGGCCTGGGCCAGACACGGTGCCGAGCGCTGTTGGGCCAGGCCCAAAACAGTGCACGGGCACGCGCGGCCTAGGCTACGCCGAGTCTTCCTCCGCATCCACCGCGCCCTCCCCCCGACGGCATGCGTTGAATGCAGCGTCGTGGGGGAGGTCGTGGGGGTTCCTTCTCTCGAAATGCGGAACGTCCGCCCCCTTCCCCCTTTAAGAGCAGGGGAAGCGGGGGCAGTTGGCCCATTCGCCCGTTGCCGTTCCCAATCTCGGAAATCTCCGCCGCCCTCTCGCCTCCCCAAAGCAGAGAGAGAGAGAGAGAGAGCAGCGCTCCGCCCTCCCCCGTCGCCAGCACCGCCAACGCCGTCGATCCCCTCCACTGCTTCCGCCATGGCTCCAAAAGCCGACAGGGGGAAGACCGTGAAGACGACCGAGGCGCAGCGGCTCGCGGCGCTGCGGAAGACGCGGGCCGTTTCCCCCCCCCCCCAGGCTCGGCACGAAGGAGCTGAGGGCGGACTATTCTCTGTTCTGGTCGGCGGAGACGCGCGCGCATCCGCGCACAAGAGTTCTCCCCGCCGCCGCCTGTAAGACTGCCCCAAATGGGTACGCCTTCTTCGCGTTGTTCTTCTATTGCGGGCTCTGCCCGCCCTTCTCTGATTTCTTCTGCGACGTCATGAACACCTATGGGTTCCACCTCCTCGACTTCACCCCCAACGCCGTTCTGACGATGGCAGTTTTTGCGCATCCCTGCGAAAACTTTGTCGGTGTTCTTCCCAACGTAGCCCTCTTCCGCCATTTCTTCACTCCTCGAGTAGAGAGAGGAGAGCCTCTATCCGGCGGGATCGCCTGGATCTCGAGGACCGGCAAGAAGGAGACCTATCTGGAGGGAGAGTTCCGCGGCAAATGGGAGGAGTGGAGGGCTGATTGGTGCTGGATTGTCGAGGAGAGTCCGCAGCCTTTCACCGCCCGGCGTCAAACCCCAGTGGCGCGCGGCGACGACTGGAGCGACCTGGCCCCGGAGGATGACAGGCTGGGGATCGCCGTCACCAGGATCCTGCGCCTCCGGAATGCCGGGCTCACTGTCGGCGCGGTTGGCGCAGACTTCCTCCGCGGCCGCATCGCCCCCCTGCAAGAGCGGGGGAGGCCAACTTGGGAGTTCAAGAACGCGCAGACATTATGAGGCTGCGGCCGGGCCTCAACTACAACTTCACAGTTCTGGAGCTCCATGCGATGCTGCAGGAGCTGTTCAGGTATGACCCCCAGCATCCCGAGGTGTTCAGGTTGCCGGGGGGCGTCGTGCCTTTGTGCAACAACTTCGCGCTCGACCGCATCCGTGCAATGATGCCGGAATGCGACTCGCACGGGATTGTGCCAACTTGGCAGGAGCCTGCTGACGAGGTCATGCAGCACTTCTTCGACAACTTGGTGGAAGTGGCCGTCCGCCCCGACGAGAAAGACGGCCTCACCCGTGACACCACTGACGCGGAGATGGCGCGCATCGCCACCAGGCTGGAGGAGGCGGCGGCAGCCGCAGCCGCGGGCGAGTTTGGGTTCACCACCGCGGAAGCAGACGTGGCAGAAGTGGTGAGCTGTGGCGAGCAAGGGGAGTCTGCCGGCAAGGAAGGGCTTGCCGGGCAAGATGCTGAGCCGAGCGAGCCTACCAAAGATACGGGCAGCTCGCGGCAAGTCGACTCCTCTTCCTCCTTGCCTTCGGACAGCCCACCAGAATCAAAGGCCCCAACGCCGCCCAGGAGGCGTCTCCGCAAGGTTGGCGATGAGGCGGAGAGGCAAGCGGGTCAACAGTCGCCACGCCGCGTGACGCGCTCGACCTCGGCAAACACCGTTGCCGCGGGAGCGCCTCATGCTACGACGGCAACTGGAGCGGGGTCCAGCCGGACCACCGCTTCGGTCCCTGCCGCTTCCCGTGCCGTGCCGACAGCCAGAGCGGGGTCTTCTCAGACCGCCACCACTTCTCCCGCTAAGCGGCCAAGGGAAGCTTCTCCTCCGCCTCCTCGCTCTGGGAGCGCGCCGGGCTTCGACTTCTCCGCGCTGAGCTCCGACGAGGAGGATGAAGAAGAGTAAGGTTCTCTTGCTGCACTCGCATTTCTTCGGTTTTTGTTGTTGTTCTTGCTTCTCAATTGCTTTTCCCTGAGCCTGCTCCTTTTTAGGACTCTGGCCCAGAGAGCGGCAAAGAGAGCTAAGGCCCCGGTGGTCATCGTCGAGGACGTGCCCACTGCGACAACAGGTGGCGCGCCCGAGACAGCCTTGCCGGACCTGGCGACTTTCCTCCATGGCAGCCCCCAGCGTAAGTGTGTGAACTTTTTGCCGCGGTGAGGCGCGCATGGGTACTTGTCTTTGCTGATATCCGCTTGTTGCCTTGTGTAGGAGCAGAGCAGCCTCACCAGGAGCGTCCGGAGACAGCCCCCGGCATGCCATCTGCTTCAACTACGCCGCCCAGGGAAAATTCTCCGGCAAGAGATTCTTCGGCAGGGGGTGGCTCTCCGGCAAGGGGAAGCTCTCCGCCAAGGGACGACACCAGCATCCCCCCAGCGGCAGAGACCATGGCCACCGAGCCCAGCGCAGGTAATCTCCTTGCTTCAAATCTTCCCTTGGGTTCTTCTTCTTCTGGTCTCTTTGAGTTTTTGGCTGGATCTTGTTTGACTCTTCCCCCCTTTGCCGGCCATCAGACCCAGCCGCTACGGAGCGGATGGAGACCGAGGTCGCCGCTGAGGACGCAGCCAGTGGTGGCGACGCCGCCAGCGCCGAGGCCGCCAAGGCTGGCGCCGCGACGGCTGGCGAGGGATCTGGCGATCGTACTGACGGCCCAGAGGCCGCAGGAGCGCCAGGCGCTGCACCGACCGCCCACCCATCCGCCGAGGCCGCAGCGCCAAGCATCGAGGAGCCCCAGCCGGGCGTTTACTTGAAAGCCGGCGAAGGCGTCTTCATCAACCTCCCCTGGGCATCAAGCTCCAGAGCGCCGGCCGAGGGGGAGGTCTTCGACGGGGAAGTGCTTGCCTCCGCGGGACTGAAGCTGGTCGACGCGCCAAGCAGCAGCAGCAACGAGCCCGAAGAGGAGCGGCTGCTGCGCAGGTTGATGTCGCTCTACCGCGCGCGACAAGCCAAGCCGGAGTCCCGCGAGGCGCTTGTCGCGAAGGCGGGAGCAGACATTGAGAAGCGCGCAGACGAGCTCGGGGGTTTCCACCGGGAAGCTCTCCGATCCCTGGCGGAGGAGCGGGAGCAGCTCGCTGAAGCGAAGAAGGCCTTTCTCCTTGAGAAGGCCGAAGCCGAAGAGCTGCAGCGACTGGCCGCCATGAGGCTAGCCGCGGAAGAAGGCGAGTAGGCGCAGCGGAAGGTCAACCTCGACGCTCACGAGGAGGAGCTTGCCGCACGCGAGGAGAAGCTGGGCGGAGCCCTCAAGCAAGCGGAGGATGCTGCCGCCGCTGCCGAGGCCGCCAAAAAGGTGCTGGAGATGAAGGTGGTGCAGCTGGAGGCTGACCGCAAAGCATATGGCGAAGAGCTCAGCGCCGCTAAGGACTCCAACGCCGCCCTCGAGTCGAGGCTGGTCGCTTTGACCAAGGCGCTGGACGGCGCCAAGGAGCGGGAGGCGGCCCTGAAGAAGGAGATCGATGCCGACAAGGCGTTGCTGGAGAGTGCTGCCACCACCCAAAACGCCTTTAGGGATACGGTGGAGCACTGGACAGAGAGCCTCGTGAACGCCGCCGGGGACATCGACAAGGAGCTGGCGCAGCTGGGGGTGGAGGACTTCGGGTACTCCTACGACGAGAACCTCCAACCTAGCGCCAAGCTCACTATGTTCTTCCAAGGCGTGGCGACGGCGCTCCAGCGGCTCCGGGATGAGATCCCGAAGCGGCTGGCCGACGAGTCGCGCGAGATCTGTGCGGGAGCCCTTCAGAAGGTGGTGATGAAGGTGGCCTTCCGCAATCCAAGCCTCCGCCTCCACAACGTCCTCAGATCCTTGCCGCCCGATATCAGTCAGGAAGAGCTCAAGGCCCTTGTCGCACCCATTGTGGACAAGGTGAGCGGGATCAAGAGGGTCGAGGGCGACTGCGTCGACTAGGCCGCCGGCTTCCTTCTTTCCTTGTCGCTGCTAGCTATGTCATAGAAAACACTTATTAGTGCTGCGACAAGATATTTTGTAATATAACTTTCTTCTGGGTAGCCATTGCAATGTTATTCCCTTTACTTGACTCCTCCCTTTGTATGTTTTTGCCCTACGCTTTTAGGGAACTTGCCGGTGCAGGCATCCGGACCGCGAGCGCTGGGCGCGGAACTGGCGGTGTCGCTACCGGCAAGAAACCTTGTCGCAGCCAGCTGCAGCTCACTTAAGTTGCTGAGCGGGGCTCGAAGCAAAGTAAGGGCGCGGCTAGTGTAGCAACTAGCCGCAGCTAACTTACGTTGTTGAGCAGGCTCAAAACAATGCAAGGGCGCGGCTAGTGTAGCAACTAGCCGCAGCTCACCTAATGTTGTTGAGCGAGCTCGAAACAACGCAAGGGCGCAGCCAGCTACGAGTTGGCTCCTCCGCGCACAGGTTTCCCATACAAAGTGCAGTCGTTCAAGGGAGATAACTTAAAATTTAAAAGATTTGGCTGCTCAAACTTTGGCAACTTAGCTTTTCTGTCGTTTGCTTCCCGGCAAGATGAAATTCTTGAACGACGCCTGGTCCATACCCTTCTCTTCTCCCTTCCCCCCGGCAAACTTGTGGGCGAGGGATCCTTTATTTCCTTGGAAGAAGGAAGAAAAGAAAGAAGAGAAAATAAAGATATAGAGCCTTGCGGCTCGTTATCGCTTACCGTGGGGTTGGTGCTGCACAAATGTCAGATCATATATGCCAGAAAATAGAAAGCATAAAATCGACAAAATGTGCGGAGCACGCGAGCTTTACTGCGCACGGGATCTGCGCCCGGCCTCGTACAAAGGATTACATGCAACAGCGGCAAGACTTTGTACAAGAGGTGGTTGCCGGAACGGGTTCCGACAACCGCGCCTTACGGGTAAAACTTACGAAGATGCTCGATGTTCCAGGAGTTGCTCACTGGGATGCTATCTTCGGTCTCAAGGCGGACAGCGCCGGGCCCAGTGACTCGTTTCACCCGGTAAGGGCCTTCCCACTTCGGCGTCAACTTTGTATGTTCTTACCCCACGCTTTTAGGGAACTTGCCGGCGCAGGCACCAGGGCCGTTAGCGCTGAGTGCGGAACGTCAGCAGGCTGCTGGCGGTGCCGCTACCGGCAAGAAACCTCATCGCAGCTAGCTGCAGCTCACTTAAGTTGCTGAGCGGGGCTCGAAGCAAAGTAAGGGCGCGGCTAGTTAAGCAACTAGCCGTAGCTAACTTACGCTGTTGAGCAGGCTCAAAACAATGCAAGGGCGCGGCTAGTGTAGCAACTAGCCGCAGCTCACCTAATGTTGTTGAGCGAGCTCGAAACAACGCAAGGGCGCAGCCAGCTATGAGTTGGCTCCTCCGCGCACAGGTTTCTCATACAAAGTGAGCCGATCCACGGGGAATAGCTTAAAAATTAGAGATCTGGTTGCTCAGGCTTTGGCAACTTATCTGTTCTGGGTGTGTTGATGTGCATGGTGGTCTTGGGCGCTCCGAGATCCACCAGCTCGATCTTGATCCAGCGAGTGCATGGTACCGTGAGTACCATGACGCTGCCGGTCCCGCGCCTCCTGAGATGGGCGCGGTGCATGCACGGACGCCGAGGTCTTGGAGTGCGCCCGGTCGTTGTGGGAGCCGGCCACGCCGCCGATGGGCAGCGCAGCCTTGCCCTGGGACCTGGCAGCACCGTGAGTTCCCTCGTCGATGCGTGCCCTTCCGCCGGCGCCTGCCCCACCATCCGTTTGCTCCGGCGGTGGGTGGCTCGGCGCGGACGGAGCAGCTGCCTCCGAAACTTTCTTCTTCGGCGGCATGTTGATGAAGAAGATGAAGATCTAGCCCGAGAGGACGCCGGATCTGATGTTGATGAAGATGAAAAAGATCTAGCTCGCAAGAGCGCCGTATCTGATTCACACAACTTCGACGCCCCCTACCTGGCGCGCCAGAGATGCCGGGGTTTCTGATCCACGGGCACCTATGGGACCGGCGGACCGGGTCCCTTTTGGTTCGGCGAGGGGCGGAGGTTGCGCAAAGAGCAGATCGAGGCGAAGCGCGCGGGCGGTTGGTCGTGCGAGGAGTAAACCGAAGCGAAGCACGCGAACGATTTACCCAGGTTCGGGCCACAAGGATGCGTAAAACCCTACTCCTGCTTTGTGGATTGGTATTGATTTCTAGCTCGGGAGCGAGACCGAGCGTGGGTGTGTGGAATTGCTCCCCGAGGCTCTCAAAATGGCCGACCCCCTCTACGTTGCACACGGGCCTCCTTTTATACTCAAGGGGTTACCGACATAGAGCAACGGGGGCCAAGGGCAAAGATGGAAAGGGTGCCGTGGATAGGCACAGCTAGGTGCTGTAGTAGGCACAGCTAGCTGCTACAGTGTTATCATACCTAACCCTGACGGCAGGGGACAAGGGCATTAAATGTCCGTCTGTGTCGCCTAGACAGCATCGAAAGGGACCGCTAGGGACGCCACCGTCTTGCCACGATGGTTGTCTTGTCAGCGCCTGCGTGCCACCGCACGCCCCTAGCTGCACAACCTCCTGCCACGTGCGCTCGGGAGGGGCCCCAGAGCGACACGTGGGTGGATGTGCTAGAGCGCGGGCGTGGAGTGGGGGCTTGCCGCGGCAAGCGCCTTGACGCGGCCGTCGACTTGTCGCTTCCGGGAGCTTGTCGCTCACCGGGCCTTGTTGGGGCGCGTAGCGCGCCGCGGCAAGTTCCTTGGAATGCCTTGGACGGCCTTCCCGGCAAGCGCCTCTTGCCGGGGTCTTGCCTTCTTCCCAGCAAGCTCCTCTTGCCGGGGTCTTGTCTTGAGTACTTTGTTCTTGAATGGTCTTCAAAGGGACCACGGAGGGTCCTGGCGGTCACCCGGCAAGCCTTGCCGCGGGGATGCTGTGACTGCCCGTGCACGAGTTCGGGGTACTAGGGTACCCCTACTCTAGTACACCGACAGTTGTTGAAGATGAAGGGTTAGGCCTTGGTGGTACGCCACGCCGTAGTCATCATGTGCTTGCCACTGCCGCGCCTACACCTTCTTCGCTTGGTGCTGGTGCATCTGGTAAGGGGAAGAAATGCGGCGTGAAGCGCAAGGTTCCACCTGCAAAGGTCAACAAGGGTGTGAAGAAGCGTTCTCGTGTCAATCCAGAGGACAAGGATGATGCTGATTTCAATGCTGATGACGAGGACGACGTCGATGATGCTGCTGTCGCTAATCAGGTATGAATGTCTCATCTTTACTGTTTTTTAGAGCATTTGTCGCTGTTGCTGTAGTTTTATTGTTTTTAGCACTGCCTTGGCGTACATAGCTGACCTTCTGCTCCATCTCAATATAGACGAATAAATTAGCCGATGTGCTTTGCTTTTATGGTATTACTGCCTTTGTGTACATAGTTGGACTTCTGGGTATATACATGAAGAAATTAGCTCAACTTGTTTTGTATACATGTTTGATTACTGCCTTAGTGTATATGGTTGAACTTCTGCTTTTTAAATTTCCAACATTTTTGAAAGCATGTTGACTAGTGTTCATACATGGTTGTACTGCCTATGTAGACATAGTTGGACTTCTGAGATACATGTTTGATTACTGCCTTGGTATACATGGTTGAACTTCTACTTTTGTAAATTTCCAACATTTTTTTGAAAGCATGTTGACTAGTGTTCATACATGGTTGTACTGCCTATGTAGACATAGTTGGACTTCTGAGATACATGTTTGATTACTGCCTTGGTATACATGGTTGAACTTCTGCTTTTGTAAATTTCCAACATTTTTTTGAAAGCATGTTGACTAGTATTCATACATGGTTGTACTGCCTATGTAGACATGGTTGGACTTCTGAGATGTAGTGCATATATGTAGGCATAAGTGGAATTTTGGTGAAGGTTGTGTGTCTCATTGTTCTGCCTTTTTTCCTTGTCAATGTATTTTTTTCAGTATCAGCTTGTGCAGCGGCCTGAGAGGAGGAAGAGAGGAGGCAAAGCGCCTGAAGAAGGTGGCCAAGGAGGAGGTGAGGCGAAATGTTTTAACAAGATGGTTCGATGCTCACTAGGAGAGGTCAAGACGTGTGCGAAAATGCTACAAGATAGGCACAAGGCGAGGGTTATCAAGGCTGGTTTTGGTTGTGTGTTTGACTTGAAGGTTGATTCCAACATTTCTCGTCCTTTGATGGGCAACATCTACACGAGGATTGACCCTTCAACCATGATTTTGGACATGGATGAGGTGAATAAGGTTATACGTATTACAAGTGATGCTATTCACCATCTCTTTGGGTTCCCTCAAGGTAATCGTACCCCCTAGGCCCTCGAATGATGGTTTCGATGATGCTGTTATGAGGTTGAAGGGCAAGCTTGGGTATGCTAGGAGTGACGACATCAAGACAAAGGATTTGCGGAATATCCTCGCTGAACTTGTGAAGGATGAGACGAAGGATGATCTTGCTCTGCATGTGTTTTACCTTATTGTTTTCATGAAGGTGGTTATCCCTGGAACGTCTACACGAGTGTCCAGGGAGGCAGCAATGGCCGAGAACCTTGTGTTTGAGGATATGGCAGACATGGACTACTGCCAGTTGGTTGTTGAAGATATTCGGAGTGCTGTTGTTAGGTATCAGCAAGGTACTAGCAGAGGAAAAGCTGTCACAGGCTGTGCCATCGCGCCGCTTCTTATGTATCTGGACTGCCTTATCATTGGCAAGACGCCTAATATTGACTTGAGAGGACCCCTCACATCAATTTCATGGATCAAGCCAAGCTTCTTGAGCTTGCTGCGGCTGACTTGGTCACGAAAGGTGATGATGACCCAACCAACTGGGTGTTTGGGAGACTGCCTGTGAGTGTTTCTATGCATTATTCTTTCCTTGAACTTCTGGTATTGTCTTGTATATTTTTTGTTCCCATGTTCCTTCATTTGTTTTCTGACGCGTTGACTTTTGTTTTTGTATGCAGTGGAAGACACAGGCTGAGGTTGTGTTCTTTAGGGTTATCGAACGTCCTGTTCTAACCATGCCTCGTTCTGCCGGCCTAGGGAGTGGAAGTTCCCCAAGATTTGAATTCTCCCGGGATGTTAATACTGGTGCCCCCCTGTAGATCTAAGAGGTTCTTCTGCCCGTGTGAGTGCTGCAGGTGGCGTTTCTTGCGAGGATTTGTTTGAAGCTGCCAATGTTTCTCTGGTTAGGATTGACAGTCTTCTTGAAACTGTTTGTGGGGAGTTGGCTCGTGTCCCTTCGACTGCTGAGCGTCTTAGTCGCGTTGATGGGATTCTTCCTCCCGGGCACGAGTTTGATGCTGAGTCTTCGAAGGAGGTCTTATGTATTGAAGCTAAATTTCTTGAAGAGCTTCGTCAGAGCACTTCCCACCTCCGGACTAGCGTTGGGCCGTTCAAGGAAATGCAGGATGCTCATTGCAAGCCTTTTGAAGATGAGGCAAGTGTTGTTGTGAGACAGATTCAGAGGCAGGATTCTGTTCGTTCGGGTCGTGAAGGAGGCCACGTGGAGCATACCAAAGAGGTTTGCACTAATGTTCAATGTTAAATGTTAGCTTTTCAGTTATTACTGTTTGTGGTCATAGGCGAGCGTTGTTGATTTGATGTGTCGTAAATTGTTTCTTTTTTAGCACTAGTGTTCCTAGGTGACCTTATCTGTTTATTGAACCTGAACTTCAACTGCTACAGCACGTGAACTTCCATGACTGGCCCTTTTTTGTTCCCTTTTGTATCTTAGAGTAGTTTGATATCTGACCTGCTATGCTTACTGTATTTTGGACTTCCATTATGTGTCAGTTGTGATAGCTGAACCTTCTCTGATTGTGCAATCTGAACTTCTGCTGATTAGGTATTTGTTTTCTAAATGATTTTTTTATTTTTAGGTTGTTCATGATGATGCTAGGGTTGAGGAGGATGTTTTACCTGCGCATGAAGCTGCTCCTGTGCATGAGGCTGCCCCTGTGCATGAACCTGCTCCGGCTAGTGGCGTAATAGTTGATGAGGTTCATGGCAGTGAAAATGAGGTACCATTTTTCTTGTCCATTTTGTCTTGTTGCCCCTGAGACAGACTTGCTGCTCCTGTGCATGAGGTTCAGTTAGCCCTTTGTAATGACTTTCTGTTTCTTTTTGCAGCAGCAGAATGATGATGTTAGTGTTCCTCCAGAGAAGGTTGCAGACATGTCCGTCTCAGGCACCGACTGCTCCGACGGGGTGGTCCTGACTGAACCTCAGTCGTCCATTGTCGTCGAGGTTTCAAATGCTGAGCAGGGCAAGACAACTGGAGACATCATTTTGGAGAAATATGCTGTTGAGTCTGCTGTTGAAACTGGTGGTAGTGCTGCTGCAAGCTCGGAGAAGTCTCCTGTAGCAGAGCCATCAGTTGATGTTAATGCTGTACAGGCACAACCAAAAGTTTTTCTTGTTTCAGATTCTCCAGTTGCTCCAACTGCTGCTGGTGTCCTTCCTGACGATGCTGCAACATCTGCTGGAGATGACGATGAAGATACCGAAAGCGATAGCTATGGAGAGGAGGTTGATCATTCCAGTGCTGCCACTGGTCTAGGCAAGGATCCATGAAGAGAGGAGCATGCTTCTCTCTTCTTTCCCCATTCCCTTCCCTCTTTGTTGTTTTGGTTTAGTCGATGATATCCCCTGTGAACTGCCTGTGTGGTCTAAGTTGAACTTCTGGTTTTGTTGTTTGTCGTGTGGGTTGTAAAGAATGTTAAGTGAACCTGTTTTCTATGTGAGTGGATGTTTGTAATGCATGGGTTGTGATGTCTATGATGCTGTGTTTTATCTTTTCTGATGTAGCAGCTGAGATGTGCTTATGTTTTGAATGTTTGTGCTTGAATGTTGGTCTTAATTGAAACTGTCGTGAATCTATGTGCTTTGAGTGTTGCTGTTAATTGCTATTTTCTTTTGGTGAGCAGATAGTGACCTTGCTGTCGTGCGAAAGAAGGTTGATGACTTTTATTACAGTGTAACTAGGCTTAGGAACGACTGTTCCAAGAGGTGAGTGCAGCTGCTCAACATTTACATCATCCATGTACCCCCTGTGAACTGCCTGTGGTTTCATACCTGAACTTCTCAACTCTATGTACCTGAACTTCTTGTTTTTTTTGCTTCTCTGGCGCTGAACCTCCGGCCTCTTTTGTACTGTACTGCCTATTGTGATATAGCTGAACTTCTGTGCTAACATGTGTTATAAACTTCCTGAGTTCCTGCTGCTTAACTTGTTTTACTTTCTATTCGCTTGTTTTTAGATCAACGATTATGTTCCAAAACAAGGAGTGTGAAGCTTCTGTTCAAGAAGTCGCAACATCTTTTGGTCCTCGCGGAATGCTTATATCTAATGTGGCTGAGTGTGCACTCTATTGTCTACGTGCGAAGTACCAGGGATCGGATAAACTCATCCTGCCGTATTGGGTTTGTGTAAGTCAACCATACAGTGATTTCTTTTCTGTTTTGTTCCTTACCATTTTAGTTAAAAGTTGTTCGTCTCATTTTTGTATTTTTTCATATGTTGGTGTTGTCTGCATTATTTTAGGACAAGATTTTCAGAGGTCAATTTGATTCCCGTGTGAGGAAGTACTTCATGGCGAGTGGTCCAGATAGCATGGATGCACATGATTTGGTATGCAATATCTTGTTCTTTGTCTCTGTATTAGTTTTGCAGTGCGATCCACTGTGTTAATATTTGTTTTATTTTTCTTTTATACCGTTCTGATATTAATTCTCATTTTTTAATGATTCGTGTGTTTATGATGTTTCAGGTTGTTTTCCCTACTTTTGACCCGCCTGAGCTTCCTGCTTCCATGGGTGGTGTCGGTCATTGGGTGTCGGTGTTCCTTGACCTGAAGAATTCAAGGTTCCAGCTTCTCGATTCCTACTATGGACCAAAAGATGAATGTGCGGTACGCCTGTTTTGACAGATGACCGACAACATCAAGAGGCTTTGGAAGGATGCCAGCAACGACAGGGAGACACCCTTCAGTCCTATTAGCATCGACAATTTCCCTCTGGATTGGATTGATGTACCCCAGCAGAAAAACAAGTATGAGTTCGACTTTTTCTCTTTATCACATCTGTTTAACTGTAGTTGTACTTAAGCTGCGACGTGTTTAATTCGTTGGCTTTCTCTTTCTGTCCTAACACTATTTCTTTTTTACTTCGTTTGATGGCAGTATCGACTGTGGATTCTTCATGCTTACGAATGTTAATTCGTATCATGACGGGGTTCTTGCAAATTATTCCCATGAGAATATCGGGGATATCAGGAAGACGTGGTTGTACTCAATCGCTTCTTCTAACCTGTTTGAGACAGACTTCCAAGCTCTGTTTGGCTACTACACGTGTAAGTATTTTGGAACTTGTACTGCTTACCTGCACTGCATCTTTTATTCTACCTGAACTTCATATTTTTATCTGAACTTGGACTTCTGCTTGAGGTCTGGCTAGGCTACTGGTTTCGGAAGGAGAGGAGCATTTTCTTTGTACATGAACTTCATTTCTATCTTTTTTAATTTTGCTTGTGTGTTTTGTTTTGCTTAAATGGACATGAGCATTTTCTTTTATAATTGAACTTCAGAGATGATGCCTTTCTATGGTTTTGTTAGCTGTAGTTGAATGATTTCCAGTTCATCGGTTTATCTTGAACTGTGCCTCTGGTTGTGCCTGAACTTCATTTAGTTTTTTATTACAACTAATTTTTTTAGGCCAGCTTGAGTAGTAACCATGTCATCTTTATTAGTTGTACTACACATTGTGATGTTCCTGAACTTCAGTTGTATTTTTAATGGTGATGTTTTCTCTTCCTTTTTTCTTTGACAGTGGATCCGTTGGAGTTGACCGATTACCACTACTCATTCCTCGGGTCACAGGAATACCAGCCTAGGGAGGAACCGATGAGTACAGCTCCGATAGAAGATGATAGACCTCGGACCCTCATTCCTTCCAAGTTGGGGAAGCAGGCTGGTGGTATTCGTGGTACTCCAAAAACCCCGTGCTACAGGAAGGCTGATGCAGTCGAAGCAGAAGTGATTTCGTCCAATGATGATTTTGAGAAGATTGCTTACCCAAAGAATGCTAAATGTGCTGCTGGTACTGTTGCTGGTAGAGGTGGGAAGAATGCTGTCATCACCAGGAGGAAACCGGCAGTTGAGTATGGGAACATAACTTCCTCCAAGAGAGCATCTAGATTGCCTTTGAAGTGGCGTTCTCCTGTCGCTCCCCTGAAAAAATACAGTTACCCTCAGCTATCTGAGGCCCGGAAGTTGAAACAGTATGTGCTGAGTAAAGATGGTCTGGAGAAGTATTCTGAGTGAGTTACCCTCATCTGTCACTCCCTTGTCTTGGAGTTGTAGTGTCTGAACTTCTGTTGTTGTATTGTCTGAACTGCCGTTGTTGTAGTATCTGAACTTCTGTTTTATGTCTCCTCTTGCCTTTTGAGTTATAGTGTCTGAACTTCTGTTTGTTATTGTATCTGGACTTCTAATATATATTTTTACCATCCTTTTGTATTCTGTAGGACAAACTACTGCATGTTTACCATCCCTGCAAATGTGATTGACCTCACAGGACATGTCCTTTATACGCTTTTCGGTGAAGGGCAGCAGATGGAAGGAGACATAATGGATTATCTCATAAATTTGTGGAAGGATAAGCCGGAGACCTCTGAGATATTCACTAATGCTGATAGGGTTGTACTTAGTCCCTACTTCATATAGGTTTTAGTTCTTTGCACCCCTATCTCCTTTTTTTGCCTTAGTTTTGTTGTAGTAGCATCTGGGAGGTGTTTTAATTGTGTTTTGGTGAATGCACAATACTGCCTGGAGTATGATTTCTACGCCGCAACAGTTCCAAAGTTTGATGCAAAAAAATCTGCTGGTCTCCTCCCAATGTTTGTTCGCAAGGAAGAAGACCTTCTTAACGCAAAGCTGGTTAGTTTTTCGTAACTCTTTGCTTTTTTTAATTTCATGTGCATCCTTTTGCTGAGTTTGTCAAGAAGTTTTTTTTCATGCCGGTTCTTCAGTACATGTGCTTTATAGTTTGTGTTCACCGGTCCTTTCATTCTTGGCAGGTTTTCTTGATTCTATTCAAGCCAATTGGCACAACGGCGCACTACAGTGTGTACGTGGTGAATAGATATCGTGGGAGCATTGACATCCTTGATTCACTTTCTTACGATAATATGGAAACGTCGCGATCGAGTTTCCACGGGGACTGCCAAAATATCGTGAGTGTTTCTTAGCCTGAACCTCCTTTCACATTCTCTTGTTTGACACGAAGTTTATTATGCCTTGTGTCGACAAAATATGTTGCTGTCTCTGTTTTGGTAATATTGCTTGAACTAACTGTCATTTATAAGTTGAACTTCTGCTATTTTGTTTAGGTGGATCTTATGCAAGTGTCGCCTTTTTATGTACCTGAACTTAACTATTTTGGTTAACATGTTTTTGACTTCATCTAATTTTGTTATTTCCGGCAGATGAAGAGATTTGTTGGGTTGCTCGAGGAGGTGTACGGCAAGGCTGCATACAAGGCGAGCAAGCAGCCTAACTGGGTGACTATTGCAAAGAGGCCGACTTTCATCGATGTTCTGAAGCAGAAGAGTAATGATTGTGGTTTCTTTGCCGTGAAGTTCAGCTCTTCGTATGATGGCGATGAGATTGTTGAAGATTTTGGTGATGTGGAAGTATGTTCTGTCTTTTGTTCTTGTCTCATCATCCTTTGATTATTCTTGTGTGTTTTTGCTAAGACGCTCCTGCTGTGGTTTTAGATATCCGTTACTAAACCATTGTTTTCACCTTTCTTTTGTTTGCAGGCTGCTGCAGATGACTGGAAGGCTGAGTTCATGCACACTCTGATTTTTAGCGAGAAGAATGAAGTCGTGCGTTCAGAGCTCCCTAAAGAGATCCAGTACTTTGGCCCGTGAATTCGAAGCATTAGTTTCATCTGTAGTTTTGATTTCGTATAGATTTTTAGGTTTGATAATGATTGGAACAATTCTGTAAAGATTTGGTTGTAAGAATGTTTTTAGTGATTTGTGTATCTATAGGTACAACACTATTACTTATGATATTGTGGACAAATGCATTTGGTGTGAAGAATGATTTGACTTTGTGAATTTCAATGTACTGCGTCATTTTCCAGTATCCATGTGTTGAATGTTTTTGCCCCAACAGATGTACCTGAACTTCTGCCTCGGTTTTTGGTTTAACTGCTTGATTTTTTTGTGTTGTTTATTTTCGGGCTCCCAACATATGATCGTAGACTTGAACTTCTGCTTTGAGATGTGGCTGGCCTGCTGGTTTCAGATGGAGAGGATATTTTGTGTTTGTGTAATGTATTGGTAATGTTCAACCCAACCAATATGTATGCTTTTGCGTAGAATCTATATTTTTTTTTTGTGTTTTTTTCAAGTGCGGACGTATTTTCATATGTAAATCTGTGCAGAAATATTGTTGACGTTTCTTTATCTTTTGTCGGCATTGTACATGAACTTCTGCACGTATCCAAGCAGAACTTCACATTTGAACGCGTTGTCTTAGGCTTGCTAACCTTAGTTTATGCGGTGAAACTTTATTTTTTAAGCATATTTTTTCCTACATTGATTTTTATATACCAGAACTTCTTCTGTAAGCTGACCTGAACTTCAATACTATATGATTATTTGCTGGTTGCACTTTTATGGAATACAACACGAGCACCTCCTGCCATAATATACCAGGACTTCTGCAGTAAGCTTACTTGAACTTCACAGTATATGTTTTTCATGTTTGTTCTTGCTTGCACTTCCATGCAATACATCACCAGCACATCACTTCATCCCATAACATACCAGGACTTCTGCAGTAATATTACTTGAACTTCACAGTATATGTTTTTCATTTTATTACTGCTTGCTCTTTCATGTAGTACATCATCAGCACAACACTTCATCTCATAACATACCAGGACTTTTGCAGTAATACTACGTGAACTTCATAGTGTATGTTACCAGGACTTCTTTGAAAGTTCAACAATAAAAGGGGATGACATAATATTTCTGGACATTGACATGACACAAGTTTGCATTGTGTTAATTGACCTATTCTAACTGTTCATTAGCCTTGCGCTCCTCCTAGGCTTTGGTTGTATAGGTTTTTTGCTTGACATGTACCTCTTCCTCTTCATCGTCCTCTTCCTCTTCCTCTTCATCATCCTCTTCCTCTTTCTCTTCATCGTTCTCTTCTTCTTCGTCTTCCTCTTCTTCGACGGTGTCTTCGTCTTCGTCTTCCTCTTCTTCGACGGTGTCTTCGTCTTCGTCTTTGTCTTCCTCTTCCACCTCTTTCTTGTTGCTGGCTCTGGGTTTTGCTTTCTGTTTCTTCTCTGGCCTTTTGCTTGTCTTTTCAGCATCTGCTCGCTTCGGGCATATTCTTGCATTATGTGGTTCATACTCCTTGCATATGCTACAAAGTCTGGTGCTTGCTTTCTGTGGGTGTGGTCCCTTCTTTTGTTCCATAACTTTGGGTTGCTGTTTTTGAGATTGTGGTTGCTTGACCTCCTCGGCATTGTTTCTTTCCAAGAGTGTTGGACAGGTCAGCTTGTTGTGTCCCGCAACTTGGTTGCACACACTACATTTCCTGTGTCCAAGTGGCACTCCATTCTCATCGAGCACCACGACTCTTCCTGCGGGTGGTGCCTTTATTTGCGCTCTCTTGTCACTTTTCTTTGCTGCAGTAATTTTCTTCCTACCCTTTGTTTCAGAATACAGCGGCAGTTTCATCATCTCTTGCTGTCGCTGCTCCATTGATTGGCCATCACCCTGCTTGCATTGGTTGGCTTCAGCGGCGGTGTTGAGCATTTCAGCTGCATAATAGTGAAGGTCATCTTTAATTTCAGCGTCCTCTTCAGCCATCCTTTCGTCAGCATCCGCTCGATTTGCTGAATGTATTGCATCAAGCTCTTCCACGAGTCTCTTGAGAACATAGTAGGCTCTGTCATACTGCTGGTCACATCTCATCGCTTTCTTGTTAACCATCAAATTCAGCTGCAGCAAGATGTCTTGCTTCGATAGCCTTGAGCTGCCATCCGATGCGGTTGTGTTGTAGTCCCTTGTATCAAAGGTTGGCTGTGATTTTGCAGTTTGTGTGTACCATTTGAGGATATACTTGTTTGGAAATTTGTCAGGCTTCAGGTAGTCCAGTATGTTCATGATGTGAAGGCAGAACAGGCCTGCATTTTGCGATGAATGCAGAATACATAGTTTGTGAGCCAGCAATGAGTTTCATAAATTTTGATATGATACTACTAGTCTAGCTATTTAATGAGTTTGTTTTCCCGCTCACCTGTGTGTGTCCAGAGCTTGCATTCACACTCGTATATTTCATTGTCTGGGTCAGCTACAACCTGGAATTCATGCTTTGACCAAGAAAATCTTTCTTCATCATCATGGCCAGGCTTGTTGTGGTAGTACACAAGGTACTTAGTGGACTCTGATGTACGCTTTGCGCGAAATAGCGTGACCTTTCTCATCCTATTCCTCATCTCGATGTACACGGCTCTCGTGTACTTGATAGACATGTCTTCCTCGTAGCCGTAAGTTGTCTTTGTCACAGGATTGGTCTGCACATGTGAAAAAGTAAGATATTAGTCGAAGCAGAATCATATGGGTTTCATTTTTTAAAATTCAAAGTGCACAAGTTGAAGGTAAACAGAACATGATGGTGGTGTTTTGTACTTGTCATCATACCATGCTAGTCATTGTTTGCTCGTTCTCCTTCTGCATCCGAGTTTGTATGCAAGCATTGACCTGCCTAGCAAACTTGTGTAGGTTCTGGGTCGCCTTGACAAACCCTTTCTTTAGCACGTGGTTCATGCTCTCGCTTCGTTGTGTGGAAGTCATTCTAGCACAGAAAATGTTCTTGTAATATGCTGAAATCCACATCTTCCTATCACTCCAGAGCTGCATCATCATCTGGTCGTTCTCCAGGTGGTACTTGTGCACGAGTTCAGCCCAGGCATCTTCAAACTCCGTTGGCATCAGCGGCCAGTTCAATATAGCTGTGAACTCCTCTTTGAATGTTCTATACTTTTTGTACAGCAACGCGAGGTATTCCCTGTACTTCTTCAATATGTGCCAACGGCATAGCTTTTGGATGGTGTTTGGAAATGATTGTGGTATAGCTTTCGCCATCGATGGGCACTGGTCTGATTGAATTAAAAAAATGAAACTTGATTCTTTTTTGTATTGATGGTGAACTTATGTTGCACAAGTAATTGAACTTCACATCTAGTAGTATGGCTATCTAAGAATGTCACATGTATTTTTTCTTACAGCAGTGTTGCTGAACTTTTGTGGTACCAGTGCTTGAACTTCATAATTAGTAGTATGACAAACTAGTAGTGTCACACTCAAAATTTTTCTTACAGCAGTGTTGTTGAACTTTCTGTGGTAGCAGTGATTGAACTTCACATAAATAACTATGTTTTTCTGAACATGCTACATATTTTTATCTAACAGCTTCGTCCTTGAACTTCTATGATTCATGTACTTGAACTTCACATTCATAACTAATTTTTTTTCTAAACATGTGACAGATAATTTTGCTTTCTTGTATTGCTAGTTGGACTTCTGTGCTAACAGTGATTGAACTGCATTTTTTACATATTTTTTAGAAAAAACAAATGTACCCAATCAACAGAGACCCATAGACTGAAAAAGATGATGAAACTTGAGGAGTTTTTTTTGAACTCACCTGTTAGAATGCAAGTTGGGTGCTTGTTGTTCATGCACCGTAGAAATGTATCGAACAGCCACTTGAATGACTTTGCATCTTCGTCTCTTATCAGGGCAACGGCAAATATCATTGACTGCAAGTGATGGTTTGTTCCAACAAACACTCCCAGGGGCATATGAAATCTGTTTGTCTTGTAAGTCGTGTCAAATGTTACGCAATCGCCAAAGTCTTGATAGGCTCCTCGGCAGCTTGCATTGGACTAGAAAATGTTTTTAATTGACTTGTCCTTGTCCACTTGGATGTCATAGAAAAACTCATCATTTATTGCCTTCATGTCTTTGAAGAATGAAACAAGTTTTAATACATCATCCAAATCATCTTTCCTTGCATTCATGGCTTTCCTGCAAATCACACGCCAACATGCATTTGTTATTTTTGCTATCAAAGGGGTTGTGAGCTAGGATGCTATTTTACATTGCAGCATGTGGGTGTTTGAATACTTACTGGTTTAGCAGGTCTTGTCCGGTCCTGCTTAGGAAGTAGCTTCCATCTTCATTTTCAGATAGCATGGACATGATTGTTGTGTGCTTGACATCATGGTACTGCAGGAGCTTTACATACTCCAGAATAGTGGGGTCATAATTCTTGTGTGAGTGCAAGAATACCAGCATGTCATCAGTTTGCATGAGCTGGTGATTATGATTGTACTCAATGTCCACTGCCACGTATGTGTCATCCTCCTGCACCTTCACCCTCATTCTTGCATTGCAGCCCGTCCTCTGTGATGTTTTGTTTCGCTTCCTGTTGGCCTCTAAAACAGAAGATGTGTGTATCCCTTGGAAGGCGCAAACAAAATACTTGTGGTTGTCATTTCCACCCGTCTTCCTGATTCCAAAACCAGCGTGCCTGCGTATCTGTTATAAAATTCCCTTGCTTTCTCTACATCTTTGAATCGCATCTTTAGTCTTGGTATTAGATAATCCGGTAGATCCGGCATCTGCAGAAAAAGAAAAAAAAATCCAAACATCACGTTAAAATGCAGTTTATGAACTTGTTATTCTGGAGGGAGCAGAAAATGTGCAGATAATACAAGATGCATATATAATTATTTTTTTGTTTCACTTACGTGCGTGTATGATCGCAACTCTACCGGTGTCGGCTGTTGTCCCTCTGGGATGGGGCATGGCGGAGTAATCATAGCAGGATGCAATAGTGGATAACGAGGAGGAAGGAGGGCTGAAGATGGCCTCTCTCTTGTTTGCGTCCTTTTTGCTTGAGGTGGTTGTGGAGGTATTGCGATCCTGGTCTTGGTTTGCTCTTTTGTTTTGTGAAGCAATCCATCTACCTTATGCCCCGTAGAATTCTGACTTGTAGCAGTGTGACGCCCCAAGACCGGAGCTTCAGATGCCTTCCATGTTTTCGAGTGTTGTCGGGTGATTCGTTCTGGTTCATTGCATCATGTGCATTGCATCATGTCATCATATCATCATGTCATAAGTCTTTTTGCATCTCAACTAAATAATTTGTGTGGATCTTCGATCCATTTAAATTGAGGGAAGAGTGACTTCTCTTTATAACATTATCCTCCCGATATTAGGGAGCTATATTAAATATTCCATTTTCGGAATCACCTATAAAACACTTGCAATTTATCACATGCCTTTTTCCGCTTCAAGTTTGGTCCCCAAACTTTTCCTGTAATTTCTTTCGTCACTTCCCCGAGCTCCACCTAAATTCTCAACATTTCTGGGCACTTCAAAACCCTAGCCCTAGTTCAAACCATTTGATTAAATTCAAATGAGTTTACATTCATATCTTCCGATCTTGCCACTTCTAATTTTCTCGAACCTTGCATATTTTTATGAGTCCGGGAAAATTGTCCTCGTGCCCAGATTCCGCCCCTACCTTCTCTTTATTTTCCTTCTCCTTCTCTGGTTTGTTTTCTAAAAGAAAAAGAATGGAGAGAGGAGCCCAGCCAGGCCTCTGGCCACTTGGGCCTCCTAGCAGAAGCCCACCTAACCTAACCTAAACCTAGGCCGATCCCCTCCTCCATCTCCTTTCCCCTTGCGCCGCCAGGGAGCTTGACTCCCGCATCTCGCTCGAACCGCATCTCGATCCCCTCGCCCTCTCCCCATCGAACCTTTCCTCTCGCTCGTCTCCTTCTTTCCCTGTGCCCGATCCCCCATCTCCCTTCTCTGCCTCCTTCCTCCTCCACCGCGCCAAGCATCCCCTTCTCCTTCCCGAGACTGCCGCTGGCGCCCCAGCAGGCTGCTGCCGTTCGTCTCCTCCGCCTGGTGCTTGCGCAGCTGTGCGTCAAGAGAGCCGCCGGCCGCTCCTCCCTCGATCCAGCCGGAATCAAGCGCCGCCGAGAAGCTCCCTCTCCTCGAGTACCTACGCTGGTAGCCGTCGCCCTCCGTGCCCGGCTGCAGCTGCTCTTTCCACGCGTCGCCGGACCTCCCCAACCACCAGCGCCTGACTCTGCCGCCGTCAGAACTCCGGAACTCGATGCCACGGACCTCCCCGTCGCCGGCCAAGGCCTGCAGCCGTCGTACTTCTCTGTCGCGCCGGGTCGCGGACCTCCGCTGCGAGCCTCGTCGCCCCTGCGTCGCGCGAGTCGCCGATTCCTTGCCTCCCCTACGACCAACCGGACTGCCACTGCGTCCTCTGCAGCGATCGCTTGCCTCCTCTGCATCCTCTGCGTCACGTGACCGTGGCCACCCTCGAACCCTGGATCGATCAAGACTTGTACATGAAACAAGACGATGGAAGACCACTGTGGACGTGTGCCTAGAGCCACTCGGATTCGTCAAGATCGCCAAGACCTACGGGAACGTCTTCATGGAACACGAGTACCACGACGATCGTTGTTCGCCAAGCACACCTTCAGATACGCCAAAACTCGGACCATCAAGTACCACGACGTCCGTTGATCGCCAAGTACCCCTTCGGATACGCAAGTCCCTCGAAGGTCCACCGATGCCTAATATGACTACAGGACCGGAACGAAGTACCACAATGACCATTGACATGTACCACTACACCGCACCGAAACGCCAAGACCGTCTCGGATATTGCCAAGTACCACTTCGGTTCTGGAATGCGACGAGTACCACGACTACCCTCGAGGACATTGGTTCCATCAAGTTCGACTACAGCATGTGTACAACTACCGCCACAGTGATTTTGGACAAGATGTCGTGTGCCTCTACTTCCACTCCCGTCCTGATGATCACAGATGAATGATAGCACTACTACTTCCACTACGACTGTCGCAAGAACGGGACCGGCAAGTCCGAAGACCCCAAGTACCACGACATCGATGACATGAACATCTACGAAAACGTTGCACGACTACTACCGTTACCGAAGGCCGTCGACTGAACGTCTACCCACATCGTATATTTGACCAAGTTCGATGACGACCTCCAGAGAACTCAGATTCGCCAAGTTCCACTACCATCGCCCCCGGGAACCTTGGATTCGTCAAGTACCTCTCCGAAAACGAACGTGAACCACTACTTCCCTCGACGACCCGTGAACGACTACTTCCTCTGCTTCCCTCGACGAACTCGAACCGTCCTGTTTGCATGCTTTAAAGAGTTGTTCGTTGCATGAAGCCCCTTTTTGCCTTGCCACCGTCATGTGGGACACCCGGTATCCGGGAGCACCCCACCATCCTTGCATGACATGCTCCCGTCACTTTTCCTTTTGCACCGGTATCCCCATGAGCTACCGGATCATCGGAATGTTGCCGTGGCATCATTTCCGTTTCGCCGCCGTGGCACTAGTCCCGTTATCGTTGCCGTGCACCCCTTTTGTTTCCGGCACGATGACAAATGCTTCTTAATATGCTCTTATCAACTTATTCATAAAAATTGCATAAACTTGTCCATGTCATCCGCATCATGATAACAACAATTAAAATGTTTAAATTGTTGTTGCAATAAATTAATAAGGCATATGGGGATTTACCGGATTTGTTGTTTTTTATATCTGGCCTCATTTAAAATTGTTTAGATAGATAATTCCTTTATGCTTCACCTCTTGCCATGCTAACAACATTTAATCTTGTTGGGTACATAAACGAGAGAGAACTAAATAAGTCATGTGGTGTTTTCTTCAATATGCAACTCCATTGTATAATGAGCTCCACTTAATTTGTAGGATTGTTTCTGCACTTTGCCATGCCATGCCTCATTAAACTGGACATGCATCATACTTGTTTGCGCATCGTTCCATGCTTATGTGGTGGTTGTTTACTATGTTGTTTGCTTTCTTTTCGGTGTTGCTTCTTCGGGTTAGTTCCGATAACGTCGCGTTTGTGAGGATTCGTTCGACTACGTCCGTTTGTCTTCTTCATGGACTCGTTCTTCTTCCTTGCGGGATTTCAGGCAAGATGATCATACCCTCGAAATCACTTCTATCTTTGCTTGCTAGTTGCTTGCTCTTTTGCTATGCCTATGCTGCGATACCTACCACTTGCTTATCATGCCTCCTATATTGTTGAACCAAGCCTCTAACCCACCTTGTCCTAGCAAACCGTTGTTTGGCTATGTTACCGCTTTGCTCAGGCCCTCTTATAGCGTTGTTAGTTGCAGGTGAAGATTGAAGTTTGTTCCTTGTTGGAACATGGAGATGTTGTTCCTTGTTTGGAACATGTTTACTTGTTGGGATATCACAATATATCTTATTTAATTAATGCATCTATATACTTGGTAAAGGGTGGAAGGCTCGGCCTTATGCCTGGTGTTTTGTTCCACTCTTGCCGCCCTAGTTTCCGTCATATCGGTGTTATGTTCCCAAATTTTGCGTTCCTTACGCGGTTGGGTAATAATGGGAACCCCTTGACAGTTCGCCTTGAATAAAACTCTTCCAGCAATGCCCAACATTGGTTTTACCATTCGCCACCTAGCCTTTTCTTTTCCCTTGGGAGTCGCGCTCCTGAGGGTCATCATTATTTTAACCCTCGGGCCAGTGCTCCTCTGAGTGTTGGTCCAAACTAGAGTCCTGTGCAGCGCCCCCTCAGGGAAACTCGAGGTTTGGTTTTAGTTGTATGGAGAGCTCATCTGAGTGTGCCCTGAGAAAGAGATATGTGCAACTCCTATCGGGATTTGTCGGCACATTCGGGCGGTGTTGCTGGTTTTGTTTTACCATTGTCGAAATGTCTTGTAACCGGGATTCCGAGTCTGACCGGGTCTTCCCGCTAGAAGGAATATCCTTTGTTGACCGTGAGAGCTTGTGATGGGCTAAGTTGGGACACCCCTACAGGGATTTGAACTTTCGAAAGCCGTGCCCGTGGTTATGGGCAGATGGGAATTTGTTAATGTCCGGTTGTAGAAAACCTGAAGTTGACCTAAATTAAAATACATCAACCGCGTGTGTAACCGTGATGGTCTCTTTCCGGCGGAGTCCGGGAAGTGAACACGGTGTTGGAGTTATGTTTGACGTAGGTTGTTCTAGGATCACTTCTTGATCATAGTTTCTCGATCGTGCTTTGCCTTCTCTTCTCGCTCTCATTTGCGTATGTTAACCACCAAATATGCTAGTCGCTTGCTACAGCTCCACCTCATACCTTTACCTTACCCATAAGCTTAAATAGTCTTGATCGCGAGGGCGTGAGATTGCTGAGTCCCCGTGACTCACAGATACTTCCAAAACCAGTTTGCAGGTGCCGATGTTGCTGAGCAGGTGACGCAACCAAGCTCAGGAGGAGCTCGATGAAGATCTTGTCCTTTGTGTTGTTTTGTTCTAGTTGATCAGTAGTGGAGCCCAGTTGGGGTTGATCGGGGACCTTGTCGCATTTGGGGTTCTTCTTTTATTTTGGTTCCGTAGTCGGACCTTGTGTGTATCTGGTTGATGTAATGCTTTATTCATGTATTTGTGTGAAGTGGCGATTGTAAGCCAACTATGTATCTTTTCCCTTATTGTATTACATGGGTTGTTTGCGAAGATTACCTCACTTGCGACATTGCTTTCAATGCGGTTATGACTCTAAGTCGTGCTTCGACACGTGGGAGATATAGCCGCATCGAGGGCGTTACAAGCAGCAGCAGCAGGATCAAACGGTGGTAGTGTGCAGATCACTCTCCTCCGCGTGTGTGTTGCTGTTGGATTTGTCCTGGGATCCGGTTTAGTTGCTTCGCTTTGGCATTGATGAGGCACACCAGGATAACCTCCATAGTTACATGCAGGACTTGAGCTAACCCCCTCCTCCATCGGCGTGCTTGGGAGTCTGCTGGTGGATACAAAGAATCCGCGGGGGATTTCCGGCGTCACCCAATCAGGTGGAGGCGCAAACCTGTGCGGATAGGGCTGTGACCCAGCATCTTGGAAGTATCCGTGTGTTTCGGGTGTCATCCATTTTTGGTCTGGAGCATGTTGGTATTGGTGTTGGTGCGTTTGAGGTGTGACCCATTGAGGGGGTGGTGCAATGCGTACATGCTTTGGATTGTGTACTTGCTGTTGGGAACTTCTAAGCTTCTTCATGCGTCTCTCGTCTTGCTGACATAAAAGAAAAAAAATGTCTATTAGCACACAAGTTATATCTGCATATACCTTTGTAACTGAACTTAGCATTATTCATAGCCTGAACTTCTCTATATAAAAGTGGTGAGAGCCATCACACTATGCACTGAGCTGAGCATCTGCCAATGCCTTTGTACCTGAACTGAGCACCCTTCACAGAATGAACTTCACATCATGTTTTTTAATTCTACAATATTTGATTACTTATATGTACCTGAACTGAGCACTCTCCACAACCTGAACTTCTTGTTTTGCAAAGGGGAAATACTGTCTACAGTTAAAAAACCTGAACCTTCATGAGTTTTTGAATGGTTGGACTGCTAGTGCATACCAACCTGACCTTCATGTCATATCACATGCATGTTTTATTTTCCTTTTTTTTTGCACAGAACCAGACAAATACCAACCTAAACTCTAGCACACTTACTAGTTGAACTTCACATGGCTTTTTGCACATGTGAATGTGAATGCAGGCAGATTTTATAGTGTTTGTAGCCTGGACTGAGGCTCACATACTACCTGAACTTCACATGCCTGTAAGCAGGCAGGCAGATTTTACAATACTGTTTTGTAGCCTGGACTGAGGCTCATACACTACCAGAACTTCACATGGTTGTAAGCAGGCAGGAAGATTTAAAAAAAGTTGTTGTAGCCTGGACTAATGCTCACACACCACCTGAACTTAGCTGTAAGCAAATAACAAACCGAAGGAAGGAAGAAGTTCAACCATACCCTGGCTAGAAGGTCGGCCAACCTTTTTCCAGCAGCTGATAGGCCACCTTGAGAACAATTCGTCGTGGAGGTATGAGAGGAATTCGATGGCAATCCATGTCTTGCAGGGGGCGCGAAGTTCATCTGCATGAAGCAAGAAGGTCAGAGAAGGCAAGATTGAGGAAGAAGGCAAGATCAGGGAGGAAATTCATATACCGTTCTTAGATTTGAAGGCGCCGCCGATGCGGCCTCCACCGCCGAGATGCTTCCTTGGGTGCGCTGTTCGCCGTAGGTTGCAACTTGGGCGTCACGAGCACTGCCAAGCCGTCTGGCGGCGACGATGGACCGAGGATGAGGCTTCCGGAAGTCCATGGCGGCCGTTCGTCGCAGAAATCTGGTGGCTTCGCCGGCTCCAGGCGACGCACGCTCCCTCGCGCCGGCGTCCGCCGTCGCTCGCTCGCCCGCGCCGACGGTCGGGCAGGAGGTGGAGTCGGAGGGGGCGGAGCTCAATCTAGTCGGCCAGGATCTGGAGAAGGAAGGAGGCGCTGGATCCGATGGATTTTCGGCGGCGAATCACGGCGGAGATCGAGGGGAGGAGCGGCGAGGAGGGGGTTGGGGAGGGGCGGTTCGATCGAGATCGGGGGTCCAGGTGGGATTCTGTCGGGATCGGGGTCCAGGTGGGATTCTGTCGGGCTGGGCCGGCAGTACAGGGAAGTTCGGGAACCTGTCTTCGGGCTCTATATAGGGCTGCTATGATCCAAATAGTTATTCTAATCCTGGGATTAGAATAGTGCCACTCTCTCTCTCTCTCTCTCTCTTTATATATATATATAATGGACTGAAAGTATTAGAACATTTTCTATTTAATGTAAATATCAACGAGCCTAAAAAGGCCAAGAGGTGGAAGGCAACTTGGGCCACAAAGGCCCAAGTGGAGGTGCCCCCCTTTCCTTGTGTGTGTGTGTGTGGGGGGGGGGTCCTACTGGGGGAAGGAGTCCAACTCCTCCCCTAGGTCGGCGCACCAAAGGGGACTCCTCCCCCTTGGTGATTGCCCTCTCCCTCCCCTCCAACCTATATATACTAGGGGATTTTGTCCTTTGAGATAACACAAGTTTTGGAGCCTCCTCTAGTTCTTCTAGTACTAGTTCTAGTTGGTCCTAGTTGACTAATTAGAGCTATGCTAATCCTTTTGTCCTCATAATTAGAAGTCCTGTGTGGTTCTAATCTCCTTCCTCTAATTCTCCGGTGACGATTAGCTCTAGACGGCGAAGCGCTGCCGGATCATGAAGGCTGCACGCTTGCAACCAAGTAGAGAGGCTGTGCTTTCGGTCTTCGGTTTGAGGGACTATTCGTGGGTGGTTTGTGGGATCGTTCGTTGATAGTTCTAGGGACTCCAAGTACGATCTACACTGACACATTCTTCTTCCACTGCAACTCGGTGATGATAACGACCGTGATCCCAACCCGTTATGCATCTTCATATTGATCTTCGGTGATCGTAGGCGTGATTTTTTTTGTTTTCTACTACATTTCCCAAAAACGCTATCTTGGCGGGGACTGCAGGCATGTCTGCGGGCTTCCATGCTAAAATATTCTAGTTAGCCTGTAGGAACTTAAGGAGGACGGCCTCTTGTTCTTGGGAGAGGTCCCCTCCGATCGTTATCGTCTTCTTTGGGTCATTTGAGTGTACTTGGAATTTATTTGTGTCCTTTATCGGTTGGAACATCAGACCTGACCATGGCTTGGTCGGAAGTGTTGCCGTGTTAGTGTCGATGGACTTCTTGATTTGCTCGAGCACTGCGAAGGCCAGAGCCACCTCTGCGAGCTCTATGTTTGTGACCTCAGCCTCTAGCGCCCTCTCGGGGCTGCCGTGGGCTATGATTATGTCGTTGGCACCGGATATATTAAGCTGAAGGTATGCATATGATGGTAGCACCATAAATCGGGCGTATGACGTCCTGCCGAGGATCACGTTGTAGCCACTATGGAACATAGTGACCTCCAACTGGATTGCTTCTGATCTAAAATTTTCCGTGCCGCCGAAGATGACTTTGAGCTCCAACCGCCCAATAGGGCGTATTGGTCTGCCTAGTACAAAGATGTGGAATCTGGTGAGAGAAGACTAGAGGCCAGATCAGGAGATCCCCATCTTAGCTAGAGTGTCGGGGAATATGATGTTGAGGCCGCTACCGCCGTCCATCAAGACTCGCGGGGGGCGGAAGCCCCCGACTATCAGATTCACCACCAAGGCGTACTTGTCGGGGTGGGGGATGTGGAGACGAATGGTCTTTGCTATTGAAGGTGATCATGGCGTCGGACCACCCCAGGAGCTCTGTTGGGGCTAGTTCAGTCGCGTAGACCGCGCGTTGGGTGAGCTTCTAGGCCCAGCGTTTTCGGCCACCGGAAATATCATGTTGATGGTGGACGACTGGGAGGGCTGAAGGATCGATGAAGATCCATCTTTTTCAAGGTGGGCGGCGTCCTGTGCATACCTCCTTGCCATTCGAGTTGGGTTGGCGTGGATCGTCATGGTGTCGCCGCGCTTGTCGAACAAAAACTCAATCTTCTCGAGGCGCATGTAGTCGATGAAGGGAGGTGACTTCACATTGTAGAGCAGCCCCTGGGCCCCAGTCATTAACATGAGCTCGAAGGAGGCGAAGGTGAAGGTCTGGACTGGTGTGAAGTTGCTGGGCATAGATAGATCTCCAATCTAGGTTTGTTCTTTTTCTAGGGTAGCCCGTGCCTAGTGCGCCAAACTGACAGAGCAGGAAGTCGTCAGTACCCTTGTTAGGGTGCCGAGCACGGTCAGAAGTACCAAAGCAGAGCCTAGACGCACAATTTACCCATGTCCAAGCCTCCGGTGAGGAGTAATGCCATACATCGTGCTTGCTATTGTTATTCATGCTGGGTACACCCCGTGCAAGGGATTACACTGAAGTAGACACTACAAAAAAATAGACTTCCGTGATGATACGTGTTTGTCACAGTAGGTCACGTTTTCTGTCATGCATGTACATCCATGACGATTTTATGATAGAATCAAGATAGTCATACATGTGCTGTCGTAGAAGTGTTCCATGACATTACCAAAATTATCATCACAGAAGTGTCCACTTCCATGACGATAAATCGCGCATCATGGAAGTGCTTTCGTCAAGGGTGACTGACACGTGGCATCCACCGTAACGGGTCGTCGTTAAGCTAACGGGTTTCGGCTTGGATCCGATAACCCGTTAACAGCCCTGACCAATGGGGATTTTCCACGTGTAAAATTCTCATTCACCAGATAATGCACGTGTCAGCTAATCGTTGGGACAGATGTCATTCCTACAATGGACGGAAGACGGCTATGATATGTCGACACGTGGCACAACCCAATAGTGGCCCATTTTAGGTAAAAAGGCCAGCCCAGCTAAAGGCCCACCAATTTTTTCACACACTAGTGGGCTGGCCCTTAACAACCAGCCATGTTTTGGGTCAAATTGAGGCCCATACCAGATCAGGCCCGTTCACAGCGTGCCGTGTTTTGGGCCAAATTACGGCCCATATTGGATCAGACCCGTTAACATGCCACTGTTCTTTTGGGCCCATTCTAAGACAGGTTTGTATTTCAGGCTGTTAAATGCCTGTTTACCAGTTCGGCCCGATAATAGTTTTGGCCTGTTAGCGGCCCGTGGTGCATCTGGGATGTTGTCGGCCCAGTTTAACTTTAGGCCATTTAACGGCCCATGCAGAAACTAGGCCATTTCTTGTCCGAAGTAACTTTAGGCCTCTTAACGGCCCATAGTCTTCATGGATAAATTTCAGCCCAACTGGCCTATCAGCCTGTTAATGGCCCGTGTAACAGTTGGGCCTAACTACTGCTCGTGTAACAATTGGGCCTAACTACAACCTGCTTTGAATCTGGCCTGCTTATAACCCATCTAATAATAGCCCGTGACACTTTTGGGCCTATGGCCCACGTGGATACCGGCCTGCTTAAAGCCCATAATTTTATTGGGACAAACATGCCCGAGATATATTTTGGCCTGTTAACTGCTCGTCCTATTTGGGCCAAACATGGGTCTTAGGCAGTTTCAGCCTGTATTGGCCCGTGAATTTTTCGGCTCAACGCTAGCCCAATCTAGGTTTTAGCCTGTTAAAATCCCATGGTATTCTCTGGCCCAGCTGGCATGAGCTTTACGCGGCCTGTTAAAGGCGGGAAACTACTATAGGTTTAGACCTGCTAATGGCCCAAGATGATTATAGGCCCATGTTTTAGCCCATATGAGTAACGGGCCAGCCTAAAGACCGACAACACTGAGATCCACTGAACCTTCCAGCCTAAATTACAACATACCAACTAAGAATAAACCTAGACTATACAATAAAGAAATTACGATATATTACATCCACTGGGAATGAAAGTTTGCTACCAGTGATACTAAAGCGCAACGTGACCACGGATTACATACACTGGGCATCAAAGGTCGCCACCAGTGCATATAAACGCGCCGACAAAAGAATATACAAAACTGAGAGCACTTCAGAAGGCACTAGGCCTGGCCAAGACGGGCTCCGCAGGCAGCTGAACAAGATGATGAGACCTCATTTGTGTCAACGATAGATGCTCCATCCCTAGCTTTATAGCGCCATAGTGCGCAAGGCAGTCCCCTGACATCTTCATTGCATCTTTGACTTCAAGTCGGAGCTAAGCTGGAGCAAGCCTTTCCGCTTTAAGTTGAGACTGAAGAAGTTGAACTGATTGAGGCAGCGACTGCACAGAGGTTGTCTCACACCTGCTGGTGAGTAGCTTCAACTCACTGTCTTCATCAAGACAGGACCTTGGGGTCATCTCGCTCTCTTCAAGATGGTTTGGCTCACTATCTTCCCTAAAGTTCCGCCTAGCATAAGAGATATGACTTTGAAAGAGAAACAAGGAGACACGTAACATGTTTCACAATTATATAAGCAAATAAATGGATTTGTTCTGCATAAGCAACATGTTTTTTCAACTACAATTTAAAACTGGTAGTTGTTGCAAACATCCAATCAGATGTAAACAACAAAGTAAATAGTAGTGGAGGAAATGATGCCTATCCAAATCTATACTAGAACAAAGTTTGAAGGCTTGAGAAGGATGAACTTACATTACATGTTAACATAGGCTGGACAAAGCCCTTCTCCATGTTGATGGAAGGATAATTCAATAAATTCCCCAAAGAAACTTCTTTATAAGCATTGCCATTATTCTACATTTTGCAAAGAGTAAATATAGATCAAATAATATTGGAAGAAACAGAGGATAATGAAGCTCAGGTGCAGACTGATGATACATAATCAAATAGAAATTAATTAAGTACATCGTTACAAGGAAAAAGGTACTGATAAGAGGAATGCAGACATCAACGTGTGCAGTGGCATTGGCTTTATTCAACATTTTGGTAATAGTAAATGTAGATATGATAATTTGGAGAAAGTGGAGGGCAGGGCAGATAAGATGCAGAGTAATGCTAGACAATCAACTATCGCTCGATGCAAGTATAGTAATACCACCACCGTCCGTTATTACTTGTCGCTCAAATGGATGTATCTAGCACTATTAAGTTCTAAATACATCCAATTGATCAACAATTAATTCGATACAGAGGGAGTACACGACAACAGGTACTTACATGAGCAATCCAAAACTTCATAACCATTGTGTTAATTCTACATTATCTAAGAGTAAATATAGATCTTATAATTTCAAGCAAAGGGAGGATAAAGAAGCGAACATTTACAGTGATGCTACATAATCAAATAGCAATGAGTGTAAGTATGCTGACAAAGGGCAAGAGGCACCGACAAGAGCAATGCAGTGCCCAGTATTGTTGTGAGATCCTATGATCCTTTGAGCAAGGAGATTCATCTGAAATTAGTTTTCATACAAGAGATAAGGTAAGGCACATGCAGAAATTTAGGAGTTCAAATTTTGAATTGATATCATAGACAGTACCTGACTCTGGGCTCTCAGCAGTTCTAATAGGGGTTTGGCCAGTGGAGTAGGGGTAAAGTGTGATACAGTTGGGCCTATGTTTTCTGTGGCTGCTGATCTATCTGGTTTAACAGGTATCACTACCTTTTCCAAATACCTAGTTTGTACTCCTTGAGGATCTGCATTCACCCTCTTCCTTTTGGACATCTATTACGAAAGAACAACATTTGACTGGAAAAACATAGTATGACGACACATGGAATAGGTACATAAAATGGATAGGTATGGCATATACCCATATATGATGCTTAAACTAAGCAGATGGTGTAACAAAGTAGAAGTAATGCAAGAGGTCAGATGCAAAATATGTGCGACCAATACAACCTTGCCAAGTTAGAGCAAGCACCTTGATGGGTGAATAAGATAGGCCATCCTCCACCATGCCAAGTTTGTTAGCCAGTGGATTGTTCCCCAATATTCCTCTCGTACGCCCATTCTCATATTCATTTTGATAATCTTCAATACCTGACATGCATGAAAACATAAAAACAAGTGAGATTATCTTTGTAATGCAGAAGTGATTCTAATCCAATACTGCATCCCTGTAAACCCCTTTGTGCTATCTCTGCAATTCTTTTGAGAGATACCATGCATGTTGTAATTTGGTGTGTGCATTAATATAATATGGCCTACTACTCAAAATATGAGAGCTCCAGAAGCGATGATACTTCACAGATGATAGCTTCAACATATAGTAAAGAAGAACAAGTCAACCTGACCTGACAGATTCAAAATATACTAAGGGAGAGCAACTCAACCTGACCAGTCGACCGCAAATGTCTCCGCTACTCTTCCCAACAAGGAACATACTTATTAGAGAAGAGGATCATCTTAAACAAGAGCAGAAGAGCAAGCAGATTGAAGATATTACAAGTCTTTCTATACAATGTCGGTTGCCCACCCATGATGAACCAGAGCGCATAGAGAAATACTATTCCTTCCGGTCTCTCCATATGTGGCTCACATGCATTTCAAAACTAAAATAGGAACATTTAGCTGACCAATTAAACATCTCTCATTTTTACTAATATCAACATAATATCAGATTTGAATTTGTACCACTAAGCTTGTTTAGCTTGATGGGTGGAGCAGTGCTATTATGACACGAACCACGTAGGCTGATCGTGGTCATCATAAAATGGGGAAACCGTAAGCATGATGAGTATAGTGTTGACCGTGGCAGTGGGATGGTAGATCTGAAGCTGCAAACCACGCAAAGGGTAGTTAGCAACTGTTTGCTTTGAAATAACAACTAAGATTTGGTATGGACAAGAAAGTACAGTCAACAAGTGAGAAAGAAATGCAATTCTGCCGTCTCTCTATATGTCGCGACATGCATTTGGAAATTCAAGTGGGACCTTTAGCTAACCAATTAAATGTGTCTGTTAACTAATATCAGTATCATATCAAAATCATATTTGAACAACTAAGCTTTGGAATTTTGAGTGTTGTGTTGTTTAGCGTGAAGGGTGTAGTAATGCTAGTACGATAGAAAGCACCTATGCAGATCATATTAGAGTAGATAAAAGGGGAAAACCCTAAGCATCAAGAGTAAAATCAGGAAAGTGGAACTAGCTGGACCAGTGGGTGGCGCACATGCTTTTCGAAACAAATATAGCAACATTAGGTGACCAATTAAACGTTCTCTGTTTTAGTAATATGAGCATCATATCAAATTCGTATTTCAACACCTAAGCTTTGGAATTATGAGTGGCATGCTGTTTCCCTTGATGGGTTGAGGTCTTGAGGAGTAGTGCTAGCATGACACGAAGCACCTACGATGATGGTAGTGAATATAAAGGGGGGAAACCATAAGCTTTACGAGTATAGTGACCGTGCCAAGGCAGATCTGAAGGTGCAAACCGGACAAAGCTACTTCGCAACCAATGTTTGCTTTCAACTAGCCACTACGATTTGGTACGGACAAGAAAAGTAAAGTAAACAATTTACGATATATTTTCCGGGTGAGATCAATAACTTAAGCACATATGGAAGAGTACCACCTCTCTCGCGACACCGTGTAGGCCCCTGCTGGTACGTTGAGGGTGCTGCGGGTGCGATGGCTGTCGACGACACGGAAGAAGACTTTAGACGACAGACGGCCGGGTCGGGGGTAAATCCTGTTGTCGTGGATGAGGCGGTCATAGGAGCGGCAACGACAAGGTGGACGACGACGCCGATGAAGCGAGAGGACACGATGAAAGGATCCTGGTCCGGCGCCATGGATGAGAGACGTCCATCTCTTGTAGTGGACGACGGGGTAGGGGTAGCGGCTCCGGCAAGGTGGAGGATGGGGTGGCGGACGGAGGAGGCTGACCGCAGTGGGGAGGTTGTTGTGGCACCGATGGTGTATGAATGGGGAAATGGAGGGGGAGGGGGGATCTCAAACTTTGAGACGCGCTTGTCTGAAATATGGGAAAGTTACGGACTTATCCCCCAGTTAAAATTTCGGACATCATGTCGGTTGGGGATAGGACAGTAATCTCGCATCTCCCAAATATTTGCTGGTAGCGATTTTGGGCGAGGAGAGGGTGAGGGAGTCCTGGATTAGGGGGTGTCCGGACAGCCGGACTATAACCTTTGGTCGGACTATTGGACTATGAAGATACAAGATTGAAGACTTCGTCCCGTGTCCGGATGGGACTCTCCTTGGCATGGAAGGCAAGCTTGGCAATACGGATATGTAGATCTCCTTCCTTGTAACCGACTCTGTGTAACCCTAGCCCCCTCCGGTGTCTATATGAACCGGAGGGTTTAGTCCGTAGGACACAATCACAACAATCATACCATAGGCTAGCTTCTAGGGTTTAGCCTCTCTGATCTCGTGGTAGATCTACTCTTGTACTACCCATATCATCAATATTAATCAAGCAGGAGTAGGGTTTTACCTCCATCGAGAGGGCCCGAACCTGGGTAAAAACATCATGTCCCTTGTGTCCTGTTACCATCCGCCTAGACGCACAGTTCGGGACCCCCTACTCGAGATCCGCCGGTTTTGACACCGACATTGGTGATTTCATTGAGAGTTCCTCTGTGTCGTCATCATCAGGCTTGATGGCTCCTTTGATCATCGTTAGCGATGCAATCCAGGGTGAGACTTTTCTCCCCGGACAGATTTTTGCCATCTGGAGCAGATTGAAAGCTACGCCCCTGGCCATCAGGTCAGGTTTGGAAGCCTAAAATACACGGCCGATATCCGCGGAGACTTGATCTTCGACGGATTCGAGCCCCTGCCAAGTGCGCCGCACTGTCACGATGGGCATGATTTAGCTCTGCCACCGAACAGTGTCCTGGAGACCGCACCTGCAGCCGCTCCGACCTTTAATTGGGAGCCAACTGCGCCATCCGAGGGCGGGTGGTTAGACCCCGTCACGGAGGCAGCAGCCTCACTGGAGATCGAACCGAACACCAACCTTATTGAGGGAGTCCTGGATTAGGGGGTGTTCGGATAGCCGGACTATACCTTCAGCCGGACTCCTGGACTATGAAGATATAAGATTGAAGACTTCGTCCCGTGTCCGGATGGGACTTTCCTTGGCGTGGAAGGCAAGCTTGGCGATGTGATATTCAAGATCTCCTACCATTGTAACCGACTCTGTGTAACCCTAACCCTATCCGGTGTCTATATAAACCGGAGGGTTGTAGCCCGTAGAGGATCAACTCCATACACAATCATACCATAGGCTAGCTTCTAGGGTTTAGCCTCCTTGATCTCGTGGTAGATCTACTCTTGTACTACCCATATCTTCAATATTAATCAAGCAGGAGTAGGGTTTTACCTCCATCGAGAGGGCCCGAACCTGGGTAAAACAAAGTGTCCCCAGTCTCCTGTTACCATCCGGCCTAGACGCACAGTTCGGGACCCCCTACCCGAGATCCGCCGGTTTTGACACCGACATTGGTGCTTTCATTGAGAGTTCCTCTGTGTCGTTGCCTTTAGGCCCGATGGCTCCTTCAATCTTCAACAATGATGCGGTCCGGGGTGAGACTTTCCTCCCCGGACAGATCTTCGTCTTCGGCGGCTTCGCACTGCGGGCCAATTCGCTTGGCCACCTTGAGCAGATCGGAAGCTACACCCCTGGCCATCATGTCAAGTTTGGAAGCCTAAACTACACGGCTGACATCCGCGGAGACTTGATCTTCGACGGATTCGAGCCACAGCCAAGCGTGCCGCACTGTCTCGATGGGCACGATATAGCTTTGCCGCCGAACAGTGCCTTGGAGGCCGCACACGCATCGGTTTCGACCATTGATTCGGAACCTACTGCGCCGATCGGGGATCAGCGGTTGGACGCTGCCTCAGGGGCTGCGATCTCAGAGGCGATCGAGCCGAACTCCAGCCCCGCACTCCACATGGCCCGTGACTCTGAGGAGCCGGATCCCTCTCCGAACTCCGAGCCCCTCGCGCCCCTGCCAATCGAATCCGAGTGGGCGCCGGTAATGGAGTTCACCGCAGCGGACATCTTTCAGCATTCGCCTTTTGGCGACATCCTGAATTCTCTTAAGTCTCTCTCTTTATCAGGAGAGCCCTGGCCGGACTACGGTCAGCAAGGGTGGGATACGGATGGTGAGGAAATTCAAAACCCACCCACCACCCACTTTGTAGCCACTGTCGACGACTTAACCGACATACTTGACTTCGGCTCCGAAGACATCGACGACATGGACGACGATATAGGAGACGAACAGGAACCAGCACCTGTAGGGCGCTGGAAAGCCACCTCGTCATACGACATATACATGGTGGATACTCCAAAAGATGGAGATGGCGATGGAACAATGGGGGATAACGCCCCCCAAGAAACAGCCAAAGCGCCGGCGTCAGCGACGCCGCTCTAAATCCCGCCAAAGCAAAAACGGTGATTCCGGCACGGGAGATAATACTACCCCGGACAGCGCCGAAGAACACCCACCTCAGCAAGATTCGGCACAGGAAGATGGAGAAGCCAACCCTCACGAGAGAGCGGCAGACCAAGAGGTCAAGGATGATAACTATACGCCTCCCTCCGAAGACGAGGCAAGCCTCGATGACGACGAATTTGTCATACCATCAGACCCCGCCGAACAAGAGCATTTTAAACGCAGGCTTTTAGCCACGGCAAGCAGCCTCAAGAAAAAGCAGCAACAGCTTAGAGCCGCCCAAGATTTGCTAGCTGACAGATGGACTGAAGTCCTTGCGGCCGAAGAGTATGAACTCGAACGCCCCTCCAAGAGTTACCCGAAGCACAGGCCGCTACCCCGATCAGAGGAGGAAGCACCTACATCACCAGCGCATGACATGCCAGACCGGCCACCCCGTGGCCGTGACAGAGAGGCCGCTCAGCCCTCCACCCAAGCCATGCCCCGACGCCGCACAAATAAGGCACGGGAAAATGCGCCCGACCTGCGAGACATATTGGAGGATAAAGCAAGACAAACAAGATCGATCTACGGATCGCGCAGGTGCCCTACGGCATGTGACAATGATCTTCACTCCGGATACAACAAATCCGGCCGGGCCGAACACAATAGACATAGCTCTTCCGAGCTGCGTCGTGATATAGCCCAGTACAGAGGCGCCGCACACCCGCTATGCTTCACGAATGAAGTAATGGATCATAAAATCCCAGAGGGCTTCAAACCCGTAAACATCGAATCATACGATGGCACCACAGACCCGGCGGTATGGATCGAGGACTATCTCCTTCACATCCACATGGCACGCGGCGATGATCTACACGCCATCAAGTACCTCCCGCTCAAACTTAAAGGACCGGCCCGGCATTGGCTTAACAGCTTGCCAGCAGACTCAATCGGTTCTTGGGAGGACCTAGAAGCCGCATTCCTCGATAACTTCCAGGGCACTTACGTACGACCGCCGGATGCCGACGACTTAAGCCACATAATTCAGCAGCCAGAAGAATCAGCCAGACAATTCTGGACACGGTTCCTAACAAAGAAAAACCAGATAGTCGACTGTCCGGACGCAGAAGCCCTAGCAGCCTTCAAGCATAACATCCGCGACGAGTGGCTTGCCCGGCACCTGGGACAGGAAAAGCCGAAATCCATGGCAGCACTCACGACACTCATGACCCGCTTTTGCGCGGGAGAAGACAGATGGCTGGCTCACAGTAACAACTTATCAAAGAACCCTGGTAATTCGGATACCAAGGACAAAAGTGGCAGGACACGTCAGAATAAGAAAAAATGCCGCGTTAACAGCGACAGCAATGAAGAGACGGCAGTCAATGCCGGATTCAGAGGCTATAAATCCGGTCAGCGGAAAAAGCCATTCAAAAAGAATACTCAGGGCCCGTCCAGTTTGGACCGAATACTCGATCGCTTGTGCCAGATACATGGCACCCCCGAAAAGCCAGCCAATCACACTAACAGGGATTGTTGGGTGTTCAAGCAGGCAGGCAAGTTAAGAGCCGAAAACAGAGACAAGGGGCTGCACAGCGATGACGAAGAGCCCAAGCCGCCGAACAACAATGGACAGAAGGGCTTTCCCCCACAAGTGCGGACGGTGAACATGATATACGCAACCCACATTCCCAAGCGGGAGCGGAAGCGTGCGCTGCGGGACATATACGCGATGGAGCCAGTCGCCCCAAAGTTCAACCCATGGTCCTCCTGCCCGATCACCTTTGATCGAAGGGACCATCCCACTAGCATCCGTCATGGCGGCTTCGCCGCATTGGTTCTCGACCTAATCAACGACGGATTTCACCTCACAAGAGTCCTCATGGATGGCAGTAGTAGCCTGAACCTGCTTTATCAGGACATAGTGTGGAAAATGGGCATAGATCCTTCAAGGATCAAACCCACAAGAACGACCTTTAAAGGCGTTATACCGGGTGTAGAAGCCAACTGTACAGGCTCAGTAACACTTGACGTGGTCTTCGGATCCCCGGATAATTTCCGAAGCGAAGAGTTAATCTTCGATATAGTCCCATTTCGCAGTGGCTATCATGCCCTGCTCGGACGAACCGCATTCGCAAAATTCAATGCGGTGCCGCATTACGCATATCTCAAACTCAAGATTCCAGGCCCTCGAGGAGTAATCACGGTCAATGGAAACACCGAACGCTCCCTCCGTACGGAGGAGCATACGGCGGCTCTCGCAGCGGAGATACAAAGTAGCCTTCTTAGGCAATTCCCCAATCCGGCCATTAAAAAGCCAGACACCGCCAAGCACGCCCGGAGTAACCTACAGCAAGACCGCCCAGCACACTCTGAGCAAGCGTAGCAATGCGGCCCCAACCCCAGCTTTCGCGACCTAGAGAAACCAGTACCTCGCGTACACAACTACTCCCTTGAAATACCATGGGCACAGGGGAAGGGGCACAATAAACGGCACGCCCAACATACGGCTTAAAACATACTAGGGGCTGCCGGATTCTTTTTTTTTTTTAATTTTTTCTTACTTTCAGGACTCCATACTTCGGACGACCTGTTCGGCAACTCGACTGCCGCACAAACGATGCAAGATCCAGGGAGGCAGACAAGCCATGCCGCATTATGGAACTCTGAGGTGGTCTCTGTTACGAGCGGTATACCTATTTTAAATACAATTCCACGGCCTGCCCCTAGTCAGGACATACTGAATAGTCCAATATCTTTTGCTTATCGCACTATTTGTATCGTTCGGCTTTGATAAATAGCCTCTCTATAAACAATGCTTAGCTTCTCGTCTATTTTTTGCATTACTCTATTTTACATATGTTCATTAATGACATGTTGCACCCGTACACTATGGTACGACAAGTACGCCAGGGGCTTCAGTACCCTTTAATATGGTGTGAGAAGTCCGTACACTTTCACAAGTGCGGCACCCCGAACTTATAGCACTATATGCATCGGCTCCGAATCATGATTTGGGTCAATAGTTGGGTTTGCCCGGCTCCTATGTTTTGGTGCCTTACGTTCCGCTATATCGGCTAAGGTAGCACTAGGAGAACCACTGCGATTGTGCCCCGGTTGAGCTGGGCTAAGCACCTCAGTGGAGAAAGCTAAAACTGACTGTCATGATGAGGCGAGAGACCGGTCGCTGTTCGAGAGGTTTTTCGGGTCCCTAAAGGCCTATGCCGCTTCGAGCGAGGAGCTGGATAACCCCAGCCAAGGCGTGGATAGCGCCCCAAACTCGGTCTTCTGAACTAGGGGCTTCGCCGAAATTTAAAATTATAAAGTTCTATGGCTAAGTGAGAGTGTTCAAGCATTATAGTCCGATTGCCTGGTTCGCCGTGCTGAGCGCCTCCCTCGAAGGACCCAACTATGGGAAAAAGAGTGCTCAGGTTTATCCCCGAACACCCCAGCACTAGTGGCATGGGGGCAGAAGCCGACGACTGGCCATCTCTCAATTTTTTGATAAACGGCCGCACAAAAAATAATATTTTAAATTCAACAAGCATTGCTTAAGCGCCTATGAACAAGTTTTTTAGCGCACAGGATAAAAACGAGCAAGTTTATTCAAAAATTACATCCTTGGTACATTCATCTGCCACAAGGCAAGCACCCGCAAGAACATCCTTGTAATAGTTCTCAGGCTTGCGATGCTCCTTCCCCGGCGGCGGCCCGTCCTTCACAAGCTTCTCACCGTCTAGCTTACCCCAGTGCACCTTTACACGGGCAAGGGCCCTACGGGCACCTTCGATGCAAACGGAGCGCTTGAGGACCTCGAGCCTTGGACAGGCCTCCACCAGCCGCCGCACCAGCCCGAAGTAGCTCCAAGGCAGGGCCTCTCCGGGCCACATCCGAACTATGAAGCCCTTCATGGCCTGTTCGGCCGCCTTGTGGAGTTCGACCAGCTGTTTCAGCTGGTCGTTCAAGGGCACAGGGTGTCCGGCCTCAGCATACTGAGACCAGAACACCTTCTCCGTCGAGGTGCCCTCTTCAGCTTGGTAGAATGCGGCGGCATCGGATACGCTGCGGGGAAGATCTGTGAATGCCCCTGGAGAACTCCGGATTCGGGTAAGTAACAAGTAGTTTACTTTTATATTTCTGCTTTGCATAAAGAATGCCTTACCCGCTGCTATCTTCTTCATATCCTCCAACTCTCGGAGGGCCTTTTGGGCTTCGGCCTTGGCAGACTTGGCAGTCTCAAGGGCCGCCGCGAGCTCGGACGCTCGGGTCTCTGACTCAAGCTCCAAAGTCTCATGTTTTCTAATGAGAGCCTGAAGCTCTTGCTGCACCTCGCCGACCTGAGCCCCAAGTTTTTCTCGCTCGGTGCGCTCCGCGGCCGTTTTCTTTTCGGCCTCAGACAACGCCTGCTTGAGGGTCGCCACCTCAGTCGTGGCCCCTACAATAAGCAGTACAATCCTGTTATTTTTGCAATCACGCCTCTCTATAGGCACTTATTTCTGTAAGGTATTTCTTACCTTCTTTCTCCCCGAGTTGCCACTTGGCAAGGACGAGATCTTGCTCGGACCGCTCGAGTCCCTGTTTCAGGACACCCACGTCCGCAGTCAGTGCGGCGGTGGACAGCAGCGAAGCCTGCATACGCATATTGACTCTTTATTTTTAGACTCCTGCGAAATTTAATAGATCCTCCATTTGGCTTTTCTTTCCGAACGCCAAATAGAGCATCAGGGGCTACTGTCTATGCGGTAATATTTTTACATATTTTTACTTACCTCGAAGCCTGTTAGGAGGCTAGCGCAAGTTTCACTCAGCCCGCTCTTGGTGGACTGGACCTTCTGGATCACCGTACTCATAATAGTACGGTGCTCCTCGTCAATGGAGGCGCCTTCAAGCACCTCCAGCAGATTGTCCGGCACCTCTGGTTGGACGGAGGTTGCCGGCTCAGAAGACTTGCTCCTCTTGGAAGGAGCTCGCCTACCGCGGTCCGGAATCGTTGAAGATTCCGGCACGGTGTCCGGCTTAAGGCCGGACTTGGAGCCCTGGGGGGTCTTGTCCCCTTTACTCCTGGAGTCCGGGAGGTTGCCTTGCGGCTCCTCCAGGACCACCTCCTCCTGCCCCGGAGCTTGTCGCGACGCCACTTTGGCGTCGTCCGCAGTGCGGGGGGAGACAGCGGGCGGAACGGAGTTCACGTCCGATGAATCCAGGGAGCCGCTCGATGACTCGTTGAGTTCGGCCCGGGGCGGGCTGCATAAGTATCGTCGACATTAGGTAAAGCTGTGCAACAAAGGAACATCACGAGTTACTCTGATATCCGAACATACGATTTCGCCGGACGCTTGGCCCTGTCCGGCCACTCCTCTTCGTCTTCTTCGGCGTCGGGGGAATAGTCCGGCGGAGGGGTCTTCCTCTTCCTGGACCCCTCGGCCTCCCCAGTTGGGGCGGCCTCCCTCTTCTTTCCTCCCCCCGCTGGAGGGGGAGAGGTTTATTCTTCCTCCTCCTCGTTTTCATGGGAGGAGGGCGTCTCGGACTCGCCGGATGACGAGTCCGACAACACCACATTACGGGTACTCTTTCGAGTCCCCGTGGTCTTCTTCTTCTTAGCCTTCTTCTCCGACACCACATAAGGCGCCGGAGTCAGCAGCTTCACCAGTAGAGCTGGGGCTGGGTCTTCGGGCAGCGGAGCCGGACAGTTAATCGGTTCGGCCATCGCCCGCCAAGCCTGTCAAAGGCAAGGGAGTTTAGATCCCACATAGAGTCAAACTATGAAAAAAGCTTGAACATCCTGTAACAGGTGTAGATAGCATACCTTGCTAGCGTGACGCTGTGAGTTGTATCCGCGGTCCTCGGAAGCGGATGCGGGAGCCTTGGCGCCCTTGAATAGCATCTTCCAGGCATCTTCGTACGTTGTGTCAAAGAGCCTGCTGAGGGTTTGATGCTGTGCCGAGTCGAACTCCCACAGATTGAAATACCGGTGTTGGCACGGGAGGATCCGGCGGATGATCATAACCTGGATTATGTTGACAAGCCGGATTGGCTTGGTCACCAGGGACCGGATGCATGTTTGCAATCCGGTCACCTCTTTCTCGTCGCCCCACGACAGGCCCGTCTCTTTCCAGGACACAAGCCGCGTGGGGGGTCCGGATCGGAACTCAGGGACCGCGGTCCATTCCGGATCGCGTGGCTCGGTGATATAAAACCACCCGGATTGCCATCCCTTTAGGGTCTCCACGAAAGAGCCCTCGAACCATAGGGCATTGGCCATCTTGCCCACCATGGCGCCTCCGCACTCCGCCTGGCTGCCGCTCACCACCTTGGGCTTGACGTTGAAAGTCTTGAGCCAGAGGCCGAAATGGGGGCGGACACGGAGAAAGGCCTCGCACACGACGATAAACGCCGAGATGTTGAGGATGAAGTTCGGAGCCAGATCGTGGAAATCCAGGCCGTAGTAAAACATGAGCCCCTAGACAAATGGGTGGAGTGGAAAACCCAGTCCGCGGAGGAAGTGGAGGAGAAATACCACCCTCTCATGGGGCCTTGGGGTGGGGATAAGCTGTCCCTTCTTGGGAAGCCGATGCGTGATGTCCTTGGACAGATACTCGGCCTTCCTTAGCTTATTGATTTTGTCCTCCGTAACGGTGGAGACCATCCATTTGCCCCCCGCTCCGGACATTGCTGGAGAAGGTTGAGGTGGGGAGTGCGGGCTTGGGCGCTGGAGCTCGGGTGCGCGAGAGATGGGTAGGCAAGGGAGGAAGAAGGCGTAGGTAAATAGGGTGGATCCTTATCCCCTTATATAGGCGGATGCGGTTATGCGTCCCCACTTGCCTAATAAAACTCACTTGCCTCCCGAGCGCCGTGATAAATGGCACGGTTGGGTTACCCACATCCGTATTAATGAGAATCCCGTAAAAAGGGTACATGATCTCTGCTTTGACAAGACGTGCCAAGGAAACCACCTCGCAAAACATGCTGAGGTGGAAAAGTAAAAACGATTCGAGTAGAGGACTTGGCTGTAGTGTGATGGCGCACTACAGAATACGTCAGCAGATTTGATTTGTGTTAATATTATTCTCTCTATAGCAATATGTGGAAACTTATTTTACAGAGCCGGACACTACTCTTGGTGATTACAATCTTCTATGAAGGACTTGGAGGAGGAACCCGCCTTGCAATGCCGAAGACAATTTGCGTGCCGGACTCGTCGTCATTGAAGCCTGGTTCAGGGGCTACTGAGGGAGTCCTGGATTAGGGGGTGTTCGGATAGCCGGACTATACCTTCACCCGGACTCCTGGACTATGAAGATATAAGATTGAAGACTTTGTCCCGTGTCCGGATGGGACTTTCCTTGGCGTGGAAGGCAAGCTTGGCGATGTGATATTCAAGATCTCCTACCATTGTAACCGACTCTGTGTAACCCTAACCCTATCCGGTGTCTATATAAACCGGAGGGTTGTAGCCCATAGAGGATCAACTCCATACACAATCATACCATAGGCTAGCTTCTAGGGTTTAGCCTCCTTGATCTCGTGGTAGATCTACTCTTGTACTACCCATATCTTCAATATTAATCAAGTAGGAGTAGGGTTTTACCTCCATCGAGAGGGCCCGAACCTGGGTAAAACAAAGTGTCCCCAGTCTCCGGTTACCATCCGGCCTAGACGCACAGTTCGGGACCCCCTACCCGAGATCCGCCGGTTTTGACACCGACACTTATCCTTTGCGAGGCCCGTGACTCCCCATCGCCGGACTCTCCTCCAGACTCTGGACCATCCGCGCCCCTACCAATCGAATTCGATTGGGCGCCGATCATGGAGTTCACTGCCGCGGATATCTTTCAGCACTCACCCTTCGACGACATACTGAATTCACCAAGGTCTCTCTCTCTTTGTCAGGAGAGTCCTGGCCGGATTATGACCGACATGATTGGGATGCGGACGATGAAGAAATTTGACGCCCACCCACCACCCACTTCATAGCCACTGTCAATAACTTGACCGACATGCTCGACTTCAACTTTGAAGACATCGACGGTATGGACGACGATGCAGAAGACGAACAGGAACCAACGCCTATAGGGCACTGGAAAGCCACCTCGTCGTATGACATATATATGGTGGACACACCCAAAGATGGCAATGGCGACGGAACAACAGAGGATGACCCCTCCAAGAAGCAACCTAAGCGCCGGCGTCAGCGGCGCCGCTCTAAGTCCCGCCAAAGCAAAAACGGTGATTCTGGCACATGAGATAATAACACCCCGGACAATGCCGAAGACAACCGCCTCCAGCAAGATTCAGCACAGGAGGATGGAGAAGCCAGCCCTCATGAGAGAGCGGCAGATAGAGAGGAAGAGGATGATAATTACATACCTCCCTCCGAAGACGAGGCAAGCCTCAGCGACGACGAATTTGTCGTGCCTAAGGATCCCATTGAGCAAGAGCGCTTCAAGCGCCAGCTTATAGCCATGGCAAATAGCCTTAAGAAAAAGCAGCAGCAGCTTAGAGCTGATCAGGACTTGCTAGCCGACAGATGGACTGAAGTCCTTACGGCCGAGGAATATGAACTCAAACGCCCCTCCAAAAGCTACCCAAAACGTAGGTTGCTACCCCGATTAGAGGAGGAAGCATCTAAACCTACGTCCCCAGCATATGACACGGCTGACCGGCCACCTCGTGGCCGCGACAGAGAGGCCTCTCAGCCCACAACTCAAGCCGCACCCCGGCGCCACTCAAAAAATACCAAGGCTCGGGGAAATGCGCTAGACCTGCGAGATATATTGGAGGACAAAGCAAGGCAAACAAGATCGATCTACGGATCGCGTGGGCGCCCCACGACACGAGACGATAACCGTCACGCCGGATACATCAAAAGTAAATCTGGCCGGGCCGAACACAACAGACAAAACTCATTCGAGCTGCGTCGTGATATAGCCCAGTACAGAGGCGCCGCACATATGAAGTAATGGATCATCAAATCCCAGAGGGTTTAAAACCCGTGAATATCGAATCATATGATGGTACGACAGATCCCGCGGTATGGATCGAGGACTATCTCCTTCATATCCACATGGCCCGTGGAGACGACGTACACGCCATCAAATACCTCCCACTCAAGCTTAAAGGACCAGCCCGACATTGGTTCAACAGCTTGCCAGCAGAATCCATAGGTTGTTGGGAGGACCTGGAAGCCGCATTCCTCGACAACTTCCAGGGCACCTATGCGCGACCACCAGATGCCGATGACTTGAGCCACATAATTCAACAGCCAGAGGAATCGGCCAGGAAATTCTGGACACGGTTCCTAACTAAGAAAAATCAAATCGTCGACTGTCCGGATGCAGAGGCCCTAGCAGCTTTCAAGCATAACATCCGCGACGAGTGGCTTGCCCGGCACCTTGGACAGGAAAAGCCGAAATCTATGGCAGCCCTCACAACACTCATGACCCGCTTTTGCGCGGGAGAAGACAGCTGGCTAGCTCGTAGCAATAACATGTCAAAGAGCCCTGGTAATTCAGATACCAAGGGCAGCAATGGCAGGTCACGTCGCAACAAGCATAAGCGCCGCATTAACAACGACAATACCGAGGATACGATAGTTAATGCCGGATTCAGAGGCTCTAAGCCCGGTCAACGGAAAAAGCCATTCAAAAGAAGCACTCCGGGCCCGTCCAATTTGGACCGTATACTCGATCGCTCGTGTCAGATACATGTCACCCCTGACAAGCCAGCCAACCACACCAACATGGATTGTTGGGTGTTCAAGCAGGCCGGCAAGTTAAATGCCGAAAATAAAGACAAGGGGCTACATAGCGACGATGAGGAGGAGCCTCGACCGCCAAACACCGGAGGACAGAAGGGGTTTCCCCCACAAGTGCGGATGGTGAACATGATATACACAACCCACATCCCCAAGAGGGAGCAGAAGCGTGCGTTAAGGGACGTATACGCTTTGGAGCCAGTCGCCCCAAAGTTCAACCCATGGTCCTCCTGCCCGATACTTTCGATCGCAGGGACCACCCCACTAGTATCTGCCATGGTGGATTTGCCGCACTGGTTCTAGACCCAATCATTGACGGATTTCACCTCACTCGAGTCCTTATGGACGGCGGTAGCAGCCTGAACCTGCTTTATCAGGACACAGTGCGCAAAATGGGCATAGATCCCTCAAGGATTAAACCCACAAAAACGACCTTTAAGGGGGTCATACCAGGTGTAGAGGCCCATTGCACAGGCTCAGTCACACTTGAAGTGGTCTTCGGATCCTTGGATAATTTCCGAAGCGAGGAGTTAATCTTCGACATAGTCCCGTTCCGCAGTGGCTACCATGCACTGCTCGGGCGGACCGCGTTTGCAAAGTTCAATGCGGTGCCGCACTACGCATACCTCAAGCTCAAGATGCCATGACCTCGGGGAGTCATTACAGTCAATGGAAACACCGAGCACTCTCTCCGAACGAAGGAGCACACAGCGGCCCTCGCAGCGGATGTCCAAAGCAGCCTCTCAAGGCAATTCTCTAGTCCGGCGATAAAACGTCCGGACACCGTCAAACGTGCCCGGAGTAACCTACAAAAAGACCGTCTGGCACGTTCTGAGCGAGCGTAGCAATACGGCCCCAACCCCAGCCCTCGCGAAATGGCGAAATCCGTGGTACGCGTACATAATTACGCTCTAAAAATACCATGGGCAAAGGGGGAGGGGCACGACCACGACACGCCCCAAAAACGCGGCTCAACCGCACTAGGGGCTGCCGATTTTACCATTTTTTCATACTTTTAGGACTTTACTCTCCGGAAGGCCTGTACGGCAGTACAATCGCCGCACACACGATACAACAACCATGGAGGCAGAAAGCTACGTCACATTGTGGAAATCCCAAGTGGTCTCTATAACGAGCAAAATACCTGTATTAAATACTATCCCGCAACTCGCCCCTGGAGGGGACATGTCAAATAGTCCCACCTCTTGCTTATCACACTATTTGTATCGTTCTGCTTTAATGCACCTTTTTCGAATAAACAATGCTTAGCTTCAGTCTATTATTGCATTCTCCATTCATTCCTTTTTATGCATATATGTTCAGTCATGACATGTAGCACCCGTATACTTTGGTATGGCCAATACGCCAGGGGCTCAAGCACCCCATAACACGGCGTGAGAAGTCCGAACACTCCAAACTTATATCATTATATGCATCAGCTCCGAATCATGTCTTTGGTCAATAGTTGGGTTTGCCCGGCTCCCATGTTTTGGTACCTTACGTTCCGCTATATCGGCTAAGGTAGCACTGGGAGAACTACTGCGATTGTGCCCCGGTTCAGCTGGGCTAAGCACCTCAGTAGATAAAGCTAAAACTGACTGTCATGATAGGGCGAGAGCTGGTCCCTGTTCGAGAGGTTTCGAGTCCCTAAAGACTTATGCTGGTTAGGGCGAGGAGTCGGCTTTGTCCGGCCTAGGCGTGTATAGCGCCCCGAACTCGGTCTTCCGAACACTAGGGGCTTCACCAAAATTTAAAATTATAGAATTCTCTAGCTAAGTGGGAGTGATAAGGCATTATAGTCCGATTGCCTTGTTCGTTGTGCTGAGCACCTCCCTCGAAGGACCCAAGAAAGGGAAAAAGAGTGCTCAGGTTTATCCTGAACACCCCAGCACTCATGGCACGGGGGCAGAAGCCAACAACTCGCCATCTCTAAAATTTAATAAACGGCCGCATAGAAGGTAATATCTTAAATTCAAACAAGCGTTGCACAGCGCATATGAAAAAGTT